>NW_027526203.1:347665871-348275871 GCF_048455015.1 Haemaphysalis longicornis | reverse complement strand
GACGCCGCGAGAAAGCCGAGCGCACCATCCACGCACGCTCGTTACCTTACAATCACAACGACGGCCGCTTCCGTTCCAAGCAGGCGGACATGCCTGAAAGGACAGGAAGACCGGGCCTTCTTCGAAAACCACGAGATTGCTCGACGGCTGAAAGGTGCGACGGCTGCGTTGTGAAACCGCCTGGTGAACTATTCGCTTTCTTCTTTCCGGCTCCTTCGGCCTCTTGCTTTTTTCTAACGTGCGGCGTGTCTTCTTCAAGGCGCTTCGTGAGGTCAGCCAACTGTGAATGAACGCCGCCGACCGAGTCATGCCCTCCAGCAACTTCCTCTAGCCGGCAAGGCCGTCGAAAAGCCACTCTTCTCATTATCACGACAGGTGACTTGACGATTACACGATATTGTGAGTCAGACTGTATGCGCTTTTGAGCGGTACAATGAGAACCGCGCTTACGTAAGCTGTGAGGATAAAACGGCGTCGACTTAGTCAAATCTGCGGTCGCTCAAAACAGAAGCAGTCGTGACGCGGCCGGCTGTCTCGCGCTTAGACGAGACATATGGTACTTTGTGAGAGATGCAGTACGCTCGGGCTAAGGTGAACCGGAAGCATTTCAGTTAGTCCACTTTCGATTATCAGTATTATGGAGCACAATTTCCTCAACATCGCACAAGGAAGGCGTTCCATGAAAAAAAAAAAAAAAAAAAAGCGTCAATTGAGTTCCGCTCTTATATCTGCTGGTGCGCCATTTTCCATAAACAGCATCTTGTTCCGTCAAATGGGCCATTAGTAAAATGTATCTACTGTAGAACTTGTTAGAGCCGCAACAACATCTTTAATGCATCTTTAAACATGATCTCTATGTCTGTTCACGACTATGGGCTTTATTCGAATGCGCGAATTGTTTTTGGGTAAATGCTAATCAAGCAATTCTTTAACAAGGTACCATGTTTTACTTATTAATACGAAGAAAATATCTTAAAAGCCCGACACAACCGGTTTAAAGTGAGGAAGGTCAATATCCGGGGTCAACCAACTCAAAGAATTCTCCGCGTTAAAAGTGAAGCAGTGTGTAGCAGTCGGCCCTTGGCCCCAACCGAACGACTTCCTTACACCACACAAAACACGGTGTTTCATATCCTGACGACGTCCCCCAGTCAAGCATGCGTGCACTACAAAACACGTTCCGTTGTTTAACAATTGGCATTCCAAAAGCTGCTACACTATTCGTATCTCGAGACGGTGCCGGAGCGGTTGTACTGATACGCCCACTAAGCAATTGCAAGCAATTGAAACTGCAGTGGTGTGCAGCTGGTCGCAATCGAAAAAGACTTTTTGTGCGCTGGCATACTGATGATCTGCGTGCCCATGCAACAGGTCACCTCGGGAGTGCTTCACTTTGAGATATCTTTCTATAGTATCCAAATGTATGTCTGCACATTTGACGAAACTAATAAACTTTGATTTGATTTGAGGTTTATCCCATTTCCAGCCATGGAAAGTTTCGGCGGCAGAATAAGGTGTTCTTTTTTTTTTTCTATGTTACGAATGGCTCCTCGAAAAGAGCGTGCTGTCATCAATGACGTCAACGTTGTCAAACATTCCTGCGTTTGCCGAAAAATTGGGCACACATATCTGCTTGCTTTCCTGATACTGACCTCGAAAGACGATATCATTACGGCCTTTCCAGCCACCAAACACCCCCTTCTACTCCCCCTCGTTCCTCTAATCCTGATTCCCTTTTCCCCCGTCCTCTCCCGTCCTTGACCTTGCTACCAGCTGGCGACACTTCACGGACCACATCTGATCGCTTTTCACTGTTGCCGCGGGTCGAGCGCATGCGCCCGCCTTACGTCGTCAGGTGCAACCCGAGCTGCAGTTACGTTGTCGCCTTGGATCTACCTATCGACAAGCCAAGTATTTTGATCTTCAGTCGTCCAGTGTGTCTTCAACGGCTGGCGCAAGGGGGCGAATTGCAGGGCTCCAAGATATAAAAGAACATCGGAACTCTGAAGACAGTGCAGTTGGCGGCACCTCACGGACCCCATCTGAATGATTTTCACTGTTGCCGCGGGTGAGGAGTTTGTGAACAATGTTTGCTTCATAAATTCAATTGACAACTGCCGCCAACTGCAATCTACGGAATGTTCGTCATGGCAAATGCACAATGTTCTCAATGTTCCGAGCGCTTCTCCGAAGCTGCTCGATTCAATAAGTGTTGTAACTGTTCTCGTCACTATCATTTGGGTCAGGAGTGTTCCGGGGTTGCTGAGAGCGCTTATGCTTCCATGTGAGCTAATCGTGAAAATTGGAAGTGTAAGCAATATCGCGTTAACCATTCTTCTCAAGCGGAATCTGACTCAGCCCTGACTCAGATATCTGCTAATAATAAGAAACTAGCCCTGCTGCAGGGTATCAAAGAGCGAGTAGACTCGATTGTGACAGTAGAAGCTAAGCGTGATGAGCTCCTCTCCTTGAAACCGGAGGTAGAGCAGCCGCAGACTGTCGTGAGTGATATTCCGTAGTATTTCGACACGTTGGCCAAGAATTACGATTCACTTCAGTCTATCTCTGAGGCGTGTGACTCTAAAGTTGATACTTTGGAAGCTCAAGTTTGTTCACTGGAGGAATGCGTAAGTAAGCAGGCCTTGACGCGGGTTCGATTCCCGGCCTCGGCGACCACTTTTCAGATGGAGGCTAAAAGCAAAAACGCCCTTGTGTGTACGAGGTTTCGGCGAACGTTAAAGGTCCCCATGTGGTCAAAATTAATCCGGAGCGCTCCACTACGGCGCGCCCCATCGCTTGCGTTGCGTCTGCGCGTTAAACCCTACAATCAAACAAATCAATCAGGCCTCGACCATCTTAAGCCTGCAAGCAGAGTTGGACGAATCGGAACAGTACAGCAGGTTCTCTAATCTGGAAATTCGAGGTCTTCCCGACATTTCTAACGAGGACTTTACTGCTGTGATCACAGACCTCGGTCGTAAACCACTCCTTTTCCCCTAACCCCTCCAGTCGCATGCCCCTCCAACTGCAATTCTTCTCCTGCACTTCATTCTCCTCCGAATCCCCTACCTGTACACTTGTTTGACCTCCTCCTTCTTCCCCGACACCACCCTCTCCGCTAATTTGTAACCTTGTCCTTTCTTCCTTTCTCCTTCCCCCCACCCGTCGTTCCCCCTCACAAAATACGCCCCAATCACACTCCCCCCCCCCCCCCCCCCCCCCCCAGTTCACATTGCCTTCCGTATGCTTCCCCAGTCCCCTTCCCCATACATTTTCCGCCATTATATTCTACCCCTCTCTCTCCTATTCCTATCACTGTTCATATCGCTTTCTCTCATCTTCCCCTCCACACTCGTCTTCCCTTCACCAATCAATTCGCCACATAATCCCAGAGTGTCAGTTGCCCCCTGGGAGCAGGCTCACCAGTAAAACTCCTGGCTGGTTCAAGGGACAGAGTATGACAGAAAAACATTTACGCGTTTAAAAATTGTCGTCTTTAAAATTTTCAGAACTTCTCACGCAAGCCTGGTCGGGTGGTATGGGAATTAGTTATACAGCGCCTATCATGGCTGCCACTCTTTCACTCTTTTAAAATTAATATATATATATATATATATATATATATATATATATATATATATATATATATATATATATATATATATATATATATATATATATATATATATATATATATATATATATATATATATATATATATATACATATATATAGTGAGCGGTGGTTCGATTGCCCCAACCACAGGAATCGTGCGAAAGAGCACACATTGCCGCTTGTAAAGCGTTGACCAATACCTCACTACCGGTATATGCTGCTTTGTGGGTGTATGTGACACTTTGCTGGGCTTCAGAGTACGCCCAGAGGATTCAGATTACCGGAACAGATTTCCCGCGGTCGGGCGGACTCCTAGTGCTTGCGCCCTGGGGAACTGATTGATTTAGTTATTTGTTGTTTGCCCCATGCTTCGGCAGCGTCTGTAGCAACGCTCGCTGCATCAGCATACGCACCCCTACGGGACGGTACTCCTCTTTGGGCGCACGTAACACTTTGGCTAGACTAGGAGCTGCAACTTCCCAGTATATATGCGAGGGAGCTTGGGCCTAATGTTTCGCAGCTTGATGTGCAGGGATTACAATGAGCACTTTTTTTTTTTTTTTTACGGGCGAAGCACCTTAGGACCTCGCTTTGTCCGTGGCTTGTCCCTTGGCGTCCGTGTAAACAGTGTTGCGCATGAGCGAGAAGCATTGTATTGGATTGGATTGGATTAAATTGAATTGTATCGGATTGGATTGGATTGAATTGTATATACTGTATACACGCGTTGTCACTCATTTACATGCGCGAGTGGGCAATGCCACCGGTGATTTATGGTAAGAACGATCTCCAGTGCTTCGCCCACTCTTCATGATTCACTTTGTGGAGATGCGTGAATTTTTTTCCAGTGGCTACTGGTTGACGACGCTGCACTTCAAAGCATGCCGTTAAGATTACGTCCCATGTTTTAAATGAACATCAGGTAGCCTTAAAATTGAGTCCAACAACGTACCGAACAGCGCCATACACATTGTACGGGCACCGGTTGGTAGCGTTGACCTCAGCACGTGACGTTAGGCTTAAAGTCGGGCCGTCGCATACCCGTGTCGCCACTTCCCTCTGCTGTGCATCAACCTTGGCGCAAGCGACGTCATACTCAGAACGTTGAGCTCCGGATACCGGTTGACAACGTTAAAGGGTTAACCACATGCAACGACGACGACGAGCGGCGCGAAAAACGTAACTCAATGGGTACAGCAAACAGGTAGTGTTGGCGACAGCGACAAGCGAAAAAAATTATACACAGACCAACTGGGGCGGCGACAGCGGCAGGCGACGGGCCACGCCGTCGCTGGCTTTTGGCCGTCCAGAAGCAGCCCACAAGCGAGCGGAAGCCACGAGCGACGACGACGGAGGGCGTTGCAGTGTATTAATTTATTTCTCTTGTCGCTGTCGCCAGCTCTATATGTTTGTTGTACTTATTGAGTTGCGTTCTTCCTGCCGCTTGTCGCAGTCGCTGCATGTTGTTACCCCTTTAACCTCAAAACACAACGTTAGGCCTAACGTCGGTCCATAGCATATCCGCGTGCCGCCCTTCGTTTCAACACTAGAAGTTTGCCTCACTGTACTTCAAACTTTGCGCATCAGCCTTTGCGCACACGACTTGTAAACAGGAAATTACGGGAGGCTTCACCGAGTGAATGATTTCGTGCATTCCCGAAATCCAGGCCTTTTGCACTAAAACGAATCCCCTTGAATTTTGAGAACCTTAGCATAAGCCATCAAAGTTGTGCGCTGACAAGCGCTTTCCATCTCAGACATTACCTTAGCGCCAATACTGCAACTGACGTCAGCAATGGTCTTCTTTTAATCCTCCTCTATAACTCCGTGGGGTGGATGATTGCGTTCGCAGTCGTGGAGATGCCGAATGGCAGTCCGCCACTCGGACATTGATGCACGGCCAGTAAATGAGTATTTCCTAGAGGCCATATTCTCTTTTATTGAAGTGCAAAAGACACGCCAATGTGTTCCAGACTGGTTATCACAAGTGGAGAAGTTAACAAAAATGAAAATATTTTAGCAGTCAGCACTGTATCCTAGAGTGGAACAGTGATTTTATGTCTTAGTGTAATGGGTTTGTTTGTTTCGTTGTTATGTATTATGTTTGTAACAGCGGTGTTTGTCTGGAAATAGAGAAAAAAAAAGCAGTCGTGGCCGAGTGGTTAAGGCGATGGACTCGAAATCCATTGGGGTCTCCCCGCACAGGTTCGAATCCTGTCGGCTGCGCTTCATTTTTTTTTTCGTTGATAAGACACTCAAACTCACCAACCGTATTAAATAATTTGCTGTGTGTACGGATTTATTTATTTATTTATTTATTTATTTATTTATTTATTTATTTATTTATTTATTTATTTATTTATTTCAACAATTCACGAGTGCAGTTGCCATTTATGCGTTATCCTAAACCCTTCTACATCATTTACGTATCTTTTCTGCATGATTAACAAACAGCACATTTTAATTAAATCCAATTGATTGACGTAACTAAGGTTGAATAAAAAATTGTTTATTAGGCTGCGAATATGCCGCACCAAAACCGTAGATACCTTTTCCCCACTATTTCTGCCTTTCGTCTTCAGGTTTGAGTAACAGCGCGCTGCCATGTGGCATTAATACGAACATGTAACCACGTTTGTAATTGTGACTGAGAACGCTACAGTTATAGCGCAGAGGTAATAAAAAGAATTCGGCCACCTTCGAAATTGAGATGCGAAGACGGAGGAAACAGCCGAGCTCCTGGTCTTTTTTAGCTATAACTTGGCTTTTCTTATGTCTACCGATCGGACACTGATGCCGCCGAGCGCACGCTGTCTCTCTCAACGGTCGTGATTGAGAGAGACGGCGGTCGTGCCCTCAACTAGGAGAACGCCTGCACGTCAGAGCTTACGTAATCACTAGGGGCAGCCAGTCCCCGACGCGCTCCTGCCCACCCGGCCGTCTGTCCACTTCAACTCCGACCAGCCGTGGTGGCTGGCCTTTCTTTAAAGACTTCATTTAATTAGTGGCTTTTCCGTCGCAGTGGCTCAGTGGCTAAGGCGTTGCGCTGCTGAGCACAAGGTCGCGGGTTCACTTCCCGGCCGCGGCGGCCGCTTTTCTGATGGAGGCTAAAAGCGAAAACTCCCCTGTGTTTGAGATTTCGGCGCACGTCAAAGATCCCCAGGTGGTCAAAATTAATCCGGAGTTTTCCACAACGGCGCGCCGCATAACCCTGTAGTTTCGGCGCGTTAAACCCCATAATCAATCAATCGATTCCGACCACGAGAAGTATTTTTTTCCTGAGACGCGCATTCCCCACACCTATGGTCCCTAGCAAATCTTTCTAGGGACCATACCACACCTGCTCGTCAGCTCATTTCCTCCGCACCTATTCCCCTCACTATATTTGGCCCAGCGTTTTCCTCCTCTACACTATTCTGAGCACCGAGTTTTGAGCGGCACCTGCAGGCACGGCTGGAACCCGAGCAGCCCCGCTGTTGAAACCTGCGTGTGGGTGGACTAAGGTAGATCTAAGCTGGGACATCTGGCGTAGGAAAAGTTAGGCAAAGCAATGCGAACGATGTTAAGAAGGATGAAAGAGTGTGAGGTGGGAAATATGATAACGAGTAACTGCGTGGGGAGGGTGAGGGTGAAGTGCAAAATGGCTCGATTCCGATTATACTGATGACTACATGTACGAGTAAAAAGAAAGTGTGGAGGGTTGCAGTCCTGCATTTTACACGGCAATGTACTCTCGAAGCAGAGGGGTGTTTCAGAACCATACCTCTGCATCCTCAAGTGCGCAAGGCGCCAGCACTGTCACAGCCATATTATTTTGCTTAATAAGTACAAATCTGTCTCATAGGCTTTGTCTGTAAGCGCTTACAGTAGAATCATTGAACTTCAGTCACGCCGGACATCCGAGTAGTGCTTTAATTACTGCGCCTATAATTTAATTGGTCAACACAGGGTGCCTGTGTTATTATTCATTTATTTTCGAGTTCATTACACCATAAATGTTTTCTTATACCTCCACCGGAATCGCCTACAAAGTAGCAGCCTTTGAAGCTCCCTTTCACCCATAGACAGAATGCTGCGGACGACAATGGTTGAGATTATTTTCCGCAGCCATACGCACCGTTACGTTTGCGCACCGCTACCATGGCGGCGAGGCTGACGAAAATTGCGGCGGCGCATTTTGAAGTGCGCTGCTGTCTGGGACTATATTGCACTTGTCGAATCTATTTGGACTTTCAGAAACTGTTACCGCAACAGAGATGCAGCGTTTTTTTTTTCCGAAAAAATAGAAAGAAGAAGAAGAAGAAGAAGAGGAGGAGGAGGAGGAGGAGAAGTGATGCACGCGCATTTCTTAGGGCAATGTTGCAGTACAACAGGTAAAAGCAACTCGAAGTAGAAATTTTCGACGGGCTGCAGGTAGTTCTGTGCATCACCGAGCTCCCAGGACATGTGCTGCAGTAGGCTTCATAAAGTTTCCCGCTTTCTTACTTCCTTCTTCTGCCGCGCCTTTATTATTCTGTCGGTCAAAGCTCCGGCAAGTCTTTCTGTAACGGCGGCTTCGATACCGACAAGGCGTGGAAGGACGGAGAGTCGCTATGGGGCCGACAGCGTGCCGTCTAGTTGCGAGCGATTTGGGCAGACGTCGTTTTCCTCGCATGCACGCTGCCCGGATGTGCGGCGGTTCTCAGCGTGAGACGCGTGCGTCTCGGTTGCCGGCGCTGAGCTGGGCGAAACGACCTTCCCAGGGTGCACGGCCGAAGACCGCAGAGGCGAACCGAGTACGGCACGACCGTCGCACACACGTCCGGGCGAGGCGTCGTCCGACGAGTGGCATCTTAACGAGTGCCAGGGGGAAACGCACCGGGGCTTCGGTCGGAACAAAGGCTTCCTCATTGTCCCCGCAGGACGGCCCGATGCAACGCGCCTGCCGCCGCTTGACTCCGGCGCCTCTGGCGAGTGCATGTGCCCGGCTTTGTTTCTCGGCTTTGCGCAAACTCGCTCGGCCCCCTTTCTTCTCGCCATCGTGTGGGCGTCGTGCCTGTTGCCGGAAGTTTCGGGGTGATACTGTCTGCCGCCTCGGATCCGGGGGAGGCGCTTCGTCTCTCATTTTGGCCCCTAATCGCGTGTCTGCGTCCACGTAACGGTCTCCTTCCTGAGCGATCAACGGACGCGACGGAAAGGGAAAACACGGCGTGCTTTATGGCCGCCGGAGATGACGTCGTTCGGCCGCATAATTATAGGCTGATCGATTGTTTCCTTACTGAGCCGCTCCGTGTTCCCAACTGTGGTGTCAGCCTGCGCGGGGCGCTCACGCGCGCCGCTTCGCCACGCCACCCGTGATGCCGATAAACGTCTTTTTTTCTACTCCGTCTCCTCTAACCGGTACGGGTTGCAACAATGACGACAACAAAAAAGTGCGCACAGCGATGCTTGTCAGTGTGAGGCGAGAAAATTACCCAATCTTCCGCTGTCGCGGACAACGAGGTATGCCGCCGAAAATAAACCAGGAAGGTCCCACTTGCCCTTTTCCGTGTCAGGCGCCTGTATACGTTCGCAAATACCAGCTGTCGCGCGGCGAACAACCCGTCGCGGCACCGTCTTATAACCGCGTGATTGTAGGTGCCGTTGCTTCGGATGGGCGAGCTCGAGAATGTACCCGTTACAGGATACAAAGGACCTATTTTTGATGCACCAGTAATCAGTCCCCTCCTAATTAATCGGCGCCAAAATACAGCCAGGCATTTTCTTGTTGGCCCCGCATTTGGTGGAGTAGGTGCGCGAGGTCTCGTTTCGAAACTGCGGCGGGGACGCGAAACAGAAGCACCAATCGAGTGGTCTAAATTTAACCCGAAGTCCTCCATTACGTCGCGCCTCATAGCCCACAAAACAGGAAAAGAAATGCAGGTTGGGTGTTTCTACTGGGCGCGTATTTAACCGGGGCTTTTTCTTTTTTGTTTTTGCAGTGGACGCCTGATTTTACAGTCAAAGTGTCATGTAAGCTGCGCAACGGCACGCGTAATGGTAGTAGGCGCACCAGTAGTGGTGTAACGGAAGAATAGTTGTCGGAAAGTGCGTCTTTAACTTTTCGCTGGTACGTCCTCTTTCGGCGTGATATTAAATCGGGGTCAAATACGGCCTTGTACCTGTCGTCAAAATCTGAGCAGAGGTAGTTTTACAACTGTACACAGCACTTTCTAATGACCCAGTGCGAGTAAGAGACATCCAATAAAATTGGCGGATCCAACGTATACATGGGAATCGACACAAAGCGAAGCATGGCAAGTACGCCGGGCATTATGAGAGTAACGAGAAACGTTCCATGTCTCAATCCCCCCGGTGAACACGCGGTCAATCGCACCTCTACTTCTTGACGTGGGCATGGAAGAGTGGAAAGAGTGACCGCTACGACGCCGAACGCCGCAGACATCTTCACATGGAGGTCGGTAACCACCGGTTTGCCAGTTTTCGAAAGTCGATGTTGAAGTCTCCTGTGATAACCACCGGTGTCGTCTTGTTGCGGTAGTCGAAACCAGGAATCACAGCCCGTGGTGCGTACTGAACCAGGTGCAGGTCGAGGAAGTCTTTAATTTGCGTTTGCACTGCTGCCGGACTGGTGTAAAAGGTGTCCGAAGCGATGTTCACACCCTCACACTTGACCGTACAATCCGGCCTCGAAATACAGCAGCGAGATGACAGTTACTATATATATATGCTGAGTTGAGTTGTCTCACCCTGCATTTCGCTGTGTGCGTGCTACATTGGCTTCTATTTCGGCGGGAAGCGAAGGGTTTCATGCATCGTACACTCCAAAACAGTCCTGTTGTTCAACTTCCCCACAAAACACTTTAATTACCAATGCATGCAGCCAAAAATGAAATTTCGACGAATGACGATGTCGAGCAAACGAATTTACTCCAAAGTACCGTCTGCGCTGCGGCATCGGGCAGTTGCAACCATGACCTTCTGCATTGCGCAGTTCCACCGCGCAGATCGCATTTTTAAATTGCATTGTATACTCTTTGTTGTCATTCGCCGGACTCGCTCTGCTGGCCGCATGGGTGTGGTCGATCGGGTGCATTGTGGTGAAGCCGAACCACGCGATCACCTTGGAAAGTACATGCCTCAATTCAAACGTCTATTTCTTTACCTTAAAAGACCAAACGAAATAAATCATTGTTTCAGGTAACGTTCACCTTAACCGTGTTCGCTGCCACCACAAAGTGTTAACTAAAACTTTATGAGTTGTTTTAGTTTGTCGATTCATCAAAATGAAGCTTCATTATTTTGAACGAATAGAAAATGAATAGCCCATATTCAATATGGCATTCTCGCAGTACCTATACCTTCGTGCCTCGTTAACGTGCACAAGAATTGAACTCGAAATGGCCGCGTTGATGATTAGACTTTCTCGTGACTGTTCTCGTTGCATGGATACGCATCAATCTTCTTCGGGCAAAACGCACGAATGACTGAGTGAACAGGAGCTCTAGCTTTTTTGTTCGCGTTGTTGTTTTCTTTACTTCAGTTTGTAATGCAACTGCGAGGAATGATGACGAAGTGCACGCATGCGAAGTGTGCCAAGCAGACTGCAGTCCTATGACGATCGAAGTGCGGCTGTGAACCCGCTTTCACTTCTCTCCCTCCGCCCTCGATAATGGACTGGTCCAATAAAACATTTATCACCGTCATGATTTACCTACGGAGTGATCACAGTATTTAGTGTAAATAAAAGTGTATGCGCAAAATAGATTTTTTGAGGGGGAGAGGCGTTTGGAATACAAAAGAGAGAAACTACAAAAAAAAAATCAAATGGATGCACCGACAGCTGCGGGCGCTGCTTTTTCAGGCGAAACGTGACGCGAATGAATCCGTGCCGTGGAGTCGTACTTGAATTTGAAGGAGCACACGAGACAGGTCTATACATGCGGCTAAGTGCACTGCGAATGGAGTGGATACCAAAAGTCAACTGGGCGTGCGTTTTTGCGCCGAGAGCACTCTTCTAAATCTTTTCAAGAGCGCGATAGCGTTTCTCACTGGACGTTTTACTGCTTCTTACGACGACATTCGCTGAGAAGGCTTTCCCAAAGTTAGACAACTTGATTATATGGCACCGGTTTTCTAACAAACAACACGACGGCATTAAAAAATTGGTTGCTCGACGTCGCGCGTGAGCATCGCGCCTGCCTCCTGCCTCGAAAATATAAATATTGATTCCTCTATAGATAAATGAGCTTCGCCGATGCGTCAGTGTATTTCCATACATTAGCCGCGTTTGTTTTTAGAGCTTATCTGCAGGTGACACAATTTCTTAATGTACCAGTTGCAATGTGACGGGCAAACGAGTGTCGTTGTGTATATTGATTTTATTAATACGGACTAGCCCAAACATAGACAGCTCTTGTGCGGGGGTAACATTTACAGCATGTTCTCGTCAATTTGGAAACTCGCTGTTCTTTAAAAGCGCCCAGCCAATAGACAGCCAGATAGAATCCCCCATGCTTCTGGCTCGTTATCACGCACGGTATTGACATTCTTCGCCGCTTTCGAGAAATGCTTTGAGAAAACATTTTAGATGCATGAAGAAAATAAAATATGTATTCAGAGAACGAGTTAACGCAGATGTGGCGTTTTACACTGCGACAGCCCCAAATTATTTTGCTCGCTCTTGATCTTTCCGTTTCTTGTTACAAGACGGTGCCCGACAGCGAGGGAGGGAGGAAATGTGGATTTATAACCGCGCAAAAACTCGGCCTTTTGGTGAAACAAAGTGTCCCTTCGACCTCCTTAGCTACAAAATGGCACTTTGTGGGCAAAGTGGGTGGAACGGGAAAAAGGGGCCAGATTTTGCTCAATGTTTGCATATGCAACCCTAGTGCGCAGGCAGGACAACAAAGTTTACCGTTTCTTCTCATCACTCAGTTTGCCGTATCAGAACGTAGCCAAGTATATCAAAATTATGACCGGAGCGAAACTGCAAATAATTAGGCGTGACCGCATGTACGATACGAGTGCAGACTGGCATGCCGTGTGTATGTGTATACACGCATACATACCTACGCATGTATGCACACACACACACACACACACACACACACACACACACACACACACACACACACACACACACACACACACACACACACACACACACACACACACACACACACACACACACACACACGCACACATGCCCGCACACGCACATGCACACACGCGTATACACGCACGGACACACGACCCCGTTGCCTTCCGTATACGGACAGTGCCTGGTTTTCCCGTAGCAGCTGCCTCTCCATCATGACTGCACAAAAGCTATTACGTATTTTGGCGCTTGGCATTTTGTATTAAAAAAAAAAACGCGCCGTTTATACGGGGCAGTTGACAGCCTGCGTGGGAGACAGGAACTGAAGAGAGCATCCACAAAGTTTGTGCAACCTGTGCTGGGAACATGGGTTGCGAAGTGTGCCATGTCACGCGCGGTCTTTGACGCAGTGTACGACACAGGCATGTTGGTGGCCGTAAACACCAAAGTACCTGCGTTATTTAAACAAACACGATGTGCTCTGCACTCTAGCTTGTGCGATATTTCATTAGTGAACAGGCCGTACACTCCGAACGTGTGCGCGAGATGAGTGAGCGTTGGTGGCTTACCTGCGAGCACGGCGGGCACCAGGCAGAGCAGCGCCAGCAGGAGCGTCCACCAGCGCCGCCGACATTTCCTCGCCATGCTGGCGGACCCTGGAAGAAAACCGCGCGCCCCCGTGGGTTATGCAATCGGCCAGCATGGCAGCCGCCGCCGCCGCAGCCGCAGCGCTGAAGGAAACCGCTCGTCCGCGAAAGCCACACGAAACGCGGAAAGTGCGACCCAACCAGCGAGAAACAGGAAAATGCGGCAAAATAAATAGTGATGACCTTGCCGGCGCACTTTCTTTGTGGTCATCTGCCGCTAGCTGCTGGGTGCGTGGGCATTTTCAAGCGAATAATTTCCACCTTTGCAATCCTTCCCTTCCCCTCACCCCTCGCTTGAAATGACCGCGTCAAGAGGGGAGTTATAAATGGAGCTCACGCAACACTCAGATTTCAAGCAAAACTCCCAAATTGTGAAGAGGCTAATTCTGTGATGCCAAATCTGGGAACGTGGGAACAAATGGATTATTCGAACTACTGAGATTAGATAGTAAGGACAGCCACCTTCCAGCCGCCGTAAAAAACAGTCACGGTTAATTCATGTTACGAAGATTTACTCACAACACGGAATGTGATGATTTCTGCGTCCACAAACATGCCGCTCACACACTTAATCTTGTGGCCCTCGTATCGGTGAATAGAAGGCGAATAGAATTGTGTTTCCGCTCCTCATTCCCCATGGATGAAAACACACCACTATCCCCCTAGAGGATCCCATACGAGAGACAGCGGCTTGTACGAGCTACTAGCCCCTCTTTTTTACGTGCTTCTTTGCGCTGTTACGATTTAGCACGCCGCTACTCTGTACGCGCCTACTATAAGTTTGGTGTAGTGCGGGGAAGCTTCGTGTGCTGCATCAAAGCCTGCCTTCCTAACTCAAGTTTCGAAAAGCCGGAGTGCGTCCGCCGCACGGGCCCACGTGAATCACGCACGCGGCAATTGCAAAACAAACTGTTCTACCATAGATCGCGTTGAGACTTGAATTTGCGAGCGGATGCTGCCTGCGGAGATATCTCCTTTCCCCCACCTCGCAAACTCAACGTGCGCCGGCCATCACGAGACCGGGAAAGAGGGTTCTTGTGTGTCTGCACTTTGTTCGGGCCGTCTGCAGCGGCGGTGGAGCCGTTGACGCTTCTGTGTATAAATTCAGCGCTTTCAGTGACCGATTTGAGATCGCTTCGGGCCTCTGCGTAAGGGCGAGTGGCTCTGTCCGAGACTTGCGGCAAGCTCGCCCGTAAGTGCGCTGTTCCTGTATCGTCGCTTTGTTATCTCGTCATGCAGCAAATGGGTGAAATTTTGCTCTCGGCCCTTTGTCGTCAACACCAAGGCAGCTCGCCTGCTCGCCGCTTGTCCACCACGCTACCACTACATGACGGAGGTGACGGAGCTCCGTACTGGGACGCTTTCGCCAATGTAACAATGCTTTTTTCTCGAGGGGAGGATCGTGCTTTCTACACTCGTCCCTCTTTTCCCACCACTTCTTATGAGCATACACAGAGTTAATTTTTTGGAGTTCGTTTGTGGAGTGAAAGAATTGGGAGGTATTAGTTGTCCCAGTTCGTGCGCAGAGTTTTAAATAAAGGGGCCATGAAGACAACATACAAATTCGGTTCAATAAAAGGCTCTTTTGTCCCGATAACAGAAATACCAATTTTATCGCCAAATTCAAACAAATAATCAAGATAATAAAAAAATATTCTACAGTGGCGACTCCCTAGCCACTTTCCGTAATTTTTTATGACGTCACAGAATCTTGTTTGTGTGATTGGCAGACGCCGACCTAAACTACCGTCAGAAAACATGACTCGGAGATTGTATTGCGGCCTTAGTTGTGTTTGGTCGGGCCACTTTAATGCTAACGCGTAATTAACACACTGATGAAAATCTTTTTAGCGCTGGTCCATAATACGTTACTCTTGTCTATATCACGTCACTACGGGGCGAAATTTCAAAGTTCTTCAGTATTCCTCGCGTTTGTTTTTTTGTTAAAAAACGTCTCTCACCTCTGGGGTGTAGCTGAGTGATCTACCACAGTCGAGTTCTTCCAGATTGAACAAAGTTGTAATTTCATGAAAGTGTACACGCACGTAAGAAATCTAGATTGCTACAACAAGCCTCTCGCTTTTCAAAGAATCCGACGTAGCACTGTGACCTTAAAAATGTTGAACATAATCAACGTCTAAGAACTTCGGGCAAAAGGAGTTAAAGTGTTAGAATCGGCATTACAAACACTAACAACCTTGCTCATAGCAGAAACCAGAAAAAATTAACTGCAGAGAATTTCTTATATTTTTTGCAATCATTACAGAAGCGAAACCTAGACATCACAGCAGTTGAATTCCTGAGAAACAAATTTGTGGCCTTATAACTACGGAAACGATACAACGCAAGTGTCTTGAAACTCTTATTTTGTTATTGACATGCAGTAAAAATCTTATGTTTCAAAAATGAGCACAAACGAGTGGAGTGTTTCTCGTCTTCTGTGTCTGCTCTCACAAACTTATTCTTGACAACATTCCAGAACGTGAAGGATCAGAGCGCTGCATAATACAGCCGCAGAAGCCCGCAGCGTATCGACAGGGGAACCGTACTTGTCTGGGCTCCATCGGTATTCGAGCTCCATCGGGATCCACGGAAACTATAATTATATCTAGCGCACGACGCGGCGCCCGATTCAGTTCTCAACCCCTCTGGCTTGCCATCACCTGCTGGCATCGACACGGCGCCGCAGCGGGATTCATTGCCACAGGCATACGACCCACAAAGAACACAAAGCAGCTTGTGTACACAGCGCACTATCGACATCATTTGCCCCCCGCACTTACCCGCCCTGGTCAAATCTTGATTCACAGGCTTAGTCTGGCTTCGCTGTAAAGCCAGACATGGATCCCGGAAAAATGTAGTCCATACGTTTGGTTTAGCGCGAGTATCCGAACGCAGGGGACCAAGTCCAGGCCTCGATTACGACCGACTGAAATTGGGACTTCACGAAGACACCTCAATACGACACTTGTGTGCGAACACTCGCCTGCACTGCAGACAGCCCACCAGACCGACAGCAAAGCATCTTTTGTGGGAATTCGAGGCACGCGAAGAAGCGAGAAAACAGCTTGGGAACGAAGAGACTTCAAGCTACGGGGAGGGGATGCGGGCGCGGTTTCAACGACTGTCGCGTGGCTTATGATTTCCTCTCGGCTTTTGCCACGGAGTCAGGGATCCTTAAGCGGCTGAGGGCCTCTTGGAGATAACCGTTTGGCCCCTTTTCTACCCTTACCTTTTTTCCTGTAACAAAGCAAATCCATATCCTTGCAACAACACACGTTCATTCATCATCATTTGTGACGTAGCAAATGGGGAAGAAGAGGAGTGGGAGGGGCTAGGCTTCTGGGTACGTAAGGACGCCACTTGTTCGTCAAACAAAAATACTTCGTTTTGTTATCCGTTCATGAGCCTGCCGAAATTCTTGCTTCTGCTTATTGCAAGCGCGTCAGCGGCATTTGACGTGATTTTTTTTCGTAATATATTTAATTAAAAATTTCAAATTAAAAAGAAAGGTATCGAGCCCATCCATTTGCTTGAATACATCCAAAGCATCTTGCAGTAGCGCTGCGGTTATGGTATTCCTGGTGACAGCGCTGAGAGAGGAAGAAATGACACACTGCAAGCGGAGCACTCGAGTCCTAAAGTGCACTTTATGATTCGAGTGCTTCAAAAACGCTCTCCCGAGGCAGCTACGCGCTTAAGAAATACAAGACAAATGAGGAGAGGCGCAGACATGGAACTTCTCCCATGCTAAAATCGAGCACTCAACAGGCCAGCGCATCTAATTTTCAAGAGGTTGGATATATAAGAGAGATAGCGACGGCTTCTGAGACCCACAGAATTCCTTTCGTCATGTCATACACAGCCGTTGTTGTTGCCCCTGTTCTTCGTTCTTGGTCTCGTGTTTTTCTTCCTTGATTTAGATTTATTGTACACTTCCTGGATTTATAATCATTCTCATCGTACAACCAAATAACTGTAACCGATCACATCTGCTGTCCTAGATACTGCTAAATCATGTGTGATGTTCTGCATAACGTGTACATGTGTGTGTAAACACAGTTATTATTACAACAACAAAAAAATTCCGATGGACGGCCTTGCAGTCGGGGCCGAGTGGTTAAGGCGATGGACTCGAAATCCATTGGGGTTTCCACGCGCAGGTTCGAACCCTGCCGACTGCGATTTTTTTCTTCTCTCCTGCGATTCAGAAACTGGTGTCAATGGGTTGCCGTGTGAGCTGACTTTTTGCTTGTTTCGACAATCTAAGCGTGCAGTCTGTCAAAGCTGTCGCACTTTCCTCAATGTTATTAAGGCGAGCGCCTTATATGTCTCATCAAACGCGAAAAGTGGATTAAGATGAATTAAAGTGGATTAAGGGTTGGTAGTCATGAATAGTAAGGTGGGATTAAGACGGATCATTACGGCGGATATGTGGGTAGGCAATGAGGAGGATTACGCTTTATTACGGTCAGGAATCAGTAGAAAAGGTAAAAAAGGTGGAGTAAGATGAATTATGGTGAATTAAAGTGGATAATGTGGATTACGATGGATCACGATGTATTAACGACGGTGAAATAGTGCTGCCGCTGTGTCCGGGTCGACGTGCGAGGCGCAATAGTACGCCAGGTTTTCGCCTTCAAAGCCCGCAAGCTGACTTACGTGTCTCGGGAATTTTCTATTGTTGCTATTCAAGCATTATTATAAACTTTTCTACCTCATGTACGAACATTTTTGTTTGATTTACATAAAAAGCGTTTTAATGTAACTGAGATTCAACGAAGCATGGTAGGTGTCAGCCTGTGAAGTTTTGATCGACACTGATGAAGTTAAAAAGGAATGACGCATCAAAAAAAAAAAAAAAAAAAATGGCGCAGCTTGCACTAGTGGTGCAAGGCTGGAGAAACAGCAGAGCCGGCGGCCCTCTCCCTTCGCCGGAGACCCGGCTGTTGCGCCTCGAGTGAATTTCTGAACTTGCCGCTGTCAGTTCTCCATCACTGTTAGACTGGTTTTGTCCGCAGGCATTGACATCTCTCCCAAAGTGGACCGCGTTAGCACGCGCTAGAGCGCGCGGCAAACGTCTTCTCGAGCTCGGGGTATGTAGCGCGAACTCGGCGTGTGTGCTCCCCACTTCAGGCGCAAACGCTCATGTACTGGCGCGGAGAAGAGCACGCGAGAGATCACGCCACGAACGCTGGACAGAGCTTTCTCGAAGGTCGAGCTGGCCGACGCCGGCGCTCCTCACGAGGCGCACGCTCACGTGCGCTCGCTTGTTTTTCTTGGTATTTTTTTTCTGGTAACGCTCGACGGCGGAACTAGCAGAGCTCTTAAACAGACCCGCTGTTAAATCGTAGTCCTGCCTTTCCCTCTACTTCCGCCTTTCGTATTCAAATATGAGTATCAGCCAATCGCCATATCTCGTCAATACGTATAGTTGCAGTCGCAGTTGTAATTCCAACTGTGATTTGTTTGCACAAAACAGGTCTGTACACGGTAGCAGGCTACAGACAGAGCAGAGCGGTAACAAAGCACTCCGTAAGAGGCCCTGAAGCAAGCCTGTCATCTAGCCTAGAAAAAATAAGGACGAAAAAGAAGTTTTGGCTCTAATCCTCGCTGCGAAGGTCTCTGGACAGCGAAGTGAAAGAACCTCCGAATCCACTATATGCCGAATTATTTAGCGACAACAAGTTCATGCAGTTTAACAAAACTTTAATCGTTCTGCCGTTTTAGTTCCCTTCGCTGCTCGTCGTATTGACATTGCTTGCCAGGAGTCCTCGCCATCCGTTGCTTTCCTATAAAGCAAAATATATATATATATATATATATATATATATATATATATATATATATAGAGAGAGAGAGAGAGAGAGAGAGAGAGAGAGAGGAGAGAGAGCAATATAGAGATATTACAGCAACTCATGCAACCATACGGGTGTGGGACGTGCTTTTTGCTTATTCTTTATTGAAACAAGCGCTATGGCGTACGCTGTTCACCTCATTCGAAACACGCGCGGCGAGGGCGGAAATTGTTCTTACTTTTTCTGGCGCTCTTTTTTGATGCAAAATTGCTAAAGAACCCCGCAACACTTTTTTTTTTTTTCCTTTTTTTCTGAATCATAAGTGCTTTCAGAACGTAGCCTACAAAAAAATCCAGTACTTAGAATAGGGGTTCACAAAGTACCTCAGCCAAAAACTACTTCCCTATGCCCATCAGATAACTTAGAAAACTGCTAAAAAATGTTTTCTCTGTTTCTCGAGTCTTGGAGTTCTTTGAGTGCTCGAGTTACGTCATTGCAGCAATGTAGCGGCGATTGGACACTTTCTTTCTGTTGCAGCAATAAACACATTTTATGGCCACTTTAGAAAAAAGCCACAAAGCAAAGCAGAAACTGAGGGGGGATAGTTCTGCGCCGACGAGTAAATCACGCCGTGCCGCTCCGTGCACTTGATAACTACAGCTTCGGCAATGCTTCCAGACGCGAAGGGAAGAGTGAAAGCGTTCATCGGGAGGGTTGCAGAGTCCGTTTAAATGGCCCACTGAGCGGAAAATCCGGCGTATGGGACAGCAAAATGGCGGCTTGGAAAGTGTTCCATAGCTCGAGCTTAAACTATCCAGAGGTGGCCGTCCACGTCAATGTACCGCAAATGAAGGGAACAGAACGCAGCCAGACGAGCGACCCGCCGCGGTGGCTCTGTGGCTAAGGCGTTGCGCTGCTGAGCACGAGGTCGCGGGTTCGATTCCCGGCCGCGGCGGCCGCTTTTCTGATGGAGGCGAAAAGCAAAAACGCCCGTGTGTACGAGATTTCGGCGCACGATAAAGATCCCCAGGTGGTCAAAATTAATCCGGAGCCCTCCACTACGGCGCGCCTCATCGCCTGCGTTGCGTCGCCGCGTTAAACCCCACAATCAATCAATCAAATCAATCAGCCAGACGAGCGACCAGACAAGCAGGGAAGCTCCCCATCGTCGTCAATTCACGCACTACACGGCGGTAGGAACGGCGACCTGAAGCCATTCCAAAGCGTTGAGGTGGATTTCAAAGCAAAACATCTCACTCAAGCGACAAGATTACAAGCCGTTCGACAGCGTGAGGTGGAGGCAAGCGTTTCAGGCATTCAACAGGACATTCGTGTTTTCGCCGGGATCCGAGCTCAAGACAGCTTCGCTGTAAAACTGCGAACAATCATAACAGGGATGAGGGAGGAGTATCGGGTGAGAAAGTTTACAACGAGAAAGGGCACGAGCAGGGTGAGGATGAGATGATTTCGATGGCGCTGATGACTACGAGTAAAAAAGGAAAGGGGGAGGGAGGGTGAGTCTTGCATGTCATGCAGCAATGTATACTCTCGAAAGAAGGGGGTCGCGCCACTTTCGTGAAGCGTCAATTTCGTACATTCTTGAAGGCGAAGCCTGGCGCCAAATCTGTGGGGAAGCTTGTCTCGCGCCTACGTCGTTTCATTGTTTCCCGCTTCAAAGACCCGGTTTCCAACGAGCACACTCGACCATTTCGGACCGAAGAAAGCGACGCGCTTTCCAAGGGCCGTTTTTTTTTTTTCTCCTTTTATGGTGACAGCCATTTTTATTTGTGCCAAGAAGCCAGTTTCGAGTATAAGCAGTGACAGCCAGTGTTCATTGGCGGCAAGCGCATTATGCTTTGAAGTTTATTTCTCGCCTTTAACGCATGCGTAGCTTCCTTTCAATCAAGACGCGCCACTGGAAATTGTCCAGGGCACTTCAAGGCGTTTACAAAATATACTGGGCAGATCTGCCCATACGGCAGGAAATTTGAGATCATTATCGTTTGCGTTCAAACGTTTTGTTATTACACCGCGTTCCTTCATTAATAAACACTCGTCGCAGAACGTCAAATTGTGGTCATGCGCCTGTGCGCTGGACTATCGTTACAACTAGCGTATAAATTTGTTCATTACTGCAGAAACCGCATCGGGGTGGGCCATTTGTGAATACCACGTTTGATCCGAACCACGCCGGTCCTGAGAGCTCATGCACGCAAAAAAAAAAAAAAAGAATGGCTCCCTTAAGATAAGCGAGTTACGTGACATTCTTCATCGATAGTAAATCCATCATTTCCACTATTCCAAGCTTTTGGAACTTGTTTAGGGGTGAATTCGGAGGGCTTTTCGAAGTATATTATGTTTTTTAACCATGGAGATTTTTAGGTCTTACTGAAGTTTCTCAAGCCGTATTTATTACGGTTAAATTCTTAAAAAGCAGTCTTTCAAAAACAAAAATGTGCGATACAGAAATTATTCATTTATTATTTATTGTGCTTATGAAACATGTTTTTGTTCACGGCTATTTTTTTCTCGTAAATATTAGCCAAATTTTCAAACATTTGCGTTCTTGACAGCAGCAGGCTTCTCCCAGTTCTCGATGTTATAGGACGCTCCGTACAGGACACGCCATAAGAACATCGAGCGTCATGATAGTTCGAGGACAAGCTGAGCAGTTCACTCGCAATCCGAGCCAAAAATTATCCTCTCAAAAAGCACGCCCTATTTGCGTTATAACGCCTAAATGTCCTTTTGGAACCTTATTTGGGCCAAGAAGGAAGTGGACGTAAGAATAAAAATTCCTTGGTACCTAAGTCTGCTTACGCGCTTTCATGGCGGAAACGTTACGGCTCCCCCTAGCGATACTTATCAAAGACTTCTTCAGTGTTACATCGCGTTTGCGTCCCTTTCTTCACATTCGTTTCTCGATTGATTGATTGTAGGGTTTAACGCGCCGACGCAACGCAGGCGATGAGGCGCGCCGTAGTGGAGGGCTCCGGATTAATTTTGACCACCTGGGGATCTTTAACGTGCGCCGAAATCTCGTACACACGGGCGTTTTTGCTTTTCGCCTCCATCGGAAAAGCGGCCGCCGCGGCCGGGAATCGAACCCGCGACCTCGTCCTCAGCAGCGCAACGCCTTAGCCACTGAGTTCACATTCGTTTCTCGGTGTTTCGGCGCGAAGCAGGCAGACTTGCGGTACACTTCACGCAGCAGCTTCCTTTGACTTTCAGTTCTCCATGGTTGGCGTGCACCTGTCCTACTCACGCGCCGTCGCGTTCATCTGTCACGAGGCACACACTAGGCTGACTCTTAGTTCGCCGGTGGGGCGGCGCGGCGGTAACACCCCGTACTCCTCCTCAGCAGACCTTGGTTCAAACCTTGTACGAATTCAAATGTTTTTTGTTTACTCCTTACGGTGGCGACCATTTTCTGTACCGGTCCACTGTAGCAGCAACATCAACAACCACAACGGCGTTTTTCGCACAATGGGGCACTTGAGGCTTTCGATTTAACGCTGGGGGATGTAGTCGTTTCGACAAACCCTCCTTCACCCCGTCACTCGACCCACACCTATACTTGTTCGGCATCTTCAACGCTTGTAGAACACGGTCAATAAGTGCGTCCCGTCATTAGATCAAGTAACCGCGTAATATCCGAGCCAAATACTGCAGCTCCACGCTCATATGATCGCAGAGAAACCCGTTCAAAGGATTTTTTTTTTCTCTTTCCGGAATGCTTCAATGCCCGGGTGTTCCTATAGCTTATATGACGTCACAGAAGGAATATACACCGCCGCTATTGGCCGGCGTCCTTTCAGTTGCAGCCATAAAAGCCTTGGGCAGCTGCTTTAGAATAACGCTATACAAAAGTAAAGCAGAGAATAAAGAGGGCATGTGCTGTGGGGGGAAAATCACACAGCTCCGCTCGGTTTTGGCGATAGCTATAGCATTCGAGGTTCTTCCGGGCACAAAAGAAAGAGAGAAAACGTTACGACAGCCCCGCTGTCAGTTCCTTCAAAGGGCGCCCGCTCCAGTTGAGAGGGCGCCGCGATTGTAGAGGAGCGCTTAAACATGGAAGCTGCTTAACTTCTGCCCGAATATAACATTGCTGGATTTGAACAGGAACTTTAAATTGCAGCCATCGTGAGGTCCATACTCAATCAGAGTGAACCTTCCGACTATTTATGCTGGTATATACGGATCCTCCCTCCTCTTTCACACCGTGAAAATGTCTTGCGTTGCCGCGCTCTGAGCTTATTCCGGACTCCCACTCATCCCCTTTTCCGCTTTGTTGTAGTAAGACTGTGGACAGCAGATACCGTACTGCGATGGTTTGTGGAAAGCTAGACAACCCAAATGTTCTATCATCACGCCGGATATCCCAAAAAATCGGCGTTTCTCGGGCTAATCCGAGGAGTTTCCGAGCTAGTGTTTCTCACTTGTTTTTCTAGAAACGGAGAACCTACCAGGCTGCTACTGTCCGATTTTGACCAGCAAAACCCACAGAATCTGCCAGTGCAAAATCTTAGAACCATTTAAAGGCAGATAACGAATGTTTATGGAACCTTTTGACCGTCGAGTCTTTCGCGCAGTGTGGAAAACGATTTGCAGGTCATCAATTAATTGTCCTGATTGCGCGCGCCGATTGTTAATTCTTAGTAAATTTCACGCAATGCAACGCCACTTGCATTAATGTGGAGCGTGAGAAATCTTAGCCTAGCTATAAACATCGAGTCAACTTTTGTGCTGTGTTGTAATGTATGCCGCGCTGTATTCCCTGACATCTCTTGGACCTCCTTGCAAGCTCTGGACTGGCTTACATAGCCGGTAGGGCATCGCTGGATATTTTAGGGTTTCCCATATGCAGCTACAAAGGTCTGAACACACTTGAAACCCGCACACGTGACTACCAAAATACCGTCTACGTTATAGCCAACTCCAGTGGGTGCGTATATCCCCGAAATTCACCCCAAGCTCTCTCAAGATCGTTCGTCTATTCACTTTCATACATACCTGCTGTTTGTGTGTTTTTTTTTTCGGTCATAACGACCGTTTTTCGACATTTTAGCTGAGGACACCACAAAATACACTGAGTCTGAATAGAGTATAAGCACCAAAAGGCACGAGTAGCATCTTTTCCAAGTTAATCACCGGGAAATCGGGCGCTTACATTCCCAAAAGCAATTCAAACACACAGAAAGCAGTGCTTTTCCAAACGGTTGTCGAGACGGACCGCGACGCGCGCAGAAGCACTCATGCGTACTACGAATAACTTTGAGCATAAAAATCCAGTTGTGTCAATAGCAATGGTTTATAGTCATAAGAAACCCCAATGCGAGGAAAACAAGCATAATGTTCTTTTCTCGTGTCTTCATGAATCTGCGCCGCTTTACGCGTATATGAGCGCATCAACTGTCCGACATTTAGAGCAAACTTTCCTTATCCCAAATTGAAGTATTTCTCTCTATCTCTCTCCTTTTCCGAAACAGTCGCGAAATGGCGGTGGTGGCTGACCAGTACATGCACTCCGCGACGATGGCCTCAACAAACGCCGGTCGTACACCAAGCGGGATGCATTCGGTACGTGCCCAACGTTCGTGGGACATTTAAAAGTCTCCTTCCATCACTCTTCAAGTCCTGGACCCGCGTGCGACAGACGAACATGTGCCCGGCGTGCTCCCCCCCTCTGCCGTACGTACGCGCACGCAGCCGAGGCGTGCTCGTATATCTGGCGCGCGCACCGTTCTTTCCGGTCTTCTCGGCTTTAAATTCGACCCTTTGTTTTCCTGCGGTGAGCCATAATTCGTGCGCCGGCCCCATCCAACTTCCTCGTATCCCGCCCGTTACGCTACCGCCGTGAATAGGCCGTGCGACGCGAACACGCCGCGCCGAGAGAAGCCAGCGGTCGGGCTTTGTCCCTCCCGCCGCCAGGGCAGTTACACTCGAAAAACTCAACGCCGCTCTTTTTCCCATTCCAATGGCCGGCCTGTCTATCTCTCTCTCGCTCTCTCCCCCGTCTCTCTCTATTTTAAATACGCGCTGTTTTGGCTTCTCACCACCATCTCCCCCTCGGTATTTCTATGGCTCTGTGGTACTTTTTTTTTCAACGTCCTGCGACGACCCCCCGACGAAATGCCGTGGCCCGTATTTTTTTGCCGGATGCAAGTAGAGATTATAAAACGCAGAGGCAATAAAGAGCGTGCGCTGACACATCGCAGCCCTTTGTGCCGCTCCCCGGTGAGCCGCCGTCAAATGGAAGGAGAGTGGCGCGTTTTAATTAGCATTCGCCCCCGCTGCCCGCCGACCGAAGGTTGCCGGTGTGGCCAGCGCCTGACCCCTATAACATATAGTCGGCCGACATGGGCGCGCCGCACTCCTACAGCCCGGCCGTGTGTTGTACGGCGCTCATATTTAGGTCTGCCCATTGCCGGGGCGTACGCTGGCCGAGAAAGAAAAGATTACGTGCACTCGGGTTATTTTAGTATCAGCTACGAACGGTTGACTGCGGGTAGGAGGCAGGTATTTGCAATTAAGTCGTCAGAGCGAGAGAACGAGAGTCGAGCTTCTCAACTGTTTCTAGCTGCATTTATGGTCTCCTTTCCTCAATCTGTCAATAGGGCCGTTTCATTTTGAGAGGCTTCCGGTTTGCATATTACTCTTTTGCCGAGCTGGACGTATTCGGGTGGTGTTGAAATTATAGAGACGCTTGAACTCAACAAGTTTGCGTGAAAGAATACACAAGGACTCAGCCAATTCAAGATAATGACCCTTCTATGTCTACCCACGACCACCTTCTGTGGGACTGCCCCCACAACCCTACACAACCCCACGATTACACCATAGAGTGGCTGGCTGTTGTGGCGAGTCTCTAAGAACAACGGGTACTTCAGTAAGACGTGTTGCTTGGCGAGTTGGTACATATTACAAAATTAAGATTTAGTGCAGCGAAAGACGCGGACGGTAAAAAGGACGGGACGGGCGCTAACTCGCAACTGGGTTTTATTGAAAAGACGGCATGCATATATACAATTAAACTTCACCGTTTGATATCTCGGACTACGGATGCGCTAGAAGAATTCTGCCAATTGAAACTCCGTAGAAACACGATTGCGCCTAACTTTCCAATACAAACATGCCTGGCTACTGCAGCCACTAAAAAGTTAATTAATCAATTTTAGTTAATTAAGCCTCCAAAATCAATAATTGCCCCCTATTCATGTGTCCTCCTGGGCGCATAAAGTCACTATAGAGGTCGTCTTCGCATATATATATATATATAGGAGCACGCGCGGCTTATGCAACGCAAACCCTTACGCTTTAATCAACCCCTTTCGTGAAGCTCAGTGAGCACTTCCCTCGTGGTTCCGCGCTTTAGACACATTATTGCAGCGATAATCAAGCAGCCAACGACGAAGTTTTGCTAATGCAGAGAAAGCCGTCTACCTAGAGTTATGTGGCATCTAAGAGGAATATGTATTGTGAAGTAGCCGGGCGATTAAAAAAAAAGGTGCTGTAAGAGTCGGCGGTTCTGCAGCCAAAGAGTAGTGGTTCGTGTATCGTTGCGGAGGATACTCGTAACTATCGTTCCAATATGGCTACTCTAAAACACATTGCAAAACACCGCTTGTCGCCAGAAAATTTTCCGCAAGCATTCGAAATGTTTTTAAGCGGAATATGTTACGTGTGTCTTTATTCGCAGCCTCCAAAACGATCTTTCTTTGCGTAACCAAACACTGACATTCGCTGCACATGTCCATGCAGCACATGGTGGGGGCCCCGGAGGATCACTGAAGGGAACTACTGCTGGTGCCACCACACCGATTCGCCCCTCTTTGAAACGAGGCAAACCAACGATGCCTGGAGGCGGGTAATGTTTACGCGATCAGGCCAGTGTATGCTTCGCATCCCATTAGCCACCCTCGAAAAGAATGACGAATTCCTTCCGAATTTTTCTTTTAGGCGCCTGGTGAGAAGAAGGCCTTGTAAGCGATCATCCGATGTTTCTCATTACCCGTGCGTATAGCCTGGCGAGCTTCCGCGAATGGGATCGGCCCTAGCTGCAGCAGGGCAGGCACCGACGGGCGCAACTCCTGTCTCTGTAGACGGGCCCCGAGAAACCCCCTTCATTTTCTCTCGATTCATTTTTCTCTCGTTTCTCATTAACCGATCAAGGCCAGCGTGCTGATGGAATGGGCCTTGCGACGCCTGGCTCGATTATCATACACCAACGTGTACGAAATCAGCGCAAGAGAAAAAAAAAAACGTTGGTGGTGTGTGTTTGGGGGGGGGGGGGGGGGGGGGAAGGGGGAGGAGGGGGAGGGGGGCAGCTAGTTGTTGGAGGTAAACACCTGGTCATTTATTGTCACGGCGTAATATCGAGCTTCCCCTGAAGTTATTTTTCTTTGTTTTCTTTTTCCAGCCTACGCTACCCCTGAAAACAGAGAGGGGAGTATCCAGATAGCCTAGTGATGCAGTTACTCTGTATTTTATAGCGAAGTAGCTTTTTTTATCTCGGAAAAGTTAAAGGGTACAGGCGTAGGATCCGCTATGAAGCCTCCAAGCGTGTTTCAGTAGAGGGGAAATCGATGGGCGAAAGCAGACAGAATTTCTGGGCGAACCTTCTGCGAAGGAGTCTGGAAAGGCACCCTAAAACTAGGTCGTCCACGCGCGGGGCTTAATTGCATTGTTTCGCATGCAAATTGGGGAATTTAAGCGCCGAAGCAGCACCACATTTCGGGGCTCCGGATAACCTTTGGTTGCTATGGCTTCATTTTATTACCACGTGCCGAACGTATATATATACATAGCGCGCAGCGGCGTTTCCGCGTTTCGTACCATTAGAAATACAGTCGTTATGGTTGAAAATTAAGCCACGCGAACATGTTCGCATCTGCAGAAAGCCACTGCGGTACCTCTGGCTGCTTTTCCCTGGAAGCCCAGTTGCCGGATATTAGATTCGTGGAGGGCTTGGGACCGCTTGTTCGAGCGATACA
The DNA here is from genome assembly GCF_048455015.1 of Haemaphysalis longicornis. Taxonomy (NCBI): domain Eukaryota; kingdom Metazoa; phylum Arthropoda; class Arachnida; order Ixodida; family Ixodidae; genus Haemaphysalis; species Haemaphysalis longicornis. The sequence continues at coordinate 348,247,739 of NW_027526203.1, read as the reverse complement.
TGCGGAGGCAGCCCAGACGCTGAGAAGCTGTTCTTAGGCTTGAGCCACGAATACAAATTTCGCAAAAACATAAAAAAAGAAAACAGGGACTGGAAAAATTCTATACACCGCAAAGTGCGCTGCCGACAAAGGGCATAAGTTTTTAATGCTTCCTGAATGCGGCGGCTGGCTCGTATGTGCTAAGTAAAAATAGAAGACAGCATAGCGCAAGTGTGTATTATGCCTGTGCCACACGTGCCCAATAAATGCCATTAAGTGTTTGAGACCTTAAGTTATAAAGCCATTAATTCACTGGCACACGCGAAAATTTAATGTCATTTGCTTTATGTCATCATTGGTTTAAGGAGAGCCTTACGTACAACTCATTCGCCTTCACGTTCGCCTTACGTCTGCCTACTCTCGAACGCGATGGGCACTAAATAAATTCAACGAAACTCTCAGAACCAGAGTGTTGACCGGGAAACGTAGCCAAAGCAAGGCTATTTTTTTGTGCCCAACTGGCCACCTACGTTTCATCTCTGGCGTCCGAATAGTCCGAGTCCTGTGTTTTGCCCGAAAAAAAAGGTGACAGCCGCCAGAAAAGGCAGCGGAAAGGGCGAACACCGAGGTGTCTGTCTTGATTCTGCTCCTTTCTCGTCGCCAGCCGACTGCTACACGTGGGGCCATTCCTCTGTTTTATTTTTTTTCTGGGGGGAGGGGGGGGGGGTGCCGTCATTAAAACAGCGGTGAAAGGCAGAATCTCATGTTAATCGTCGTTGATATCAGCGATCGGTGAACATCACAATGTGCCCCCATTTTGGTTACTTCGGATTTAGCTACGGCTGGTAGGCGACGGGAGCTGCTGAAGCCGTTATTAGAAACGGCTCATAACTTTTTTATTTAAAAAACTCTGTCGATTCTCGATAATTCGAAGTCGCCTAACTAGGACATTCGGTTAAATGGATGTGATGTGCTGCTCCTTGCAATTTTACATGCAATCCAATGGGAGAAATTGCATGATAATTCGAAGCTAGCTATAAAGCCGGCTAACGGTTAATTGAAAGTTATTTCGAATAAAAAGCATAGACATTAGCGTTTTTTTATAAAATTCAAAATTTTCAAGCACAAGAACAGCGCCGTGTTCTGCCCGGATGTCCGCGCCATCGCAACTGAGCCAGGGCACAGTTGGAAGCGCGAAAGGCCAGTTCATACTCGCACCAGCGTATGCATCTCTCTTTTTTAAGGTTCTCAACCTCTTTTTTCAACACGAAAGTGTTTTATTCCCGGATACACAAAGATTTCGCTGACGTCATATCCGTCACGGAAGTCATGCCAGTATACCGAAGCAAGCGGCCTGTAAAGGGTGCACCCCTGCACACAGGGTCTTCTTGCGGGGAAGCAACCTTTAGTACTAAAGAGTACGTTATACTTGGGGTTGTTCGTTTTCGGGTTTTATATTTTAACACGAGTGTTTTATGCCGCGATAAACCAAGATTTTACTGACGTCATATCCGTCAAGGAAATGACGCGAGTACACCTTTGCCGAAGCGATCCGCCAGCAGGACGTCGCTCGCCAAGCACACCCACAAGACAGCCACCGACCAACGAATCATGCCCAGCTGCAGATTTCGCTGCACATTTCACTTTCGTGTTTTACTGATTCCTACGACAGAGGAATCAAACATAGTTTTTTTCTTTTTTGCGCACAGCACCATGTGAATAGTTTTTGTGGTGTACGCTTCAGGATCCAATTTAAGAGATAATTCTCAACTACCATGGCAACCCGTGTAGCACGCTGGATTCGGGGAGGAAAGTCGACATTCTGAACGGAATCAAGAGGGGAGACGCGTTGCGGACTAATAACAATGCTGTTATTGTGCCTTTTGTTAAATTGGAAGGTCGGTTAATTATACGTTTTTCGCAGTTGCCGTGAACTTCGTATTACCGGAGCGGACGGTATATCTCATAATGTTTGCTATAGCAAAAAACGTTTCTAACCCTACCAAGATGTCCTTGTCTGCGTCTAAAACTTCTAAAATATGAGTGCATTTATCTTTTTGGTAATTATCACCATCATGCCTAACTTCTTTATTGTCTTTGCGTACTGGCGTGTAGCCCGGCCCGTCGAAATAATGTCTTTCGGGTTTTCAATGCCATTAAACAATAATGTAAATATTTCGGTACGTACGGAATGGGTATTTTTACATTTAGGCACGTAAGGCCTGAATTTAGGCCTTACAATTAGGTCCGTAAGGCCTCCCTACGGACAGCGGGCACCGAAAGAGCAGTTCGAGGCACATAATTCTTGCTCCCATTTTATGAAAAAACAATGGACAGAGAATGGCATCGTTTTCGGTTATAGGATGTGGTTCTACAAATGTGAAGCAATGTGTGCAGACTTCATGCGAGCGCAGGTGGCCTTATAAAGACTTTCGGCTGTACTACGCTGTAAGAAACCGCCGCTGGTGGGCTTCACCACAACGCCCCAAAACGACCAATTAGCCTGATTAAATGCACGTAGTCACCACTCGTCTCAATGGCGTCGAAAACATGTCCTTATTCCAAAAACGGGTCAATACACAACCATGTGTGTAAGCCGACGAAATAAAGAAAGTGTCGTTATTGCGCTGTTGTCCGTAAGTCCGGTGTGTTTGGAGTGTTGTGAGGACATTCCCATAGGTCATGTTGCTGATTGGGATAACGACCACAGTGTTTGCATGCTGGCAGTTCTTGTCTTTACTGTGGAGAGATGTCTAGCTAGGGTGCATGCAGTGTAGTCTGCGCATGTCTTAGACCCCTCCTTGCTGCTTGTCTATAGGTTAGGATAAAGAGATCGCGTGTGTGTGTGTGGGGGGGGGGGGGGGATTTCTCTTCCGCGCAGTTTAAAATTTTTGAAGTATATTTCTTGCGGTGCTGGCTTCATTGGCCCTCTCCTGGGGGACATTTGTTGTTAGGATTCTCATTTCTCATGCAAGCGTGACTGCCCGAATGTTTCCAAACATCCTCGTGTTTCCAGGCGTCCGAATGATATCGCAGTAATGACAGCGAGAATTTAAAAAAATCTGCTGTTTTTTCGTTGTCTAACCAAAAATGGGCGCTTGCCGTACAGTGCCAACGATTAATCCATAGTACACGCACGATTACCTTCAGATTTTGTGATTATGCGCCGGTGATAATTTGACTAATCATTCACAAAGTATGTATCTTTCTAACTTTTTTTGGCGATTGCGGGCCATGGGCCGTGTATGCCGTGATTTTTTCGTCCCCATCGCCACCCAAAGAAGTGTTGTAGGCATTTTCCACGAATATTCGCGGCAGCCCACTATCTACAGTAGTCTGGTTGGTCTGCTGCAGTTTGCACATCTCGTGTCCGAGTCATACGAAAATGTTCCATTCAGTAATCACCTCAATATGAAACTTTCAAACGGTGCTGTAACACTGCTGTGCAAAGGGGCTTAGTTATAACATAGCTATAGGTATTCGGTTGTCGTGAGCCTCCAGTTGAACAAGAGCCTTGCGCCTAGAACTTGGCGGGGGGCAGCATTGAGGACATCACGCTCCCTAGCCATTACTAAGCAACTGGCCAGGTTTCATGACAGCGTGGTGCTGCTGTCGAGTCGCTTCCCGTGGTGCGCGCTCTACATATCCAGTAAACTCGCAGCACGGCGTGGCTCTACGGTTGTTGAACCTTAAAACTAACGTTGCTGTCTCAAACAACCTCTGAACAACTCACTCCCCAGTCCCTCATCTGCGTAATCTCGTTAACGATCGTACCATAACTCTTCTGTAACACCCACGATGTCGGTTGGACACCCAAAGTCCACGTATACCATTGAACCAGAATCGAAGTAATCGACTTGAGTCACAGCCTTACACGTCGCACTCAGCAGAAAGACTGATAGCGCCCACAACTGTATGGTAGGAAAGGCTGGTGGACAGATCGCAGATTATGTAGCAGCCGCATGTTTCCTTTTTCGAATGTGGAATACACGAGGACAGAAGCGTAGATAGCCGCAGCTGTTCGAGCGCATTCGGTGCTCAGCGCTCTTCCCCTGCCGTTTCCGCATATTTTCCCCGTCTTGCGGTCCCGTCCGCTCGTAATCCGGCCGTTGCTACAAGCAGACGTGCTTCTCGCGTTCTCCTAATCCGTCTTGCGCGAGTCTCGCGCCGGCTGCAGCTTTCTTCCTCGTTCGTCCGTCATTCGGCCCCGCCGGAGGGCGAGGATGCATCCGTTCCCTGCAGGCGCAGAAGCTCGGACGGCCACGAAGCACGGGTCCGCGGCCCGGCAGTGCCGATGTCCGGTGATTAGGGTTGCGCGTCCGCCGGCGACCGATCCAGCCGGTTGCGCAAAGTCCGCGCCGAAGGAGGCCCCCCCGAAAGCTGAGAGGCGGCAGCGGCGGCGCCCGGACGCCGCGCTGCAGCCTGCGCGCTAACCCAATCACGACATTGACCCCGCCGCTTCCTACGCCCGGCTGTCCCAAGTTCAGGCCGCTCACTCCGGTGGCGCGCAGCACCCCGCCGCTCGAAGGGTGCGATGATAACTCTGTGCCCCATGCGGCTTCCTGGCGACTTTGAGTGAAATGCCACCATCGCCTGCGACAGCACAGGGCAGCTGGAAAGAAACGCAGGATCCTCACAGACTGGTTGTTGGGGAGCCGCACTTACATGTGCCGCACTTCCGCTCAGTGAGCCAGGTTATGCATCTATGCGCACGTACATGGGTGTACATTATTATCTGACGCGCGCGCACGCACACACACACACACACACACACACACACACACACACACACACACACACACACACACATATATATATATATATATATATATATATATATATATATATATATAAGAGAAGAAAAACTTCGAACAAGGTAAAAGCACGATTGTGGCCTACGTTTCAGCAAAGAGAACTTGCTTTATAAATATATATATATATATATATATATATATATATATATATATATATATATATATATATATATATATATATATATATATATATATATATATATATATATATATATATATAGAATTTGGAAATTAAGAATATAAAGAATTTGGAAAGAAAGTGGAGAAAAAATGCATAGTGAGGGCCTCTGTTCTGGCAGTCTTGGTGCCATAGGAAGCTTAAAAGGGTTCAACGCTGGTCGACCACTCTCGACATGTCGTAGACACTCGAGTCACGGTTAAAAAAGAAGGTCCCCTTCACCCCGCGTAGTCCGAGTGGCGCTGGCTACCACCCCCAAGCACAGGAAACAAAAATACCTAAACATAAATACCCCAGAAAGTGGAGGGGAAAATCGCCCCGCCGGTAGCGTAGTGGTTATCGCACCAGACCGGTATTCTGGAGGTCGTGGGTTCGGATCCCACCTGGCGGTCATTCTTTCTCCACTTTCTTTCTTTCTTTCCAAATTCTTTATCTGTTTCAATGACCTACCACATCCTCCCCTTTCCTTTCCGAGGTTTTCTTGACTGCCAACTCTTATTTCTGTGTTATTTTCAACGAGCCCCTCAGCAAAGGGGAGGATGTAGTAGCTCAAGATAAAGAATTTGGAAAATAAGAAAGTGGAGAAAAAATGCCCGCCAGGTGGGATCCGAACCCACGACCTCCAGATCCCACCTGGCGGGAATTTTTTCTCCACTTTCTTATTTTCCAAATTCTTTATCTTGACTGCCAGTTCTTATTTCTGTCATATATATATATATATATATATATATATATATATATACACGCTAAGTCAAGACACAGGCACACGTGCACAACATTTAACAAATGGAGTTTGCTGTTTCAGGAAGAGGACTTCCTGTCTTCAGAGGAGGGTTCAATGGCACTCCTCTTCCTGAAACGTTAGTAAACACCATTTGTTAAATGTTTTTCACGTGTGCCTGTGTCTTTACTAACCCTATTTTTTCCGCGCTCCTTGTGAGTTTTATTTATTTATTTATTTATTATACCTCAAAGGCCCCTGTACAGGGGTTTTACATGAGGGGTTTGTTATTTGTTTCTAGACTCTCTCTCTCTCTCTCTTTCTATCTCTCTCTTGAAACTCTCTGTCTCTCTCTTTCTTTCTATCTCTCCCTCTTTTGAAGGAGAGAGAGAGAGAGAGATACGTCGCGAAACACGCCGAAGAATGCCGTCAACTGGCACGTTCACTAACCAAGGAAGACCAACATCGACAAAATACACAGCATGACGAAAAGACGTCTGCATCAAGCTTCTCACCCCGATCACTTGTTTGGCTGTGGGTGCCAGCGACTGCTCCTGGCTTGAGCAGTAACCTCCTTTCGCGATACGATGGTCGTTACTGTGTCGTCAAACGCACTTCCCCTGTCAATTATGGTGTTGAGCCCGTTGCCCCATCACCCGACCAGCGACGCCGCGGCCGTGTAGGACACGTCCAGCGCCTGAAGCCTTACGTTGAGCCTCTCACCATTTCGACTCCCTGAGGATGGCACTTTTTCCCCGAGGGCAATGAGAGAGAGAGAGAGAGAGAGAGAGAGAGAGAGAGAGAGAGAGAGAGAGAGAGAGAGAGAGAGAGAGAGAGAGAGAGAGAGAGAGAGAGAGAGAGAGAGAGAGAGAGAGAGAGAGAGAGAGAGAGAGAGAGAGAGCTGAAGGTCCGTGATTTGCCCATTGAAACGGCAAGCGCTGTGCCTAACTTCTCCGCCAAAGCCCGCACTAGGCGTGGCCTGCATGTCTGTGCACATACGTGTGCGGTTCTGAGTGTAAGGGCACACGTGCGTGAGTGTCCCCACACTCGAAGGCAATTCCCTGGTCCAGCTCCACCCCAATGCACTTGAGTGACCCATAAGCCATTCCGTGACCCAGGGGCCATTTCATCTCACCAACAAAACAAATTTGAAAAATGACAGCCACGTGCATATCATATGACTCAAAATTGCGACCTGGGTATCTGCGCTATGGCCCTGCGCGATGCAGAACGTCATGTTAGCATGCCACAGCGCAGACTGAAGTTGTGATTTAAATCGCATGCTCGTCATGGTCATTCGCTGAAATTTCATTGTCGGCTGCGTGGATAGGTCAATCGTCTGCCTTGTGGTCAAGCTGAAGCAGAGGATTAAGTGTGCGTATTTGAACGAGAAGTTCGCCCAGAAATCTTCTCTGGACTAATATGACTCATCTGCGTTAACTTTTGATACAGTATACCTGAACCCTAACCGCAGCCTCAGTGCTTTCCTCGGGATTTAACGTGGTCGGACTTGTTGTGTATCAATACGAAAATAATAAATCCACTTCATAGAAAGCTGTAGACACCACCTTTCCAGCCACCTTCAGAAACATTACTTTTCTTTGACGTGGAAATTTCTTATTTTTATTGTGGCCTAGCCATTCGGGTTTTGATATGCAGGGCTGGCTTCTTTGTTTTCGTCATTTCTTTGGAAACAGGCGAACGGAATTATTTACATTTTTCTTGACTTCCCCTCCTCTCCAGCTTCGTTATAGATCAAGTTTCGGAAAACACGGCGCTGTCGTTTTCAGCGCACATAGTTTAAATTCCGATATGCAACTGCTGTTCACATGAAAGCTTAGAGCTGTGGCATCCTCAGATGCAGCTTACTGGCATTTTCTACAACCCCGTCTTCCTTATTTGTAGTTTGCACTGCTCCAAATCATGATCAATTTCCAAGTTTTGGCGACAACTTTCAAATTATATAACAAACTCTGAATTCGTGATACCCGTAGGTATACGGCAATGCAAAAGCCCCGAAGAGGTACACGTCGTTAAAAACGTCTTCAAGTCGAATAGTCTCAGTGAGTTCACAGACAGCTCTTCATGTATGTTCCAAAAGGAAGCACTAAACGTGTGTACAATGAAGTTTTAGATACGTTCATGATGCTCGTGTGCATGTAAGGTTATGTTCAGACTACCGACATAACAGCCATATCGTGAGCTATGGACGTAAAAAAACGGCGTGTCACGCAGTTCGGTTGGCTGAGACGGGAAATGACGTCAATTTTTACCGATATTACGACAGTTGCGGCAGCAGTCTGAACCCGGCCTAACAGCAGTTTTAACGCTTTGATGGGATAACAAACTGGATGAGGTGAATCGCCTACACCAGGGCAAGCTGGCGCATGCAGAGCGCGGAGCCGGGCCAGAAAAACCCTGCGAAGCAATTTTGCTTTTAAAGCGAAGCTTTAGTGTTCTTGCCCAAGACACCCACTGCGGTGGCTCAGCGGCTAAGGCGCTGCACGTGCTGAGCACGAGGTCGCGGGCTCGATTCCCGGCCGCGGCGGCCGCTTTTCTGTGGGAGGCGAAAAGCAGAAACTCCCGTGTGTTCGAGATTTCGGCGCACGTTAAAGATCTCCGGGTGGTCAAACTTAATCCGGAGCCCTCCACTACAGCGCGCCTCATCGCCTGCGTTGCGTCGGCGCGTTAAAACCCTACAATTAATCAATGAATCAATCAATGAATCAATCAATGAATCAATCAATAAATCGATCAATAAACGAATCAATAAAGGAATCAATAAATGAATCAATCAATGAGTCAATCAATCGTTCTCGCTGATGGCGTCTGTAACGCGAAAACGCGCAATTGAAAGAAAAAACGCTTCCCGTGGCCGGAATCGGGCTTGCATCCCTCGCTTTAGGAAGCCGGCGTCTTTCTGACTGCGCCATTTAGACATGGCCGAAGCTGTTTGGAAAACTTAGACGACAACCAAAGAATCCGCCCGGAGAAATCTTCGCGCTCAGCCATCGTCGTCGTTGGACGGAGGGGTGCATGTATGATTTTTATACGCTCAGCAGTACTTGCTCGACACGGTGGAGAAAAACCATAAAATGGTTGCTGCTGAGCTTTTGTGACGCAATATCTAGGCGACCAATATTATAATTTCTCAAACCAGGAGAACTGAGTTTTAAAACAGCGCTGGAAACAGGAGTACAGAAAGGGCATACCAGCGCTGTTTCCAGCGCTGTTTTAAAACTCAGTTATGTACCAACTGGCCCGCCTTCAATCTGTGTTGCAGGAGAACTGCCTGCTATAAATTGGTATCTGGCGTGTTTACCTTTTTAAAATGCGTGAGATGTTAGGTGCGGAGTACCTTAGGACCGCCCCGTAGGTGAGTACCGGTAAATCGAATGATGGTCGGGGCGCAAATCGGATGTCACTATATGGGCGCAACTTGGATGTCATTTCGAGTCCCCGTACTCCGCACCCTCGCCATCATCCATGGAGTGGAGATGCTGTCATTTTTCCACGTTCGTAGAATTTCGACGTAGCATTCTCCTTTTGGCATTCCTTTGGGTGCTACGATTTGCGAGTTTGAAAAGTCATCTATCTGCGAACCGAAAGAATTAGGGGTGATGCTTAGAACTTTCTAAGCATGTGAAGGCGAAAGCCCAGTTGGACTTCCTGTACTTTCCCGGCGCGCGATCCCTGGCTGACGGGTTCGTCATCCTGTGACAGGGTGATACAAGTCACAAATTTGCGTGAGTTTGCTGATATTCGTTGCAATGTAATCCGGCGATCTTCGCGATATCGTCTTTTTATTCGATCGTTGAAATAACAACACTATAAACCTCTATTGCTGCTCTCTTCACTACGTGTCTCCTCCGTGCTTTTTCCACAAAGAGGATCATTCGAAAGCCTCTCTGCTCAGTTACCGTATAGCCACCTGTGCTGTGCAGGTGCTTCATAATTCTTTTTTCGCCGTTCATTTGTGGGAAATTTCATAAACAGATGAGCGGTCCCATGATCTTACGTCGCCATATTACAGTACAGCAGCATACCTCTACCCCCAACCATTTAATCTCCGTGGGCAAAAACGTCAAGGCGACAAGGCCTAAGACTCCGAGCATATGCGTCTGGCTAATCAGGCATACATCATAGAGCTCAGAATTCGTTTAAAGAAACCAGAAAACAAGCATCAAACCGCGTTATAGATGATAAGGCGCCTGTGAACAATGGGACCCCTCCCCCCCTGTGTTCCTGGTAAAGATTACGTTTGCAGATTATCTTTGAAGGCTAAGCAGGAATAGTGTCACTAAATGGAGCAGTTCCTGCCCAAGACGCCGAGCGCATGCGTCAATAGATAAGGTATTAGAGTACCGCCGAGGCACGAAATCAGCAACGGTGGCCATTTTGGCGTTTATCAGTGTTACGAGATTGCCGCATCTACGGCCTCACCGTTAACTTTGACCGGGTCGTTTGTTAATGTTCATGGAGGCGGCACGGAACAATAGGAGAAAAGAGTGCCGATTCTCTGTACCCTTATCTAGTGACACCAGCCGAGCGCACGCGACAAGCCCGACGAGACGACGAGAAACATTTCACACCCTCCTTTATCACCGTTTGCAGTGGTTTACAACAGCTTTGCTGGACATCCACTTTCGCAGGGCGGGAGGGAGACCAATTTTTTCGCATCCTTTTTATGCACCAGAGCACCACAGCCGCGGAATGCCCATCGTGATACCGGGCAGCTATAAGCTATGGCTTTCAGCAAAAAAATGTTTTAATTAAAGTATTTCGCAATTATTTTAATAACTTCTGATTGTTTTCTTTTGGATACGACCGCAAATCAGGAAATCAAAACTTACCGTATTAGGTTACCGTATATGCATATAATGATCTAAACATGTGATAAAATCAAATATTCGTTAAGGGGAAAAAGCGGAAATCTTATTTCAAGAGAAAAAACCTAATAAAACGCGCCGAAGTCTGCTGAAATAAAGAGCGAAAACTCCAAAGTGTAACTGCTACCCATCTGTGTGTGTATTTTTAAGAATGGAGCCCATTCGTTCCACACAGTGAAGACCACGAGTACGTAGCCAATGAGAAATTAAAATTTTTGAAATAGCATTTTTTCTTTCTCAACCGAGCGTGAGGGCCGGAAAGAATGCTTGCACCTGGACGTTTTATTTCTTCACGATCTCGCAGCAAGGTGCGGCGGTCGTTTTTCCCCAACCGCCTCCTCTATACATCAGTGCGCAGAGTTTTCGAAAAGTGTGGAATGCTGCTCGGGAGAAAAAAAAGAAAAGGAGTGCACTTGCGGTGGAAAGGATAATTGGCCGGACCGTGTCAGTCACTCCCGACGGTCTCAACGTGATTTCCTTGCAACACCCACCAACGTGGACATGGCCTGCAGGCTCGCTTTATTTGTTGCCTCCATACCGTCGGACAAGCCGCGCCTAGTTCACCGGTTGTCCGCCAACAGCCCCCTCCGATCGCATCTCGAGCGCATGTTCGCAGAGAGCAGTCTTACGCAGTGGGCGAATCGTCCGCGGGACAACAGCGGTCCATCACGACGCTCTAGATGCAGTATCGCGTGCATCATCGGCCGTCCCGCTGAGTTCGTCGTATAATGCGGCCCACTGAAAAGTAAAGTAGCCACTTCGGTGATAAGCTGTAGGCGGCTCGTAAGCGTCTGACATGTCACGAGTAATTGAACCGTCCCGGCTGGCAACAGTTGCGCAGTAGGTATGTTTTGCGCGTCTGCACACGTGTAGACCTTTCGAGCTCGTACAGCCACCCAGGGACGAATCCCCCCTCCATCAATCAAGGCAGTGGCTCAACAGGATGGGCCCACGCTGCTAGCCTGTAATGAGGGCATTTTAACAGATGTGACACGTTTGCGTAACCTCCATCGGTGAGGCCAGTGGTGCAGGCACATACACGATACTGTTGCTTGTTTTTTTTTTTTTTACACTACCTGTGAAGAATGTAACACCAGGTCGCAGTAACACCTCTACAGGCCATTTATTTGTGTAGGCGGTGACAATAAACAGTCGCATTGGGCTTCTGATTGTAGGATTTTACGCGCTGACGCAAAGCAGGCGATGAGGCGCGCCGTAGTGGAGGGCTCCGGATTATTTTGACCACCTGGGGATCTTTAACGTGCGCCGAAATCTCGTACGCACGGGCGTTTTTGCTTTTCGCCTCCATCAGAAAAGCGGCCACCGCGGCCGGGAATCGAACCCGCGACCTCGTGCTCAGCAGCGCGACGCCTTAGCCACTGAGCCACCGCGGCGGGTTATCATTTGGCTTCAAACGCAGCGTTCAGTTTTGCCATGCAAAACCATAAAAGTTAGACGTAATTATACCCGATATCACAATGTGCGTGAAGTACTAACACCTCAAATATTCGGAAGCTGAATGTTAAGTTAGAGAGTTGGTCAATGTTCATCGTGTTGAAATAGCACATTCTATACATTTAGTAACACGCCGTCCCTCAATATGTACACCATAAAGCTTCTCCTGTACCATATGTCCACGAGCGAATACGTTACAGCAAAATAATTGCAGCATGCTTACGTGTACATAGCATGTTTGCCGTCGCGTTCTTAATCCCATAAGAATAAAGATTCAGCAAATAACTACCCATACGGGCAGGTTACTTAGAGCACAATTAAAGCATGTGGTGTCGTTTTTTGTTTATATCGTAGATGCTCGCCAACTTCGGCTCAGAACACGTTACTTAACAGAATATTAACGACCACTCGCTTGCGCACTTACTTGCTATGATCCGTTTCCGATGAAAACGTAGAATTATTTTACACATGAAGCTTTATCTCCTTATTTGATAGAATTCATGGTTGTATGTGCTTCTGCTCCTGTTTGAGCAAAATTGGTATTTTTAACCAGTAATGTTAAACAAAGCCTATAAGGATAGTCTTTCATGTATTTTTTATGTCCGAGAAAACCTCTCGAGCCTCCACGTGTCTTTGAAGATCGCCCCGTTGAAAACGATCGAACGTTCCAGTGCGTGTGCTTAGCACGCGGTCACCACCAGAGTCGCACGTTGTTCAAAACATGATTCGGACCTCATCAGTTGAATATCCATTTCGAGTACTTATCAATAGGCCTATTTTGAAGATCAGTACAGTCAAAACAAAAGTGTGTGCGTGTATGTGTGTATCTTTCTTAGCGATGACGGCTGCCAATGCTGAGAAGAATAAAATTTGCTCGTGCGCACCTTTCAGCTATATTATGGGCCACCTCTATGTTTTGTGATGAAAACTTTCACTGGCCATCCTCCTTCAGAGAGCGGAATGGCTCACGATGTGTTTGTCTTCAACTATCGCCTTTAAATATTCATCAAGATCTTACATACATTACATTCTATGAGGACAAGGGAGGACAAGGAAAAGCGGGTAGTAGAAAAGAACGTCAAAATGAAGGCGCCTTTTCCAACGGAGTGAGCAGTCATTCTACTCTAAGGCGTAGAGGCCGCAACCGACAGGAAAGGTCTAACCGGGGCCTTAGAAAAGTCGTGACACTACGTTCACCTTTCCATCGTAAGCACCCGTAAGAAGGGCTTGAGGTGGTGTTACGTCCGTCTATGCCGCTCTTCAGGCACGTATTTTGGCGCGCGCAGGTTCAGCTGAAGAGAGCTGAGCCGCCAGGCACGTCAAGCCACTTGGCGGCGGTGGGTGACACCCGTGAGCTTTGCTCGTGCGACCGCAGGGAGGGCATCACCTGGAGTGGCGCGCGCGAGGACCGAGCAGCGGCTGTGCGGCACTTCCGCGGTCGGGCCGCCGGTGGCCTCCACGTGCACTTCCTGGGCGGGTCCGCCAGAGTGGCGTAAGACGCCCGGAGCTCTCCGGAAGAGAGGAAATATTGACCCCGCGGAAGCTACAAAAGTCCAACCGCACAGCGCGCCCCTTAGTATGCGGCAGTAATTGCATTGCCGCTGGCGCTGCTCGACAACCTGTCGGGTGCGTTGCCGACCGGCCTCCAAGCGTCAGCTGCAGGCTGCGATGCCTGGTTGGCGGTGCGCCCGCGGCCATCTGCTGCTATTAAAGTGAGCCCAGATAGCGGGCAAATCTGGAATAATAGACCACGGATCGTTTAAATACGGAGCAGCGGAACCACGCGTACGCACGAAAAAGATGCACACAAAATTTTATCGGGGGCAGTCGAGTGTTGCTCTACAAGCGGGGGGGAGGGGGGGGGGGGGGCAGCGTTATATTGCCCCCAATTATCTCTCTTTCTTCGCGCCTAATTCCAGTTGCACAGCTTGGTCGGATGGCGGCAGGCTTGATTCGCGGCAGTCTTGATTCATTTATATTACCCACAGGGATGGCTCCATTTTCGGGCTGGCGGCATGTGCCTTCATACGTCCCTATTTCTTTTTCTTTTTTTTCGCGGGCCGATGCTTCAACAGGAGTTCGCTCCGAATCTTTTATTTGAGTCCACGCGCGTGCTTCGTTGTAGTGCCTCGCAAACATACGTCCAGACCTAAACTAAGTAATATTGTCACATAGCCAAGGACGACGCAGGTTTCTTCAAAAATAAAAAAAAAAGAATTTGAGCGAACTTGTGCTCCTCTAATAACTCAAAGAAAGAATACAAGGAGCAGCCAACAACGTGACGTGCACAAACGACTGTCGACGAATCGAATGCCGAGGCGTTTGACCTGCGAGCATTTATCTTTTCGCGCTATGCTGTCTACAATCGTCGAATTACATCGAGAACAAAAAAGAGAATTCTAGTCAAGTGATGACAGGGCGTAAAACTACCTATCAAATAAGATAGCTCGTGCGTCATACAAAAGAAAGAGAGGAAAACACGCGCTTCTTCTCTAACAGAGATAAAGCAGTCAGGCGCGGCCAGACGCTGGCAACAGAACACATAAGTAAACAACACACGAGGCATGGTTAGCGGCAATATATTAGGAGCAAAAAACAAAAAAGGCGGACTTAGTGCATGATGCGCTCCTCCAAGTTGAGCCCACCCCACTTGTTCCAAGCAAGCAACGCTTCAATAAGATAGGCTTGAATACATGGGAGCCCCTCGCGGGAAGATGGGCGTAATTTTTATATTGCCGCTGCAGAGCGTATGCCTCTTCCAAATATTTTTGACAGTGAGTGAGGGCGAGGAAGGGCGTGATGCGTATTTAAGCGTTCGATGGATTGCCTTGCATCAATTTGGGTGGGGGGCTCCGTCACAGCGTTATTAAAAAACTTACCACAACTTCTGAGAGCTAACTTTTTCGTGCCAGATGTTTCCCATCTGTTGGAAGGATCACACTCCTCTGACGAAAAGGGGTACCGCTGCTCTCGGCGTGTACACATCCCCCTGAGCTTTTTCGCATGCCCCCTAAACTCTGTGCCTAAACCTATGAGCTTAGCACAGGTTGCCTGACTGTTAATAATTCAACCCTGATGTGACGCGACGCATCGGGGGGGGGGGGGGGGGGGGGTTCAATTGGTGTTCCCATTGGGTTGATTCTCTAAATCGCGTAAAACGTGTTGTGAACGCGTAGGATGCATTCCATCACATGCGGGAGTTCTCATACGCGGGAAAGATGGGCGTAATTTTCATTCTTTTACTGAGAGAGAGAAACTGGTTGCCATTTTCAGCGGTTGCACTTCACTTTGAGCACGACGGCTTTGTGGTCGCTGAAGTACACGGTCAGTGGATTGCGAGCGCTGACTGAACAGCCGCAACGCGCTACCCCCTTTATATTCACTGCGCCTGAAGGAGAGGAGACAGCGGAGGAGAGTCGCGCATGCGCGCACTTGCGCGCCGGAGCAGACGCGAGCGGAGCGAAGCGCTCGCGCAGCTGTTGTTATTATGTTAATGAGACGGAGTGAGAGTGTTGCGCACAGCGGTCGGAGAGAAGAACGGAGGAGAGTTGCGCATGCGCAGGCGGTGTGCGGACGCCGACGCCGGAGAGACATACCCCCGAGCAAGAGATGCGTGGCATCTAATAAGAAATAAGTAATATATTATTATTATTTTTTGTCGCTCCCCGATGTCAGCACTGAACAAATCGAATATTCTGAGTGTCAAAGACAAGAAAAGCCTATGGCATACGTGTACGATAAGGGAAAAATACATTGAACATGTAGTCACGTTTGAAGCGGCAGTAGGAATGCATCAATGGTACTAGGGGTAAAAAGCGGCGTTGTGCCCCAAGGGGACCCCCATGGCTTTACTGAAGTTTCGAGAACCGGAAAGCTTCAATTCAGTGAACTGGGAGGATTACTCAGGCTTTAACGAGTCGCCTCGCTCATTTTCTGTTCTTTAATTGCAATGTTCCAGACAGTCGAAACAACGCTCCAGACAGCCGAAAATTTTCGCTTGTGATCAACCATATAATAAACACGAATTCTCCCTTTCCGATAAGCCTTTTCATCAGACCGTCTCGTAGTACAAGGAAAGCCTCCAATTTCAACTTCAACCTTTCCAAATGTAACAATGTATATGGAACGACCTTCCAATATAGGTGAAAACAGCGAGAAATTTTAAAATGACCACTAAACGGCATTACAAGTCTGGTGAAACTTTATCTGAAACTCTTGTTACGTGAACCTTTTTAGTGTCATTATTTTTCTGTTTGGATTTTTTGTGTGTATCTGTGAACATGCACCATTCCAGTTGTATGACATGTTATCTTGAGTACATCTCAATTTTTCTTGAGCCCTTCATGTTCTGCCGCTTAAGTGCCTGTGAATTGCTTGTACTAATTCTACATTGGACCGGCCACTAGCCTTTGCAGCTATCGGTCCAAACAGTGTTCTGTAAATACCTCGTGCTTTATGGAATACATTTTCTCATTACAAAAAACACCAAATGCCACAGCTTTCGCGTACAGTCCGTTTGAAGCTGAAGTTCCTCGTGTACGCTATACTCAATCCACCGAAGCGCTGGAGAAACCAAAAGGTTCGCCGCTACTGCGGCGATCAAGACGGAAGAGCGATCAGTTGAAACAAATGCTGCACGCCGCGGTAGCTACTTGTCTCCGTTCCCAACGAAGTTCCGCCTCAGCGCACGCAGAATTTGTACTGGAAACGCGAAAAGGAGACAGGCGATTAAAAAGCGCTCGCTCTTAAAGCGTAAAGTGGCTCCGTGGTTGCACCCCGCTAAGCGCGCCAACGCTCAGGAAAAAGCTACCGTACGCAAACCACGTTCAAATAATATTGTTGTGCTTCTGGCTACGTTTATACCTCGCTTTTTTTTCACTATTTTTGAGAACAACACAGAGAGTAACTGTTCACCATTTTTTGAGATCATTAACGTGGGAAACATTTTGTTAAAGAGACCCTGCAACACTTTTTTCCTCGTTTTTCTAAATCTTTAATGTTTTCGTAACGTAGTCAACAAACACATCCAGTACTTATATTAGGGGGTCACAAAGTACCTCATCCAAAAATTACGACTATATCCCCTTCAAATCACTTGGAAACTTGCTCAAAATACTTTTGTTTTTTTTCCGGCCATGGAGTTCTTCGACCGCTCGAATTACGTCATCGCAGCGGCGTGGCGGCTATCTGCTGGCTTTCCCTCAGTTGCAGCAATCAACGCATTCGATAGCCACTTTAAAAAGAAAGCCAAAAACCAAATCAGAAACGGAAGGCGTAACAGCTGCAACGAGAAAATCACGCGAAGGAAAGGGACGAAGGAAAGAATGAAAGTGTTTCTCGGAAGTGTTACAGAGTCCCTATAACAAAATCATCTTTTTTTGCTTACAAACTGCAGCATCAAGTTTTCTGTAAGATTTCTCTAAAACTTCCAGATATTACAAATTCTACCCATAGACACGTTGATACGCGTAAACAGTCCAAGAAGCTTATGGGTGTCCAAGTCCAAGAAGCTTGATACACGTTGATACATGTCCAAGTTCAAGCCAAGAAGTGTCCAAGTCCAAGAAACAGTCTAATAAGCTTATGAACGCACCACCCATACCGTAAGGTATGGGTGGTACGTTCGCCGCATCACTCATACATTACTCTTCAAAAACGGAGAGTTATACGCACCGCGTCGGCTCAGTGGCTAAGGCGTTGCGCTGCTGAGCACGAGGTCGCGGGTTCGATTCCCGGCCGCGGCGGCCGCTTTTCTGATGGAGGCGAAAAGCAAAAACGCCCGTGTGTACGAGATTTCGGCGCACGTTTAAGATCCCCAGGTGGTCAAAATTAATCCGGATCCCTCCACTACGGGGCGCCTCATCGCCTGCGTTGCGTCGGCGCGTTAAACCCTACAATCAATCAATCAATCAAAAACGGAGAGTTTTCGGCTGCTTCTGCTCTCACTGCTGCCCTTTGCCCCGCCACTGAAACTGAAATTTAGGAACAGAAGTGCACCTGGCACTTAGGTTTTCCATAAACTGGGTGAAGCTTTGTATGACCCCACCTGGTGGAGGCGAAAAGCGAAAACACCCGTGTATTCGAGATTTCGGTGCAAGTTAAAGATCCCCATGTGGTCAAAATTAATCTGGAGCTTTCCACTACAGCGTGCCTCGTCGCCTGTGTAGCGTCCGCGCGTTAAACCTCATAATCAATCAATCAATATATGACCCCACCTCCTCTTTTGGTACGCCCCTGCTCGGAGGTATCTCCTGTGAGTTTGTATGCTTAATTTCGCTATCTTTACCCGAAGGATGACCGCCCAGAGTTACGGATGTCATACTACCGCACTGAAGCACTCCTGTCATCACATTTGCTACCTTGTCTCCTAGCAGCTGCAGGGAGAAGGGATGCGGGCACGACAACACAGACGGCACTTCGTTTTAGAGCCGGCTCTTCCTCGTATGTATACATTCTTTAAATCTAGAGATCGCGCAGTGCTGATACGTCTCTATCCTCTTTCGGAAGTACTGCGTGAAATCAGTATCTTCAATGATTATTTCATCACTTCCTACCTATCAAAAACTAAATGTTGGTACAGTTTTGTCAGGTCTAAAATTTCTGAGGTGCAAATAGGACTGTTACGCACACAACAAAAAATATTTTCTGATATGTAAGGCTGTTTACAAATCAATTTCGAAAGAAAAAAGAACCCCGACTTAACAGGTAGCAGAGGTCTCAGCACAGCGCCACTCCGTTGCATTCCTCGAGAAACCTTGAGGTGCTATAAGCATCCGTTGCAGGTTCGGCAGCAGAAGAGCGACTTCACGTACTCAGCCGCGCTGTGTCTCAGCGTGTACGAATGCAGGCGGAAAGTCACGTCGTGTCGCACGAATGCAAAGGCCGTCCATCTTGGCAATGGTATCCGCGGCGCAAATGACCCAACGTCGAGTGGGCCACGTGTACGGCAGGAAGTCAACGACTTCCAGCGGCAGCAGAAGCCAATCATGCGTTCCGCCTTCCTTGAGAAGGAAAAGGCGAAAGAAATGCTGATGGTCACCCGGTGTTCGGCCCGTCGCTGTTTTTGGATCTTACTGCTCGTTTGCTTGCACTTCCGTCAGCCATAGTTTGCTCACTCGTGAGCGCTATATGAGGGGGGGGGGGGGGGGGGGGGGGGGGAAGGCACTGTGCGGTCGTGCAAGCGCTAGGCCCCTGAGAGCCGCCCGTATACTCCCGATGGACTCGACGGTATCCGCACCCAAGCACGCGGACATGTAGGAATCCCCACAGTGCTTACCAGCAGCACCTACACTTGGTATTTTTACAGTCGATTATTGATCTTTCTTTGTCCCTGTAAAGCACACTGTTGGTGTGCGCCGGTGGATTAGTGTTCACACCTAGTCATAACGAAGGCATCACCAGGACGCCTAGCGGGTGATATTGTGACAGGACGTCCATATCATGCCAACACAAAAACTGATTTTACCTGTTTTAATAGAAGAACCATTTAGGCCGAGCTTCGCGCGTCCGTCGTACCAAAAAACCTCGAATCCTCAAGAAAAAAAAATGTGGTTAGGTTAATAAATGTAAGGTGCCACAGCCCGGTCTCCAACGAAGGGAGAGGGGCCGCCAGCTCTGATGCTTCTCCAGCCTTTTTTTCGTACTAAAAATAAAATCAAATATATTTATAAGCCGAAGTCAACGTATACGAATGCTGTGGCTCTGCATGAGTGTAGACAAGGTTTCGCTTGTACCCAGTCGCCTCATGAGCAACGAAGCCATCCGGCATACACTCGGCCTATATGCGGTTCTCAGTAGCAAAATTGTTCCTTCGTAGGCGGGGAACCAATGCAGTTTGCTTTGAATTTTTTTTACTAACTTATTAGGGTATATTTTATTGTTTAGGTGCACGTGAGTGGCACTATCTTGTTTTGTGTCTCTGCACTCAAGTTATTTGCCTACTTGCGTCCCCGTAAGCTAGCCTTCACGTAAATCATTTTGTTTTGCGACAAACCGGACAAGCCAACTTTCGGCTCCCAGTCTCAGGCACCTCATAGCCATATATATACAGCTGGAATATTTGCGCAACACATGACTGATGCTATGTTATCCGAAAACATTGAAAGCCCACGCTGTTGACGTTTCATCAGAGCGAATACATGTGGAGGCCCTCGCTGGTTATTCTTTGTACACACGTACAAAAGTGCTCACCTTGTTCGTTGGCAGCAAACGCCTCCTCAAACTGTAGTTTGTCCTTAACTGTTGCTTGCCTCTGTTCAATGATATTCAGCCACATTTGAATCCATGTAAAAATATTGTGTTGCTTGTTTACTGGCAAAAATGGCAAGAAAACGTGATTACAGCAGCAGTTTTTAGTATTTGCTGCCATGATTTCCAGTTATTATTTCTTTCGAAAGATCAGTCAGGTCAAAGAAGTAAAAGAATTGTTGAATATCCTCCAAAAGGTATACCTTTTACAAACCGAAAATATAAGGAGGTTGTCGCGAGATGTATCTATAGTTTTTTTTTTTTTTTTTTTTTTTGCAACGCTTGATTTGACCGCAAGCCGATTATCCAAACAAAAAAAACGTAGGCTGTACTGGTAATTCAGCTGAATTGATCTGTCGTATGTGGAACAGAAGAGAGCTAAAAACGTCCCAGGAATGAATTCGTGATGCTGGTGGTTGTGGTTACTCGAGTCCAGCCTACGTGCACGAGAAAGCTGGGAGAAACAAGTTTATGGTGCGCTCAGGTCCCATCCTTGCCCCCAGGCTTTCATTGGTTAGTGCGAAGTTGCCTCTTGGTGCCGGTGGCTTCTTCTTGGTGTTCGGGGGGGGGAGGGGGGAGAGAAAGAGGGAATGGAAAAGAACCTGTATGCCCAAAGATCGGAATTTACTGGCCATCGAAGTGTTGGTCCAGGAGAACGCTCTCGAGTTCGCACAGGGGGCCAGAGAAAACACTTGGGATGCTGTCACATGTGACATCAGTGATATGCGCTCACCTTAGAGTAAAGCCTCTGTGCTGGAAGTGACCGAACGGATGATACACGGACGAAGTGGTCCTATTTGTGTGTGTGTCTGTCTGTGTGCGTCCTACTCCAGCTGAAAAATGTGGGTGCTTTCGTGGTGCTGCTTTAACGCCACGCACAAAGAACGCGTCGTTTCCCTCTGCAGCATTGCTAAAATAATGGGCGCAGGAAGGCCGCATCCTTTGCCTGTTGTTACGTCCACATTGCATGACGTACAGTGCTTATGCCTTCAGTTTTTATGACAAACAAAAATGGTGGGAGCGTTCGTAACATAATGTCATAAAATATGTTGTTTTTTTTCAATCTACGGGTTCTTAGTTCTAGGAGTACACAAAAGGAGGTTGTAAATAATACGCCTCGAGCGCGGCCTGTAGGGGCGCCACTGAAATCCCCCTAGCGGCCCGTTTCGAAAGCAGCCGCGGGAGTCGCCGGCCCGCTCCCTACTGTCACCGTTGCTTTCGGGGGCCGTTCACGACTGAGATTTACCGTTTGTAGGCGTTGGAAATACATATTTATGTGGAGCATGCAGCCACTCTGTTCGCCAATGTGGTGTGTTTACGAGAGTGTAAATGTGTGTGACGCGATCTTAGTCTGGTACATTCGGTCTGTACAAGCGCCAGGTGTGCGTCACAGGTCGGCGTCGCGAAACCGGGATATGGATATGGAGATGATTGTGATTCCACTGACCTGAAATTTACTAACAGTGTCTCCGTAAGCATAATATCCCCAGATGGTCATGCCATGGCTATACACTACGATGTAAATCAGTTTTGTGCGCTTATATAACCTAGTGGGCCGCTCATACCTGACAGCACGCCAGTTATGCTTGCCAATATCATACCTCAGATATTGATCACTACCCCGCACAAAAATTTCACGAACATTCTACGAAATTATACCCGGGATCAGCGCACGACAAGAAAAAAAAATACTGGGGTGTCTTGTCGTGAGCTGAGCGCCCGCAAACATTCATATATGTTACATATATCCTCCTCGAGCAGGCCGGAGAAGGGCTTCTACAGTAATGCACGTTCGCGACTAAACGTTTCTTCGAAGAATAGTCATATGACGCAGGGAGCCTGCAGAATTTAGCACAAACGGAAATAAGAAGGCCTTATCAGATATCCCACTCTTCTAACGACACCTTTTATTAGTTTTGAACTTGTATACCTAAAAAAAATGCGTTCGCCGAGGGATCAGCTGTTAGTTGAAGTCTAAAAACTAGAGTGACGTGAACGAGTAGCTTGTGTGTGTGATTACTAAAACGTTCTTTCCTTGATTTCGCTCCGCAATCGTACACAACGATACGTAAGCGTCCCCCTCCCCTCCCCCCTCCCCTCCCCCCTCCCCATGTCTAGCGAAATAGCAGTGCATTTCGCACACTAGTTGGTCTTGTAAGTCCTACCCGGCTTAGGTTTATACGAACGTCTTTAGCATTTTAGAAGCTGCACTGAGTTTTTTTTTTTCATTTCTGTACGAGCTATTTTGTTTCTTCCGGACTTGCAGATCATTAATTTTTCAGTGGTTTAACTCACTTTTCTTGGTTCTTGCTATAAGGCATGAGTGCACATCTTTCACGACGCAGAGCCTTGAAATATACTTAATATTTTCGCGTGGCTTATATTCTTATAAAAGGCACAAGTTATTATCAGGTATTGGGTAATCGCATCCCCGAAATATATTTTTCTACGACGCATATATTCGTAACGAGGCCGCATTCGTTGTCCGCGCTACAAAACAAAACACACCTCTCACTGTGCCAGTATCAGGTTTAAACGGGGCGACAATAAAATTCACTTGTGCCGGACGTATTCGGAGGTGACAGTGGTGGTATGCTGCTGCCGTCGCCGACGCCCGTAACAGCGGCCGAAAAGGACGCAGAGCCGCGTTCCCGGATAGCTATTGTTGGTGTTTGAGCACCCTACCAAGACGCAGCGGCTTTTGAAGTGACCTAAACGTACTGTTTACTTACAGACGTCACCGTAACAAGTTTTTTGGCGCTTGGAAGGGCGAAAAGAAGCGAAAGAGAACGAAAACACTGCATGAGCCCCTATGGGCCGCGCAGCGCTAATCCCGTCAACTCCGCAGAGACGCGGCGACAGGCGGCGCAGCGATCGCAAAGCTCGAGGCGTATAGGTTAAATGTCCCTCCGCTCTGCACTTAACGCAGCGCTGCTCAAGATTGCTTCAGTAGAGCTCTTTGAGCGCGTTTGGTGGACACGTTCTTCACCGTCAAGACGTTTAATATATATATATATATATATATATATATATATATATATATATATATATATATATATATATATAGTAAAGAAATGAGGGGCTCGTTGAGGAAATACAGAAAGATAGTTCAGCAGTCTACAACGCCAAAGGAGGCATAGGAGTGTGGTTAGGCTCTTTTCTTTTTCTAGTGAAAAAGAAAACCGAACCCACGACCTCCAGAATACCGGTCGTGGGTTCGGATCCCACCTGGCGGGCATTTTTTCTTCCCTTTCTTTCTTTCTTTCCAAATTCTTAATCTGTTTCAATGATCTACCACATCCTCCCCTTTGCTTTCCGAGGTTTTCTCGACTGCCAACCCTTATTTCTGTGTTATTTTCAACGAGCCCCTCATTTCCTATTCTGATTCGCTACATATATATATATATATATATATATATATATATATATATATATATATATATATATATCTGTGTGTGTGTGTGTGCGCGTGCGCGTGTGTGTGTAGCGAATCAGAATGGGAAATAAGGGGCCCGTTGAATTAAGACAGAAGTAAGGTTTGGCAGTCAAGAAAACCTCGGAAAGCAAAGGGGAGAATGCGCTGGGTCATAGAAACAGATGAAGAATTTTTTGAGACAGAAAGAAGACAGAAAGTCAGAAAGTCGGAGTGGCGCTGGCTACCACCCCCATGTGCAGGAAACAAAAAATAGCTTCACATAAATACCCGAGAAAGTGGTGGAGAAACAGCCTCGCCGGTAGCGTAGTGGTCATCGCACCAGACCGGTATTCTGGAGGTCGTGGGTTCGGATCCCACCCGGCGGGCATTTTTTCACCACTTTCTTTCTGTCTCGAAAAATTCTTCAACTGTTTCTATGACCTACCGCATTCTCCTCTTAGCTTTCCGAGGTTTTCTTGACTGCCAACCCTTACTTCTATATATATATATATATATATATGTGTGTGTGTGTGTGTGTGTGTGTGTGTGTGTGTGTGTGTGTGTGTGTGTGTGTGTGTGTGTGTGTGTGTGTGTGTGTGTGTGTGTGTGTGTGTGTGTGTGTGTGTGTGTGTGCGCGCGCACGAGGCGGTAGACCGTTCAACTTTTCCGCCCTAACATCCTGACACTTTAGCATGGTGCCGGACCTGTGTTGCCTCGCGATCAGCTTGAGGATACTTTGCTGCATTTACAGCCGCAGTGTGTGTCAGGTGCTTATCAAATGAGGCCAGGAACGACACGCAGTAAACTGTCTCTTCCCTGAGCCGGTGTTGTAGATGGGAGCTAAGTCGTTAAAAACGACACAGACATGGCTCCTGTTTTATAATGGGGAATTATATGACAATGATTGAGAACTGTAACATAAAAAGGTGAGGCTGAAAACATACATTGTCAGGTTTTTTTTTCTGTGGAAGTTTTATATTGGCATGACTTAGCTATTTAGGCCGAGAACAGGCGTTGCACTTCATACAAATAAGCAGAAACCACGCCATTTTTCATCTACATAAACCAAGACATTAAAAATTGCGCGTTTTAGTATATAATTTCACGTTCGAGCTCCTCCGGCCTGAGCGCGTATGAAACGCTGCAGTTAATCGTCGTAAGACTGCTTTCTAGTGGCGTCGACACTAAATGTTCAAGCTATGGGAACCTGTAACACCGTACCGGGATTACTTTTATTTTCTTTATTATTTGTTTTTTACTTTCCTAGAGAAACATAACACCGTAGAAAAGCAGTACTATTCGCCTTCTTACCTCGAAACTCCTGCCTCTTCGGCGTCCCCTGATGGCGGCCGTTTCTGAAGACACACCTGCGGAAGAAAAGCGAAATTCCGTCGATCAGTCGTTTACCGACGTTTAACCTCAAAGTACAAAACAAAATTATCAACAAAGGTCGTTTATATGTTGATATATATATATAGATAAACAAAACAAGCATGCACCTTTAAGCGAAGAGTCCAATGCCGCGTTAAAAAAATAAAGCTCCCACGGGTCTGCTTCGCGAAAAGTCAATTCGATTACCGCAATCACAAGGCGCTCTAATGAAGAGACCAAGCATACAGCTTGGCATGAAAATTGTTGCCTTCGCTCAGACATTCGAAATGGGAACATGTCGTTTTGCATTGCGCGATGCAAACAGTGCCGACCACACTTACATTTGCAGCGCAGCTACTAAGCTGGCTTTCTTCTGGCCTGATCGCGACGCTGCGACCGAAAAGTCGCCGCGTCGATTCTGGCAGCTATAGTGGTAGTCTGCGACACTATTGAGCGCGAGGGGGCGCTCTTTCCC
Organism: Haemaphysalis longicornis; assembly: GCF_048455015.1. Taxonomy (NCBI): domain Eukaryota; kingdom Metazoa; phylum Arthropoda; class Arachnida; order Ixodida; family Ixodidae; genus Haemaphysalis; species Haemaphysalis longicornis. Next base: position 348,222,195 of record NW_027526203.1, on the reverse strand, counting down.
ATCTCGATCCTCGCTGGAGAAGCGCCCAAAGAGGGCAGTACCGTGGATGAGGGTGTTCGCTTGCATGATCCGACGTGGTAGCTGCGCTTCGCGCCCTCTCGTTTCGCCCACGCCCGCTTTCCTCAGAGGAGGTGCACTCGCTGTAGTGGTGGCCGGTGTTTGCGCCCGTGGTCCGGTGGGCAACCACATTACCACGGCTTTTCGTGTAAACTGCGCTGCGTGTCTTTACTGGTCCCGACAATATGGGACGACCAGAGAGAACGCCCGAGCAAGAAGAGGAGCACCGGGTGCACCCACGTGTTCGCATCGTGAAAAAGCGCTGGCAAATTTGCGAGAACGGATTAACGGTGTGCGGTGGGGACACCACACACCGTTAAAATAAACGGCGTCACCCTACGGACCCAGCGGTGCGTGTTTGTGGAATTGTTCTAGGTCCAGTACGTCGCCATGCGCCTGTGCAAATCAGTGGAGCCCCGAAAGAGTTTACGCGTCGTGTGTTCGTTGTAATATCGCGCGGGAAATCTCACCTAACTGGCGGTCGTAAAATCACACCGCCACTCCAGCTACACTGTGATTTAGCATACGTCGCCTGGTCACCTCACAATTTTTAAAGTTTTTAAAGCGTATGTCAGGACTCGTTACCCGTCACATTTGTTTGCTTGTGCGTGCACTGTGGCAAAGCAGGCCAATGCAAGCCTTTCAGAGTGAAAGCCGAAACGACCAGTACACGGTAGTTGCACTCCGCACTCTAAGCGCTCAATGGACATCGCAGAATATTAATTACTAACAATTTGTCTTAGAATTTGTCCGGAATAATGTCGCTAGAAGTACTGCCACACCTACTAAAGGAATGGAGGAGTTCGGGGGAGACGGAGGGGAGCGTGTAAGGAAGTATTGTTTTTCAACAATAGTTTCGCGCTGGTATTCTCACTTATTTCAAGCGCACAGTTACGCGGCTGCGAAGCATAGAGATACGTTTTATTGTTGTTATAAATTTGACCTTTCAACTGTTTCAGCAACCATAGTGACACACGAGATTGCAATAGCAAGGCTAACAACAAACGGTCAGCAGGCTAAAATAAAACAAAGACCATCAGGATAATCGTCGTAATCATTAATATCAGCCGCTGGATGACTACTGCAGCAGGAATACCTCTCCCAATGACCTCCACGGATTTGGACAAGCCCTTTTTCTGCCCAAATATTTTCCTATCTCCCCCCTCCCCCCGAACCTTCATCTGCTTTTCACCCCGTTCCACGGCAAGCAGACGATTCCTTTCGTACATCTGTTCCCCGTATTCCGCCTCCAATGCACTTGCCCAACTGCGCCACTTTTGCCGCATGCGGCATACGCTTGGTTACAGAAATATAGATATATCCGTACGGGAGTACCGACATACGCTACAAGCTCACTCCACGGCAACCGTTCCCCTGTCCTGGTGCACATTCAGAAATCGATTTGACTGCGTCGTGTGCACATGCAGTGAGTTGCAGGAATATGTCTTCGCTGTAGCGACTAGTCTTTTATCGGCAAAACTGAAATGAAAGTCAGGAATTTAAAGATCTGTTTTTTTTTATATATATTACCAGACCACGAAGACAGCTTGTAACTTCGCTTCAGTCAGAATATACCCATGGTGGAATGCCAAACATAGCACGTTTACCCCAAAATTAATCTATTGGAGCTAGGTAATGAGGGAAGGTGAAGGTAGGGTTGCAAGACCTCGAGGCATTTCTTGCGCTCTCTAATTCTAGCGCTCGCCTATCGCCCTGTACAGATTGGCTGATGCTTTTCAAAACGAAAGCGGATTTGCCAAACACGTGGCCCCATCTCAGTGTTGCTCATGTAACAGGGAGGCAAAAAATAGCCGCGTACTTCCGTCCGGCCACGCGCTGTTCAAATAAAAAGAAATATTGTTACGTGGTGGCAGGACAATGATGAGGCGAACCATGGGCGACGATGAAGTGATCTATTTACAAGATGTTGCCGCAGAGCGATGCGATCTATTTACAAGCGGCCATGATCGCTCGGGCCAGCCGCATCCTCTTCGTCGTCTTCGGTGACGGGTTATGGCGCTATGGGGCGTTGTCCACATAGGTGTTCCGTGACAATATTAAAACCTTGGGGAGAGTTACTTGGGATAAAGTTGTGAAATAATGCCAGATGTAATTCTGATGATGGAGTTCACCGTCTGAAGCACGCATGAAACCTTTGGTTGCATTATTCCGAAGTTGGAACGCGGGGTTCAAGTGCGTAAACAATTCATAGCCGGAAATCCTCATCCAGCTGGAGTGCATCCATTGGTATGCCGTCAGGGGACAAGCTGCCCGTTTTTTGTCGACTCGGTAAAGAACGCTGTAATAATTTTGGTGTGTCATAAGTGCAATTCAGAGGTTTCGATTCGTATCGGTAATCACCGAAAAGTAACCCTCGTGGCAGCGTTTTAGAAATCGATGGAACCGAAAACCAGAGAAGATGAGTTACCCTTGCAAATGAACAGACCCAAGCTTCGAGGAAATCTAGCACCTCCTCGCTGTTGCTTATTAAATATTTTCTTCAATTATTCGCAGAAGGACTTTAGCTGCGATCAATCGTGTGGTTTTGAAATATTCCCTGGACAAGGTTCGTTCTGCTGAAGTTTTTCCGGGCAGATCCAGAAACGCGCTAATCATAAAAAGGACAGGGTTGTCAAAGCCTTCATTCGATTTTCTTGCCATGCCCGCCATTCATTCGATTTTCTTGCCAAGACCAGAAGTGGGATGTATATTCTATGAGCTGCGCTTTCCGCGCCTCGGGTTCACCATCATCTTCATCGGCATAATCATACTTATGTCAGCTAAGCCCTCCCCGTACACCTCTAACCCCTACTATCCTGCGCTCTTCGAATTAATTATTTGCCCCCCAATTTTTATTTTGTCCCTCCACCCAGTTGTCTGCCTCCCCCATTTCTAGCCCTGTGTCTGGGCAGCCGTTCCGTTACCCTGATGGGAAAAACCCTTAGATTGCTACGCCAGATGAACGTGGAAGAAAACTAACTATAAATAAGCACAAAATTACAGGCCGACTTCGTCTCCGGTGATTGACTTTATTTGGGAAGCATTTTCTGGCTTGAAAGAATCACTCGCCGTTACCCCACAGGCGTTCTCAAATAAGGACATCTAGATCCTTATAAATAAAAAATCTTGTTGTGCGAGTACTGCAGGCGTGAGCAGTGCGAGTAGTGCGAGCAATTGCTAGTATGCGTGAATGCTTGACATTAGTGCTAAAGCTTGTTTCGCCGCAATATTACTCCATGTGCGGTGATGCACCCTTTACAGATAACTCGGTCAATGATGGCTCGGAGTAAAATGCTAGATAGTCTCGCACCCTGCAAAATACTGTAAAGTGGGCGAATATTACCGAAGAATGCTTCGCGTTAATAAACACCGAAAACACAGAACTCTATTCATTAGACTATTCAAGAACCGGGTATTTTAAAATATGTCATTTTAAATATCATTTTAAAATGTGTCCATTTAAAAAATTACACCATCTTCCCGTGGGGAACCCTGATGAGGATGCGAAGCATCGTGGCGGTTCCGTGTGGTTCCATTGTGTTGCCGTTATGTCGAGTGATCTGGTTTTTACTAGCGCTAGAGGGAATTCCGCGTCCGGGTCCACACCGGTGGCAAAGGCACGCAAGTACTGTTGTGTTACGGTGAGTAGGCGGTGGTTCTCGAGGCGCCGAAACTCGTCCATCATGTTCTTGTCGATGTTGTCTCTGTGGTAGAATCGGTAGTCTCCGTCAGCGTTGGTGAGGTAAAGGTTGTTGACATTGGTGCACTGGCTGAGAGCAATGTACACGCCCTCCTCTTCGCAGCTTTGTCTTCTCCTTCTTCTTCTTCGGCGGTTCCCCTACGGGAAGATGACGACGATGGTTGAACCCGAAGCTATCTCGTGATGGATTCTTTGGTTGGCCAATCCCTAGGGGCATCCTGCCACAATAAGCATCAGAGGCACTGCGGACGGGGCTGGTTGAGCTGCAAGGCGCGTGGCGCTTCCCGCCACAGCTTTCCCACGGGAAAATCAACATCCTCCTCTAAAGTTTTCAGTTCGTCGTTTCCGTTGACGTTCAGCTTCGCGTGCCTTCGTTGTATCAGTAGCTTCTTGACGTAGTTTGAATGAGTCAAGGACATAAGGCGCGTTCGTAGCACTTGCTCCTGCCCCGGATTTGTAGCGTAGTGGGAAGAGCACCGCATACCTCCAGTTGCGGCCAGAGAGTCGTGGGATCGAAACCGGGCGGCGCTAACTATTTCTTTTTTTATAGTGTGGTATCGCGCAGCTGTGGGTGTAAGGAGGAGAGTTGCGCGTGCGCAGTGTGAGTGCGCACGCCGACGCGGGACATGCCGAGACCATAAGATGCTCCGCATCTAAAACGACCTTTTCCCAATATGAGTTTTTTGTACTTTCACTTTGCTTTTGCACGCGTATAACTCGACATTCTTAACTTTCTTCACAATTTCTCTTCTAAAAACCGGTCCTTCGGTGAGAAATGTCGATCCCATAAACTAATTGTCACTTCAGTCGTTCCATTTCAACGAAATACATTGTTTTTCGTCAAAACTATGGCACTAACTCATTGAAGTCCCAATGTTGTACTACGCGCATACCTTGTCTAACACCGATGCTTGCCGCCACCTATCACCAATCTCGAGCGGCGCCAACTGAAGGACATAAACTAAACACCGCTACATTAATTCCCAGGCTATACCCCTTTAGTTATGCACGCGTTATTAGTCTCAGGGTGAAAGATAATGTCGAAATGTGAAAGGTAATGTCGAAAAGCGGAACAAAGCGGAGGGGAAGAAATTTAGTGTCGTAAGAACGTATCCATGGATAATTTTTTAGTCGGAAACAAGCTAAAATGCTATCTACACTATAGTACGTAATCTGCGCTGTGACAGACCAGCTGAGGTTCTCCAACGTGCGCCGCATTCGCCTACACTAACGGCATTTTTGTACTTTATCAGATATTCAACCGCCGGGGCCGAGAATCGAACCAGCGATCTTGTGTTGGTGTTGCCAGCGAAAGGGTGGGCTTGCTCTGTCCAAGCCGCACCTTTTAAAACTATTCGATTTCTACGTTCAAAAACTGTATAGCACTAGGCGCTAGATGTCTCGCCTAGTAATCGTATATCCGCTAGAGAATAGGACGTAATTTAAAGATGCATGCGGGGTGGCCCTTCTTCGAAGTTATTTGTAAACGCTGACCGGTACATCACATGCTCTGGGCAAGCCATGAAAAAATGTCCGCTGTCACCTTGTACAGCGCACATGAGGTAAGGTTCAGATTATAAAGCCACGCCGGTATTCGCGCTGAATTTATCCGGATGCGGAACACGATGCCGTCTATGCCCGTTTCAATCCTTTGACAACGCAATGTTGGTATCGTACTGACGTCAAAGTGGCGACAAATGTTCGGTAGTTGTCGTCTTTACAATGCGAAATTTGTGTGAGGCGACTTCAAAAAACAATTATATGAAATCGCTTCTCAGGCCAACTTGTCACCGGCTTCGCTTCTAGCCCCCCTACGTGTAAGGGGGAAGGGGAGGGGGGCACTGGAAGCGAACACTGAGGCGGTTTCCTGTGAGCTGCTAAATGGACGAGACGTAAGGAGCATTGGCATGTTCTTTCTACGGGAACTCCGTGCTGCAAAAGTTGCATGGCCGGCTTGGAGGCCGTGAGAACGACCGCACACCGCACTCGAAGAGATTTAATCTTTTTAAGGCCGCCTCAATCGCAACGCCCTCCGCCGTTGTGGATAACGTCATATGGCCGAGACGAGCTCAGCCCCATAACCACTGTCATTCAAAGAGCAAGGCAGGTTGTTTTTGTTGTTTTTACCATGAAGCTTGACTTTAGTAAGGACGATCAATCACCATTTCAGGATGGGTATATAGCAGCCGCCCCTCAAGACGCGATATTTTGTGCGGCCTGTGGACGTTCACACAAGGCGGCTCCTATTAAAGCGGTTATCCTATCCCTCTGTTAGTGTGTAACGCGATAGTCTCCTGGTCCGCACAAGGCCCCTGCGACTTATCATCTTCTGCTTCAAATTTTAGTCTCGTTTTGCTTCAGTCAATTCTCAAACCATTTGTTGGGCAGCGGCCGGCGTTGACCATGAAAATTTCTCAAGAGGTTTTATCACAGGGTCTTGTTGAAATTAGGCTACCACAAGACGTCTTGCAATATCATCATCATCAGGGGCCTTCGTAGTGTGGTTGCACCTATCTAGTGTAGCCTCACGGTATCCGATTATGTTATTACGCTGCACTACAGACCTGGGGTATATAAGGGCTGTACCTATGTCAGGTTTTCAAGTCATTCAGGGACGTATGAAGAACGTATACGGGTAGGCACATCGAAATAGGACAGCGTAAATTATCCCACCCGGTAGTGCTCAAGCTCTTTATAGCTATGGGCACCCACCATTGATGCGCTAATTATTTTACACCTATGGATAGCACAAAGATGCGAATGCCAAAGACACGCGTTACAGCGGCCTTCGTACGGTATACTGCGGTTAGGGTTTTTTTTTTTTTCTCCAATAAATAACGAGGAGCGAGATCTCCCTACAAAATATATTACGGCTGAAACGAATGTCAAAGACTATAGTTATGAGTGTTTGTTAAGACTGAAGTTCTGACTGCACCAGGGGCGACCAGATTTTGTTCTGGTGACGACAAATGAGATAATATATCAGCCTGTTTGGGACTTTTAGTCAACTGAGATGTAACTGTTTCAGCCACAAGTAGCTCTAGTTGAGATGCCGAGGCGAGTCCTGATCAATAATAGCCGTCTGGCCTACTGGGACACAACCACTTCAGCCTTGCATCAGTACACTTCCCTACGGAGGCAGAGTATTTGGTGTACTCTTCGTGAGGTGGCGCCTTTAAATTTCTTCTTCTTTGCCGCTCTATGTGGGAGGAGATGTATGAGAGGCTGATCTGGAGGAGGAGGCGTCGTGGGGGGGCAGCTAGCGGAAGGGAAGAAGTACACGCCTGTGCCGCTGTGTGAACACCCTGGTTGCCCAGGCATACGGCCTTGTGTTCTGGGACTCAGCATATTCGGACCGTCACTTCGTTGCATAGAAGCAAAGCTATTCGTGAAAGTATGTGATGGGCGAGAGGGTTAAGTGAAAGTGGTCGTCGCAAATCTTAATCAATAGACTAGTCACCAACGTATGCAGCATACGCTCGGCACATCTTTAAAAAGTGGATCTCACTTCCCACCTGCCCTGCACTCTTAAAAAAGGGTGGTTGCATTTACTAGCAGAACAGTAACCAGTTAATTGTCCCAGCATCCACTATGTACTTAATAACTGGAGGTAGTAAATGTAGCCCTAGTAAGTTCACTAACTGAAGCAGCTAGTAAGCACCATTATTTTTCAGCAGGAATGCCCTAGTGAATCACACTCCCATTAGCTACACGCTTTTATTACTAACCGGCCATGCACAACATAATAAAAATTAGTGCCCTTCCATTACAGGAAGATGGATGACCTGCGAAGCTGTACGCAGTCGACAGCATGCACGAAACAAACGGCGTTTGTTTGTAATTTGCGATTGAGCATGCTTCTTAGCCATTTAGCTGAATAAAACTTGGGAGGACTCGAGCTTTATTCTTGCGAACGTGGGGTCTTCTGTTTTCCTCCCTCGTCGTAGGCATCCTACTGTTTGTGTAACACACCAACCCAATCTTCTCGACCAGTGACCACACCAGACAGGTCGCATTTGACTGTTGGCGTCCACGTGTAAGCCTCCCGCTAGCACAACGGGCATATAATGAAACCCATAGCTTCGCATGAACCGGTAACCGCTCAAGTGCGCCAGCTTAAACGTGAAAGACACCGGCAAATAACAGATGTGAAAGAGTGGTCGGCGGGGGCGAAAAGGAACGCCGGACCGGCGCCAAGTAAAGCGGCTTCACCGAAATGAAAACTGGGAGGAGTGTTAGACATATACTGCTTTGCAGTAAAAAGCGTGACCTTAATGTAGTCTGAACACACTAAACTTTTTAAGGTGTGCTAAAATGTGCCAACTGTCGAGGCGCACACGATGCCTCGTCGAAGACCTGTCCTCGCATCATACAGGAACGAAAGGTTCTGCAACAGATGGTCAAGGATCACTCGTCACATAAAGACGCATCTGCGAAAGTTCGACGCCGCCGACGATTGCGACGGCGAAGATCGTCGAATGCTGTTGGTGTCAAAGACAGCCAGGACCACTCATGTGGGAATCCCACGGCTTCACGGGCACTGCCTCCACCACCGCCGGTAGACCCGCCTCCACGACCACCACCAGAACTACCAGCAGAATCAACAAACAGCGCGGCCACTGCTTCATCTGCAAAGATCAACGAAGCCAGGAAGTCATCGCCACCAGTGGAACCGTGGCCAAGGCTGCCGCCCCTCACTCCGGTGGAGCCCCGACGGGCAGATTCGAGGTCTAAACAGACTCCGACTGCGTTGTCGAAGGATGACGTAAAGATTGTCGCGGTTCTCAGGGCGTTGATCAACGCCATTCGTACGCTTCTGAATACCTTAAAAACGCCGACCGCTTTGAGCGCCCTGGAAGTTCTGGATGCCCTGGGTCCACTACTGGCAGGCCTCGCGTAATATCATGGCCCGTGCTACCGCATCATTCCGCCAGGAAGTCCGTGGAGCGTCCATTTTTCAGTGGAATGCCAGAGGTTTAAAACCACGAATTTCTGATATTCGCCAGTTTGTATTCAATAATCCGTTCCCGATTCTCGTGATCTGCGAACAGAACCTACCAACTGCAGTAAGACTGTCCGGCTATGAAGGCATCGAGTCATCTACTGGTGGGACCAGTAGCAAAGTCATGGTATTCATACGCCGGGAACTCACATATACTGTTCATTCGATACGCCCGCACGACACCAACCAATACGTATGCTTAACTGTTAAAAAACGACAGCTCTCTTTCACGCTCCTAGGAGCCTACATATCCCCATCAGCTATCCTTGATCGACAGAGACTAAAGCATATCTTCGAAACAACACCAGGCCCTTGGATCCTCACCGGTGATTTTAATGCCCACCACCCGCTTTGGGGAAGCTCCAAGATGAACCTCAGGGGTCGAAAACTTGCATCATTCGCGTCAGAATATGGGCTCTGTGTACTGAATGATGGAAGTCCTACATTTCTCCGCGGCCCAACCTATGCGAGCTGCCTGGATCTGACCTTCGCTTCAAGGCAATTCGCAAGACATCTCCAATGGTTTACGGACATTGAAACCCGCGGCAGTGATCCCATTCCAACATACATCAAAATTAAGGGATTCCGGCACCCTATATCTCCCAACGTGTCCAAACATACTGACTGGACGAAATTTGAATCCCTTATGGAGGACGCCTGCTGTGAGGGCCTTTCCACAAGCTTTGAAACTGCTATCGGCAGTGCAACCCAGGCTTCCACGCGTACTGTCACAATGCCGCCCAAAGTGACAGAGTTTGATACCGAACTTTAACGCCTCCGGGCAATTCGACGGCGAGCGGAGCGACGGTACCGGCGTACAAAAGCTGTACACGACCTAAGGGTAGCCAGAAGCACACAGAAGAAGATACAGCGCCGCATCGCTCAGGTTCAGGCACAACGGTGGAAATCATTTTGCGAGTCCCTCGACCCTCCGAAGCCTTTGTCTTCTATATGGAGAGTAATGCGTGGCCTGGCGACACCTGTGCAGCAGCGCTACCCATTCAAGGCTTTGGCACTATATGAAAACCGTCCGGAGATAGAAGTCGCAGAAGATTTCTGCATGAAGATTGCCTCTAGAACTGATGGCTATCGATCTGCAAGGATCCGTGAAGTCCCCACGTCTCGCGATCAACGAATGGACGTGCTCTTCTCCATGGAAGAGTTAGAGGCGGCTCTGGCATCCTGCCGGCGTAGCTCATCTCCAGGTCCCGATGAAATCTTCTACTCCACACTATGTCACCTCGGTCCTCAAGCACGTCAAACGCTTTTGGACATCTTTAACAAGGCGTGGATGGATGGCATCGTTCCGCCGGAGTGGAAAGTAAGCCGTCTGGTCCCCTTACTCAAGCCTGGCAAATCTCCGCTCAACCTTCCATCATACCGTCCAATTGCCCTGGCCAGCTGCCTATGCAAGCTTATGGAAAGAATGATACTCACGCGGCTGCAGTGGTACCTCGAACATAACAATATATACCCTGAAATTATGGGTGGTTTTCGGCGTGGGCGTTCCTCCATAGACTGCGTGGTGGACTTGGTAACGTTTGCACAGCAAGAAAAAAGTCGCAAACGCATTTCAGCAGCCCTCTTCCTTGACGTTAAGGGCGCCTATGACAACGTCGTTCATGAGGCTATTCTAGACGCCCTGGAGCACTTCGGACTTGGTGGGCGAGTTTACCGATGGATAGAAAGCTTCTTGTCCGGAAGATCTTTTTATGTCATGACGGAGGATGGCCCGACATCACAGCACTTTGTTCAACGTGGTGTTCATCAAGGTGCGGTGCTAAGTCCAACGCTTTTCAAACTAGCGATCGTCAGACTTGTGCACGCTCTCCCCAAGAATGTCTGCGTCTCCATTTATGCCGACGACATTTGCCTCTGGGCTTCGGGGGTCAAGCGACCACAGCTACGGGCACGACTTCAAAAGGCGGCCAATGTAACGCGATCTTACCTGCGGCAACAAGGTCTGAGTATCTCGGGTGACAAGTGCGCGCTGGTTGCATTTACCCGCAAGCCCATGTTTCGATATTCCATCAAGATCGATGGGAGATTGGTTCCCTACTCCAGGCATCACAAATTTCTTGGTGTAATCATCGACAGGGACATTTCCTGGAGCGCACATGTTTCTTTCCTTAAGAAGAAACTTACCACCATTGCCCAGATATTCAGATTTCTTGCTGGAAAGACGTGGGGAACATCGGTAAGAGGAATGCTGCAACTGTACTCCGCACTTTTTTAGGCGCCTTGCGTTACAGCTTGCCAGCAATTTCCAACACTTATACCACTAACCTGCGGGTAATACAGAGCGTCCAAGCGCAGGCTCTGCGCACGTGTCTTGGTTTGCCGCGTTGTGCATCAACAGTGGGCACCATTTGCATCGCACAGGAACACCCAATAGCAACGTACGTGGCTACTGAAACACTACGCCTGTACATCAGGCTCCTCACGAGGCTGCCTTCTCACCATCTGGCGCAGCTTCCTCAAAGTAGACCACGATCTACTTTTTCAGCCATTATCACAGCGCACAGGGCTGAAATCCCTTCAAGGTACGCCCCTGAGGCAACACCGACCTCCCCGTTGTGGTGCCTGGCACAACCTGAGATTCGTCTCAGTGTTCCGGGAATTCTAAAAAAAGCCCACTTGTCATCATTGGCCCTTCAACAGCTTACGCTGCTGTTACTGCATGAACGGTACAACGACCGGAAACATGTGTACACAGATGGCTCCGTAACGTCATCCAGTTCGGCAGGTGCAGTGTTTGTGCCAGCAGATTTTGCAACAATTCGATTCCGTATTGGCCATACCACGAGCTCGACAGCTACAGAACTTGCAGCCATTCGTGAGGCTCTTGACCATATCATCGGAGCTACTCCTCGAAATTGGGCGATCTTTTCAGATTCCAAGGCTGCCTTACAGAGCTTACCCGCAGCCCTGCGCTACGGCCCCCTACACCAACTGGTGACAGAGATAAGAGAAAAATTCCATCAAGCCATCACAGCCGGCCATGACGTAATTTTCCAGTGGCTTCCAGGTCACTGCGGAGTCATCGGTAACGTGCTGGCGGATGAAGCTGCCCGTACAGGCCATGAGAGAGACCGCACCATTCTACTTCCGCTTTCAAGAACCGATGCCGCCAGGACGCTTCGCTCCCTTGCACGCAAGATTACCATGCAGCAATGGAATACACCGGACTTTTCGAATCCCCGACTGTATATTCAGGATCCCCTTCTTCGGCGCCGTATTCCGTATGGGCTGTCTCGACCCCAGTCAACTTTACTTTGTAGACTGTGGTTGGGAGTGACCTTCACGAAAGCCTACTCCTTCCTCATCGGGATGGCCAGCAGCGCACACTGTGACGCCTGCGGGGCGGAAGAGACTATAGAACATGTGCTGTGTCGCTGCCCCGAATACTCGTCGGAGAGGAGCGTGCTTGCACTGCGCTGAGCCGATTGGACAATCGACCATTTACGGTGGAAACTATTTTAAGTCATCGGTCTTCACCATCGACCTCGCAGAAGGGGACGAAAGCCCTTTTACGTTTCCTGAGTGAAACGAACTTGCTTGAAAGACTATAGTGCCCGAAACGGGACTAGAGTGCGCGCTTTCCCACTCCTATCTCTTCCTCTTCTCCCCCCCCCCCTTTTTTATTCCCTGAACCCCATTCCCCCAGTGCAGGGTAGCAAACCGGGCTCTACACCTGGTTGACCTCCCGGCCTTTCCGTTCTTTTTTCTTCTTCTTCTAAACTTTTTTTACACACTTTTTGGCCGAAGAGGGTGTACAACTTTTTTTTCCTTGTGGCACACACCTTTACAAGGCGTTTTAACTTTAAAAAAGGTGCAAGAATTAAAAAAGGGTGTGCTTGTGAACACCCTAAAGTAATGGTGGGGGCAGCGCAGCTACGCGTGACAATGTGGATCGACTGAGTGCGCAGCATGTTATCGAGAGAGACAAATTCAACACGCGCATATCACACTTAGAGCACAAATAAATTGAGCAAGAAAACAAACGGAATGCACGCGGAGAGCGAGTACAACCTAGTTACGTTAGATATAGGTTTGCTTCTTCTTGCTTTTATAGCCAGCAGCAGAAAGCCCCCTGATAAGGTCGCTGGGCTTCTCGCAAAAATTTTAGCGATAATTTTGGAATTTGAGCATATGCTGTCAGAACATGGATTTGCAGAACTTTCTAATCGTGAGATGGAGTGGGAAAAGTGTTGTCGTTCTTATGTTCATTAAGTAATAGAATTCTGTGAATATCGATGAATACTAGTGTCAAACAAGCAGCAGTTACTAAGGGCATAGTATAGACTAGTAACGATAGCATTTAGGGCCCATACCTAGTGGAAAGAGGGAAGGAAGCAACCAACGTACTGTTCTGGGGGTTGTAAAGTTCGTAAAAAGTTCGTAAATACTGCCGTTGCTTCCCTTCTAGTAGATTTTTGGTTACGAATGTAAATGTACGCTGCGCCAAACTATACCTCAAACGTCTCCTATGGAACTTTCTCGTTTCTCAAAATACCGTTCAGGACTTAAAACTCCCCTTCGAAAGTCCTCCCGCCTCCTCTTTATCGGCAGCCGTCCGAGAGCGCGCCAGGCACGAACGTATTGAGGCGGGTGCGAGCTCTTCCTGCACCCACCGGGTCTAAAGATGTCTTTTTTCGCTTTCACGCCGGGGTGTTGCCCGTGAGGGCGTGGCAGGAGTCTCGGGGCTTCTTTATGCCTTGCGGCGCAGGATGCATACTGTGCGAGCAAACGGAGACGCCTGAGCACGTCTTCCTTGCATAACACTGCCCACTATTTTTGGGACGGAATTCAGTCATTCTTTGGTACCCGATGGCACATAACTTGGGTCGAGCCTCAGGTACCTAAGCGAGGAGGCGGAATGTGCGGTCCTTCGCGACTGTGTCCTCGTCCTGGGCCTCCACTCTCTCTGGAGAGCACGGGCGGACGCGATTGAGTGCTCGGTGAACCCAAAACCAGCCTGGCGCCACTTCGTTCAAAAAATTAACTGGACGACGAGTGCGCTGGAGGGACTCCGAGTCGGACGAGACACTGCGCGAGACACTGCAGAAAGGTGGTCAGGCGGCGAGTTCCTTTAAAACTGAAGAGGCCATCCGCCGAGATTAACGCGTGTCTGTCTCGCCTGCTTATCCCGTCTAGCACACAGGCTGCAAGGGGTGAGTGGGCATTGAAGGCACGCACGCCAGATACTGCAGGCGGCAGTACTTACCTTATCCGTCTCTTTATTTCCGCTTTGTTTTCTTTGCTTTCTCGCGTCTAGTCTGATTCGCGCGTTGTATATATATACCACAGAGTCCGCAAACTGTTATTGGCGTTTTTTTCTTGATGCATTGCGAAATTTGTTTTTCCTGCTACAAGCCTTGTTATTACCTGTAACAAAGACCTTTTTTCCTATATATCTGTGCGCCTGTGTGTCCTTGTATAGTAATAAGCCTTGTAGGCGCTCTCGCACTTTCACGTCCTATCTCCTGCCCCCATGCCAACTGTACTCATATTTATTTCTGTAAATAAAGTTATTGTTGGGAAAAAAAACTTACCCCCCAAAAAATATACTACACCTCAATAGACAAATTGTTGGTGCACAAAATAGGACTCTCATCGATTAAAAGTAACGGGCGCGGCATAAGTATTTCAGCTGGGTTTGGCCTCGACCTCGGGCTCGTCGTCTCTGCTAAGCAGTCTGACCCTTCCCTCCCTTATTCCTTTCTCCCGATCGGCCTTTGGTCCTCCGTTGAAATAAAGGCTACGCCTCTCTCTCTCTCTTTGTCTTAGAAAGCGCTGAACAACAGCTTGACACATGCTTTGGCCTTTGATTACAATACACCAGCAGCGTATTGTGGCTTTTACGGTGCCATCGCTTTGCATTTCGGTGCCAGCATGCTGCGTTAGCTTTCCACTGGGGTTCCCACCGTCACCCTTCGAATTATTGGGTGGAAACGCGCGTGTTATCTCTGTGCCCGCAAAGTGGCTGTGCGCCTCCTGACTGCGAATGCGGGCCTGTGAACACAAAAATGCGATCCGGACTCGCGTCGTGCTGGGCTGCCCGGCATGTGGGGGGAGGGCGCGGAGCCGGTAGCGACGCTAGCTGGCCAGGAGGCCGTTCCGAGAGCCCCAGAAGGCTGCCGATGCAGTACACGCCGTCGAAGACATCAGCGGTGCTGCTTAGTGTACTAGGGGCGGTGTTGGTAAATGCGATCCCGGCGGCGAACGCAGCTCGCCGAGGTCGGCCGCCATGGGTCAGAGGGGCCATTACGTGCGTTGTCCCTCCGCGATCTTCTCTCCCGCGGCCAGATTGAGCGGCCCGCAATTTGAACCGGTCTGCACCAAGGCCTCCGTTCGGCACGCCGTACGGGGTGCCTCCATCAGCGTTTTCAATGCTCATCGCTGCTTTTTCCTCTTCCCTCGCTGTTTTCTTTTTTGCCAGGCAGCGCAACCCCTCCGAAATAGCCGAAAAGCTCCTCTTCCAGGTGACATCTCCCGCCGGCGCTCCTGCGAGACGAAGGTGTGCATTCCATATCCAGCGTGAGGCTCAATGGAAGAAGCTGAGGGACGCACATGAGCGTTTCTACAGACTACGGGAATATTATGCTCAAGCGCTGCCCTGCATTTATTGTTCCGTTAGCCATAAAACTTTTTTTTACATCCGGAAGAAGGTGGTCGTTACAACAAACGCTCTAAATACGATATAAAGATGAGAAAATTGGCAGCCTATTAGGCTTATAAAGCAGTCTTCGTGTAGCTACGGTCTTAGTGGAATGTTTTAAGCAGCCATAAAGGGTACACAGGCTCACTCGACATACGATCGTTGATCATCCCTTCTATCGCTGTTTTTCACGAAAAAAAGTGTCGGAGAAATGCCTGGCCTTCCGGAGGAATTTAATGGCGGTGTCAGGAAGCCGGCTGCCGGCGGCCCGCGAGGAGATGCTTCCGAGACCGACGCTCGCTCGTGATGCTAACGACGTTTCCCGAGCGGCTGTCGGCTGAGCGGACACAGCGTCGCTAAAGACCGCGCGGCGCTATCGTGGTCGGGATGGCGTACTTCCTCGTGGTGGCCTTTGTTAACCTCCCTCTGTCTTGACCCAACGCAGCAGGCAGTGGACAATCGCCGGCGCTGCTCGTGCGAAGCGCACTGCGTTATCAGAACCGCGGCGGCGGAACGAAGCCGCTCTCCTTTTTGCGATCTCTCGACCATGCAACGACTACGCCGCGATTCACCCGCGCCGGCCCAGGGAGAAGTAACAAACTGCGGCCACGCTTGCTCGACTCGCCGGTTCCTCCCAAAAGCAAGGCGTCAGCTGGCTTGTGCGAACTCAGGTGACCTCGCCCCCGCGCGCCGACGAGCTGTCGAGTGCAAGTGGTACCGGCGAAATGCTTGGCTCCAGCGTTGGAGAGGAGTGCAATTAGACGCGTCTGCATGGGCGGGCCGCATATTTCCAACAGAAATAAAAGAAAGGGCCACCGCGATAAGCATAGAAGGGAAATACAAACATGGAAGAATTATACGCGTGCTTGATTGAGTGGTTGGCGCCGACGCAACGCAGGCGATGAGGCGCGCCGTAGTGGAGGGCTCCGGATTAATTTTGACCGTCTGGGGATCTTTAACGTGCGCCGAAATCTCGTACACATGGGCGTTTGAGCTTTTCGCCTCCATCAGAAAAGCGGCCGCCGCGGCCGGGAATCGAACCCGCGTCCTCGTGCTCAGCAGCGCAACGCCTATAATTTTACGTTTTCATGCCGCAGGAAATGGTCAGTAGAATAAAGAGCTTGAGGGGGAGGGGGGGACTAAAGCCAGTTTTTATAATTAAGACGTGGCCGACAAAGAAGCATGCATCTGGGAAGGCCAGGATGGCAGTAATCCTATCTGGGTCCGACAGGTTGCGCGTAAACGGGTATGCCTCTCACTTTAAAGATTCACGTCGCGGGTGTATGTCGTGGTCAAACGAAGCTTCTTTGCAACACTGGCATATTCATTTTCCGATGGCACGTGAAGCAGCTAGGCAACATCATCTTATCTGAGTGGGAAACCTCGCTCCCGAGGCTTTAGGATAAAAGAACCGAATTGGAACAGCGATAAGAACATGGGCACAGCAAGAAGTAACAAACGCGGGCGCTGCAAACGTCTTGCTGTGTCCCGCTGTACCAACTCACCCAGCTACAAACTCTCCTGCAGTAAAGGAATGCAGTGCGAGCAAGAAAATGACCCGCCCCGGTGCCTCAGTGGCTAAGGCGTTGTGCTGCTGAGCACGAGGACGCGGGTTCGATTCCTGGCCGCGGCGGCCGCTTTTCTGGCGGAGGCGAAAAGCAAAAAAGCCCGTGTGTACGAGATTCCAGCGCACGTTAAAGATCACCAGGTGGTGGTCGAAATTAATCCGGAACCCTCCACTACCGCGCGCCTCATCGCCAGCGTTGCGTCGGCGCGTTATACACCCTGCAACCAAATCAAATCGAGCAAGAAAATGCGTTGTTGCGCGACATCCAGGATAGTCGGTGCGTGGCGCTGTAGGCGCGAGCGGTAAAAGCGTGTCGTCTGACGCCGTGCAAGTGGCTGCGCCCCCCCCCCCCCCTACTCTAGCCCTAAAATAATGGAGGAAAAAAAATAAAAATTTATGCTGTACAGCTTTAAACATAGAGATTCGGCGCCGCAACGTAAAAATCATAAAAATATCTTGTCACACAAGAATAAAATCATCGCTCTCAACTCTCTTTCATGCATATATATGCAAAACAGCTTGCAAGAATTCGGCCCCATTTACTTTCTGAGCTGCAGATGGCATCGAAAATGTGGAATAGCTATCCCGATAAGGCTGTGAGGAATGCGAGAACGCAGCGGATTTTGTTAACGATCTTTATCTGGCATTCACTCCAGTATTATGTGCGTTCCACTCGGCTAGGCAGGAACGGCATACCCTCGACGGTACTGTGCGTTCGCTAACTGCGTTTAAGCGCTACAACTAAGGCTATGTTCAGAGTCTTCAGACTACCGACGTAACAGCCATACCGCGCGCTATAAACGTAAAACAAAACGGCGTTTCACGCAGTTTCGTTGGCTGAGACGTCAAATGACGTCATTATTTAAAGATATTAAGACAGTTGCGACAACAGTAATGCTACAGTAAAGAAGGATACGGTAAGCCGCTGTTCACCTGCAGCCTCGAAATTTTTGCATGGTTGATTGTGACACGGCCTGAACCACATAATAAAACTGCGGTCGCATACATATGCAATAATACGAACTTTATAAACGCCCCTTGTGTATACGCTGTGTACGAGTCGAAAGAGAGAGAGATAAAACGTTATTCAACAAAGGGTTAGTGCAGCTCGGTGGCCGAAAACCGCAGTGCTTCGGCGACTATGGCTGTTCGACCCGTGAGCTCCTTCTGGAGATTCAGGTTTGAGCGAGAGGAAGCATTTCGGAAATGTTCGGAGTAACAGTCCGCCAATGAGTGATGGTGTTTCAGCTGCCTGCGGCATCTATGGGACACTTGGTTCTGTTCGCGGCCATTTTTGCGAACATTTTCAATAGATATTTTGGGTGGCGTTAGGCACGCACAGCACACAACTAGCTTGTCTACGGCAGCAAGTTCCACTTCAACTGGCTAGTTAAAGCACAAGTAGAACAACTTTGCAAAATTCTCACGAATACTCTTCAAAGTTGCGGATAGGAGAGGTCGGTTAAAATTCTCTAGCGGGGCAGAGTTTGCTCTAGATTAGCTCAGGCCAATGAGCAGGAAAAGGCCAAAGAAATGAAAGGTTGGATTACAGGCAAGTGGGCTTAATTCTAAACGCACGTGAGGTTCCTCGGAAGATGGCCGCTGTGTCTCCGTTTTTTCCTTCCTTTAAATTATGCCATGTTTTTTGCAGCTACCCGCCGCAAAAAACCACCCAGGGAACTTGAGTCGAAACCTAACAGGTTTCGCTTCAGGACTGAGGCCAGCTTTGCTCAAAGCTTGATTCTCTGCCTCCGTGTGCAGTAATGAAGATCTTCGCCACGACGAACAAATTGACAACGACTGACTTACCTGCTTCAAGCAATTGAAATGGGTCTCCGAACAAAAACGAGGGGTGCACGCGGCGGTCTTTTGTTGCTATTACGGGCAACGTTCATAGCAAATAGTAAATGGTGTTTAAGAGCTAGCTTGAAAAACATACGAAACCTGCATAGCTTCCGCATAAATTACAACAACAAAAAAGAGAAAAGACCACAAAAAGAACAGTGCACAAGAGAACGCGCCGAAACAAATTTGTGGAAATTACGGGAAGTAATTTCCACAGATCTAACGGGTAGTTCAGCCGGTGGGTCGCATGGTGAAGAGAAGTAGTAAAAACAAATTTGGCTGCCGTTTGTCAGATTGGGCTGCGATAGGACTAAAGCATGCAAAGCACTGGTTCATTAGGGTGAGGTATTTTGAATTAGTAAATAAAAATACCACACGCCGAGCCTTGAACTTGTTCATTTGAAGTCGTGACCGAATATTTCCGGGGTTGAGCGTCGTACACCAAGAACGCACGTGACTGCGCTGCAAAGGTTGTCCCAAATTATGCGATGACAAAGCTGCCCAGACGACCTCATCCGAACAGCCTGGACTCAGGAAATGCGGGCGCACCATTTCGCTGGCAGATAATTTCGGGTACATGCTTACTTTCTCGAGAGAAAGCTGCTGAAAGAGTAGCTGGAATTTTTAATTAAAATTACTTTTTAAGCGCTAATTAGTGAGCACTGAAATTAAATTCACTTAAATTAAACACAACAAATTCACTTTTGGACGCTTTAATGAGCACTTCTTTAATGACCAGATGATAGTAGTCTGGTTTACATCCCGGGTTAAGGAGTAGATCGGAAATTGAATCAAACCCGCATTCAAACCTGTCAGTGCACGGGCTAACAATCTGTGCGATTTCTCTGGAGGCAAAGGGGGGGGGGGGGGGGGGGGGGGGGGCTTCAGTGATCGAACTTTAAAGCAGGCTTTCTGTTACCACTTGCAGGTTGACTAGACGCTTGGCCCGAATTTCTAGCATTTTCAAAGGTAGCGCTCATTACATTACATTTGCGGAATAACCTATGCCGAACGCTAACCATAAGTCCTCAAATATACTGATGAAATCAATCACGTGGATGCACCGAGACCTAATAATTGAAAAAGCAAACTGGTCTTTCATTTTTTTTTTTTTTGTGGGGGGATTGGGGGGGGGAGAGGTGCTTTGATGAGTAAGAAACTATTGCGACATGTATGTATGTATTTATTGTTCATTGGAAGGGAAAGATCCACCAACAGGCGTAAATTGTCTCGCCTAGGGGGCGGACACCGGAACGCCTGCTGGTGTAGGGGGGGGGGGGGAGGGGGAGGGAGGAAAGAATACATAGGAATAAGAGGATAGGGGAGAAGGTTGGCATTATAATGTATATAGCACACTGGGCAAGTTGACAAGGATAAATATAAAACACACAAAAAAAAAGCGTTCTCGCGATTTTTTTCCTTTATACCACTTTTGGCGTCCGTACGTTGTATACAATTGGCGCGGTGGGAAGTTTCCGATAGAGTAAAATTTAAAAAAAGAAAGAAATGAACCCCCTTCTTCTATCCGGCCTCTGAAGCAACAGAGGAAAGGGTGTCCACGCAATCGCAAACACGTACCGTGGGCACCTACGAGGGATCGCTCGTTAATTCACGCGCTCCGAGCCGAGCTCACGAACCAAAATACACCGGCGCGGAATGCGCCCGTCCTTGAGCGCTCGCCTCGCCGTAGCTTCGTCGCGTTGGACGTCTGCGGACCGGAGAATCCCGAGGCTGCCCCGGCAGCTTCCAGCGCGAGCCGCTGCAAGTAGGTCCCGAAAATGTTGCTCAGAAGCGGCGGCACGATTCGAAGCGCGGCGTAAAATCCGGCTTAACTCTGCGCTGTCCGCCGCATGTCGCGTCCGCGCCTTGCAAGTGCAGTTCCGCCGAGGCGTTTACGGGCTGGCTGCGCCAGGCTACGGGGCCCTAGATTGGACTAGGGCTGGGAACGGCTATTGACGGCTGGGCCGCTGCGCGGGGACCCGAATTCCCGGCGCAGGAAATTGCGGCGTTTCTTTCTGCTCCCGGCCCGTCCATTTGTACGCATCGCTCTGCACGCAGCGGCACGCTCGTCATCGCTGAAAGACACGCTTGTCTTTCGTGTGAGTCGGAACGCGCCTTTGAAATGGGGTCGGCTGGGCGCTCGCCCCGGCGGCGGCGGCGCGCCGCTGCCGGCCGCCGAAGGAAGTCAGATCGCGAGCTGCTACGCCAGCGCTGCAAAAACGCTAAGTGCGAGCTCCGCCCGTTGAAAAACCGCCTGTAGACCGAGCGCAACAGTGCGGGGCACACGCCTTGAGACCAGACGAGACCCGAGCTTTTCTTCGCGGTGTTGCCTAGCCGTACGGGGGGCTTGCCTAGCCGTACGGGCACACGGCCTCTGTTCAGAGGCCGTGTGCCCGTACGGCTTGGCAAGTCCCCCACCTTACTCACACCAAAAGTTTTCAGTCTGCCAAAGATTTGAAGCCACGTTTACCTCTCAGTTTTTTAACGCGTAGAAATTCTTCTTTTGTGCGTGTGTAACAGAATGTATACCGAAGAAATACCATGTCTCCGGATAATAATAACGAATAAAACCGTGTCTAAGATCGAATGTTTTTTTTTTTTCTCTTTTACTAGGGAAATTTAAATGAAGCTTCTAAAACCCGCACTCCTACGGAGCTTTATGGTTTCATGGAATTTCTCCGGTCATTCGTTTCGAACTTGGTAAGTTCACGTATTAGAACAAATCAGAAATAACGATGTTTTGTTGAACCTTAGCTACGTCCATCTATGAGATTTAAACAAAATACGTTGTTATGTGGACCATACAAAGATGGTTCGTGCATGAGGTAGAAGGCTTTAGAATAAAGTATGAAATAAAACATTGAGTTCTGAAAACATTTCGACAGACGACACACTTCAATTGGCGAAGCAAACAAAAAATCAGAGCCCTTCCACTCTGTGAAGAGGGAAGACCAGTGAAGCTGGAGCTCAGTTAGGATTTGCCATGTTGAGGTTTAGTTATATCGGGGATTTGCTATGTTAAATTATAAGGACATTGCTGCGATGACTACCACTACGCCACATTATAAGGACACGCAATATTGGTGGGTAGAGATCATGACGTTTCGTTATAGCACGGCTGCGCCAATCACGGCGCAGACTCTAGTGCGCCGCACAGATGGCCGCCGAAGAACCCCCGGCAGAGCGCAATGTCAGAGGGGAGAGAGACGCCGCGCGTGGCGAGGGGTATACACGACTGAGGAATCAGGCGGCGGTGGTAGACAGAGCACAAAGTCGGGCTGTAACCATACTCCTTCCGTAGCTGGTCATGCTTCACTGTATAAGGTGCAAATTTGGGAAAGCCAGCTTACAAAAACAAAGACTACACCGATTTTTTAAAAGTTGACCGCACCTCTAAACACAAACGCATTGCTGAGAATACATTCTTAAGGAATCATTGTAAGCCGTCTTATATCAAAATATGGAGGCCCTAAAACCTTTCTGTTTATTTTTTTTTATAAATTTTACCCACACTGAATATTTCTACGCTCGCTCGGTCTGTCGTTGGAGACGATTTGCTGGATCCTCGACGTAGACACCTTCCCTGTATAAGTAAACACATACTGCAAACCAATAATGCCGGTTGCTGAATTTCAGTGTCAGTCGGTGAAAAAAGAAAAAAAAAACGCAGCCGACAGGATTCGAACCTGTGCGGGGAAACCCCAATGGATTTCGAGTCCATCGCCTTAACCACTCGGCCACGACTGCGAATACCGCAGCCTTGCTGTCGGAGAGGTAGGGAAGGCTTAATAGAAACCAAATAGCGCTGATGCATGCGTACGCATGTAATAAAGAAAACGCTATAAACCAGTGGCTTTCGCAGGATTTTGCTTCAGGGGGGGGGGGGGGGTGCACTTAAAAAATTGAGAAAAGTATAACAAATACAAATTACCACTTCATATTAAAAGAGTGCTGACACCAACATTTTGTCCTTTTTTATTTATTTTAATCAATGCTTAACGGCCTGGTGAACCCGAAACAGCACTTCAAATACTTGAGCGCGCGATAATTTATTACATTGAATGGCCTGAATATCGTCCGTTTTGTTTTCCCGCGCTTCCAGCCGGAGGGTGCGTGCGACAGAATCACGGAATGACCTCACCGTTTTGTGCGGACGATCAAACACCGCAAAGGCCGGAGAAGGCGTTGTTTCGACCGCCCACTCGCCGGAACTGAGAGGATGAGCTGCATGAAGGCGTTAGGCCTACCATTGCGGCGGAAATTTGATGACCGCTTTCAATACAATATCTGATGGCGGCTACTGTTGTGATTCTGGGCTATATTATCGGCTCCTTTCCCGCATGTGGAACTTTATTTTTGGTAAGAGTGGCTTTCTGGACAGTGGTTATGCCTGTAGCTCTGGCTACGTGTATCATATCGTGAACGCGCTAGCGCCCAATCGCCACTCACCGGGCCGCGCGCGTGAAGTGACGTCACGAGTTTCTGACAAGCGTTGGAGGCAGACGGCTACGTCACTTCCCTCTCACGGAGTGATGTCGCGGTGATGTCAATTTGCTGCGCACCGCTCGCGTGTTGTTCCGTCGGCGGAGTAAATCAGATCAAATTGAAGTATGTTCCATGCGTCTCAGGCCGCTCATATTTCAGCCAGGGTATTATTCTATTGAGTAAAGGAAGCGAACCGTGTAATAATATTAACACCAAAAATTGGTTTCAGTACCCCTTTAATATCAAACAAGCAAAAATAGTAACTAATAATAAAAACAACAAAAACAAACTAACCCAATAACAAAAAATGGCTCTTGGTTGACCCAGCCTTAAAAATCACCTCCGTCCCAAAAACGTTAGGGGGAGGGGGGGGGGGGGGAGGGCAGGGGCCACCTAGTCCCCCCCTCTGCGTACGCGAGTGGTATAAACGCACTGCAGCATGGGAGGTGGAAGCCATGGTTGAAAAGGAACGCGTTTGTCAGGGCTTACAAAAGTATATCCTAAAATTCTATTCCATCCAAGCCGACGGCATGCATGAAACACGCACAGTTTCAGTGCGAAAGCTCTATTAACCTATCTCAACGGTATTTGTTGATATATACAAAATCGCTCACTCGGTGACGCCGCCCGCATTTTCCGATTTATAACTAGCGCGCGCAATGATTTTTTTCGCTAAGGTGATGATCGGATATATCCATCACAACTTCTGGCACAGCAGATGGAGAGGAGGACGCGGGTATGTGATGGCCCTTGCGTTTGCAGTGTATGACCCCGCTTGCGTGCAGGTATATATGATGCGAAAAAACGGGAGTAAGAGTCGCGGGTATGCGACGGCTAGACTTCAGGTTTTACGTCACGCTCTGAGGGCTAACGTCGTCAACCGGTACCCACTGGGAAAAAAATGCTCATTGTACGGGTACCGGTTGGCGTCGTCAGACCTCAGAACTAAACGCTAGTGTTAAGCTCCTGTGCATACCGACGAATACCGAGACATACCGTCCCGTTTACTTCCTTCCTTGTGTATTTGTTTTCCGTGCTGCTCCTCAAGATGTTCGGTAAGTATACACATCACCCAAATGTGGATTCTTCTACATACCTTACCGTTCGGGGGATTGCTGATCAATGAGGGCGTACCCCGAAACGAGGTCTCGAGCTAACTGTCGCGTTCTCAAAGTGATACATGCCCACAGTGTTGCACATCCCCACCGTGGTGTGTTGGACAGCGCTTCATAAGCAGAAACGTACGCTGCTGCAGCGCGCGTAGCCACAGACGCTGCCGCACGAAGCAATCAACGAATGAATCAATCAATTACTTTGGAGCCCAGGCACAAGTGGATCGACCACAAGAAACCAGCACCCGTGCTACGAATCAAGTGTGCACACTCTAAAGACTACCAAAGCGTTACGTTCCCACAGAGTAGAACATAACCGCAGTGAGATATTGACAAACGCGTCAAGCAGCTGGAACATATATGCTGCTTTCACGCGTGTAACATGGTTGGCGCTGCCAAACTGTCACGTTGTAATCCGGTACCAGCTCTGACGCATACAAATTGTTCAGAAGCAGCAAAATTATGCGTAGCATTCAGTGCTAGAACACCGAATATGATGACACATGATTGCTGCATTGAAACGCACACGCACGCACACGCCTCCTCGTTCAGGTCGTCCCTAGCGTGTGAGAGCGAGACGACCTGCTTTCTTTATGAAGAGGGTCGGGCTCATTATCCCACTCATCAGTCCGCTCGTCACATTAGCGTGGAGTGGCGGGGTCATGAGTTATTACGGACAAACTTTTGCTAGTATCCAGGAACGCACCCTGACTGCGAATGGGGCATGGATCAGATCTCCGGTATACTACGAAATGCGTTTTTTTAAGGGGCCGGCCCCAAACACAAATCACCAGCTGGGTTAACTAAAATGACTGCTTTGTCCCGATAACAACGATACAAATATTAGCTCGAACTTCGAGCAACATTAAGAAAGACCGATGAAGTAGCAGCGACTAGCTATATATGGCTAGTCGGACGCTGGGCGGAAACCGCGAGGCACGCGCTCACGTGCTCTCGGCTTTTTCTAGTTATTTTTAACTGCGGACACGGTAAATAACGATTTGCTAAACAACTTGGCCGTTAAACAATATATCCACTTTCCGGTCGGGTTCTCGTGGCTTCGCAGTAAAACCGCACCCGCATAAGCCATAGTTAGCCGAATCTCCGACCCGGTTTCCCCTTAGCATAATGCATTCGGATAAACCGTAGTGCCGGCTAATGCGTACTTTTTTCGCGTCTCCGTCAGGTACGGTCTAACGAGGTTTCACAGTATCTTGTTTGTGCGATTGGTGGCCACCGGCCTAAGTCACAGTCAAGAAACATGACTCTGTTTCTTTCCTGTGTTTTTTAGGCTGCGTCACCGCTGATGTCGTCTAGCGCGACATTTGAACGTTTTTCAGTATTTTATGTCTTTTTTTTTTAGTTAGAAAACGTCTTTCGGTGCTGGAATGTAGTTGAGGGATGTATAAGACGTTAGTTCTTTTAAATCAGACAACATTGTATTTTGCCTTCATGACCTCTTCAATTGAAGCAAGAGCTACCGATCTCAGTAACATACAATCCGCAACGTCATTTTTCCGGAAGAAAGTGTTCCTTGTACAGCTCTTGTCATAAAAACGAACCAATGCAGCCCGGAAACTAGCCCCCGATCTCGTGCTCATTAGCGCAATACCTATCTTGCCTTGGCGGCCTCAATTACACAACGAGGCGGAAACAGACGGAAAAATACAACGCACGTTGACATCGCGTTCAGCAAAATTCGCGTAAGCGAAATTGTTAATTACACAGAACAGGAGCTTCAAAACATTTTATTTTTATAGGATTGCAGTAAGGCTGCTAAGCGGAAGTTTTTTGTCGAGTAAAACAGATTTTACTGGTCCGTTTAGGCATCGATCTTGTATGCACGTAGGCAGTAATGGTGCATTATACGTTATTGCGCAGCCGCGTGCTCCATATACCCGGACTACGTACGTGTATGCTGAAAATTGTTTAACTTTCTTCAGCGTTTTATTTGCGACGTTCCGCGAACAATTCTCGCACGTTTCGGCTGCGTTCGGCGACGTCTCTCGTGGCGCGACTTGTGCGGACCAACCGTTTGTAATTTTTCCGTAGCCGTGAACAGCCGGGTAAATATTGTCGTTCCCACGTTTGCGAGCGCGCGTGGCGCCATTAACGCGCGGGTGGCCGAAGTCTAGGTCAAACGCATAGAGCCTGAGGTCAAACGTAGCTCACAGGTTAGACACTCGCGACCCGCGGGCACTTCCCAGAATAGCGCCCCATTTTATAGACGCCTATGAGGCCGAAACGGGACGCGAGGACCGTTGCCCGGTCGCTTCCTCTGCAGAAATTCCGTCAGCGGCGCCGAAAGAACGGCGAACGGAGCGAACTGCGACCTCGTCACCGAGGGAGGGCGTGTCGCCCGCGCAGTCTAAAATATCCATTAGGCGGATCAAATGTCATGGCTGGGGAGCGCTTCGGGCGTCATTAGGACGTCGATTTGCCGCAAAAGCCCGGCAGAAGAGCGCGGCACGCGCGCACGAACCCCCTCGCGGGACGCCGCAAATTGAATAAAAAAAGGGGGTTTCGCGAGACAAAGCGGCCAAGAGACGGGAGAGAGCGAGCCGAGCATTCCGGCGTGCAATTAGGGCCCTCTCCTTCTTGGTGCAAGGTCAGTCGGCTAGGAGGAATGCCACTTCCGCGAGCCGACGTCGGCGATCCGTTAGGAGGTGCGAGCCCCCTCCGCATCCCCGATGCCGGTTGATATTCCGGTTTTCCGCGGCGCGATTCGCGTTGTGGGGACGCAGGCCCCTTGTTTGCCCGCCGGGATCGGTCGCCCTCAAGGCGGCTTCGGTCAACGGGCCACTGCGTGCATCGTTGGTCATTGGCACGCTCACTTGATCATCCACCTGCGGGGGCCCGCTCGCTCCCCTCCGGCCCACGCCGGAATAAAGCCGCACAGCGAGGCTGCGAGAACGCGCACCTAGCTCGTGCGCTTAGTGTGCGCCGTCGCCCGTGACTCGAAAGAGAAGGTGTGTCAGTTTTCATCGAACTCTCTGGCAGTCATTCACCCGCCATGTTCATTGCGACCACTTACGTGCAGTCTCATCTCTTCGACCTCTGCAGCGCCAGTTCTCCGATATCTGACATTGCTAGCTCACTCGTGCATTTAAGTAACCAACTTCTGGTTGAATTCGCGACCTCATCAGTCACCATGGCTAATGGACGATGCATATTTGAAAATCTTTGGCCCGGCCATGTTGGCTTAATAAGCATGGACAATGTCTGCGCTTTGCGAGCGCTTCGAATGAAGTGCCCACGGAGCGTAGAGTGCGCCATAAGCTTCGAGGGCTGTTAAAAAAGAGACGAGCGGCAGAGGCCCACCCCGATGATGGTTTTAATATCGCGATGAAGAAGATGAAAAGCCCGAAAGAGGCAATGCGTCTTCCTTTTAAACAAGGACTAAGACACAGGGCTGATCCATCAATGCTTAAATATACGTTACGCGAAGCGTCAAATATTCGAGATGTTTTCATGCCGTGATTGCGGTCTCAGACTGTAACCTTTATCGCAGTTCGGTCGGCTAGTCCTATTCACACTTAACCTTCGACCCCAGCGTTGCTCGATTACAGTTTATTTTAAACATCACTGACAGTAAAAACAGAGTGGTGTACGCCGAGTTAGTACGATAACAATACGCTCTCTCACCTATATGTATGGTGAGAAAACCACGATAGTACACTCACGTACAAGGACAGGAAACGCATCGCCTCTCCTGCTCACTTGATTGGAGGCTTGTTTTCTATAAAAAGAGCGTCTTCCCTATAGTACCACCGAGTATCTCTATTCTTTCAGAAGAAAACTCTTTTGAATCTGTAAATGGCTCTTGAGTCGTGGCGAGACCTGAGATGGGTAAAGGACCTTACTGGCTTCAACGTTACCCCAAACACAAATCACTTTTCTGACTCCTAACCTGAACTTCTACCTGGCCGTACAGGTTGACGCTAACTTAGTGGAGCTCGTCTTAACATGTAATTAGTTCCCCGATTTAACCTCAACCTCATCTTAAATTCAATCTATACTCGACCTCAGTTTGATATCACGCACAAAAATTTGAAGTAAACTTGATTATTTATTTGACGATTTAACGCGCTGCATGGCACGTGAAACGGACGCATTTACAACGCAGCACAATTGCCGGTAACCTGCTGAATGAATGAAAACTGTGAATAGGGATAAAACTGGGCATGCTTCTTGGTGAGCGCTGGAGGATTGGAAGCATTATTTAGTAGACAAGGTGTTTTGCCAAACGAAAACCAAAGCGATAAGTAAAAAAGTATAAATTAGCCTCAATCAATGCAAATGTCGCCACCATTCATGTGTAGTCTCAAAAGAGTAATTGAGTGAAAGTACGTTGAGCAAGCTTTGCAAAACATTGTGACACTAATTTAGGAGTTATCTGCATATCACAAAGATGCGTTTAATTTCGTACAGTGCTACAGAGATTACGCTAGAATAAACGAGTGTCCGAGTGGAAAACTAGGCGCGTAAAATGTGGCCTTAACCCGGGGTCGATTCTCTGGCTCGCTCAACCTCAGACTCACCTACTGAGGTTGAAGCCAGAACTTCAACTTTACTCGCTAGCAAACCTCCACTCCGCCTCATCTCACATCGGAAGGTGGAGGTTCATTTGAGGCTAGGGCCGACCTCATATAAAGTCATAACCTCATGAAGTCGCCGACCTCTTGACGAGACATATAAAGACTGCACCTGTAAACAAGTTTCGAGCAGATTGCCCTGACGAGGGGAGGACCGCAGGGCTTTGAATAAGGCGAAATATTTCACGGAAAGCGAAGCGGAAGCATCTGGTGCTCGACTGACTCGTCGGCAGTGTTCCAAATACGAAACTCCTCCCAGATCCCCCCCCCCCCCCCCCCCCGTCACGTCCCGCAAAAATTTCGATCTAGTATGGTAAATAAGAATATGAATAAGGAGTGCACCTTACGCAAATTTTCCGTGACTTTTCAAGCATTCATTCGCAAAACTGGTTATATGGGTAAGTTCATAGAAGCCACTTCTGTTTACTGTTCGCCTCTGTGTTGCGCAGGGTTAGCAGAAAGCATAATAGAAGCACGAACACTTGTATTCGTCGCGAGGTCTGTTTGAAAAGATAGAAGAAGCGCGCCAATTTGTCGATGCCATTATGTTTGCATAGGTGGAAAGCTGTAGTGGTGCGTTTGGTCATGGCACATGGACGGGGAACTTTAGAATCAAGTTTGCCTCAGTCAAGAGAAACAGGATGGGCTTCGACGGACGTTCACCGGTTAGATACCGCGGCTATACGTTTAATAAGCTCTGCAAGCTTCAGTAGAATATCCCCGCTGTGTCAGCTGACGGCATTTAACCGCGTCAATCATGCTGACGTCCTTTAGAACGAAATAAAACATCACATCAACCGGTCGGTAGCGTAATGGCGCCGACTTAGGCCCGGGGAACCAACGCTGGAATGTCGCAGCATCAATGTGGGCTATAGTCGGTTGCGGTTGTGAAACATTATTACTTAGCGCGCGAGGGAACAGGACTTCCGAAGGAGACAGGGCAAGCGCTATGTACTGTGTTCCTCTGTCCTGTTCCCTCGTGCGTTAAGTAATAATGTTTCACAACGCAGCAACTTCACGCTACGTGGCGGGCTCCGCAATATATGTTAAGCCGTGCTTCGGGGGTGGCCTTTGGGACATCATGGGAATTTTCAGCCCCAGCTGCCACCGATTTTCATAAGCGTGGTCGCTTCTCTCTCTCTCTCTCTCTCTCTCTCTCTCTCTCTCTCTCTCTCTCTCTCTCTCTCTCTCTCTCTCTCTCTCTCTCTCTCTCTCTCTCTCTGAAATCGGATCGCTGTTTTTGGGATCGGATCGCTATATTTTCTATGATGAGTGGCATACAGCATAATACATTTGTCTTTCATTTGATGCTGGTGGAGCGAATAATTCGCTTTCTGTGATTTTTACTACGCAAGTCTTCATCCAAAGCGAAAACAAGCGTTTATTATGATTGCTGCAACATTTCCCACTTTCTGCGAGTCCAACTCGTTCTGGCCATGCGGACGAATATCACGTGCGTAATAACGTACAGACCTTTGGCACGGGACGAGATGGCTTTCTTGAACGTGAGAAGCCTTCAGCTGCTTCGTCTTGCGGTCAAGTAGGGTCGCTAACGCATCCTTCACGTCGCTCTTAATTACGTTTGACCCACATCGCTCGTAGGGCGCTGCGCGCATAAAGGAGAGATCAGCCGCGCCACGGTACCGCCTTTAACGAAGAGATGGGGAGAAAAAAAGAGAGAGGGGAGGGAATGACTAATATTTATTTATTTTCTCTCATTCAATCGATTGCAGATCCCGTATTTTTATTGGGCATATAAATTGCAATTTAATTTGTCGCAGCTGTTCATGTACTCAAGCATGCAAAATTTCTTAGTTAATTTTTATCGTTTTTGTTTTCTTGCGCAGGGAACCTCTAAACAGATCACGCATTCGGAATTTTTTCTCCAGGCTCAAGTTAGTGGTAGGTTGCAATTATTACATAACGAATTTTGTTGCAGGTCAAAAAGCGTTTTCTTTATACTTCAAAAGAATTTTCTTTTTGCTTTGAAAAGATGTGAAAAAATACTGCGCGTAAATGCGTTTTCCTATACTCGGTTACAACTCAAGAACGGCACCACCTCATGTAGTGTATCACTCCGCCAAAGCGCCAGACCCATTACGTCAGTGCGCGCGCGTTTTGAAAGGGGTTTGCTATGAATGCGTGATATCGTCTGCCTTGTCTCACGCAGTTTGCTTGTCGTCACTGGAGTGGTTTATAAGCATATTAAGTCCAAAAAATCACGGAAACGGCTCCCGCCATGTTCAAAATATTCCCAGTAACGCCCTACTTGCGCCCGCGGAGAAACATCCGGCTACGGTGATAAGGCACAGCGGCAACTTCTGGTGCCGTTTTTAAGTTGTCACCGAGTATAGTCGTCGCAACAGGAATACGGAGGATAAGGGCGATCCCCGACGCGCGCCTTTTCACCGTAATATCTGTCCACTTCAACTCAGACTAGCCGCGGTGGCTGGTCTTTCTTTAAAGTCTTCATTTATTAGTGGCTGTTCTGCATTAAGTGACCCGCTGCGGTGGCTCAGTGTCAAAGGCGTTGTGCTGCTGAGCCCAAGGACGCGGGTTCGATTGCCGGCCGCGGCGGCCGCTTTTCTGATGGAGGTGAAAAGCGAAAACGCCCGTGTGTTCGAGATTTCAGCGCACGTTAATGATCCCCAGGTGGTCAAAATTAATCCGGAGCCCTCCACTACGGCGCGCCCCATCGCCTGTGTAGCGTCGGCGCGTTAAACCCCCACAATTAGAATCAGAAATCCACACGCGCCTTTGTAATGTGAGAATTCCGTTATTGAATTTAGTTCACTTGCGCAGTTCTGTTCGCTCTCCGCCTTCTTGTGAGTCATTGTTGTTCCTTAGAGTATAGACAATACCCAATGAGGGAAACGGCCAATCATGGCTGGCCGGAGAAAGAAAAAACGTTTCTTGGCGGGACACTATACAAAGATAATTTAAACTGGTTGGAAAACATTTTGAACCTACAACCAAGAAAAAAACAAATTAAACGAATGAGCAAGAGACTGATAAATAGAAAAAAAATTAGAAGTGACGAGAGTAAACGATGCCAATTATAGTGGGGATTGATTAGTGGTTCCAATTGAGCTCAGTAGGGCAGAGAAAACATCCCGGCTGCAGAACCCCGTCTCGTGAGCCCCGAGTGAAGGTAGAGCCGGCAGTGCCATGGAAGTCCCCAGACTGCGGCGAAGCTGTACCCGGAGCTGGTACGAGAGCCTAGAAAATCGTCGACATGACAATAGGTAATGTTCAATTGACTCACTGTCGTTGCAGTAACTACACAGAGCTGTTAGAGCCAGATCAGACTTATGAAGGTACCGGCTCAACTGGTAAACTCTACATTAAAAGCCATTAAAATAACCTCTAGGTTACGTGACCTCACGTATATCAAACTCGTGACCTCGCGTATAACAACACAACGCCTGGTGCCCTACACCTCCGCGGCGGCATTTTCAACGGCCTCGACGAGAGACAAATGCGCTACGCCTTGGTTTGGTATACGCTTACTGCAGACATTCCAGCGATGGAATTGAAAAGGCTCAAACAGCTATACTAAACCACTTATTTAGCACGGGGGGGGGGGGGGGACTTTTCTATTGCAAACAGAGCCGCTTACCAAGCCTATATAAAAAATTGGCGCGGCTTGCACTTGTGGCGCAAGGCTGGAGAAATAGCTCAGCTGGCGGCCCCTCTCCCTTCGTCGGAGACCCACCTGTTGCCCCTCACATTTATTTCCGAACTTGCCGCTGAAAGTTCTCCATGGCTGGCAGGCCCGGATCGTTTCGTCCGCAGGCTTTCACATCTCTCCTAAAGTGGACCACGTTAGCCCGCGCTTAGGTAAAGGGACACTGATTTTAATGTGTTCAAGTCTTATTTGTGGCCGCATCGTGCAGTGTAACCAATGCAATTCGCCATTGGACTATTTAGCGGAAGTGTAGAAGAGCCTTAGTTTATCTGTAAGGCGCGGTGTAACTCGAAGACCACCCGCGGCGAAGTCCACAGCCGACGCCCGCGCACGGACGCAAAGGAAATGTGCGCCTGGAATGCGCCCGGAATGCGATGATAGCTCAGTCGGATAGACGCCGCTTCCATAGCGCGAGGGAGCCAGGTTCAAATCCGACCACAGGAAGCGTTTCTTTTTCAATTGGCTGCACAAGTTATTGTTCCCCTCCGCTGCTAACCCCGTACCCCTCGGGCCTTCGGGGTCGCCCAGTAGTTAGGTCCCGGGTTCGATTCCCGGGACCTCCCTAACTACATTTTTTTCTCTAGGCTTCCAAGCTTTTTGTTGCGACGGGCGGACAAAGCTCAGCCCAAACAGTTCTTCTGTTAAAAAACGATCAGTGTGCACCAGTGTACTTTTGTAAAAATTATTTTTAAAGACATTGTGTTTTGTTTTCGTGCCTGCGTCCCTATAAAGATCCTTCCAGGCGATTGCAAATGGTTGCAATGGAAACGGCGATGGATTTTCCCTGGGCAAGTTTTTGAGTGCATGAAATGAGAAACCGGACCTTCCAATTGAGCCATCAGGCAAACAAAGCCATCATAAAAGTCTGAGTTTGGTGTGCGATAAGCCCTGCAAGTTCTTAATCAAGCTGCAATCCCCAATGTGTTGGCATTTCTGTGAGGGCCCGGACCAGCTATCATGATACACCAGGTTACCAGGTCTCTATTTTTGCCATCATTGGTTCTAAATGATGGAAGCTTTGGAAATGATAATTGTGTCTGCTGGTCTTCAATATAGTTCCCAAAACTTGCGCATGAAACGCCGACATTTTACTTCCACAAGCACACAACAGTTGTGGCCGAGTGTTGGATGATTCCACTTTCCACTTCGTAGACAGTGGGGTTTGGACGCGAGTCCCAGCATTTGTGACAAGCTAGTCTTGTTTCTCATGTATCATTTAAAAGTTTTCACGCAGGCAAACAAATTTCAAGATAAACTGGACACTTTTGAAGCATTAATGTTTAAAAGTAATAGTTTAAAACACCGAGGAACTCATTGCGCGGAGCTATTTTAGAGAGCACAGACATTAAAGGACGGCTGAGCACACGCTGATGAACAACTGATTCCGACCCAAGCGTCATCCGATAGCGTTAACAGGCGAATTTTTCTCACCTATATACCAACTATAGAAACCAGATTGACACGATACTGTGCGGCAGAATTAGAATCCATTACAAATATTAGGACCTTCCCTTCACCAACGTCGATACTACCAAGAAGGTATACGACGACTAAAACTATTAACAGACGTACTAAATCTTCCTCACTGAAATTATGTTAACTTCTTTTTAGAATTCTCGCGCGAGTGTGCCTCCCTACCATGACTGCACGTCCACTTAACAGCGGGCCTGCTGAAGTGTTTTCGGTTGCCAGCGTGACCGCAAGCTTGCCGGCATGCCGGCGCCCCTGAAGGGTACCGGAGGCTTGTAACGGTTCGCAACGGACTCAATGCAGGCTGGAAACAATTCCTGGCGGCTTCCCGAACGTCGTCGTGGCGGTCTGAGAAATAGTTCCACGGGGGAGGCGGGACGCAGTGGACAATGCAACGTATTTGCCCAGGGTATTGAGAAGGTTCGAATATATTTTTTTCAAGAGAAGCGTGGCAGCTGTCGCCGTGTTTTAATTACCGTGACTATACTCGGTTACAACTCAAGAACGGCACCACCTCATGTAGTGTATCACTCCGCCAAAACGCCGGACCAGTGCGCGCGCGTTTTGAAAGGGGTTTGCTATGAATGCGTGATATCGTCTGCCTTGTCTCACGCAGTTTGTTTGTCGTCACTGGAGTCGTTTATAAGCATATTAAGTCCAAAAAATCACGGGAACGGCTCCCGCCATGTTCAAAATATTCCCAGTAACGCCCTACTTGCACCGCGCGGAGAAACATCCGGCTACGGTGATAAGGCACAGCGGCAACTTCCGGCAACCGTGCCGGAGGTGATGAAGCAGGGCGTGCACACCGAACGGGTAGTACTCGCTGCTAACAGCGAGATCGTGAGGTGCGGCAGGGAACTTGGGCTTGAAGTGACAGACGTGAACAGGTTAGTGGGCAGCATCGGACATAGGCAAGCTTTTCAGTGGGACGGGATTCACTTCAGCCCCAGGCTAGGAAACAAGGTGGGGTGGCGCTTAGGGGGGAGAGCGGTAGCTTTTTTAGGGGGCCCCGCGCAGCTAAGGAAGGCAAACTAGGAGACAAAGGGGAAGCAAGAGACACTTGCACACTCAACGCTGGGAGGCAGCCAGGCCTAGAGCTAAACGGAGAACCTACGGACGTAACTGAGAGCGTGGACAGAAGCCATTTGGGTGGAAACAATGGAGCAAACAATCCTGTAAAAGACAAACACAGACCCCGTAAGCGGAAAGGGAAAAACAAATGCAATAAATATTTAATCAGCTACATAAATATGCAGGGAGGCAGAAAGCCAGATAAGTGGGTGGAAATTCAAAAGCAACTTGAACGGGAAGGAATAGACGTGTACGCTTTAGCCGAGACTCACCTCCGGGACCTAGAAGCCCCACCTATCATAGACAATTATGTCTGGGAAGGTTGCAACAGGACCACAGGAACGAAGAAAGGGGGAGGTGTTGGCATGCTCATTAAACAAGGGACCGACTGGCAGAGAGTGCATGAAAGGTGTAAAGAGCATCTATGGGTTAGAGGCACCATAGAGGGGAAAAATACATGGTTAGGAGTGGTGTATCCGTGGACCGGAAGTAGTGCTAGGGAGGAAAATGAGGAAATGGTAAACTGTTTGAGAAGAGATATAAACGAGTTCAAAGATTCGGGCGAAATAATCATAGTTGGAGATATGAATGCCCATATAGAAGGTTTGGATGGATACACAGACCACAACGGCTCTCTAGTGATAGATCTATGCCAGAAAAATCGGCTTGTAATAGTAAACACGGAAAGCAAGTGTGACGGACAAATAACGTGGGAAAGCGGTAACAGACAGTCCAGCATAGACTACAGTTTAGTATCCGAGACAGTATACGGAAGGCTGCGGGAAATGAGGATAGATGAAAATGGAACAGACAGCTTAGGAAGTGACCACAAGCGGTTTAGCTTGCACTTTGGAGGCGCAACCCGGACAAACGCAGAAATAGGTACAATAGGAGAAAATAATTTGAATATTGAGCAGTTAAAGATCATCGCTGATAGTTTGGAAGATGAAATCAATAAATACCCAGGCAAAAATTGGGATTACGACGAAATGATTGCGGTGATAAAGGGTAAGATGAATGAAGCAAAGGAACGAAACCGATGGAAAGGGAAGAGAAAGCCGAGAAGCTGGTGGAATAAGGAAATAAAAGAGGCTATTGACCAGCGAAGAAAGGCGTCGAGAGAACATAGGGAAGCAAAAAGAACTGGTATGGAACCGGAG
The DNA here is from genome assembly GCF_048455015.1 of Haemaphysalis longicornis. Lineage (NCBI taxonomy): Eukaryota > Metazoa > Arthropoda > Arachnida > Ixodida > Ixodidae > Haemaphysalis > Haemaphysalis longicornis. The sequence goes on along the minus strand of NW_027526203.1, from coordinate 348,185,779 downwards.
GTAGTGAAGGAAAAGTGGGAGGTCTACCGTGGGAAAAAACTAGAAGTGCAGAAAATGGTGCAAGCAAAGATCAAGCAGAAAAGCGAACAATGGATGGCAGAAATACGGAAGAAGGACAAAAGCGCATCCAAGAAGTTTTGGAACCATGTAAAATCACTAAGCTCAAAAAACGATAACCATCAAAAATTCCTGGTTGATGAGGAGGGGGAACATTTAGAAGGAGAGCACGCGTTGGCGCATATTCATCGAGTGATTAGTGAGAAGTTTAGGACAATAGTGGTAGGGAAACCTGCACCGATAACATCAGCGCCACAAAAGACTGCGGAAAGGGAAATAAGTTTGAGCAACCTTGATTGGAAAAAAGCAGAGCAAAAGGTTTCCCCCCAGACAGCAGTGGGCCCGGACGGAATACCAATGCAACTGATAAACTTACTTGGACCTAAAAGTAAGGAATCATTTATGAGGGCAATAGATAAGGTGATAGAAACCAAACAAATACCAGAGGACTGGTTAGAAAGTAGGATGAATTTAATATATAAAGGCAGAGGAGACAAAGCCAGTATTGATTCATACAGACCACTCACAGTAACGTCAGTGGTGTATAGATTCGTAATGCAGGCGATAAAATCAGAAATTCAAGCATGGATGGAAGAAAATGAAATACTTGGGGAACTGCAGAATGGATTTAGACAAGATCGGCGACTGGATGACAATCTGTTCGTGATAACGCAATGCATTGAAATTGCGAAAGCACAGAAGAGACCACTATGGATGACGTTCTTGGACATTAAAGGGGCATATGACAACGTAAACAGAGAACGGCTGTGGAGAATGCTGAAACTCCAGGGATTAGATGACGAGTTAGTACAGTTCCTTATAGCAATCTATAAAGACAATAGAGTGCACCTTACTTGGGAAGGACAGAAATGCGCCCAGCAGGTCAACATCCATCGGGGACTGAAACAGGGATGCCCTTTGAGCCCAATACTGTTCATGCTTTACATGGCAGGGTTAGAAAAGAAACTGGAAGAAAGTCAAGTAGGGTTTAGCCTAACCCATATGCTGCAAGGCGAAGTGGTACAACAGCATATTCCGGGAATGTTATACGCAGACGACATTGTTCTTTTAGCTGATAACCAAACCGATATGCAGCGGCTAATAAATATTTGCGGCCAGGAAGCCACTGACCTCGGATTAAATTTCAGTGCAGAAAAATCAGGAATAATGGTTTTCAATGACGCTACCACCGACGTAGTGTATATCCAGCAAGGCGAATTACTTAGAGTGAAGGAATATAAATATTTGGGAGTGTGGATAAACGAAGGGGATAACTACTTAAGTACTCACGAGGAGCAACTTAAGGTTAAGGGAAAGCGAAACGCAGCTATAATAAAGCATAGAGCTCTGTGGGGGTATAACAAATATGAAGTAGTAAGAGGAATGTGGAAAGGAGTAATGGTTCCGGGTCTCACGTTTGCGAATGCTGTACTCTGCTTAAAATCAGACGTTCTATCAGGCCTTGAAGTAAACCAGAGAACGGTAGGACGTTTGGCCTTAGGCGCGCATGGAAAAACAACTAACGAAGCAGTTCAGGGAGATATGGGCTGGGCGTCGTTTGAAGTTAGAGAAGCTCAGAGTAAAATATGCTTTGAGATGAGGTTGAGGGCAATGGATCAACGAAGGTGGGCAGCTAAGGTATTTAGGTACCTATACTTGAAAAGCGTGGACACGCAGTGGTTAAGAAAGACTAGAAGGCTAACGATGAAATACGGAAAGAACAGTGGGGAATCCAAAACAGCCAAGGTAACCAAAAAAGAGGCAAGGCAGATTGAAACGAATAAATGGAGGGAAAAAATGGAAGCTAAAACGTCGTTAGAGATGTACAGGGCTGAGAAATTGAACATTAGAAAGGAAAATTTCTACGATAATTCCCAGGGCAGTGCTTTGCTTTTTGAGGCTAGAGCAGGTTGCCTGCGAACTAAGAGTTTTGTGGGGAAGTATTCACAAAATGATGGGGTATGCGTGGTCTGCGGAAAAGAAACAGAAACTATGCGGCACATCGTGTTAGAATGTGAGGGTATCCATCCAAATCTACATGAAGGGAATATTGGGCTTTCAGAAGCCCTAGGATTTAAGGGTATCACAGATGAAGTTAACTTCAAGGCTGTCGAGGGGACGAAAAGAAGATTAGAATGCTGGTGGACGAAAAGCAGAGAGGGGAATATTGCCTAGGACAGTTACCACCTGTAACAGGAAAAAAAAAAGTATTTTGTGCCTAATAAGCTTTTTGTGCCTGCCCTAAGCAGCGCTAGTATTGAACCAAAAGTGTAAAACATAGGTATATTAGTCCTTTTTGGTCAGATGACATGTCATCACCCCGATACAAAGGGGAAACCAATAGAAATCATCATCATCATCATCATCATCATCGGTGCCGTTCTTAAGTTGTCAGCGAGTATAGTTGCTGTGCTTACATTTTTTCCCTATCAAAACCACCTTGGAGTCTTGGACTATATAGTTTAAGCTGGGTGAAGCACTAGCGCGTAAGAGGTGAGCAAAAATATTTTTTATTTGAAATGCGGCTTTAGCCCGAAAGAAAATAATAAAATTTCTATATTAGGGTGCCGAAATATACGCAGCGTATAAAGCGGTTCTTAGCGTTATACAGTGCGGACAGGTATTAGTGTCATTTTAAAAAGCTGCCAACTTAAAACAGGTGCTCTAATCTCCCATGGCCTCGTAACTGTAAAATTTAAGCAAACGGTGCATACGTATGCTTGCCAAAAATAATCGATATTCTCGTTCCGCTGCTTCAAAATATTGCACTGCAGAGCAGCTCACAGAGAGACATGTTCCGTAAATTAGCGAAATTTTATTCACCCCATTTCGTTACGAATGTCATACTTCGAGGTGGAAGCTTACTACCTTGGTGAACACTCTCTGCATGCACGGCCATGTATGAAGCGGTGGTTCACCCAAGGCTAAAAAAAAATCAGACAACTGTTTTCCGTACCATACAGACTTAATATTTGCCACAAATAAACCATCGTTTAAGCAAGCACTGTTTACACAGAACAGAACCGATACCCAGGCTTCGCCATCAGGATTGACAAACATCAACAACGAGAATGTTGAGCAGTTGGTATGCCCGCAGATGAGCTGGACCCTCATTGTGGTCGCCGATGTTGTTTAACGGTGAATTGACGTCGTAACTACATCATTTTTCCCCTCTTCTGCTTTCCTGAAGGGACAGACAACCGATTATTGTAGAGTACATGCTCTCTATCTCAAAAGAAAGGGTGTCACTTAAAACACCCTTGAACCGAAACAGTTTTTTTTTTTATACGGCCTTAGAACGTTTGAAAGCGGAAGTTTTAGATCTACCAGCCTTACGTATGCTGCCAAAACCAATTCTGGCAACCACGACAGTGGGCCGTGCGACAAGTGACAACATACCTTTAACTGTGTAGGTAAGATGAAAAGACCTATTTAAAAACTTCCCCCAGCTAAAACAATATCAAAATCTAGTCTTTCCTATTCCTTTATATGGTTTTTGAGTCACGAATTGAAACCGACGGCGCGCCGCCAGCAGCCGATCGCGGTGGCCACGGTATACGCATGGCCTCCGAGATTCCCCGGATCGCGGAGGCCGTGGTATACATATGGTAGTGTCACATTTAGACACTACATGGCGCCATCTTTCACATTATAAAAAATTTAGTGCCCAATTAAAATTATTTCCACCAGTTTATTTATACATTCCTTGTGGCAACCCCTCCCCCCATATAAAACACTGGAGGACATGCACTCTACAAAAAATCAGTTGTCTGCTCCTTTCAGGCCACGGTTTGATGGCTACAATAGGTTTATTTTGAATGGCTGTTTATTAACTTCGACTTTGACATTTTGTAATAAAGCTCACTATTTCAGATTATTGCTGTTAAAAAATTGAAGAAAGTATCAGGTGAGAACCCGATTTCTCGTTCGCACTTTGCTAAAAATGTAATTTAGGGTTTCCTAACCATTAAACTGCAAATTATCGAGCATTATTTAAAGTTTTCTGACCCCGTGTCGACAGGTATTCACCGTTCTCCCATGGCAGTGTCAAAGATGACGATGACGTACACAAACATTTTCCCCCTCGTATACGGTGTAAATTGCCTTGATACCCGCATTGTGAAATAAAAGAAGAGAACGAAAGATATATATTTAAAGGTTTATGCTTATAAAACCCGAAAAGAATTTAAGCCATTCGCTAAAAATATGAACAACATGGTATGTAATGCTAGTCGCACTACGCGGTGTTTGATAAAAACCAAACCAGGCTGCCGTTTGCAGCGCCGTTGAAATTCGTTCCTCGCCAGCGTGAGGTAAGCGACAGGGACGCACGGAAGCACACCAAACCAGTATTACCGTAATGCTGGTGTTACGGTAAAAACGCCAACAACTGAAGGTTTATTTTTAACGCGTGCTGTCTCGTTGGGAGCCGGTGTGTTTTCTATTCTCTATCCTCTCGCTGATATGATTTGCATTTGTTTGCATTTCTCGTGAGGTATACTGACCCATAGGTATAAGAACGTGGTCATCACGACGCACGCAGAGCTGCGAACAAGCTGCCGAAAGGTTGTCTGTCGGATGCATGGCGAGCTGCTCGTTGAAGACGAGTAGCACACTCCTTCCTTCAAAAGGAATCACCTCGGTTTTGATGAGTGACGCCACGATCGATGCGATGCCGTTAATAGGTGTGCTTGTTCCCTTATGCCGGCCGCACATCCGCGAGTGCGCAGCGATTCGTGGAGCGTGCGTGGATGGCGTGCTACAGGGAACGCGCGGATACGAGCTCGGTGACGATTCGAACCAGCAAAGCGCATAGGAAAGCTGAACAGGCCTTCATAACTTTCGATCCCACGGAACCAGGACAAGTGATGGACGACAGTTCGTGGTCAAGACAGACCGTGCACTACTTTCCGCCTTTGCCGGCCGCCTGAAGCGCCTCGCACGCGCTGCTTGCGCGTACAGTTTCCGGGGTCTCTGGGCGGCTTCAGATCTCAGATGTCGTACACACGTTCGCTGCCATTTGTGTCGTTCAAAACATTGCCAGACATGCACCCGCGGACATCGAGAAGCCCCCGAAGAGTCCCTTCGGCGGCTGCTCACGCGAGCCGACTCGCGAGACGCACGTCGCACGCCGCGGCGAGGCATTCCCGCGTGATCGTGCCACATCTGAACTGTCTTTAATACTTCCTCGAGGTCGCCGTGCCCCAATAAAACGCCGTTTACGCCAGAACGCACGCACGCACGCACGCACGCACGCATGCACACTGGCGTGTAGCGCGATTTCTGTCAGTGAGAGGAAAAGAGAAAGTTAATGCAGATGAACCGGCGCTCCTTCAGGCTTTCGTGCCAGTATTCCAAGCGCCTTGTTGTGGGGTCAGTTCGGATATCTCCAAGAAGTTCCCAATAGGAGGGTAGTCCAGTGTACTATGGGTGCGACCCACGCTTATGAAAGATATATTCATATTGCGCACAAAATGCTGAGGCACGGCGTAGTCATGGCTCACCTTGGTCACAGTGCGGTGGTGTGCCTTTCCCGCCTCCGCAAAGCGTCGCATTCGACGCGCGAAGCTAGTGTACAAGTGAATGGGGCCTATACTGAGAAGAACCCAAAAAGGGAGAGGACTTCATCTATCTTCTCGGAGATGCGTGGTAGATTTCATAGTAGAACACAGCACGAAAAGCACGAATGAAGGACAATACTGACACCACCTGTCAGTTTTCGAAACGTTGTCAGGGCCTCTCGGCCGCTAGCCCTTTCAACTTAAATGTGTAATTTTTGCAAAAATAGCTATATATTTCTGCAGAGGATCGATTTAACGCAGCCAGACTGGATCACGCAGTGGCTATTTCCTAAGTCAATGGTATAAATCTCTGACCAGTATACGTAAAAGATCCCACATTCATTGCTTACTCCAATGAAAAAAAAAAAAGAGTTGAAAACATTCAGTCGATGATGCAAGTTGTGAGGGAAAACCATTGCCCGGACGCGTAATGAGAGTAGTCAGCGGTGTCTTGCCTTGCAGCATCTGCTTTCTCCGGCGAAAAGTATTACAGCCTATCATTATCATTGTGAGCCAACGCTGCAATAGTTTCCCTTACTAGTGGTGCTGTTTTGCTACCTTCACTGCAGCATTAACGTACTTGCTGTGGAGCACCCTTTACAGGTGAGGCTCGGGAAGGTTGATGATAGTAGTGACGCGGACGGAAAGAACTTCCGAAATCTTTCGCATCTAACAGCTAAGCTATAAAGTACATAGAAACTCAACAGGTTCAGTGAATGGGCGGCAGCAGGAGCCGTCCGTGCGACGGCAAACCAAGCAGAGTGTAAATCTTGAGCCGACGCATACGTGTTAGCTGGCAGCAGCTAGAGTTCGGCGGCACGGGCACGATGAAGAGCGGACGGCTCCCCTATAATAACCAACACCGTAAAAACAGAGAACAAAGTTGGCGCTGGGTGCCTGGTGGGCAGCACTCTCCTGGAACCGGCGGCTGCTCATCTTTCCGGCAGCCAGCCAGGGCGAATTCCTTTCCCCCAGAGACGAGCTTCCGACGCTCACGAGCTTGCCCGCGTCACTCAGCTGTCGGTGCCGCCGACGGGCGGACAAAAGAAGATCGCCGCAGTGCCGCGGAGCGACGAGCGAACTGCCGTTTTGCTTTTCAGAGACCCGCCTTCACTGAGAAGAACGCGGAACAAGAAAGACTAAGCAAAGACTGGATGAAGCTGGCCTGCAGGGTGTGCTGTCACCGCGGCTAAGCACGCAAAGCGTCGTCGCGCCTACGCTGCATTAAGGAAGGCTGAAGCTTAAAGCTCGACATCAAAGAGAAACAGCGGTCCGAGGAAGAACACTGACGGAGCTTCAAGAGATTAAGAGAGCACGAAAAAAAAAAAGGTGAAGAAGGAACAGAAGAAAGAGAACAATAACAAAGTGTCACTATCACTGCGTCAAAAAGCTCTCGTTATATCATAAAAATGCCCGTTTGCTGACCTTGACTTGTCGCCTATGTAGATACGCTGACTGTCTTGGCGCTTTATGGTTACCGTGAACTGCCGCCTGATGTACGGCCGAAGCAGTGCCCTAGATATCGCGACTGAAAAGGCGGCTTCGTTTTTTTAGACGTCAGCGGATATTCTCAGAAATAAATGTTTAAATTCGTGGCGTTTCATGTGCCACAGTAAACACCCGGCAGGTAGTTTTTATTTCCTTTTTTTTTTTTTGAAGGGGGGGGGTGGGGGGGGGGGGTGAAGGTCGTTCCTTTAAAGACTCCGAGCCCCCGTATAAACTTTCTTTTCTCCTGTGAGCCCCACAGTGAGTCACGTGAGCGTCCTGAGCAATTTGTAAAACATGTTTCGAGCAAGAATGCGGCCAACAATCGCCGAGTCTCCACCATTGTAAACGCAATCTGCGTGCGACTTGTAGTACACTGCTTGAGAGGCAGCCGCGAACGTTTCGTGGCGGAGCGATAAGAGATGTGGGGGAGCTTTATGCATTGAAAATAAGGTCAACCGTCACAATGGCAGCGCTGTCGTCGCCGGCATGAACTTACCTCAGACACGCTAGGGTCGGTAATTAAGCTAAAGTTTACATATTGACCGAGTGCTAGGAAGAGAGCAAGCCGTTCCTGCTGAGAGAAATCGTGGGGGCCCTCGATGATATCTAACACACGGAAAGTAAACCGCACAAAGGCTGCAGCCCCCCCTCCCCCTTTACTACATTCTCACTTCCTACATGCTTAGCTTTTCTAAAGGTTCACTTACGAAATTTAGAGCCCCTTCTCCCACCAAGAGAAAAAGCGAAAAGTAAACATTCCACGCTGCTTGAACGTATTTCTTCCGAGAAAATATTTCCCTCATTCGTGATACAACGGGCATTCGCAAATCGAGTGGTGCAAATCGATCGTGGCTGGCTGTAGTGTTGCTAGCTGCCAGACAAGTGTAGCATGCTCGTGCAGAACCCTCGGAAAAGGGGGTCTCGCCGATCGTAAGGCACCACCCCGTACAGAATGTCCGCGCGCCATTACGCCTCCCAGGCGCAGCGGTGTATCTCCACTCGCGGGCGCTTGGCGGCGGATTTTCATCGCAACGCCGGAGCTTGCATACACGGCAGCCGTGGCGCAACTTCTTCAAAAGGCGCGCGTTGTCGAACGATCATTAAGCGGACGTGATCGAAGCCTTAAGCGAGCGGCACCCGGGTCGCTCCCACGGGTACCGAACAGTTTTCCGTTCCTCAGCCACGAGAAGTTTTTCAAAGACGCCTTTCGCCGCGGCCATTACGCGCTAACGCCGTAATGGACTCGGAATGGACGACCTACTTTGATTCGCGCCTTTTCTCTGCGTGTGTTACACGGCGCCTTCTCTCATTAAAGGCGTCGCCATCATGCGTGGCGGCCACATGTAAACGTGCGCATACTCTTGAGAGGTGTTTAATAATCGACGAAACCCTCTTACCGCGAGATTGCACTCGCCCCTCACATCAGTGTACTTTGGAAAGAAGAAAAAAACTTCACGCAGGCATGCGGGAACCTCTCGTCTCCGCGACGTGTGAAAGCCCGGTTGCCAATGGGCAGCACCGCATGCGTGTCCTTGCGCAGAACCTGCAGAGGCTGGCCTCCGTATGCGCCGTGAAGGCCAGCTCTGTGTCCGATCATGGTTTAAGCGATAGTGGGTGAGCATACGCGAAAAGATGCAGAAGAAGGAAAACACTGAAATTATCTGCCTTAACGCTCCGGAAAACGAATGTCAGTAAAATTAAGCCACCCTTAACGGGGCGCTTTGCACGAGCGAGGATCATGTACAAATGCGTGGTTCCGATAGGCAGCATCGCTGCTACCCCCAAATTGGCTCCCAGCCCAGTGCATATCACCTGTGTGATGCATGCGCCTTTAAAAACAACGCCAGTGGAGGCGATTGGTGATACACGGGAGCCGTCTGTTCAAAACCAGGCAGCCATCGGCCGCTTGAAACCAACATATATATAAAGACGTAACGATAAGCGTGCATTAAAAAAACTCTCGTAACATAAATTAATCTGTATCTTTCCGCCTACATGGCGCCCCTGAATGCCCAAGTCTAGCGTCGTCGTGTCAGACCCCTAAATGGACTACTTGACGCACGCCCACAGTGCACCTTCCATGTGGGTTACAGAGAAAGGATGTCGAAGCGAGAAAAAGTGGCAGCTTTGGCAGCCTTTTACAAGGTATGCGTGCAATCGCCAGACAATCAAGTCCGACTGCGCCAACGGAACGGCCACATTTGAGAGCTGAACTGTCCTCACATGCATGCGCATGTAGCCTCTTGCAATTGCGTGTAGGCAGTTGCAAGAGTCGATGGCAAAAGCGACAAAAAATGAAGCGCTATGCCCAAACTGTCCGGGGCCGTGCGGAAGCCGAGCGAAGCTGTGTTTTTTTCTACAACTACACGACTAAATTCACGCGTGGCCAGCCTGATATACCGCCCGTTCTCTATCGTACGAGAAAATTAACCGCCCACGTCGATGAAGTTTACCGGAACATGCTATATCGTTGCAGCGGATGCGCAGCCGAAAACCGATCCACGCTCTCTTGGCCCTTGCCAGGTGTAACGAGCTAAGCTGAGTCGCATGCACCGGCGAGAGTGCCGCCGCTTCTCAGCGCCCACAATTATCGCCCCTATTTACACTCGCAGTCGCCCATTTCGGAACACCTTAATATATTCGCGCATACAAGGTCGAACCGTCTGGACGGCGCTTGGCGCAACCATGGCCGGTGTTCCCTCTCCAAATCCGGGGCTAACTGCGCCGCAGACATGCAAACTCTTTGCTGTTTCGTCGTGGTTCGCAGCGATGCGATATTTGATCCCCAGCGGCGTTCCGGAACATCCACTGGAAGCGCTTGCTGCGTGTAAGCGCACTAAAGTAAATGCGCGTGTATGCTGGAAAAGATATGAGTACTTAACACAGAATGAGCATTATATGGCTTGTATTTGGATACAGAGTACTAGCCTCGATTACAAGTACCTTGCACAAGCTAAAGGCACAAGTTAATGGCTGAGACGTGGGAACTCACCCGCCGCTGCTGCAGTTAAGGCGTTGTTCCGCTAAGTTGGAGAGTGTGGTTCGATTCCCAGCTAGTGCACAGGATGTTTCCCTACTGGAGGCGCAAATTAAAATACGCCCGTGCGTACGAGAACTCGTTGCACACAAGGTACAGATTCCCAGGCGGTGAAAATTAATTCGTTACAACGCGCCTTGTAGTAGCCCACGTGCAATTACGGCCACCGAAAAAGAAAAATGAAGATGTATAGTACTTTTTTTTCATAATTTCCGCGTGTAAGTACTTTTTTTATTTTCCGATTTGAGAAGCTCGCTGTTGTTGTAAGTGAAGCTGGTCTTCAAACCAAGTGCGAACCGTTATATCCACCCCCTGCCGCCACTGAAGGGAAATATTTTTGTGCTCAAGCAGACAAACAGTAGAAAATTGCCCTGGATTACTCTGATGGGGAGATCCCCACGTGTTTAAATGACTCCTGACTCCTCTAGCAGTAAAAGAGCGCCATATAGTATGCAATATGAATAGTTTCAGACAATTACAGCGCTAATACTCACGTAAGACGCGATCGAAAACCTACGAGGTCGAGAGAAAGATCTGGCAAAGGTACTTCCGGCCTACGACATCATCCCTTGCGTCCAATTGTGCACAGCTGAAGCAGCAATAATCAATCAATCAATCATCGGTGGATGTGGGGACCCCACCACCTTGCGTTTCTACGCGAAACGGGAGTTAACCTATACCTGTAACGTAGTCTTTATGCCATCGGGTATACTATCGCAATAAAAAAAAAAACAATCAATGTTTATTATAGTGCCCACGTACAGCCGTAGCCTTTGTTCTGGCACACTTGAAGAAAAGAAAGTCGACGACGCACAAATATATCCGCACGTGAGAAAAAACAACAAAAGGCAAGTTATAATAATAATAATAATAATAATAATAATAATAATAATAATAATAATAATAATAATAATAATAATAATAATAATAATAATAACAATAATAATAATAATAATAATAATAATAATAATAATAATAATCAATCAATCAATCAATCAATCAATCAACCTTTATTTTTGGTGCCCAGGAACAACCCTGGGGTCTTGGTACTGGTACACCATATACAAGCATTCATAAAAACAAACTAAAATCAAGACAACACAACACAGAAAACCGTATATATGAAAGAAACAATAAGATAAAAATAGTTACAGAGATCCCAGAAAGCAAAACAGCAAAAAAATAATAATAATAATAATCAATAATAATAATAATAATAATCAATCAATCAATCAATCAATCAATCATGTTTATTTACGTGCCCAGGAACAGCCATAGGCCTGAGTGCTGGCGCACGGGTAGTTACATGAAAAACAAAATACAAGAAACATATAGCAAGAAACAAACAAGCGACAAGACACACACAAATTGAAGTAGTGAAAATGACAGAAATAAAGCACAGGCGGAGCCTGGGTACAGGTAAAAAAATAAAAAAAGAAGATGCCTATGTTGCTCTGCCCGTCGTAAAGGCCACACGACAGGCAGAGCAACAAAGTTTGACAGTAATACAACAAAAACAACGGCAAGAGTGTAGAGACAAATTAAGAAACGAACAAATGACAGTAAATAGTTTCAAACATAGGCAACTATCAGTTGGATAGACACAACCGCAGAGAAATCAAATTCCAGAAAAAAAAGAACGACAGACATATCATAGGTGTTTAACATACTGTATTCAACAGCGTTGTACGGTAAACTGTAAAGGATTTTTGAAAGATGTCAAGGCGTTCAAAGAAGCGGTTGTAACAATTCTGTATTCTGCGCACAGGAGAATGATTGGAGTTGCGCGCAGCGGTCAAGAACGGGCGATGCGACCTGGTGGGCCTTTGTGGTACACTAAACTCTAAACAGTTAAGCAGGTCTGCGCAAGAAAGGTCACCATGAACAATTTTGTGAAGAAATGTAAGGTCTGCACGCATACGTCTGCAGTTCAAGGAAGGGATGGAAGGGACTATGGATAAGTCAGAATCAGGATGAAAACTGTGATTGTGATGACGGTGCTTAAATATGGATAAAAACTTCTTCTGCATACGTTCTATTAATTCACTACTAGATTTGGAGATGCCGTTCCAGGCAACAGAAGCATATTCTAACTGTGGTATACATATTGCATTGTATAGCATTAGAAATGGATCTGGAGAAGAGAATTCCTTTGTAATCCGACACACATTTCCAAGGCTTCGGAGTGCTCGCCGGGTGATGAGCCTAATATGAGCCGAATAATAATAATAATAATAATAAAAATAATAATAATAATAATAATAATAATAATAATAATAATAATAATAATAATAATAATAATAATAATAATAATAATAATAATAATAATAATAATAATAGCAGCAACAACAACAAAAACAATAAACACCGGGCCTTCTGCCATCCCGGGCAGACACGAAGTAACAGTCGGGCGTTGCTCACAGATATACACATGCCAGGTACTTTCAAGCGTCTTCACGCGCATTTAGGACGGTGGTGACTGCAAAGGTGTGGAGGATGCACCGCGCCTCCACACAGGCCCTATTTTTCCGAAGCAACGCCTAGGCGCTCCTAAGCAACATTGCTGCGTTGCTGCGCCCGAATAGTCGTTACTTCTTGGGTGCATGCACACCCCTGTTTTTTAGTGCACGTACGCCGTTGCGAGCCTTCCTCGGCCTGCAAGCCATTCACGGTCGCAAGAAACGAGCACGCGTCCGACGCCCAGTGGCGCGAACAGCCCTCGGCGCTTTTGTGCCTCCTCCGTGGTGTCGAATACCCGCCTGCGGCGTGTTTCCGCGACGGGACGTCCGAGGATGGCCCCGTCCCGCGAGATGTCAATGTTACGTGGCGCCCGCGGCAGTGCTTCGGCCCAAGGCGACCGCTGCACCGAGACCCGTTATGTAGATGGAAGCCGGCCGCACCGGCAACGGTCTTCGCACGATGCGGCAAGGCGTTGGAGCGGCCGGTCACCAATCGAGCTCTTATCGCCGCCCGAGAGGACGCACATGTACGGCGTCCGGCGGAATCAGGGGGTATGCGGAGCAGTGCGGCCGGCTGACGCATACGGAGCCGCTTGCGACATTCCGGTGCACGCTGTGCGCGCGGTTCTGCAGTTCTCGGGGAAGGCTCTCCCGTCCGTCGCGACTTAAGCAACTGACTGTAGTAACGCTCATCCGCATTACCCGCACGGGAGCCCTTATTTTTCGTTTTTATGCTGCTGTGCCTGCTGATGGTGATGATCGTTGACTGCGTGAGAGCGACGGGAACAAAGACGGCCAAAGCATAATGGGGAAGTCCATCAATATAGTTTAGTTAAATATGTTTGTAGTTGTACAGGTGGTGTTTTTCAACTATCATTGTGAAGGGCCGTTAGTCTACACAAAATCAGCTACCCCTGTGTCGAAACGACAACAAAGGGGGAACCCTAAGTTTTCTAAAATCAAGTCCAACACCAAACGAACCAAGCCAGAAGCGAGCACACCCTATTAAAGCGAAGCTTCAGTGTTCTCACTGGTGGCACCTGTAACGCGAAAACACCCTGCAGGAAAGCCAACTTTCTCTAACGATGATGATGAATGATCCTGGGGGAAGTTGAAGAAGAAAAAAACGCTTCAGTGGCATGAATCAAACCTGTGTCCGTGGCGTATGAAGCTGGCGTCTATCTGATTGTTCCATTTCGACATGGTCGAAGCGACTTTGGAAAACTTAGACGACAACCAAAGAATCCGTCACGAGAAAGCTTCGCGTTCAGCCATCGTCGTCTTTATACGGAGGGGTGTACGATTTTTTTTAATTTATGATGATTAGTATGCTTGTAACGCGATTCCTACTTTACGTGTATGGTAAGCATTTTGAAGTGTAACAGCGCGAAAAAACGATAAGGGAAACAGAAGAAATTCCCAAAACTGGTGCTGACTCGCAACCAGTATTTTATTGGAAAGAAGCGTACAATCTGGTGGAGCAAAAAAAATAAACATCAGATAAACCAGGGTAAAGGCATGTTAACCACTAACATAGCTAGGTGGCATCCAAAAATGCCCTTTCCTCCTCGTACAGCGTGAGGGAAGGCTGGCTTACACATTTAGCCCGACTCTTGTTGCTATGATGGGCTTCTACAACTTCTCGTGTCAGCTGGTCCTTCAGGGTGAAGAAAACGTCGCAATCCTCAAAACAGGCCTGCAACCACATGCTCGGCAGTGCGCTGATAGGTGCGAGGATGTGTCCTTTGTTAATTATTCATATGTTCCCGTAGGCCCGTGTTGATGCATCTACCTGATTACCAATGTACACTTTTCCGAAATCGAGGGGCTAGCGGTATTCCCGTACGACAGGGCACAAAACTCTCACCGTGGTTTATACTGCAGCCTCTTATTGATTTCCTTGGCTTGTGATCTATCTTCCTTTGTATGGCTGCGCAAACACGACTAAGCCTGAGGGGAGCTGAGAAGGCGACATTCACAGAGTACGCCATTGCGAAAACCTGCCAAAAGCTAGCGAGACTTGTCAAACGCAAACCAGACCAGATGCATAAACAAGATAAAAAGAAGGCGAGACTAACAATCTTTCCGTACGTGCACCGCTTATCATATGGTATAGAGAATGTAGCAGGGAGATACGGGGTGAATGTCGCCTTTAGAACAACACGCTGGGGCCCTTTATAGGCTGACTCCCCCGCTTATTGTGTGCTAGCCGAAAAAAACCGGTCCCCTCTTCCTCACTTCGGCACACCCTCTCCTTTCGCTCACCTGCTCGCCTCAGGTTCTTCATATTTTGATGCAAGGTGGCATGTATTTCCCCTGAAACGTGTTTTTCTAGCAGTGCATTAATGCTTGGAGTGAAGCCAACTTTAAACAAATCGGTGTAAACTTTGGTTTTGTAAGCCGGCTTTCCCACATTGCGTGTCGCACAGTGAAGCCTACTAAAAAGTGGGTGGGAACCAACGACGATCGGGTCATGGACGCCGAGCATAAGCGCGGTGCCTGTCGGGACTCCGAATACATCGAGGCGGAAAACGCCCGACGTCGGCGTCGCTAGAATACCGGTGAACGCTTTCCCGGCGTGACGGCGCGGTTTGCACTGGAGTTCGGTGCCAACCGATATCCCACAACCAGCCCCGCTGGTCATTCACGTTGACAGAATGGAGTAGCTCTGAATTTGAAGTGAGTTCGTTTCGTCAACACAAATGTGCCTCATCACAGGAATTTCCTATCAGCGCAGATCCCATGGCATCAATCAGATAGATTGCTAATAAATTTCTGTTACCTGGCTGAATATCCTCCAGTTCCCAAGACACAAATTTACGACTGTGTCGAATACGGTACGCCAAGGGATGTTTTTTTTTCTTATTCTTTCAGTATCCAGTGATCGATACGTTTTGCGATTAGGTGTTCCCTTTCTCCTTGCAAAAACAAAAACTATATCATCGCTGTACTGTGCGGCACAAGCATACGGTATTGAGTTTCAAAAGTCGAATACAGAAATTAAAACCCGTGACCCAGCATAAACTGTTCTTAAACCAAAATTTGCAACGTCGGAGCCACATGAATATCTTTTAAGTGCAGAGCACTTTAGGCGCTCGACTTGTCGCCATAGCTCGCTCGCTCGACCCAAGTATATATGTATAGAGCACCAATGCGGCGTCCCGGGGTAACGCTGTTGTTTGCGGCGTACCCCAGAGGCTTCGAAAGCCAAGCGGTCTATATAGTCATAAGCGTTCGAAACTCGTGAAAAGCTGGCGCTTGTCATACATCTTCCCGTTGTTTAGCGCAAATAAAACTATAGGCACATTTGAGAAAAAAATATACATAATTAACCGGCAGCGCCCGCGTTCCTTTAGTTAAGGACGCCCGTTGGGTTGGTTTTTACGATAGTAAACGCAAAATGTGCATTGCAACGCCGGTACGTTCGGCGAGAAAAGCACAAAGAGAACAGAACTCTCGCTGGCGCAGTTTCAGGCAGGGGGCGCGCGAGCACTGCGAAGGCGGGAAATTGGTATTGCATTTGGTGGTAACAGTGAGCGGAGAACGGCGCTACAGCCCGTTATGGCGAATCACTGCTCTGCACTTCCGAGAGCTTTCACATTGAGTGGAACGGCTTTAATTTTTCATCATCACGTGGCGATAGGGCCCTTTTTCCGACAACAGTACGTGATGACGCATGGGACAACTGTCGGAATTTAATAGCTTGGTGTCGAGAATTGGCTATTGGCATCACCGTGACAACCGCATCGCGACAGACGGAGAGCCCCCCGAGCACACATTCCCCTACTTTTACCCTTTCAAGCCCTTCCTTTTTCACCCCGCACGAGACTGGACGGTGTCGACAGTCAGCCCCGCCGAGTCGCATGTCTACTGGAGCGAAACCACAAGGGCGCCGCGTGGCCATGTCGGGCACGCCTACCCAACAACCACGTCCGGAGGGAGGCGGACAACTCGTTTAGTGGAGGCCGTGCGCAAACGGGCCTCGTTAGAGTTTCTGCAAACTCTAGGCCCTGTGGGTGCGTTATCACCCTGGAACCCCACGGCCACGCCGTTAGAAAGCGAGGCCCCGTGTACTCTGACGCGCTTGGCCATCTCGCCTCTTGCGCCACGTGTGCTGTTATTTTGTTGTAATTATACTGCACTATTATTTCGACGATACTACGTCGAAGCTACACTAACATCTCTTCATAACCACGATAAATACACATGCCAATGCTATACTGCAGTACTGCACCGCAAACCTCACCCAACGACGGCGCCCAAAATGCAAACGGGCTGTCGAGTAAGCGGTTCTCACTCTCCATATACTTGCACCGTCGAACTACTGCATATGTTCGCAGAAACCGACAGTGACGGACGTGCGCTAGGTGTTCGAGCCTGCAATTTCGCACCTGATGGGCACACATTTTCACTTGCGATAGGAGAGCTCTTTTTAGGCGAGATCCTACGGCTAAACTTATGAGATTATTTCTGCCATCCCATCTGGCGCCCAGAGTGAGCGTTTTACTAGGCGTAGTGTTTGAGAAGAGAGGGACGAAGACGGCGACGAGGTCAGGAAAAACAACTGTGACGAACTGCGTGGGGGTACTTTGGGAGTAGCACTACGAAGACGAATACGACGATGACATTGACGAATGCAGCGACCATAGGAGTACCATAAGGGGGTCAAAGAGGCGCGCGCAGCAGACCACTAACAAATTTTGAACTGGTTTCAATTTTCGTTTGCGTCCTTACAAACTGTTTTGGCCGCTCTTCTTTTAGCGTCAGCATATCGTTGCGTGCATATATACTTCGGCATGACCGACCCTCTCTCAGCGTCAACCTGTGATCAGGGTGTGGGGCGAGATTGGTTTGCATTTTAGTGGGGTTCCTTAGAGTTTGCTCCGTTTCATAGGCCCTCCTGCAACTTGCTCCTCGTTCCTCGTGTCTGGTTGCACTCATCCGTCATCCTAGTTTCATCCCTACCTCCAACGTCCTCCTCCGCACTTCGTATCAGGTTACGCTCATCCGTCATCCTCCTCCGCCTGGAAGAGCGACGGGTAATGCGTTGAGGGGCCCGAATAGAAAGTGTGTCAGTTTAGTGTCGGGTTGTCTACTGTGTTATATAGGGCTTCTCTCTTTGTTTTCAGCTCCACTTAAGGCTGCGTCATTACAATCCGCCCTATCCTGCTCCAGTAGCAGGATCGGACAAGAAACTCAAGGGAAAGGGCCTCAACATGAGGCTGCAAACTCCAAAGCCCCCTGTTACGGGTCTGGCGTTGTCAGCAACGACGTAAGGCCGAGTTCTTGCAATGGGCCGAAATTCCCGTGGCAGACATTGAAGCTGCTTCGTTCCGGGAATAAGTTTCCGTTACAGACCTTCCCTCCTTCATCCCTCCCCATGCCAACAACACATCCAGCACGAAATCGATTAGCTACGAGCAGGATGATTGGAAGACACCTTCGGCAAGACAATCCACCATCACCACCACCACCTCCATCCTCATAAGCATCAACACCACCATCATAATCATCAGCAGCAGCAGCAGCGGCGGCAGCCTACTCAGGTCCACTGCAGGACGAAGGCCTCTCCCGCTGACATCCAACTGCTCCTGTCCTGCGCTGCTCGGGTCCACAGTTTACCCCCGAATTCCCTTAGTTCATCCCTCCAACGGATTTACTGGCCGTTGGAGGGATGAAATAAGTGCAGCTGAAATCGTGGCTCCACCGGGGGCCCGAGGGCGCAAGACAAAGCGGTGCTTGAAATATCGTCTTGCCACCGTAGCTCTTTCTTTCCATTCGTGAGATAAACTGATGACAGAGAAAAAGAAAATCGCGCTGCCTCGAAGTCTGCGAATATCTATCCACTGCCACTTGTTCACAACTGTCGATAGCAGCCGCCTATAGAGCGCAAGTGTGGCGTACCGCAGCTACCCCTATGAAAGCTGTGCGACTTGCTAGATGGCATACTGTGCGCACAGCCCCAGAGAAGAGGCGATGACAAGGCATAGTGCCCTCATTGTCTTCCGAAAACAATTAACCTGCGCATCTGCCCAGGTGCCCTCTTGGGCGGTTCTCGGCGACTGTTCTTGGCAACAACTCGTGCACCGCATAAACTCCCTCCTTTACCGGGGCTATGAGCAAAGTAGCTGTGCACAGCTTTCAAAGGGAGGGGGGAGGGGGGGGGGCATGCATGTCAATCAGATGACACTAAACTACACTGTAGGTGAACATTGTATCATTCGTAAATAGCCAGTGGTGAAACAAAAGCGGAGGATTGTGTGGCAAGAAGAGCGCGCTTCCCGAAGAGTCGGCGTGCACGGAAGGCGGCTGCGGTGGCCATTTGAGCGCGAGGCGGACTTCCCCGGGGGCCGTGAGCCGAACAACGGGCGACGCACAATGGCGCGTGAGAAGAATGGCGCTCATTTTTCGCCCACACTGGACGTGGCCGGCTGTATGGGAAAACGAGAGTGGCGCGACGCGCGGGCCGAAGGGCCGTCGGTAGGAAGGCGACATGCCGTCCACCCATGGCGGGCCTGGCGGGAGGGGGCCCTCCTTGTGGGTCGGCCGGATTCTCAGGCCCGCCGAGCGGAACAGGGATGCGCCGAATGGGGCGGAAAGGCCTTGACAGCGCCGTCTCCAGAAACAGTCGGCCGTGAACGAAGATTCTCCAAGACGCCGTGCACGTGCCGCCGCCGGACGACGCCCGCCATTCGGCTGCGCGATCAAAAATAGCCCTTTTGTGTGGGCACGCGGCTAAAAGCTTGCCGCGTACCTGGCCTACCGAGGCGGCACCCCGAGAGGCTTGCTGCGCGTATTGTCGTGGCGAAAGCAGAAATCGTAACATTACTTTGCAGTTGGCGGAATATTGCTGGGCCAGTGAGGTAATGCTCCTCGTGGATAGCGCGCCGCTCGCGTAGGATAGCGTGGCAAAGTGAGGGCCTCGTAGCAGCCCGTTCGTTAAAATCGGAGTTTGTAGTACGTGAGCTTGTGTGTCTCCTATATACTTTGTACTGTGCCAACTTTATTTATAATGGCCAGGTTTTTGTTATAAGACGCCATAGCTTTAGGCCAGTTCACCGGTGTGCCTGCATGTATGCATGCATAGATAACTGCCTACCTACCTACCCGCCTACACACAAGCATACACACATGCCCATACATACATACATACATACATACATACATACATACATACATACATACATACATACATACATACATACATACATACATACATACATACATACATACATACATACATACATACATACATACAGCGAATCAGAAGAGGGAAATGAGGGGCTCGGTGAATTAAGACAGAATAAAGGTATTCTGGAGGTCGTGGGTTCGGATCCCACCCGGCGGGCATTTTTTCACCACTTTCTGACTCAAAAAATTCTTCATCTGTTTCATGACCTACCGCATTCCCCCCTTTGTTTCCCGAGGTTTTCTTGACTGCCAACCTTTATTCTGTCTACACATACATACATACATACATACATACATACATACATACATACATACATACATACATACATACATACATACATACACACACACACACATACATACATACATACATACATACATACATACATACATACATACATACATACATACATACATACATACATACATACATACATACATACATACATACACACACACACACATACATACATACATACATACATACATACATACATACATACATACATACATACATACATACATACATACATACATACATACATACATACATACATACATACATACATACATACATACATACATACATACATACGTACCTACGTACGTACGTACACAGAGCTCTTCGATGTAGGCAGTTGCGAAACTCATCCTCAAAAAACGGCCCGCACATGGACCCCCCTCCTTTGGATCGTGCGTACGCTGGCGCTACCGCGGCCACCGCACGCACTATCCAAAAAAGAAAAGAATTATTCAAACTGACAATTTAACCTTAAATATTCTTGGAAATGTGCATAATTTTTTTGTACTTTCCTAAGTTATTAATTGCTTCCTAAACTGCGGTTTTTTGTTGCGATTGTTTCTGCGTCTGCACAACTGCCTCGACCGATTGGCACTTGTGCGGGCACTCCGGCACAACACAGGTCCGATCTGAAATACTAAATTTGCAGGTGTCGCTCGCGCTACATCACACTTTATGCTAAAACTAATCCAATAGCTGATCAAGTGACTAAATAAAACTTTCAAGCTTGAACGTCGAAGCGAATTTTTGAATCCTTTTTTTTTTGCCGCACGAAAAAGATCGCAGATGGCGCGCAGCAGACGACAATGCTAGGGGCCTTAGACAAGGCGCAGGCGATAACGCATCTCGCTGACCACAGAGCCGCATTCTTTTACACATTTTTACTACTCTTGCTTTGGATGCGTATAAAAGACTTGCGTGGTTTTGCACGTTCAGGTTCTTCGGCACAACAAATTTACATAAGCACCCAAATACCATTTTCCGTCCAGGTAGTGAGCGGTGAACGACGTTGTATAGTTTATTTTGTCACCAACAGATGGCGCCACTGTTCGGAAAATCCAGAACAGTGGACCAATCGTAGGGCCACTTTTTGATGCATGGGGTCTATGGGGAAACTCTGATACATACATACATACATACATACATACATACATACATACATAGAGCGTATAACGGTACTCCAGGACACACACACACACACACACACGCACACACACATATATATATATATATATATATATATATATATATATATATATATATATATATATATATATATATATATATATATATATATATATATATATATATATATATATATATATATATATATATATATATATATATATATATATATATATAATAGGGTTTGGAAAATGAGGGGCTCGTTAGGAAAATACAGAGAGAAATGCCGGCAGTCTACAACGCCAAAGAAGGCGTAGGGGAATGCTTAGACTATTTTTGTCACTAACCATTCCCCTATGCCTTCTTTGGCGTGGTAGACTGCCGGCATTTCTCTCTGTATATATATAGTTAAGTGGCTCAAAACAAACTAGCCTAACCGTGAGATGGTGAAAGGATATATTTACACGATGTAGGCCACGAAAAAGTACGCGCCGCACGCCGCTTCGTCTTTAAAGATGGGTGATCGCTCGTGCTGCGATGTTCCACAGCTCACATCTTCCTTTTTATGTGTGGCAATATATATACTCCAGTCGAAGCTCGGCCGATATTGCGATACTGCTACTAATTTGCCGGCCGGTTTATAAGAACTCAACACACAATCGCATTAAGCATCCTTGCTTTACCAGAGAGAGGCTCCATTTCTTTTGATCATGTACCATCGCGTCAAGGGAATTAATTCTCTCTGCTGTGTAGGTAACTAGCTTCTCAGGTTTTGAGGAAAAGATGTGAAAATGTCTTAGTTTAAAACACAGTGCAAATCCTTTCGAATGTCCGCTCATGGCTGGAAAAAGTCGCCTTTGACATATATATGCATATTTAGTAGGCCAAAAAATAATCTTCAGTACAAAACGAAAAAAATAAGTCAGAGTTCCCCGCCGTACGTATTCTGGAGATTACCCGCAAAACGAGAGCAGACGTGACGCAACGCGCGTATGTGGCCATGTGCGCGCGTGTTTTTCTACCTGCCTTCCCCGGCACATTTTCCCGGGCCATTCTCCTGAAGGATCCCGTGGCGCGCGACACAAGAAAAGCTGCTCCTCGGAGATGCACCCTTGCCAGCTGTACTGCGCGGCCTCGTTTCAGCGCTGCAGTCGTGTTTCCCGCTCCCATTGGGAGACAGCGATTTCCGGTACGTGACATCCATAGCTTCTGGCTCGGCGGCATCACGGCCGAGTGCAAGAAGGCGCATCCGCCGCGTGCATGAGGCTGCCCTATGGCCCCTGCGGCCCCGACGGAGCGCGTTCAAGGAGCGATCGCTGCTGCGCTGCACCGCATCTGTGCGCGCAGGAGGGGCACCGCGCAGAGCTTTGCCCTCGGATAAGATGTCGCCAGCGCCTTCACGCCTGCTCTGGTGCAGGGGCTGAAACCGCCTCGCCAGCAGAAATCAAACACTTGACGGGTGTTACGCGCCGAAGCTGCACCCGTGGGCTGTGTATGGGGTGCGCCGTAGTAAAGGGCTCCGGATTCATTTTGACCACCTGGGGATCTCCAACGGGCAGATAAATCGGTGCTCACTTTTTGCGGGCGCTTTCGTTTTTTGCCTAAAGCAGAGAAACGGCCGCCGCGGCCGGGATGGAGGAGGAGGTGGAGGAGGGGGATAGGGAGGAGGATAAAATTCTTTAATGAACTGGTGAGGTCAGCCAGACCAGCCGCCCGACTTGCTACGACAGATGGGGCTGAAGGTGACATGAAAAACAGCTTACACGCACACATACACGCACAAATAGAATCACACGCCAAACGCACACACACAATCAGACGAAACGATCATATGGCCAAGTATTTACAATGTTCTGGTATGTAAAAGGCCCCCGCGCACAAAGTCAAAAGTCACGCTGGTAGTCAGATCGCGCGCTTCCGTTGGTCGCCGTCTAACACATGGTGGCCAACGGGAAACGCGGAATCTGCCCTCTAACCTGACATTTGCCGTTCGTAAAGATGCACGCCCCAGGCCTTCTCCCTCTCCAGACGATGTTAGACTGCCTCAGATCGTTGCGCGTAAGCCTCTTCGAAGGGCGTCTGTGGCCGCGTTTACATGGCTGCGACAGGGGCGCATCGCAGGGAGCTATCGCAGCGGCGAGATAACGCGCCCAAGTCCCGCGGTGCTGTGACTTTGTTGCGACTTCCAAGCCCAGTGTGCCGTTCACATGACGTCGACGCGACAGAATCTGGCTTCTCTGCGCTTCTGTCGCAGCCATGTAAACGCTGTCTGCGATGCAACAGCGCGGGTGCCACGGGCACTTGTCACTCATGGGTTCTTTCGTATGGGGGGCATTGGGGGCACAGTTCACGATCCCGCCTGACCGCATTGGACCCATTAAATTATCTGCGGCAGCGTTGCCTTTTCGGACAACCCATCGGGAAGGGCTCTCAAAGCACCTCGTATGGACGATCATCGACTCCAAGCGGGCATACTCCAATACTTTGTGAACTACTTTTAGTGTAGTTTCAAAGCCCTTGTAATGTTTTGCTAGTCGCACTCGGTGTTGTCGACACAGTCGTTCCATCTCGATTGTGTCGTGTATTCAATAACGTAGCCAGACACGCATGCTTAGAGTCATTTAATTGTATCCTGTCTTGTATTTTAATTGCACTACGTCGTCTAGTATTTCGCAAAGTCGTCTATTACAAAGATTGTTTTGTTGTAGAATACGAAGGTCTGTCCCATCCCATGGGCCGCGCTTCAGGCGAAATCTGGGCGTTACAGCACTATAGGCCCTTATTTCCGCCAGTGGGTAACATTCTCAGGATCAATAGTGCGCTTACAAGCCATCCTTATCTCTACTACCACTCCATCATTCTTGCACATGTTGTCGCGCTGACAACTGCTTTGGAATTGCGAAAGGCTGCAGAATATTATTATTATTATTATTATTATTATTATTATTATTATTATTATTATTATTATTATTATTATTATTATTATTATTATTATTATTATTATTATTATTATTATTATTATTCGTGCTTCAAACTTCGTGCGTCAATGCGAATGCCTATCGCCCGTCCCTGCACTCTAAGCCTATCCCGTGGTTCGGCTTCCTCACAATGCACTCAACCAGTTCATGCCGCCCCCAAGCATACCGTTCGACTCAAAAATGGCATCTGCGCAGTGGGCCTCCACCATATAGAACGTCATGCTTGCATTGCGTAATGCGTAACGTCATACTTAATTGCGTGACAACGTGACTTTTGAGTCACGTCGTACACTCGACATCGTCGTACGCCGAAACTTCATTGTTTACTGCATAGACCATGGTCAATCTAATGCATTATGGTGAAGCTGAACCACAAGATTGTTTCAGGGGTGTGGGCCTGTTAATAAACTCTATTTATTTATGTATTCATTTATTTACCATCGTCATCATCATCATCATCATCATCGCGGACGGCAGTGCAGCCGAGGTGTTTTCCTGCGCGCCTTATTCGGCCCAACGGCTCAACGTTGGGCCACTTCCTCCCTCAGTGCACGGGCGGAGGGCCGGCCACGGTGGCCGCATTCGGCGCCGCCGCGGCGGCTTCGGGCGCTGGAAACGGTTCGGGCATAACGGAAATCCGAGTCTCTTTTCGCCTCCCGCTCGTTCCCCCGCTTTGTTGCGTTTTCTTCGATTTCGTTTCAACCCAAAGCCCATCGGCGCAAACGGCGAGGCCTGCCGGGGTAACACGGAAGTCTGGGCCGTTCCTCGGCGAGCTCCGCATGATTGACGATTGCGAGCAGGCCTCCTGCCTGTGCACGAGCGGCAGGCGCCCCCGACAAGGCCTTTCGACACTTCTTTTCCCGTATACGCATGTCAAACCGCTGGCACGGCGTCCCTTGTGTGCATTGAGTAGCGACAAAAAAAAAAGGGGGGGGGGGGCGGGGGGGAGGCGGGGGGGAGCGCGTAGACCGTTATAGTGGTCTGGGGCAGATTCCCCAGACCCCTATAACGGTCTACGCGGCATGGGACCGTTAAAACATGGTGGGGAGGGACGGGTCTTTATAGCACCCCAGCACACCCTTCCTGGGTACTCGCTCAAACTCGAGCATACCCTGCCATTTTGTCACAATATGCTCAGTATCCTTTGCAAAGATCGGGACGATACTGGCAGCGATAATGATGCGGGGTCGCGATGTAGGCACGTCATCGTGATCATGTCTCGCCTTCACTAGCTGAGAGAAAACCCGCTCCTCGGCAACGGGAATAGCGGAAAACGATACCGGAAGAGAGAGTCAGCCCGCTCTTCCATCGCCTCTCTCCGCTCGTCGCCGTGCGAAATGAAGAGTCGAAGCATCATCCTCAAAAGTCACAATGACATGTCGTCATACAGGAGCTTATTGAGAAGTGCTAGTGTGTCTGCTTGCGTGGGAAGCCGCCCGTCACACACCGTTTCCTTCAGAAAAAGAAATGACGCCGCTTTTTTTGCCCTGCGCCATAACTTGCAGTTTCGTTTAGGAAAGGTCAGATGATGCGAATTTAAAAAAAAAAACGGTAAGGAAATCATAGACAAATTCTGTGGCGCTCCCCCACTTCTCTCCCGAGGCACAAATCACTCGCTGAAAAAAACGAAGAAAGGTCAATGGGGCCAAGCCGATTTGAAGCCACACTATGGTGCTTGCTCGCATACGTTTAGTACAAGCTTTATACCCGTTCACCCATGACCGAACAATCCCGGAAAAACTAAAGTGGGGCTGAAAGCCTTTCTAATGTTGTGTGACAGCCGCCCGACTTAATGGCGTGCTTTTTTTTTCATTTCTTTTAATTAAACGGAAAATGCGAGCTTTATATTTCCTGACTACGTTTTTTTTTTTTTTTTTAAATTGGTAAACATTGCTTTCCATCTGAACGTTTTACAAACTTCCAGTTCTCAATTTGGCCACTCAACCCCAGTGTATTCTTGCCTCAAATATGTATATGGTCTCCATTGGTCTAAACAATGCATACGAGCCCTGCCACCGGTGCTTGTAGCTTAAAAGCCTTTGCCCAAGTACACTTCTTGTTCATGCTCTCGGTTATGGCGGAAATAATCTTTGGCAAGAGTGTACGGTCCCCAGTATCTGACAGTGCTTCAACAAAGCGACGACAAAAGACCTGCCGGGGTTCGCCAACGTATGTTTCTCATATGAAAAAATCCCCGCGTGTGCGATATTTTGGTACATATTATAGAACCAAGGTTGTCTACATGTTAAAGAACTAAGGTTGCCTACCAGGAATTGTAGCCCGACTGCGACATCACCGAGCCGGTGCGGGGATATCCCATCGGTACGGTGATATTGCAGTCGGAAGAGTGAGTGAGCGCTAGGCGATATGGATACCGACATACGTAAACGAGCTCAAGTAGGACATGCCCGCAGAGACGCCGAAGACTAAGCCGCCAAAGTGGCACCGAATTGCGTAACTTTATCGTAATCGCGGGAAAAACCAGTGGGACGGGCGAAGGAAACTATTAGCGAATGGGAACCGTGTGGACCGTTCAACGAAGAGCAACCAAGCATGAGAAATAGGTACGGCCTGCATGCAGCCCACGGCGCACAATTGGCGTCAAAACAAATAAAAGGACGAATAACAAAACAAACTACACAAAGAGAGATTTCCATCGCGAAAGTCTGAGCTGCAACAAATAGGGCGTAAAAGTCTGTTTAACCGGCGGCAGCTCGTTTAGCTGTGAACGACTCATGGCCTCAGAAACGACGTCTCAAAAAAAATTCCCCCGCATTTCCCCGAGGCGGAGAATGTGAAAGTGCGAATGCACGGTTGTCGGCCCGCTTGCGGCGCTTGCGCTCGGCCCCCGCAGCCCACCGCCTCGCCGCCTTCTCTTCCATCTCTTCCATCGGGTTTGTAGTATCACGTGTACACCACGCAGTTATCAAGCCGCTATAACGCCGCTGAGTCGCCAACGCACGCCGCTCACGACGTAGTTTGAGTGCGTTAAAGATATAAGGCGCGTTCTGACACCGATATCAGCGTCGCGTCCGTGGCTTATTCGGTAGAGCGTCGGGCTGCGGCCCGCAAAGTCCTCGGATCGAAACCTGGCGCCGGATGCTGTTTCTTCTTTAAAGAGCGCTGCGGACGCCGCCGACGCCGCCGACGCCGGCGGTGGATGGTTTGGGGTCGCTTATAAAGAGCATTCGCTCTTAAAACGCTGCCTCGGCAACTTTATTCTGGGCAGCTGTCACCACAAGACTTTGTTCAAAGTAACTCAAGGAGCGCGTTTCGTGCAGATTTTTATTAAATGAGAAGTGTTTCTACAACTACCTCAGCGGGTTTCTTCGTCGTCGACGTGTGTGGCCCGCATGTATCTTGGAGAATGTATGAATAAGCCTCCGCAGTTCATTTCGTCATGATAACGCAAACCGAGCCAAGTCGCCAGCGGAGCACGATTTCCTGACCGAATCGCTTTGTCATGCCGGCACAGTGAGCGTACACGGATGGCCTTGTCAAGTCTGCCCAGCGTCCCCCAACAACGCCGCCGCGACTGTTTTGTCTGGCCAACTGCTTTGCCCAACTCCTGGCGAAACATTTCCGCCGTCACAGTAAATCTAACAGGTGTGTCTGCCTGTGTTTGGTCCTGCAACGTACGCAATGCAAAACGTTTGTACACACACTCTGGAGAGCTTCCTCACCATTAGGTACGTGTCCTCTGCAGCGGTAGGGCTGTTTAAGGTAGTAGTGGTGTAATACCTTTAACGCAGAAAAATGGGACCCGCGTCCTAGTTGGGGGAATGGATGATCAGTAGAAAGAAACGAGGATAAATTCAGGCAAGAATATATGAGCTCAAAGGGACTCTGAACTGATTTGTAAACATTGTGAGGTTACTTGAGCAAAATTTTAAGCATGGAGTCTATAGGACATGTTTCGACAACTCTGGGTGCATTTACGTGAATTTATTTAGCATGAAAATCCATTTGAAAGGGCTGAATTCTCCTTTCTGCCTCCTTCCTGGCGATTTCCTATGACGTTTCCTATGGCGCGCACATTTTCAGGTTGGCTTGACCGCCCCGAGCGACTGCACGGCTCACCGACGGGTCGTCAGAAGCCCATCTCGGAGTGAAAACTGAGCCGCGAGAAGATCTGCGCCCTAAAAAATGTGGCTCCATTTTGTTAGTTTGTAGAACGTCTGAGCACGTCGACAGGGAGTTGAATTTTAGGAGTGAGAGGGTTGATGGAGGTATGTGTCCTCAGCTATTTTATGACTTCAAACGAATCAGTAAGGATGGAACGTGGGTTGCCATAAGGTCGTCGTAGTCGTAGCTTCAAGCTACAAGATGATCATCTTAATAGCCTCTAAGCTAAACTTCCCGTCATCCTCCACGCTCTTTAGGAGAATGCAGAATTTTTCATGGGCGTAATGAAGAAGCCACTTGCGGTAATTGAACCCAGGTTACGAAAGGGACTGGCGGGTGTGACACGAACTGAAACAGTTCGAAGTCGCTTTGAATGGCTTAAAACGAAGACCAAGTAGTTGAGCGAATCCAGTAACAAAATAAAATAATGGTCGAAAAAAACTTTCAAAAGGGTTGAGATAGTGAAAACTGGCGATCAGAGGTAGTAGTCTGACGAATTACTAACGGGACTAAGCAAGTAAGAATTTGGTTGCACAAGGTTGAAGGGAAGAGCGTGAAGTAAACGTTCATGCCGCATACTGAGCGAAAAAGGAAAGAAAATAAATAAATTCGAAACAACAGGTTTTAAATCACAAATACGGTTAAATCATTGTCATGTAAATAGTAATACATAGAACTAATCTGCCATATGTCAGCCCATTCATGGTCAAACGACTGTTTTCAAGGTGCCCGGCTTGAGTGCACGAACATTGTTCTACAAGGCTTGAGTGCACGAGTATCCGAAAATAAAATAATTACGCACTGAACTTTTTTTTATGCCCTGAATGGCGCCAGCCATGGTTCGTATAGATTTGGACTTTCCTTCCAGTCATGAGTGAGTTTCTCGATGGAATGTTTTTGTTTCGCGCTGTTTTTTTTTTCTGTTTCCTTCCCTTGGTCCTGTTTATCGCACTTTTGCTTTGTGATGGCTCCCCTCGTTTCTTTTTTGCGTGTTCACGTTTCGCGTCTAACTGACGTCACTGGAAGGGTTGGAGGCCCAATCTCAGAGGCGGTATTGCCATGCCTTTGTCTCGAAGGGGCGCCTGATCGTCAGATGCATGGTGCATTGAGGTGCAGCGTCTTGCAGCCTAGAGTAAAGTTCCTTGAAACCAGCAGCTCAGTATTGATCGGGTATGGCCCAAGACGTAAATGCGAGTAGTATGCAATGCAGTAACCTTAGAAAAGTCAGGCTGACGCGTGGTTCTGGCCAGCTGGGAGTGTAGCAAGAATTAGTAACGTAATTGACTGGCCTAGTTGGTATTCAATTATGTACGGTTCAGCGCAAAAAAAAAGAGGGACTAGAAAAGACACAACGCAAGCGCTCTTGTGTTGAACCGTACATACTGTAGCAAGAAGAAGGAGAAGAAAATGCCAGCTACTTGGGAATCCCTCGCCGTACAGAATGATTCTCCTTCATCAAGAAATCTTAGACTTCGCCCGAAGCGTTGTGGGCCGGAGAAGTGGGGCGCCCCAGGATGGCGCGTATATAGTGGTAGTAGCCGGGGAGGCCCTTTGACGCCGCGAGGCCCTGCTGTCAGCCGGGGGAAGCTGGTTCGCCCTCGAGGGTGGCCGCAGCCGTGTGACCCGACGGCCTGTTTCGCGGCCTGTCAGCCCGTCAGGCCGCCGCCAGGACCGGTAGCCCGAGCGGTTCCGCCCGCGCTCGCGGCCCTCCTGGGAGCTCGGCGGGCCTGTTTGCCCGACTGCGCCGCCGTTTCTTGCCGAGCCATGGGAATGCGCCGTCTACTGCGGCGCTCGCCCGGCTGCACCGGGAGTGGAAGGAGAATTAAGGCGAGCCTTCGGTTGGCCCGACCCTGCGGCCTCCGTAGCCGGTGACGGAATGGAACTATACGAGCATATGAAGGTTTAGACGAATAACCCAATTACATCATGCCAACAATGTTATGAAAGTGTAATAACGCCCACGATTGTTCGGGTCTATTTTTAATCGCCGCATTCTGAAAAAAATTCCTTGTTTCGTCGTCAATTTATATATAGTAGAGCGTTTGTGAATTTTATGCTTGAGAGATTGACTACAGGGCGACACTGTCATTGCACAAAGTTCGAAGCGAACGGGATAGAGGGAAAGGAGGAAAATTGAGCTCTTGAGTAAAGCCATTTCTTGGTGGAAACGGCCCTCAAATCGAGTCCCATCTCCCCTGCTGTTGCGACTTGAACTCAATGAGAGCTCGAGAGCCCCGCGCCAGTGTGTCGCGTAGCTCGGAGTCCGAATCAGCCCCGTCGATGGCGGCCACTGCCACTGTGCCTTTTGCACAAAATGCCGCCACACCGGTCGAGGGAGTTCAGTACATTCGACCACATCGCCTCTCGCCCTCCATAGCGAATAGATCCCTAGTCGCGGAGAAGCGGGCACTGCAAGGCCGCATCC
The DNA here is from genome assembly GCF_048455015.1 of Haemaphysalis longicornis. NCBI lineage: Eukaryota > Metazoa > Arthropoda > Arachnida > Ixodida > Ixodidae > Haemaphysalis > Haemaphysalis longicornis. The sequence continues at coordinate 348,155,032 of NW_027526203.1, read as the reverse complement.
AGGAACCTCACTCAGCTACGACCATGAGTTAGTACCCGAGTCAAACGGCATACCCGCTCGGCTGTGTCTGTGGGGAGAGGAATCACGCCTCCTACTCGACACGGAACACGTTGTCTAGGGTTTTGATTGATTGTGGGGTTTAACGCGCCGACGCTTTACGGGTGATGAGGTGCGCAGTAGTGGAGGACTCCGGATTAATTTTAACCTCCTGGGGATTTTTCACGTGCGCCGAAATCTCGAACAGAAAGACGTTTTTGCTTTTCGCCTCCGCCAGAAAAGCGGCCGCCGCGGCCGGGAATCGAACCCGCGTCCTCACGTGGTATAGGGTACACGTTGCACATGCGGGCGCCTAGTTTGAGTGTGCGCGTTCAGTTCGTTCGTTCTGCTTCTTGGATTTGCTGCTTCTTCGCCCTTATAGAAACAATGATGGAGTAAGGGTCGTTGCGGCAGCGAAGACGAAGCAAATCCGCTGCAATTGTGGACTTAAACCGCCGCGGGATGGTCGTGAAGGTTGCGTACAGTTTCGCTACCTTCAAGTTTTACACGTTAGTGTGAGCTTTCTTCATCTTTATTGTCTCAATATATTCACCCCTATCCAAAGCAGCAATCCGTAGCTGTGGTTTTGACCACTTCAAAGTTAGTTAAAGCTTCCCCTCTCTCGCGCGCGCACATTTTTTCAAATCATATCGTTCAGGCTAGCCTTTGGCCTGCGCTGCTCGTTTGGTCCCGATTATTGGTCCGTCAGGTTTTGTGGGGTGATACCGAAACACGCAGCTTTCCGAAGAGTATACAGTAATACCTCGTTAACTCGCATATAAAAAAAAATCGGCTAAGTCGAAATTCTCCGTGGCACCGAACCATTTCCTATACGTCCCATGTATTTGTTGTCCTTTATTTCGAAGTATTTTTGGGACAAACTACGGATATCTCGAAATCTAGAATGAGAGTGGAACGAAAATTTCGCCGCCGCGGACCGTTTCACAAGATTCGCGCGATGCTGCCGCGCCTAAGTCCCTCGATTTTTTTTTTTTCTCCTTTAGCCGCGCCTACCTCAAAGCCGATGTTTTCCCTTTTTCCCCGGACGTGAAGTCGGAGCCTAGAGACATATCAACTTGGTCGAGCAACCCTGTGGCACGTCATGTGACGGTAGAGAGTGTAGTAGAAGATAGAGGTGTGTCGTGCGGGAAAAAACCCAAAGGAGAGCGCGGGTCCCAGCCGGTGAACGTCTTTTGTGTGTTTTTTTTTTTTTTTCATTTCAACCTATTATGAAAAGCAAGATTGGAAGCTGCTGCTGAAGAGCTGGTAAGTAGAAGCGCCTTTTTTTGCAAAGAACTCGATATTTCATGGCAGTTCACGCAACTTTGGTTATCTCGAATTATTTCCCGGTTTTTACTACTTCGAGTTAACGAGGTGTTACTGCATATGTACGCAAAGCGAGGGAATGGGACGCTGCAATAAAAGCAACGGGTAGCCTAGACTTTGTAGACTGCGACGGGAACCGGAGCGCTCCTCTTCAGTGTCCTCATGACGCACTCACGTTACGCACACGCGTTACAAACCGTCTCCCCCCACCCCATTCCCCAAGCACTCCAAAAAGGCACGAGTAAATCACCCAACACGTTATGCTCTTGAACTGAATTGAATCATTGCCACCGTCGCATGCTGAAACAGCATTTGCGTACGAGCTAGGTAACAGGAACATGCTTTTATGTACCCATCACGGTGGATCACTGCACGTTCGTTTGGCGTCGATTTAAGGTGTCGCTTTATAAGGACTAATACAACTCGTGGTGGTTTCGAGAACACTAGAGCAACCCCAGCGCCTTCAAGCCGAAATAATATTGTCATACCCATACGTGCATCACTGAGATTATTCATGCATGCAGGTCAACTTCTTTTAATCGGAAAAGAAAAGTTTGATGCATTTGAGGCTACCCACTTGTACATAATAAGGGCTAGAAGGGGATTTATGCGCTAGAAATACTCAAAGAATCAACTAAAAAGAATTACCCTCCCTTCCTAAAGAAAGCTGAGATAAGCGCGAAAGCCAAAAGTGCGTCCAACCTTCGCTGAAGTGATCCCCAAACCTTCAAAAGACCCAAATCTCAAACGAAGAACGAACCCATGCGAAGATTCTTCGCGCACTAAGGAAACGCATCTACGCACGATCTAAGAGATGAAGGTGTGCTACTGTACTCCTTCATGATAGATGCGTGCATGTATTGTATTATCTAAAACCGTTCCTCTCTCGCGATCTTCAAGCAGCCGTTTTGACACAATGTAAGCGCACGCGCAGTGTGTCCAGAGATCTTATGAGAGCTTTTCGACCAGCCGGTCTATGGGAAAATGCCTTAGTTTTTTTTTTACATAACGCCATCGATACCACTAAGGAAGCTTTCGCTTTAAACAGAAGTTGAGCGTCTATGGGTTGATGTATTTGCATTGTAAAGGGTTTCGCAATTTCCTCGAAGCGGGAGGGAGCATTGTGTATAGTTAATATACCGACAGGAGTGTGACTCATGCAGCCGCCCGCTTTCCAAGAGCGGTGTATATAGTCGATCGACGCTCTTGAAGCCACAAAAAATAGAATTCAGGGCGGGTGGTTGCGAATAATAGTTTCAGCTCTCATCCTAATAGTCCAAAAGATACTACATGAGAACTTTCCGCTAGAAATACTTCGTAAGCTGGCAACATGGCGATACGCGTATACTATGTTAAAAATGCGGTAGTATTAAAAGATTTCCTTTCGCGGTGACCATGACGGCATTCTGTGGGCAAAGTCGCGAAAGGCAGTGGCGCACGGGGTAAGGGACTATACTGCTACTCGCTATTACTGGTACCGACTACTGCCATGCCGACTCATGATCTGAAACGAGGCGATTACTCATGGCGATTACTCTTGACACGACTTAGTGAATACGCCTATTTCTTCTTTTAAGTTTCATAAAGCATGTGTAAATGTCCCGGGCTGTGTTGCCTATGTGCAGTTAGGCCAGCCTGTCGACTGCACCAGTTATATAGTACCGCTAGCTCCAGAGCCCATGGTACTGATAAAAAGGCTGCTCCTAGGACGAAGTTGCAAAGGTCTAAATTCTTCGCGTCCCTTCAGCAACCCTAGAAAGGGTTTCTTCAGCGTTTTTCAAGAATGAATGCTATTTTTTGGTCAAAGAATGCTCATGGTTTATTTTTCAATTTTGAATTTTTGAATCTCGATATTTTAGGCACTTTTGGTGCCACTAGTTCACTTGATTATTGGTTCTTGATCAGTGAAAATATTCGCCACCGGAAATAACGTCGGTGTTTCTTGCGGCGCTGCAAAGCTAATTCATCAGCAGAAAAGCATCAAATTTAGCTTCAAGCGTCAGATCTACACCTAGCTTATGAGACGTGTCTATAGGAATACCAGCTAATTAATTTCGAACCTCTAGAGTTCCTTAATGCGCATCGGAATCTCACACACGCGTGTTGTCAAGCAGGACTTAAGCAGGATACGCCGGATGACTTCCCATTGGCTGCGAACGCATCATGTGACTCGAAAGCAAGGGCGTCATTGGCTGCGAAAGCGGGTATGCGCGGTCCTGACGGCCGGCAACGACCACCCGCTGGACTTGGAAGAACGCGCTGCCTAAACAATAATGAAACGTCGTCATATCTCAGCAAAACGGCCTGCATGTGTGCGGTCATATTGCAAACGAATCTCGCAGATACCGTACGGCCCACCCTCGCTTTCGCATCTCCGCACATAGGCAGACTCAGGGCCCTCCGCAATTTTTATTCAGAGCCACTACACCCAACACCGCCCGTTCGGCACTCACTGGACGCTTCGATAAAATCATCTCGTCTGTTCAGCGAGTGGCCGGCCAGCTGGCACTTGGCCAAGCGCCGTTGGGGAGGCCCGTCGCCAGCTGCCAGTTATATGGGAACCAGCTCACGTGCTGTCGCCGCTCAGTGCACAGACAGTGCTCACGTCCGGTAAGTTATTTTCATTTTCTACGGACATGCGTAGCGCTAGAAGCGTCTGGCACCCGCAAAGCCGGATTTGCAATGGGGAGCGACGGATGGTCGCACGCTGATCACTGCGACTCCCTGCGACTATTGCAGGCCTCGCACGTGTCCTGAGGTATAGCCTAATAAGAATAAAAAAGAACATAACTAGATAAAGGAAACTCTTCACTTGTATATCTTAGTACCTATCTGGAAACTCCCAACAGCCGCTAGGAGCGCGTAGTATAAATAGACAGCAATGAGACGAAATGAAGAAATCTATTTTGGTATTGATGAGCATAACTTGCGCTCAGTTCCAGACATCAGGGTCTGCTGATACAGCCCCTTGGTAAACTCGTTTGGCAGTACCCAACGTATCCGCCCCATAGGAGGCGCATATGAGAAAGCACTTGAACGGCAAATCCATCGACCACGCGAAGAATGTATGCTCATTCTTACGTAGCTGAGCACGAGGTCGCGGGTTCGATTCCCGGCCGCGGCGGCCGCTTTTCTGATGGAGGCGAAAAGCAAAAACGCCCGTGTGTACGAGATTTCGGCGCACGATAAAGATCCCCAGGTGGTCAAAATTAATCCGGAGCCCTCCACTACGGCGCGCCTCATCGCCTGCGTTGCGTCGGCGCGTTAAACCCCACAATCAATCAATCAATCAATCAATCATTCTTACGTAAGATTTTCGTTGTTCAGCAAAGCCGAGATGCATTCAAATGCGAACTGCGACAACGCTGCATGCAGGGCTAGTGAATGACGAGGACCTGCGCTGCGACATGGTGCCAGTGCAAAAACTGTGCAACGTGTGCCGCACGCTGCAACGAATGCGCATAAAATTTTGAGGAAGTAGCTAAACGCATTAAGAACTCGAAGAATGTCTTGTCCTCGTTTGGCTGACCGCCAACTAGTAGAATTAACGCCTGAGGAGCAGAAATACTGACACAAACTACCAAGAGCCTCAGTAATACACGTTGCAAACGAAAGGAATGTAACGCCAATTATACGACGTCAATGGGGCATCCACAAACGTGGCTATGGAGCGCTAACGTGAAGTGTGAGTGTATATTAATATACGGTTGCCACGTGATAAAAAAAACAATAAAAGAAAGATAGAACAGGGAAAAAGCGGGCTATCAAGAGGCTAGAAGTCGTTGGAATTGCATTTGTTCTACATAGGGCAACAACAAGATAACGATGATGACTGTGAGGGCGATGCCAGCTTCTGCATTTTTAACACGTTTCGATATGTAAGGATTACATTTCAAACCACTGCAGCGGCCCAGAGTTGAGAACCAATTAACATTTTTTTCGCTGTTGGCCCCTCACCACAAACACGTTTTTCCTCCTTTTTTCGAAAAGGCTAAATGGTGAACGGCGCCATTCTTTTTTTTTTTTTTGATCGAGCCAACCTAGAAAATAGGAGTTATTCCAACCTCCAGATGATTGAAAACTGGGCAACTGTAATTACTAATTTATCAAGACGATAGCGCTCATTTTGTCTTCGTTGCATTTGTACGTAGAGCCATTTTGCGCATTTCGAACCGAAGTTGTACAGGAAATTTGTTTGAACAAGATGGAGGTTCTTATCAGTCGAACAAGCGGGAAGTCTGTTGCAAAAAATGTCTGCTGCGCTACCCATTACCCACGAAAAGCGACCCGACCCAGAGAAATGCGCAGCGCATCTAATACCGTCCTCCACAAATTAAACGCGAACACGGAAAATATGAGCCTGCATTCGCAAATTCTGACGCCAATTCTTTCAATAAACGCCAATTCATGGTTTGCGAACACGCAATACGCTCACCACACTTCGTTCATAGAACCGTCACGGTGGCTAAGTTGCTGTGGCGTTGTGCGGCCGAGCCCAAAGACGCGGGTGGGATTCCCGGACGCGGCGGCCCCTTTTCTGATGGAGGCGAAAAGCAAAAACGCCCGTATTTTCGAGATTACGGCGCACGTTAAAGGTCCCCAAGTGGTCGAAATTAGTCCGGAGGCCGGCGCACCCCATAGCCAAGGTGTAGCTTCGCGCGTAAAACTCCGCAATCAATCAAAATTCGTTAGTTCCTTAGCGAAAAGTAATACTTTAGCGAAAAGTAATACACGAAGCAGGCCATCTTTTGACCTTGATGAATCAAGTTGTCGAAGCCTGTGGATTCATATTCGTATTGTGCCGCTTTCGTGTCATTTGGGGCTGCCTGCAGGCCCTTAAAGGCGAGGTATACGGTCTAGGCAACAAAATCAATTTCGCAACCGCTCCAACTACTGTCGATCATATCAGCCGTAAATTGCACAGGCGCATTTACTCCCCCCACCCTCCCCCTTCTAACTGTTTGGTCATGTCCCCTGAAAACAATGATGAAGGTCGATCCACAGGGCTGAGCAAATGGCCTCGCAATCGTGCTTTTAGGAAAGGCACGAGGTATAAAGACACGCGTGTATAGAACAGTTACACACACACACCTATATACGCTGTAACGGATGAATGCGTTCTGCGGATACCCAACGAAGCGCAGTTCCGGCCATGCAGGTATACGATCTGACCAGCCTGCACACGGCGCCCAGATTGTACGCTTTCGATTGTTTTCAACTGCCCACTGGTGAGCTGACGTCCGACAGCCGTGTCACTGATTGGCAGTTGTCTTCAAGAACTGCTCTCCTTGAGGGTCACGCTCACTTGCGCCCACTTCCTCTTTAGCCGAGGCCGCGTTTTTATTTATGGGGTCAATCGATCCGTGACGTCCTCCATATTGTCTTCCAAGGTTCACACGGAAAACAAAGCTTTGGAGCGCAGTTATAGACCTATCCACCGCAAAATGTTCGCGTAGCCACTGGCGTCAGCTTTATTGTGGAACCGCCGATTAAAGGCCGTCAACTGCACCTGTCCATTACCTCTGTCCATGCAGTCATGCACCGACAAAAATAGGATGCAACAGTTCTAGCTGTCACACTTTCAACACAAGGCTAATATAATGCAATCATTAATGCGTAGTATCCTTTAATTGGCTCGTAACCTGTTGTTTGGGTTGGGGGTCGAATTTCGATCCACGCTTTTTGTGTTGCAGCGGTTTTTTTCCTCTCTGCAATACGTGTTACCTCTTTATAGCCATGTAGAGTTGTATATAAGAGCTTTATCTGCAAAAAAAAAATTAGCACCATCTGTGTTCCCTCCATAACAGCAAGTCTGAAGATGGAGACATATAGGCAAAACCTTTCTAAGACTTCTACTCCTGATGGCACGGTTTGTGCGTGTCAACATTCCTTAGCGCACATAGTCTTGGATAGGCAAAACACAAGAAGGTAAAGGAAAATTGCTGCGTTCTTCAAGCGTTCAAACAGAACAAACACAAACATAAAAAAATTAATAAAAGAATAGAAAGAAGGTTCTAGGGCCTCCATATTTTGTTATAAGACGACTTATATTGCCCTGAAATAGATATTCCCCTAGCAATGCATTTTTCCTTAGAGGTGAACGGCAGACACTAAAATAATTGGTGTGAGCTTGGTTTTTGTAAGCTGGCGTTCCAACATTGATTACCACTGGTTAATTCGTAATTTCACCATCACGCGACTGAAGGCCCACAATTGTCGAACGGTTTCATTGCCCACTAAAAGCAAGTATTTTGAAGCTGAAACAAAACTAAGCTCGTCTAAGAGACTCGGCCAATGACAACAGCCAATAAATTGGTAGTTTCAAATCGATGCGTGAAAAAATTACCAGAACAATTTTATCGAAACAGGAGAAGAACCGACTCCCAACAAATGAAGTGCTCCATAATTGTTGCTCTCACCCCCTACGAAGTTCGCCCTCTTTTTTTTTCAGCTTTTTTTTTTTCTCGTCGCCCTGCCAATCCGAGACAGTTCGGGATGACTGCGTTGTTTAGAAATGTGGCCAAGCCATTGTTGCTGAGGCTACCAGACGTAGTATACCCCGTATGACCCAGCCTTTGCATGCCACAAACACCACGACAGATGGTGGCGGTTAGTCGTGCAATGTAACCGATTAGCTTGCAATATACACGAGCGATAGTCACAAGTAATAGTCACAGTAACCAACAAGGAATAGTCACAGCAAACAACTAAGCTCCTCTGGAGCTGTGTCCTCCAGGCACTCCAGGAAGTACCACTGTATACCTAGCCTACAGTGCGTGCCATGCTCCCTGCCCTCTTGGCAATACTCCGAGGTATTTTCCCTCTAGACCGGCCTTTTTCCTCCCAAGCGGTCACTCTGGACCTGCCCCTGGACGCGACAATAAGCAACCTATAGCGCAACCAGAGCCACTCCTGTGCACGCCCACGAACACCAGCGAACACCGGTTTCTGCAGGACATCCTCAAAAAATAACAGACTCTTGGCTGCACTGTTAAAAAAAAAGAAATAATACGCCAAAAACACAGTGTACGCCGATCACGCGCAATGTGCTTGAATGGGCTGTTATCACCGTATGGAGTAGTCTGCTATTCGCAGTCGAGGCTAGATGTGTGGCACGGAGCCCTAGCCGCGCACCAGTTTTTCGCTTCAACCGCTGCGCTTGCTCTTGAGGGCTGAATTCCCCATCGCGGGGGCTGCATCCCTGATGTAAGAGGAACTTCATTATGTCTGTATACGACGCGCACAGTGTTTGCTGAATGTCTACAAATCCCGGGATGTTTGAACTGAAGATTCCGAGCTGCATGCAGTCGAAACGTTAAACCCGCCCGTTAGCGCGAAAATTGCCCCATTTTGGCTTTGTAGCCCTCTACGACCCCACTGATCCTAAAAACTGGTGTCATTTTGTCTCGTCACAAATACACAAAAGGTCAAAAACCCTTAACGAAAAAAATTGAAGACGGAACCGGTTCTTAGCGTCATCGGGGTTGGGGCTGCAAGCATGTCTTTATCGTTAGGCGAAGGCCCGGCTCAGTTGTTTCCTGGTGACTTCGGCCTTGCAGCATTTCCTTCAGCTTCTTTCTTTGTTTGGTCAGGGCGAGCTGCCGAAGCTGCGCTCGGGAACACGGTCATTGGGCGAGTGGTGCGACAGAATGTCAAGAATCTCGGCCACCCGGACGTATTTTACGTGGAAGCGCGCTTCTGAGGTCTACTTTAAGGAAACACTTTGTGTCAGAGACACTGAGACGTCGGCGTAAAAGAAAGATCATTGCACTTGAACGGTCATCACGGGTTACAGGCAGCGCTGTCTTTCTCCCTTGCCTTGAAATGCTTCGCGATGTGGACTGAATGAACGCGGCGGCCATAGCGGCCAGCCCCCCATTTTTTCTTCCTCTTCATCGGCTCTCCCCCTCGCAGGTCTCTTCGAGTTTCACGCTGACCTTCCTTCGGCGCTCCGGCGAACCTTTCTGTCCGCTCCGAGCGCGCCGGCGGAAATGGAGTGCTCTGCAGCCGTCCCGAGCGAACCCGTAAATATCGAGCTGCTGCGGGCGCGCCGGCGCGGGGGTCCCGCGCGCAGGCTTACTTACGCAAGCACGCAGCGTGAGCCGGCCTGGTCATGCGTGAGCGTGTTGGGCGTGCAAATATCAAGGCCGGTAATTGAAAAACACGCTCCCTCTGCGGTGCGCTTGCGTCGTTGCTGCTGGGTGACACCACGAGCGTTATTGTGGAAAGGAAAATAAAAACTTAGAGCACCCCGTGTCTACCGCTTGGCTGCCACTTGCTCGAGTATAGTGCGTTTATCTCCTTGCACAAATATTTTGAACGTCGAAAGGGCCCGTCAAGTTGTCTCAGCTGGGTACTGCTAAAAAAAATCAGTGTCATTCCACTCTGCGAAGTAGGATGACCAGCGGAGCTGTTCGTGGGTTATTGGTCGGTCCCAAACTTCCGCTCAAACCGTGTCGTCGCGCCAGGGCAGCCCCGCCCCCGTGTTGCGTTTTCCGCCTCGCGGTATTCGGTGTTCCGACGGGCGTCGCGCTTACGCTTGGCGTCCGCATCCTGAGCGTCGTCGTGGTCTCGCCCTGATTGCCGCCCATTTTTCTTTCTTTGTGAGTGGACTTGACTTTACAGAATACAATGTCGGGAAGCCAACTTACGAAGACCAAGCTTACATCTATTTCCTTAAAGTAGGCTTCTTTTCAAAACACAAAAGCCATGCTAGGAAAATATTTTTTCAGCGGCTATATACGCCATCTTTTATCAAAATATGAAGCACCGGAGGAGCGTACAGGTAGAGGGGGCAGGAGAGGGCGAGGGCGTGCCGAAGTGAGAGGGCGAGGGCGGGATGAGGTGAGAAGGAGGGGAGCGGCTTTTCTCAGTCTACGCACGCAAAAAAAAAAAAAAAACTTGAGAGCCAGCCCACAACAGCTCCGCTGTAAAATTATTTTTTAACGAAAACAACGGGGTTCCGGTATTCGTGCCCTGGACCCGGCTTCTCAAAGTTGTTCCCGCGGGAAATATTGTGGGAGCAATTGGTGGCTGTCCGGCGCCCAAGCGCGATTGGTCACGCGTGAAAAGCGAGATGACAATCAAAGTGGCGACAAATCACAAACTGCCCTCGCGATATTTTACGTGCGAACAGCTTTTTGAATCCTGTCCCTGATCGGTGGGTGCGCTGTTGCGTCTGTTCCTGTTTTTTATCCTGGTTTATCTTACGAGCGAATGAAATGACTGCAACTAGCGTGCACTTGAAAATCACCGTGGGTCGGTTTTACCACAATGGAAGCTCATTGCAATCGAAACGCAGCTATAATGAAGCATAGAGCTCTGTGGGGGTATAACAAATATGAAGTAGTAAGAGGAATGCGGAAAGGAGTAATGGTTCCGGGTCTCACGTTTGCGAATGCTGTACTCTGCTTAAAATCAGACGTTCTATCAGGCCTTGAAGTAGACCAGAGAACGGTAGGACGTTTGGCCTTAGGCGCGCATGGAAAAACAACTAACGAATCAGTTCAGGGAGATATGGGCTGGGCGTCGTTTGAAGTTAGAGAAGCTCAGAGTAAAATATGGTTTGAGATGAGGTTGAGGGCAATGGATCAACGAAGGTGGGCAGCTAAGGTTTTTAGGTACCTATACATGAAAAGCGTGGACACGCAGTGGTTAAGAAAGACTAGAAGGCTAACGATGAAATACGGAAAGAACAGTGGGGAATCCAAAACAGCCAAGGTAACCAAAAAAGAGGCAAGGCAGATTGAAACGAATAAATGGAGGGAAAAAAATGGAAGCTAAAACGTCGTTAGAGATGTACAGGGCTGAGAAGATGAACATCAGAAAGGAAAATTTCTACGATAATTCCCAGGGCAGTGCTTTGCTTTTTGAGGCTAGAGCAGGTTGCCTGCGAACTAAGAGTTTTGTGAGGAAGTATTCACAAAATGATGGGGTATGTGTGGTCTGCGGAAAAGAAACAGAAACTATGCAGCACATAGTGTTAGAATGTGAGGGTATCCATCCAAAGCTACATGAAGGGAATATTGGGCTTTCAGAAGCCCTAGGATTTAAGGGTATCAGAGAGGAATTTAACTTCAAGGCTGTCGAGGGGACGAAAAGAAGATTAGAATGCTGGTGGACGAAAAGCAGAGGGGGGAATATTGCCTAGGACAGTTACCACCGGTAACAGGGAAAAAAAGTATTTCGGGCCTAATAAGCTTTAGTGCCTGCCCTAAGCAGCGCTAGTATTAAACCAAGAGTGTAAAACATGGTTATATTAGTCCTTTTTGGTAAGATGACATGTCATCACCCCGCTTCAAAGGGGAAACCAATAGGAATCATCATCATCATCATCAACTAGCATAGTGGGCCAACGACGAGGCCCTGCGTGCGATTTGGTTCGACTAAAATGAGGCGTGCGCTGCCACATTGCGCAATGCAGGCATCGTATTTTGCATTGCGCGATGTCGCAGCGCACATCCCATTTTTGGGTCAAAGCAATGTCTGTCATCGGCGTTCATCAATTTTGCTCCCTAGGCGGACGCAGAAGTTGGTCGGACATGGGCATGGGGCGGAGGAGGTTCGCAGGAATTTTATAGGGCGTATACCCATTCCTTAGGCAATAAAGCTTTAGGTAAAGGTCGATAAGCTGCGATTACGCTGGTAGATGCTATTTATTTGCTTCGTTTATTTCATGCCCCCCTCCCCCCCGCCTGCCTATCTGTCAACTAGGTGCCTAAAATGCGTGCGTGTCCTGCGCTGGGGCACTAGTGGACGGTTAGCTCAGCCGGTCAACCTGACCAACCAAACAAGACGGTCCTATTGCAAAATGGCGGCACTCATAGGGAAGACGAGGTGAAAAGGTGCAAAGTGGTAAAACTCGAACCGAATAGCCTTCAAAGCCTGCAAGAGACCTCACGCTGTCAAGAGCCTCTTCGTGGAGGCACGAAGCTCGTATAGCCCCGTAGTCAAAGACGGCGCCAGGAATCGCGCAAAGGGCAATGAGGGAAGCTGGCTGCGCGGGGTATGGTCAACGTCTCTGAGCACACTAGCGAGGACAGACGCACGAGATGTGCACCCAGCCACGTTGACCACCATGCCCACGCACACGCAACAGACCGAACGCTGAAGTCTGATATGTATTCCATTTGGACATCCTCTAGGTTCTCCCAAGCGGCACGGCCTCGTCTATCGGCTCTTCTGCTTCCCTGTCCGTCCCATCTCTCTGTATTTGAGGGGAGACTTCTAGATACTTTGGAAGCTGATTGCCATTTCTTCTAGAGCACACATTGTTTCCTTTCAGTGTGGTCATGTTGTCACGCGCTGCATGGTTCAGTAGGAAATTTCAGGCTTGATATTTTGTCACGTGCGCCTGAATCGACAGTCAAGGTTTGCTTGTGCCGTTACCGTAACCGTTTTCAGGGACGTTCGCTTTTCCACTGCGTGAACCCTAATTTCGTTCCCGACAATGCCGCTCGAAAGCCAGGCATGGCGCCCTTCGTACCCACACTGTCGGCGCTCCCACTGGCGCTGTTGTGTCTGCCGTTTCCGCGCGGTCGCTCGGCGGCCCCGTTGCTGCACTCGGGCAGCGGCGACGCACGGCCCCGCTCCAGCGAGCGGAAACTGACGCAAGGTCGCTCGCCTTGACTGGGCCGACGCGGAACCGGGGCAGGCTTTGGCCTGCTCAGCTCGGACGCCGCTCCAAGTCGTCTTCTCCTCGCGAACGCCGCCAACGACGGCGCCAGGCCATCGCGGATCGATAGCCTTCGGCCGTCCTCCACTTTTTGAATACTCGCCTAGATCCGTTCTATCATAGTGCATTAAACTATCGATTACGGCGACCAACGTACACGCGAATGGGGAGAATGACACTACATATGACCGAAAATAAATAGAATGTGCGTTGTGCATCTCACTGTTTAGTCGAAGCGTGCCGTTGTCTGAACATATTCTACGTTAACCACCGTAAGTGGTTATTATGAGGCACTGTGGCAAAGCGTACCACAAAAGATGTTGAGAAGGAGGAGTTAAATATCATGAGTTTCCCCATTCAAGTTGGAGTTTTACGCGGAAGCTTGTGCCTGTGACGCGTGCCGAGTGGACGGCTATACGGATTAATTCAGACCACTTGGGGATATTTAACGCGCGCCAAAATACTGCGGGTTTCGGTTTTTTGGCCTCTATTAGAAAAAAAAAATCCACTACGGCCGGGAATCGAAGCCGTTACCTCGCACTCTACTAGCAGCGCAACACCTCAGCCCCTGAACCACCAGGGCGGGTTGAAACATGATGCTGGGCAATGCTAGAGACGTTTACAAGTAAGACACTGCAGAAAACGGGTACGTATACGGAGAAAAGCGAAGCGTATGGGCATAGCGGAAATATTCCGTAAATAAAAATGTTGCTACAGCCGAAAGATATCAACGCATGTGGTTTCAATGACAGCGGTGAAGTTTCCGTTACGCCGGAAAAAGAAATATATTGAATGTTGCCGGCATTAGGCCTCGCTCTTGCGTTTTTCGCGCATGAAATAATCTTAAGCAAATTTTCAGAATTATAATGCATTCAGGGTAATAAAAATTGTACATCTTTCTTGAATGTATCTTTAGCAGTTTTTTTTTTTTTTTTTAGTGCAGGGATGTCGCGAATGGGTTAATCTTGCTCGATGCTGAGATAATGTCGCGAGAAAAGAAAAAGTTGGTGCAGCTTGCACTGGTGGTGCAAGGCTGGAGAAACAGCAGACCCGGTGGCCCCTGTCCCTTCTTCGAAGACCCGGCTGTTGCACCTAACATTTATTTCCGAACTTGCCGCTGAAAGTTCTCCTTGTCTGGCAGGCCCGGATCGTTTCGTCCGCAGGCTTTCACATCTCTCCCAAAGTATAGCGACTACCGCGTTAACACGTTCTAGAACCTGCGGCCAAGGCCAAAGCCAACGCCCTCGCTACGAACACAAAGGAAATGATGCGCGCCCGGAATGCGATGATGGCTCATTCGGATAGACGGCGGTTTTATAACGCGAGGGACCCAAGTTAGATTCCGACCGCGGGAAGCGTTTTTTTTTTTTAAAGACGATAGTCTTTCTTGGGCTACTTAAACCCAGAAATTTTGGTCTGTCTGTATGTCTGTCTGTCCGTCTGTCTGTCTGTGACTCGATTCAGCCACCCGACCAAAGAAAAACAATGCCTGCGCAATAGTCTTATATAGCCACCGCTAAATCTACCCGTCTTGGTCCGGTGTAATGTTCATACTTGTCGACATTGTTGAAGAAGAACAAGACATTACGCAAATATAAGACAACAAATTAATACGTAAGTGATATTTGCAGTATTCCTTTATAAAAAATCGTACAAGCTTGACTTCTGCGAAATGAAATACTTCATCAACTGCAGAAAAAAAATTCACTCCGCGGTCGCCTGCTGTCGCCCGCGCCACTATAGCTTCTGGCGCCATTTTAAGAAATCAACTGGCAATAGTTACGAGAGGTTCCACTAGATACGTTCCACGTTCTGCTTGCAACGCACGTGGAGTAGGGAAACGCGGTTCTATAAACGTTGAAGTAGGGCGCCTCGATTCACGTGCGTCTTCGCCGTACGGCAGCGTTGGCATCGCGACACCCGGTTTGGAGCAGTGGAACGCGGGAAATTTAAAATGATTTAAGCAAACCTTTGGCGTCTTTACCTTGGGTGGAGCCCGACGCAAGAGGAACAACATGAGAGGTGAGCGGGAAAGCGAAGGGAGGCATTTACTTGGCAAAAGTTGATACAGACTATCGTCTTTTGACGACATTTGCAACGAAAGGCTGCGCATGTTATTGGCTGCGCATGTTATTGGCTGCGCATGTTATTGTTCCCCACCGCTGCTAACCCTTGGTTGGGCCGTTGGGGTGGCCCAGTGGTTATATTGCGGTTTCACGGCGTAATGTTCTCGCGTGCGATTCCCGGCACCTCCCTAACCACATTTTTATTCGAGGTTTTATGGCGCGATGAACGTAAAGAGGCTCTGCCTAAACACAGCTCTTCTCTAAAAAATGTTTAACAGCGCTGCTGTTAAAAATTCCTTCGTGGCAAACACATACGATCCACGTCGCCTAGTACTCACACGCTCATGACGAATGCACTCTTAAAAACGTTCGTCCGCCTGCTTCATCAGAAAAGACAATCACCAACGAGTATCGAATTCGGACAATAGCCCAATGAGCGGGCCCAGCATATCTTTTTTGGACTCAAACAATGTCAAACAAGATCACATTTCATGAGTCGAATTGCGTAGGCTGTGCCTCGTCATTTATCATATTTGCCCATTTGGGTGCAGCGATTGAGGTGGAATTTATGCAATAAATCATACATACGGTGATTTTTTAAAATGGCTGTCATCTGAAGAAGGGCAATGCGGCCGATGAAATGTCATGCACGCGGGTTGTTTTGTATTTCGCCAGCTTCTGCGTCAAAGAATCGATCCCGCAATATCGAGCTCATCCGCCGCATTCAATATTCCACCAAGTCGAGTATAAATTGTTGTTTGACTATGGTAATGATCGAAATAGAATATCAGCGACAGAAGCCGAAAATTTGAAATCGAAATATAATGCTGCATGCGAGAGTTATTATGCCCGAAACTTGGAAGTCCTAATTAACATATACATGAGACTCCGCACTGGAGTGTAGAATAAATTTAATAGAAAAAAAAAACATGCTCACACATATACACACACGCTCAGCACCCAAGCACACATTTAAGCTAGAGGATTGAAAATCCCGTATGCCCCCCCCCCCCCCCCCCCCCCCCCCTTTTGACGGCGCAGAGCATCTTTCGTGCGCCCCGCAAAATTGTGAGCCGCAACAAACCAGCGTGCAGCTCTTGAGCAAAATTATATGCAAATTAGGCGCTCTGATACAAATGCGCGCTACGGACACATGGGGATCGCTCATTTTAGACGACGCAGACCTCCTTTTCCAGCCGCGTGTGTGCCGTGCATAACGCCGTCCTCACTCCCATACGATTCCCCCCCCCCCCCCCCCCCCGTTTTCAGGTTCTATATTTTTCCCACCATTCCAAAGAAACTGCCCCTTTTCTTACTAATGGAGTGCATTTTCTTTCTAGTTATTTTTTTTCTGTTTGAGTCTGTGTCTTTGATTGAGGGTTGGAAGAGGAGGTGTATTGTGAAACATGAAGCCCAGCAATCCACCGTAGCGCGCTGTAAGTTGGACTGCCAATCAATCATTTTTTTTCGCGAACTTTCAGGTATAATTTAAAAAAATATCTGGCAGTGTTTTACCGCACATGACTTTTCAGAGCTGATGGAATTGCTGCACGTAACCCTCACCCCTCATGGATATTTTTACGTCATTCCGTGGACTCGTTAACATCGTAAGGATAATGCCGGCACGGGAATGAATGAATGAATGAATGAATGAATGAATGAATGAATGAATGAATGAACAGGAGCCGCTGCGGAGGAAATAGAAACACAGCTCTAGACAGGGCAGGGAGTCATTGCCAAGAGAGCGACATAATGATAGCTGCCAGGCTTGCGGTCCTGCCAAGCCGGTGCGAGTCGACGTATATGCGCTTCGCGCACCCACGGTACCGTGTTGACTGTTGTGAAAATTAGCGCTTGTTGAAAGAACGTGGAGATTTTCTTTTTCGGGTCTTTTTTTTTTTTTTTTTTGTAGGGTTTAACTGTGCTCTCACGAGTATAGTCGCCTAGCAACGGAGACGTCTTCGCTACGCCGCGATGATAGCGAAGGGGACGTGCGCTATGTGTTCACACAATATTGAAAATTTTCGCTATGAACTCTGCTGTCATACTTCATATGCAACTAAAAGCACCAGCTTTGTAATGATTATTGAGTTTTGCGATTTTTCTTTATAAGAGATAGCCTATTTCGCCCAAACGTTTAGTAAAGCACCGCGATCTAGCTTATATTTTTCCGACCACAAGAAAAAAGCAAAAATAAATGCCAAAGAAGAAAAGAAGCTACTGAGTGGTCGGAATCCAAGCGTGCATGTCTCGTGCGGGATATACATTCTTGCTGCACCCACTGGGTCATACACGATAGGCACATCTTCCTAGTTCAGAAGTCTAGCGGAGAATTGAGCCCAGAAAGAAGACGAAAAATCTGGGTGCCATGGATGGCGCGCGGATACACTATCCGTATCGAGCCGAACGCGATAGATAGAGCGTGGTGCGGAAAAGCAGATGATTGACTCCGGGAAGCACCCGCCGCGGTGGCTCAGTGGCTAAGGCGTTGCGCTGCTGAGCACGAGGTCGCGGGTTCGATTCCCGGCCGCGGCGGCCGCTTTTCTGATGGAGGCGAAAAGCAAAAACGCCTGTGTGTACGAGATTTCGGCGCACGTAAAGATCCCCAGGTGGACAAAATAATCCGGAGCCCTCCACTACGGCGCGCCTGATCGCCAGCGTTGCGTCGGCGCGTTAAACCCTACAATCAATCACTGACTCCGGGAAGTGAACAAAGACAACCCCTCGCCAATGAAAACATTCGACGGTGAGAGTTGAGGCCAGGCCTCATCGGTGATAGTCGGATGCTGGCCGGCTAGGCCACAAATGGCGATATTCGTCTCCCTCCATGGTGTTTAAACGATACTGACGACAACTAGTATTTACAAATCACGATTGTGAGGATGCATGCAACCCCTCAGTGCACCGGCCACACGAGGCACTCAGTCACACACGCATAGCGCTTGTGTGGCATTAAGCATTTAAATTCCGCGCCAAGTACCACTCTGCGTTGCTACGCGGCAGTTCCCCCACCCCCCATCTCTTTTCCCCCTAGCAGGCGACAGCCGGCCCCTGGCAGGCATTCAGCCGCATGGAGCATCGCGCATGCGTGAAACAATCCATTTAAATATGGCGCCCTATCGATGTCTTGTGCAACACCTCTTCCGTCCCCCGTCACTTCTTTCTTCCAGTGCGCCGGCCTTGCGAGGTATTCACTCGCATAAGCATTGCGCATGCACGAAATCATGCATTTAAACTCCGCTCCTACCCTCCTCTACGCGGCGGTTCGTACCTCCTCCATCACCTATTTTCCACTTCAGTGTACCAGTCACGCGCGGCATTCAGCCGCCTACGCGGAATTACGCACCTATATTGCGCGACACACGTCACTGCACACACGCATGTCACAAAAACGGCTGGGAAACCCTAATAAATGCTATTATGCCTTTGAAACAGGTAGTAAGTCGCATCATCACCACTGGATGCTGCTTGGTAACGCACACTATGACAATTCAAGGCCCTTTCAATTTAAGATACTTCCAGAGGATGTCCAAAAGTTATGCGGGGTCGACTGCAGTCATTTTTTGCGTTCTACCACAAAGCCGAAAGTGCACTGAAGGATGTTTCTACGATACATCCATGTTCTCTAACGGGCAATGCTTCACCGCGGAGCTTGAAAAAACACGTTTTTGCGCACTGAGAACAGCAGCGTCATTTGGCAGGCTCGCGCGTGAGCATCGCGTGCAGTGCAGACGGTCGGGCGAAACCGAAACGAAAGAATCCGAGGAGAAGCGATGCGCTGATGTTGTGCCAGAGCCCGCGGAACAGCACGACTACGCTTGCCAAATGATCCAGGGGGCAGAGGCCTGCAGAGTGGGCAAGGACGTGCCACAAAAGCTGTTCTTTTTCCACACTATGAGGCGATGAACGCACACAAAAAGTAAAAATGACAATTTTTTTGTTTTGCGTGATGTGGCCGAAGCAAGTGCACACTAAAAAAAATGAAGAAAGAATCGTCATCGCGGGATGGAATGGTTCCGGCTTCGAGCGTGGTCGACCAGAGTTTGAACATGCACAGCTAAATTGTTTTTTTTTATTTGTAATCTTTAGTTGCAAGACCGGGTCGGCCTTCATCTATAGGATATACGGCGATCGCAGCTGTTCACACCACGCATGCGCGCAGGGAACACGTGTGAGTAACATCCCGGCTGCGATGGAAGGGAAGGAAGCGCGAGGGTGGGCGATCAGCGGGTTCTTCCCGATATTTAGCGTTTCGTTTCCGATAATAGAGGGCAGTGTTTTTTGAACAGATGAAGCCTGCTTCCAACCATGCACTTCTGAGTGACGCGCCGCTGTGGCTCAGTGCTAAGGCGCTGTTCTGCTTAGCACGACGACGCGGATCGATCCCGGCCGTGGTCACGACCGTATTTCTAGTCGGGTCGGAAAAACGAAAATTCTCATTTGCCGATATTTCGGTGCACGTTCAGTATTCCTAGGTAGTCGACTTCATCCGTAGTCCTCCACTACGGTGCGTCTAATTGCGCCGCCGCAGTTACGGCGCGTAACCCTCCTCCCCCCCACCCGTCCCCCATTTTTTTCCCCACTTTACGACCAAAAGGCCGGGTGACGAAACCCAGCCGCAGTAACGGTTGCATTAACGACGAAACCAGATTATTAATAAAACTATAAAAATAAACGCAAAACTGTCCCCCGAGCCGCCTTCCCTGTCTGTCACCACACCCCTGCCTCCGCCGCACATTCATTTGACCATGAAGTTTTGCTGTAGTGCGCACGTAACATCATTTCTTTCCTTGTCTCTGCTGGTTTTACCCAGCTCTAACGCGCGGGAGAAGTCGACGACCACGTCCACTCATTTCCTTCAAAGCAGGCAACGCTAATAACGGCGAGCTTTCACCTTGCGCTCATCACACAACTCACGCGTGTTGTGTGCTATAAATTCTGCGCAATGAGCTCGACTGGGCGACTATGGCGCGCCGTCCGCGCCCACCAGCGTACGTATGCCGTCCGCCAACGTGGCGCTTGTAGCGATGTAAGACAAGTGCGAGCGTCGTCATTTTCCCTTCGCCTTGTTTTTACTTTCTCGTTCCTAGGAGAGCAGAGTCGGTCGTGGTCGGGGTATGTATAAACGGTGGGACCATTCCATAACGTACCAGAAAAATAAGGCGAATAGATATTCAACGAAGCCCTCCGTGTCTCATTGATGGCGTATGTCGCATCGAAAACACACTGCAGGAAAGCCAACTTTCTCTGACGACGACGACGATGATGATGATGGTGATGTGTGAAATGAAAGGGGGAAAAACGCTTCTTATAGTCGGAACCGAACCTGGGTCCCTCGCGTTGTGAAGACGACGTCTATCCGAATGCGCCATTCTACCTCGGTCGAAGCAGTTTGGATTTGCTGAGGGGTGCACGGATGTACAAAATTAGACAGAAAAATCATGCACTTCTCCGTCTAACGACGACGATGGTTGAACGCGAAGCTTTCTTCGTGCGAATTCTTATGGCAAAAGGTCAAAGTTAAAGCGGCTACGATCAAAAGACCAAACTTCGTGTGATGTCAAAGTCAAAGCTGAACGAGTCAAACTACAAACCGTCTGCGAGTCAAAGTCTAAATTCAGGTGACAACTAAGAAATTCCTCACTAGAAAGCTCCGCATTCAACCAGCGCCGTCGTGAGACGGAGACGTGCATGACTTTTTAATTGCCTTTCCCTTCTTTTTGCAGCGCTTGGTCACCCAGCGCCACCAGAGGATAGAAATAAGCAGGACACGTGTTAATTCGCCAAAAAAAAAGGTACGGTAAATAGAATGCGCAGTCGGTTATTCCTGCCTCGTGGTTTGCTTTGCTTATTAGTAGGCTGTCGCAATACACCCTAAATAGTTTTTTTGTCTAACGGGTGCTTATGCCTTATAATTGGCAACTGCACAATTCAGGTGCACCGCTAAATACGCAAACTCAAGCCGATTATAAAAAAATATAAATTCAAATTTTTGTGTGGAAATATCAAAGACAAAAATGGGCATGCAAAACAACACACACACACAAAAATAAAACGCCCGGACCCTTTCTGGGCAACATCCATTATTATACGCCTGTCTGTGTACCTGGAGCGCGGGTCCTCGATAAATAGTAGTTTCGCTTGGAACAGTGCAATCTGTTTGCTCTAGCTGCGGAGCACAAGCAGAGCTTTACTGGCCGCCGCGCGCATCCCGCACCCTTTTTTTTTTATTTTCGACAGAGAGTCTACGATAAGTGGGGGGAGTGGCAAGCGCTCCTTCAAGCACTCGCAGGTGGGTGAGCCGCCAAAGGGATGCCTTCCTCTCCCCCCCCTCCCCCCCCCCCCCCCGCAAAAAAAATTGTAGTGTCAAGCTTTCTTGGAATCACCCTTTTATCATCACCCTCAAAACGTGTTGCTCATATGAGCAAATACGAGCAGAATAAACTGCACGTAGTTACGAAAGGGAATGACACATTTTCTCTGTCTTAACATCGACCGGCACTGCCAACATGGTGGAAAACTCCGAGATGAGACGTAACCGTATAAATGTTTCTGTTTGCGTTTTGTGTGTGTGTGTTTCGAGGGTGTGAAAATAAACATATCAAGAGGAAGTGAGCTCTCACATTGAGATGCGAAGGCTGCATTCCACTGCAATATGCACAATGATTCTTCTAACTGCACTGTTACAGGGGTGCTCGAAGAAAGCGGCCCTACGTTACCACTCCCCTTTCCATCGAAATTCCAAATTTTGTGGCCAGCCAGCTCGCGCGTTGTTTGTATATCTCTCCGAATACGCTCCGAAGCTGCACCTGTGCTGTCAAGCGTGCAGCGTAAATGTCGTGTTCGCAGTCAGGAGCATCATGTTCATCTTTCTTCGAAGCTGAAGGTTTTCCAAAACTTTCTCAACGTAGTGCTTGCTAAATATTGATCGCAAAGCTTCTCACAAGGCTCAGAAAAGTGCTCGAAAAGGAACATTCGGGTTTCTTTTTTTTTTTTTTAACATGTTCACATTAACACTGGTCAACGTGCACGGCAGCTAACAATGATATGAGTGATCACGTCTACCAGTGAAAAATATGCCGGTCAGGTCGTTCCGGGACACTTTCACGATTCACAGTCGCTATTTCTGTCCGTACCTTGAAATTGAAGGAAGGCGAAGGCATCACACATCGTCATCCACGCCATCGTAATATTACGATGCATTCCTCTTTCCTGTTGCTCCCACACAGCTTCCTCGTGCACGTCGTTAGCTATCAGTTTATCGTCGTTCTCCTCAGTGCAGGCAAAGGGGTAACCACAACGAGGGAATTTCATTGTCTCGCACAATCGTCACAACTCAGAACAAATATCAATCTCAGCTAGTGCCAGTCGTGCGTTTAGACTTTGGAAGGCGAAGTCTGAGCGCACGGTGTTGATCCGGGAAGTGGGGCAGTGGGGAGACACGGTGTTCGAAAACAAGTACACGCGGCCCGTCACTCGCTGCCACAATCGCTGGCTACTCTAGGGAGACCGAAAGCAACGAGGCAAGGAAGGTAAAACGGACGGAAATATAAAGTCTCACTCACCGAATGAAGCGACGTACGTCCACAAAACGGTATCTGGTGTATTCTGGAAGAGGACGCGTATCCTTTTCAGTCAGTTCCTCGGAGCACGGCCACTGGGAACGCGTCGTCACAATCCCGTCCGTGAGCCGGCGGCGCGCTTTCCGCAGGGGCCGCGCGCACAGGCTGGAGGTCCGGAGGCGAGCAACAGCTGAGAGCAGCGGCGATTCGAACGGCGAGGAGTACGCGTGAGGAGCGGCCAGGTACGGCGGCGGCTCTAGCAAAGGCCGGACCGAATGGCGTGTACCGTAGACTCTTCCGACCCTTTTTTCGCCTCCTCGCCGCTCGGGCATCCTTTACTTTGTTCGTCCACCCTCGCGCTCGGTTCATGATTTTCGCTGGTCTTCCAATCGGGATAAAGCGCCGCCAGAACCGGTTAGACGACCGCTGCTGCGGCCGGCACCGCGGTGGTGCCGAGAAGCCCCCCCGCACGCCGCGCACACACGCTCCCCTCTCGCCTGCAGCACGGGACGCAGAGGAAGGGCCCGGACCCTCGGGCGGAAGCCCCTTGTTGAGCCCCTTTTTCGGCCATGACTGTAGACGCACGAGGGCAAACTACTCCAAGGAGGAAGGCACCGAATAGTAACTTTGAGGGGAAAAAAACACCCCTTCAAAAAATAACGCCGCCAGGCACTTCAGTATGCAAAGTGTTTTCTGGCGCTCCGAAAGTACTCCGAATGAGAAAACAAAAGAATTACTGTAGATAAAGCTGGGTCTCGCGCAGTGGCTTGTCCAGGCCGTTTTGCCGTTATGCTGAAGGCTTGCAATTTCGGTTCCCAGCCGCGGTGGCCGCATTTCCGGTGGAAGCAAAACATTAGAGCGTCCGTACGCAGAGTTTTCAGTGCACTCTGGAGGACTCCACGTATGGACTCAGACTCAGTTATAGTGAAGACATGTACAATGGTGCTTCTCATAACCCCTGGGATCAGGCATATTTGGGTGCGTTAAATCAAAATAAAAAATTCAGATATTAAATAGAATATAATTATATGCCCGTAGTTTAACGACGACCATTGTTTTAATGTCAAAGGGTGGATGCAGCACATAACACAACGTCGCTAATAACCACAGGAGGCCTGACAATCAGGTGAATTTTTTAAATGGTTGGAGTAGTTAAGTGGCTTTGGTGAAGGTCACTTCATTTGTTTCACCCCTTTGGTGTCCAGTTACTTTCGTCTGTAATCATGGTGAAGCTTTGGGAGACGATGCTTTCGCGGTGTTTTTGTTTACATCCTCGTTTTACTCGCCGCATGCCTTACCGCATCGTTGAGCCCCCATAAGGCTCTAAGGTTAGGGTAAATACGAAGTTTTCAAGGTTTTACAGTTCAGTGGCAAAAATGGCTAATGTGTTTCTGCGTTTGTTTCATATTTCCTCCAAATTCTGTTCGCAAAACTTATGTCTGAATATTGATTGACTGCAAATACGTTTATTGAACTATTTAACGTCCATCGACCGTCTTTAAGTGTCGATAGAATACCTGTGCTAAACGACCAGCTCGAGATACTTGCGGTGGTGAGTGCCAATGGCTGCCAGAAGTGATTGAAATCAGATTCGTTGCGAGCTCCCAAATTTCGTAGCATTTCGAAGTGCACTGAGCATCCTTCCGTCGTTCCGCGGGTCTGTCGGTGGGCCGCTGGAAACCTTATGAAATGTTCTGCGCGAACGCATTCTAAGCCTATAAATTGTCGCACGCATGCGAATTAGATGATGTCAAATAAAAAAAAATGTAAAAGACGCGAGTTTTGCCGAGCTACTAAAAAGCACCATATTGCTACGAACTCAAGAATGACGCAACGTTCTTGTAGTCAAGCAAGTGTATCGAAGCGAACTCGTGCTCTGCAATAATAAAAGGCCAAGCAGCAGTCAAACAAAGTGACGCGGCCAGTCGTTTGCGCTGCATGCATTTATATCGGAGCATTGTCCTTTCCAGAAACGTCCAGACTTACCCTCACCCATTGGGAGCAGGCCTTGGGTAGCTCTTGCATCGTGGACCAGCAGACCCTCACGCAACGGGCGCTACAAGTCGCTTCGGCCATATGGGCTGAGCCCCCCTCCTCAACTTGAACCTGTTGTCTCAACAATAAAGTGTTCTCTCTCTCTCTTTCTCTCTCTCTCTCTCTCTCTCTCTCTCTCTCTCTCTCTCTCTCTCTCTCTCTCTCTCTCTCTCTCTCTCTCTCTCTCTCTCAAATATAGAGCATTTGCTATCAGACAAGTACAGTCTAGGTGCGCGGAAAACAGGTTAAGCGCTGCCCCTACCAGACGAGACCCCCGGGCATGTCATAACGCCAGAAGAGTCAAACGGATGCTCGGCTTTCAACACAGGACAAAATAATCAACAAACCATAAACTAAAAATCGTAATGCTTGGTTCTATGAATTACCCTCTTCTAAGTGCGCATCGTCTCTTGCACTAAAACGAAATGCTGAGAAAATAAAGAAAGTCTATTATCTAGCGCAGTATGCGGCTTGAAGAGAACCATGCATGGACTGAGTCCTCGGGCCGCGTGCATCGTCGTCGTGTCCTATATAGTTACTGTCGGACATGGCCGTATTCTGAGTCTGCCCTCTACTCCATGTGTTTCTTCGGCTTGGCTGAGTGGAGGACACTGCAATGCCTTTACATGCGAAAATTGCTTTCAAGGATCTCCTAGACTGGAGGCTGGAGGGGAAGACGATTAAGAACATGCATGTGCGTACGCGAGAAAGCAAGCTGACGGGCCTCATCAGCACTTGGCAGGTATTCTTGGGCATCGGCGTTGGGGTCGTCGTCTTCTACGTACGGCAGCACGACGTCGACAGTTGACAAGCTCGAACGGAGTACTTGTTTCCTGGACAGCCGTATTGTAGCTAACATGACATAACAGAGGATTTAGTCCCTTGCCTTTTGTTCAACGTGACGTACATGAATAGCACGCGAAGGTCTTGCTGAGTCGTTCTGTAATGCCTGTGTTACACGCCGACTTCAAATGGCAGCTGAATGCTCCCTCGGAAGTTCACCCTATGTATTTGCAATCGACCACTCGATAGACAATTGGTTCGAAGGTCTTCGGAAGGTCTTTGAAACGGCCGAGTAGCACAGGTATAAGTCCATTGGCTTGGGAGTGGTACGGGGTTATCCATCGGTTGTCCGTGTTGGTCCGTGAGTAAGACCCCTTGCATGAGGTCAGCAGAGTGAAGGCCCTTCCACAATCCATGATGAGGACTACAGTGGCTCAATGTCGCAGCGACTTCCTGTGCAGTCCTCTTGGGAAGAGCGATGTTTATGCATCTCGTAAGAAAGTCTGTGGGTACAACGATCCACCTGTTCCAAGTCCGGGATGTATAGGGAACGGGCTTAGGAGGTCGATTTCGATCTGTTGCAAGGGTTTCAAGGGATCAGCGATGGGAAGTCTCGTTGGCGGCAGCTTTTGCCGCTGGTATGTTAGTTGCGGCAGCTTCACGCGCAGTGAGTGACGTGAAATATAAGGCGGGAACAATAGTAATTTGCTTTGATTTTTCGGAGTGTATACGCTGTACTGAGGTGCCCGGAAGACTGGTCGTAGTGGAACGCTTCAATGTTTCGTCGCCTAGGTCTGTGATGATGACGAGAAGGTACTTTGAGGAAGAATACAGATAGGTTGCGCTAGAAAGCCCTAGGCGCGGCGGCGTTGTGTACTTCGGGGTGGTGTCGTGCAAGTTGGGGGCGCCGCGCTGCTGGGAGGCTAGGAGTCTTCGTCAGCGTCCGGAGGCGGTGGCTCCATAGGTGCGCGCGATAGGCAGCCGGCGTCTGAAATGCTTCATATCGCCTTTGAGAATGGCGGTAACGTCGAGTTCTTACCACAAGTGTCCCTCTAATCGTTTTAACCTATCCCCTCCCTATATTTTCTAAAATAAAGTTTTCTACTACTACTACTCCTTGTGGAGTCTCCATCACCCTAGTCTGCCAGAATGGCCCTTAAACTTTGCTAGCCAACACAGCACAGTATGATCCGTTACAACCTTGATTAGTCTGCCATAAACGTATACCGAAGTTTAGAAATGACCCGTATGTACAATAGCGAGACAAATTCTCTTTCTGGAACTGAATACTTTTTTTCCTCCGACAGACCACGGCTGGCATAAGCGATTACTTTTTTGCAGCCGTTTTGCTTTTACACGCCTGGAAACAAAGCATAAATAAAGCAATTCACAATGAATGACTCGCGCTATAATTTGGCGTTTATGACGAGGTATAGTGTCAATAAAAGCCTGAAGTGATATCAAATTAACGGCGTATAGGTGCAACAAATGAAAAATCGTAAACTGGCGCTTGTCATGGTAGTAAGTGAAAGGTTTTTGGGACCAGAGTGCCAAACAGATAATTTTCAGGTCATAAGGGTTTAGGCCTAGTTATCAGCAAAATAAGGGTGTGAATCCTTTACTTCTCCTACTTTGTCTTCTTCTTCTTCTTCTTCTTCTCATTTGTAAGCCTACCTATTCGCTATTGGCGCAAACATGTTTTGCTCCTTTTGTAATTAGCGGGCTGAAATTGCTCTTGTGGGCCTCAATACATGTTTCAGAAACACGTTTTTACAGCGAATCTGTCTATGACTAGGATCCAGCAGATCGTCTCCGGCGACAGACCCAGCGTAGGCCAACCATTCTCAGCGTATGGAAAAAATTCATAGAACCTGACAGCGGGTGTTACCAATTTACAATTGCTTTTTGTTAACTAGGCCCTTTTTTTACGTGCGACATTTGATCTTTTCTCACAATTAGCTCCTTCCCAGTTCATGGGGGACGCGTCTTGCCAGTTTTTGTTTACTTTAATCTAACTTTTTGGTATTTTTATTTTTCCCCCTTTTTTGTCAAAAACGGTGCGCGCGGAGGGAGCTGACCTTCCTTTCCCTTCTCCGGAGGGAGGGAGAGCCTTTGATAGGCAGGGAGTATGGCTTGACCCGGCCGCCAGCTGCGGGTGAGGAGGGAGGAGAGGGGGTGAGGGGCGTCCTGGCGCACGGCACCGACGGCGACACGACGGCGACACGAGTCAGCCAATACAAGCTTCACTTGAAAAATATATAATAGGTCCAAGGGCGTCCGTATTTTGCTTTAAGACGGCTGTTATTTCCCCTGAAACAATGTCTTCCCAAGAATGCATTTGGGTTTAGGGGTGAAGCCGACTTTAAGAGATCGGTGTAAGCTGGCTTTTCTAGGTTACCTGTTGCGCAGTGAAGCATGGTCATCTACGGAGGGGGTAAAATTACAGAAAACGACTCTTGTGTTACTTGTGTCATGTGTTACTGAAGTATCCCGATAATTAATTATTTCACTGCGAAGTTGTAAACGTAACAGAATTACTGTCTGTTGTCAATACACGGCCATCTACGGAGGAAGTATGCGTATACAGTAAACGGCTTTAACTATTCTTTTACCGGAACTTTCCGGAACGAAATTATACAGGCGAACCTCGTTAATTCGAACTGGTCCATTGGTCCGGTGATGTGACGTGTATTTGAATGGGGGAAAATCCTCGCTAATTTAAACGTGAAACACGTACCATGGTTAATTCGAACAATATTGCCCGCCCGCACAGACTACTTTTCGTGAATTTCGAAACCGAATGCCAAAGTTAAATGCGTCACTGTGTCCTCCGTAGCTTCCCAAACCCGTAACCGCGTGCCTGCTCCGTGTACACTGAAGCAGCTGCAGGCATAAACCACGCGACCGTCGCAATATGGATCGCCTGCTTCTTCGGGTTCGCATCTCGAACTGACCATGACGTATGCCGTACTTTCGCAGCACGTAATTATTGAAAATGCCCTCCGAAAGACGTGAAATATCATCTACTTTATCCGGCATGCATTTCTAATACTGGAAGCGTGCGCTGTACCGTCAACCAAAGGGACCTCCTCTAGTTCAAACTCCGGGTAATTCGAACAGATTTTCCGTCCCCTCAGAGTTCCAATTAACGAGGTTTGAGTGCATAAAAATTAGCCGCTAAGACGACTCTAACATTCCGCACAAGAAAGAAGCCAAAGCTAAGCGAAATCTTCGTAAAGACAACCCGCAGCTCCGCTGTTTCAGCAGATTTCACATAGGGTAGAACTGGGTTTAATTTTTTATTCGGCATTAAAATTGACATCCCAGTTATTGGGTCAAAGCCATCTTTTGAATGAACAAAACTTGAACTCTTTGAATAAAGCGAAGGTGTTAGCGTCTCGTTGGTAAGAAAATTTCGTGTCCTAAATAAAAAAAACTCAGGAAGGACCCAGCAGTTCTCGCCGACCGCATGCGCCAGGCAAATCAGGCATAGAGCATAAAGCTCAGTCTTTGTGTAAAGAAAAACCACAAAACAAGCATCGGAACCGCATGATGGATGATAAGGCACCTGTAAACAACGGGAAACTCCCCCGGCCCAGTGGCGGATCCAGTGCGGGGGGGAGGGGGGGGGCTGGGGTTCCCTTTAAGACACCTGTTTTCCACCCTCGCTTTCCTCCTTCATATCCATCTCCACCCATCCGTTTCATCCGCCAACAATGTAATGTGTGCATGGTTTCGGGCTCATAATAGGCGCATGTAGACTTCGCAACTTCTCACATTTCGGATTTTCTAACATTCGCAATGAGGCCACTGCACTCGTTGAGGAAATCGGGTCAGTGCTGCCTGAAGCGCGCACCGAAAAGACAGGATTGCTCCCAAAATATATCCACTAGTGACGTTGCCACCTATTTCAGCCAAACTGTCTACGCAGGACAGTTCGACATCCACCTCAATGCAGCCGTACGGCTACAAAAGATAGCTCTACAGGTTTCTCAGATACTTCACAGTTAAAGAACAAGAAAAATTCGTCCTGGTCCAGGATTCGAACCCGGGACCACCGTTTAACCAGAGCAGTCGCTTTACCAAATGAGCTAACCAGCAGGCTAGCAGTTCGCAGCGCGAGAGCGAATTGATCAACAACTCGCAGTGATGTACAGGTGTGTAACGACCAGATTTAGGGGAAATCCCCAAGGTGGAGTAAGTTTCTGCGAAGAAAAGTTCGACATCCACCTCAATGCAGCCATGCGGCTACAAAGGAAACTTGTAGCCGAAACTTGTGCATGAAACTTACTCCACCTTGGGGATTTCCCCTAAATCTGGTAGTTTAACTGTCTACGTGCCTCTGTTGCACAACGTATCGCGGACATCACCCAGAGATTTCCGAGACGCTGGATATATTCCAGCTCTTTTTTTTTTAGATGCGACGGCATCTCATTCACTCACCTTGTCCCTCCATACGGCGTTGTCGTTGTCCGTCCACACCCCTCCCCCATTCTCCTCGCCGCGCGAGCTGCGCTCTCCGCCACACACCCCCTCTCCTCTCCTATAGCGAACACTCTCTCGCGAGGGGCATTGGATTGGATTCGATTGGCTTGGCTTGGCTTGGCTTGGATTGGATTGGATTGGATTGGATTGGATTGGATTGGATTAAAGTAGATTGTGTTTGATTGTGTTGCGTCATAGCTGCGCCACGTTGCGTCATAGCCGCGGCAGGGGGTTCACGGCACGTTTCACGCGATGGGAGAATCAACCTAACGGAAACAACAACGGAACCCCCTATGCGTCGCATCTACACAGGGGTTCCCGCGAGGGGAGGTGGGAGTAATTTTTTAAAGACGATAGTCTTTCTTGGGCTACTTAAACCCAGAAATTTTGGTTTGTCTGTATGTCTGTCTGTCCGTCTGTCTGTCTGTAACTCTATTCAGCCACCCGGCCAAAGTAAAACAATGCCTGCGCAATAGTCTTATATAGTCACAGCTAAATGTGCCTGTCGAAGTCCGGTGTAATGTTCATACTTGTCAATATTGTTGAATAACAACAAGACATTACGCATATATAAGACAACAAATTAATGCAGAAGTGATATTGACAGCGTTCCATTTGATTTTGGCGAGATTAAATACTTCATCAACTGAAGAAAAAAATATCACTCCGCCGTCGCCTGCTGTCGCCCGCGCCATATAGCTTCTGGCGGCATTTGAAGAAGTCAAGTGGCAAGAGTTACGAAAGGTTCCACTAGATATGTTCCACGTTCTGCTTGGAACGCACGTGGACTAGGGAAACGCGGTTCTATAAACGTTGAAGTAGGGCGCCTCGATTCACACGCGTTTTCGCCGTACAGCAGCGTTCGCATCGAGACACCCGGTTTGGAGCAGTGGAACGCGGGAAATCTAAAATGATTTAAGCAAACATTTGGCGTTTTTACCTTGGGAGGAGCGCGACGCAACAGGAACAACATGAGAGGTGAGCGGGAAAGCGAAGGGAGGCATTTACTTGGCAAAAGCCGATAAAGACTATCGTCTTTTGACGACATTTGCAACGAAAGGAGCAGATACGCGGCCATTTTTTTTTGTCTTCTAATTTAGTACATGCTAGTTGCACTTCCGGAGCTAGCCTGATTTGCAGCGGCCTTGCAACGAAGTACAGCTACATTACTCGCATGCCACCTTTCCGCGGTGAGTACGACTTGTCGTTTTCGATGTGGAGCCGAGAGAAGGAATGTGGTGCGTGAATTTCGTCGTCAGTAATTGCGGCCTTCGGCTCTTGCGACAAGGACATTTTTCCGACCATTCACACGCTCCTGTAGGTCCTGGTGACGCTGCCGATCAGCTTTGGACAACAGAAAGGGGCTTTTCAACTCTTAGCAGACTGAAGACTTGGATTCGGTCCACCATGTGCGAAGATACATTGTTAGGACTTGCTTTACTGTCTATGCACCGGGACATTTTCGTCGATGTAAACAGTGTGAGGGAGCGATTTGCTCATGGTGGGGACCCCAGATTGCTGCTATCTCTATAATATGTCTATAATGGAAAAACAAATGGCTGTAAATTGACTGCTGTTATTTTTGTAGCCCGTTTATAAGAGAAATACGAATGGCTGTATATTGACTTTCTTGTGTCGGGTGCGTTAGGCTATGCCTCCTTTTTTATCATTGACGTCAATCGTTTGTGTATTTAGAAGCTGAGAAATTTGTTTGAATTGTTTATTTAGGCACAGTATACATCTTCATTTTATGCTGTCTGGGACTTGAAAGATTCTATCTTTGTCTGAAATTAAGTCATACACCTTACTGGAATTTTTGTTTGCGCTTTTTTTTGCGTTGTGGTTCAGTCGCCAACGTTCCTTTTCCATTAAATAAATTATTCGAATAATGTATACTGACTTTTGCTTAATACGCGATATTTCCCTCCGATACATAGCATATATAAGTGAATCCTTCATTTTCAATGTGGGACGGACGATTGTATTTTCAGCTCTGAGTCGAACTTAACGCCAGAAATCACGGCGGACGTGCTGGGATTTGTTTTGCAAACATTATAGGCAATTGCGACTCTAACTGACCAGTCGCACATGCGCACTTCGTACTTCTTTTCCGTAGTTTTTTCAGCTCAAAAATAGCTCAGCGCATTCTAAAAACCACCGTGTAGTGCCGCAAGGTTTGTTTTCTTCTACGCCTTTACAATAAGCATGCTTGGGGTACACATGTTTTAGTATACGTACTAACACGAAAAAAAAATTGAGTATTTGCGTGAATTTCTTCAGGGGGCAATTTTCGTCTCGCCCTCCGCGCCTTCCTGTTCTCTGCTATGCAACTGTCTGTGTCACGCCATTGCTGTCGCATGCGGCCGCTGCTAACAACGATGGCTGCACGTGCGTGATGCAGCACGGCGATGTCCTGGGCGTGAGCGTGCTGAACCGTGCGAGGCTTGCATGATGTGCTACACCGTTTGAATTTGGCGCTTATAAAGCGAAAGCTTTCTTAGTGAGACCTACGGCGTCCTGTTAAGAAACTAACGCACTTTTTCATGGACCGGTTGGTCGACCGAAAAGCTCTGATAAGATGTCTGGACACGCGGCGCGTGTGTGAAACAGGGCTTCCATCGTGTCCAAAACGGTTACTTGAAAATCGCGAGAAAGGAGCGGTTCTAGATAAGGAAATACACTCACCGATAATGAAGAGGGACTACATTAGTATGCCTTTATCTGATAAACCACGCATACGCAATTAGATCGTTCGCTGGTGCGCTTATTTAGTGCGCTAAAAATCGTCGCATGGGTTCGTTCTTCGTTTGAGGTTTAGCCCTTTGAATGTTTTGACGATCGATTGGACGCACTTTCAGCGAAGATTGAAAGGGACTTTTAACGAAGGGTTTGACGAAATTTTGACGCACTTTTGATGCCAAAAAGCTTTCGCGCTTCTCTCAAGTTTCTTTAGGAAGATAGTAAAGTTATTTCTCAAAAGTGCTGAAAAATATTTTTCGCTCACGAAATTCTGCCGGATACTGCTGCATCAAGTTTCTTTGACGCTCTAAAACTTTGTAATCAAACATTTTCGGCTGGATTTACTCGTTGAAATGTTATATCATTTAACTAATTCGTTAATTTATAAATGCGCAATATTAGTGTGAGATAGCTTTTGCCCGTTCTGCGTGACATAGTTCATTGGTCTTCGAAAACTTGTCATTTCTAATCATGCAAGACACCCAGTGCAGTACTATTAGTCTCCTTCATATGCTTGTACAGAGCAGTTACGAGCAGTTACGAGCAGTTACGAGCAGTTAGTGGGTATAGTCCTAAACTGCTGTCGTGGCAAAAATCCTATGCGAAAATAAAATACGAGGCTGCTTGGGAACAGTAAAAAATGACAAGTAAAAGCGGTCTTATGTTAGACATCGCAGTGATGTCACATGTCCGAGTGGACTATAGCCTACAGGCACTCTGGCAATCGAAGAAACGGAAGTAGCATTTACCCATGAATATGCGCAGCAAATAAAGACTAAGTCATTGATCTGAACGTTTAAAGGGGTCATGAAGACGGAATATACCTTTGTTCAGTTTGAAAAAAAAAAACTAGCTCTTAATAATTCACTCAGCTACATCCCAGCCGCGAAAGACGTATTACGTTTAACCGGGAAAGCGCAAGCAATATAGAAAAACTTTCAAATTTCGCGCCGCAGAGACGTGTTATGAACAGGAGCGACATAATATGAGCCAGCACTAAAAGCATAGTTTGCAGAGTGTTGACCGCCCGTTTGGATTCGGTGCTACGTACGGTCAAACGGAACTAGACATCCGCTTTAATCACCCAGTCATGTTTCTTAGCAGTGGCTTAGGTGGGCCGGCCGCCAGTCGCAGAAATAAGATTCTGTGACGTCATAGAGAAGTCGCCAGAAAGTGGCTAAGGAGTCGCCACTGCTGCGTTTACTTTCCCTAATATATCTACTATTTGTTTGATGGTTGCGATAAAATTGCTGTCATTGTTATCGGGACAAAGCATTTCTTTTAGTGAGCCAAACTTGCATTTTGTCTTAGAGGCCCCTTCAACTTTTAACTGCCAGCGCGGAACTAAGGGCAATCCGAAGCCGAATGAACTTCTCGGCTCTAGAAACGATTTGTGCTGGCCACAAAACAACACGGCTGCTGTATTGGGAGAATGTAGCCGTTTTCAATTATTTTCTTGCTGTAGGCTGCCGTGATAGAGTAAATTGCGACGTTTGACGAGTTGTGCACGCTGTGGATGGAAGGGGTCTCTGCTCTCGGGCCTCGGTGTCACACCGTTCGTGATGCCGGATGGTTGAGCTCACCGACACGGTGGGAACGAGGCCCTCCTTTCCTTCACTCATTCCCCATGGCCTAGGAGCAAGCAACAAAACGGTCAGTTTAATTGCCGTCTTAGAAACGAGAAAAAAGACTAGAGGGGCTAGACAGGTGGGGAAAGGGCCCCTTTTTGGGATATAACCGAACCCCCTCTTGGTGGGATGGATAAACGCGAACCTCTCTCGCTTTTCTGTCTATTCGAAAAGGAGGGGTGGGGGCAGGGGGGTAGTTGTTTTGGGGCGTAGAAATGCGTACGGCTTGCTTCTACAGCAGCCAAAACAAAGAGAGCGAAAGAAAGAAGGCTTTTTATTGAAAAAGCATAGATCTATGCCGGCGTTTGCTATCGCCTACATGCTTCTCTGCGAGGGGTCGGGGATGTAGGGAAAAAAGGCCCTAGAAAGAGGGGGGCAGAAAAAAAAAGAAAACTGACGGATGTTGCAATGGATGGAGTAGCTGGCCAGGAACGCCGCTGTCATCACCCTTGCCACGTTGTCAAGTGCCTTCCGTCCTAGGCAGAAATAAGAAGCGCAGGAAATCCCTGTCTATGCCCATGAGGAACGTGGGGAGAGCGGTGCAAAACTCCGACGCTTCTTCCGCGGGGGAGGTGGGATGCTGACTGGTGCAGCGAAGCATCGACTGGGCCAGTCTCAAGGATTAAAGCCATAATCCAACGGCCGCCGTCGTAGCCTGATGTAATTGCTAGTACCCCATCTTGTACTTCGTGAAGTGCATGCCGCGAATTAACTGCGATTTAAAACGACCACAAAGCTAACCATTGCGTCAACCGTAGCTCAGAGCAAAAAAAATTTTTTTTCCTTTTGGAAGTACTTTTGGTATAGCCTGTGGCGACTACGGTGAAAATTTTACCAAAGTTTATCCCTAATAAAAAAAAACTATTCTTAGGGGCTTAATAAATTATTCGCAACGCCCATTTGCCCATTCAATGTCCAAACATGCATCCCGATTGGCGCAAAGCGAACGTTCTATGATTATTAGGGAAAGCGGTTGCTTTTAAAAGCCAGCAGAAATACAAAACGAGTTATCCATATGGCACTGGACAAATGAAATTTTGATGGTGAATGTGTATAAAGAGTTATTTTAGCTGAAGTACGAAGTGCTTTGCTTTACCCTTCCGCGCACTGCACCCGGCGACCAGTCAGAACGGTGAACTGACACAGTAATTCTTAACTACCAAGGGTTTGATAATTTACTGTTCATATAGTTATACTTTACCATATGTTCTATCAGAGGGAACGAAACCTGCTGGAAAATTCCAGCAATGCTGCTACGAAAAAATTCAGTGTCATTCCACTCTGCGAAGGTGGATGACTAGCGGAGCTGTTTGTGGGGGATGGATTGGCCACACAAATCCCGCTTAAACCACGCCGTCGCGCTCGCGCCCGGGAAGCGTTCATTCAGTGGCATTAAAGCCATGTCGACATCTTGCGTTTTCCGTCTCGTGGTATTCGGGATTTCGCAGGGCATCGCGCTTACACTTGGTGGCCGCGGTCAGATCGTCGTCGGTGTTCTTCTTCTACCGCGTTCGTGGGGAGTTAGCCTGTTTTATCTCCACGAGTAGGCTTCACTGTGCAATACCTAGTGTGGGAAAGTCAGCTTACATCGACCAAGCTTACATCGGAATGCAAGGGGGAGCGATATCTACCCCTCTTCTACAGATGGGGCACCACGGCTCCCCCAGTCAAAGGGCACCTGAAGACTTCCGCTTAGCACCCCACGGCCACATTTGTCGTCGTAAATAATGCCTCCAATTCTAAAAAAACCTGTCAAACGGATTTTGATGCTAAACATTTTCAGCCGCTATATATTTGAAAGGCCTTCGTATGAAGCATTTATACAAGCTAATCTCCCGTCTCAAATATGCGATATCTGCAGTATCAATCAAAGGAGGGATGGTTTATTGTGTTTGCCCTTTGTATCGTGCTCATACTATCATGATACTAGCCAGCTCCACTGCACAGTATGACCAACATATCTACGTTAACCAGGTCAGATATTTCGGGAAACCGTGGTTCGCTAAACGGCTTGCACCAATCGCATAATTACTCGCGCTCTAACAAGTTGTCACCCAATATATTGGCAGTGCACCTATATATAACGGAATATGAGTGCGTCTGTACCAAAGCACTGTAATTTTTATAATATAATGGCACACCAGACAATCAAATAGTATAACACACATGGTTCTATCTACATGCACATTTTCACGCAAAGCACAAGTTTTTTTTTCATTTGATCTGTCTACTTAACTATCTTGCTTTGTCGCTATTCATCATTTGGTAGCATGAATGGCAATTCTCTCGGTTGGGAGGAATGTATATAAATTTGCTGGAAGTGTGTGTTGCTTTTGCAAATTTTTTTTTTACTTTTCTGCTAATTTGCATGTACACTGATTTTTTGCATTCATAAATGAAAAGGTATAGAATCGTGCGTGCTACTCTTGCATCGTGTAGAGGGCACAGTTCCCGTGAAGTCACTAACTGGCCTTTTTACTGTGCTTTCCAGCATCTGTGATACTGAGTTTATATTCCATTGGTTTGATTTGGTTTTATGTTGGTGGATCGATTAAGATTACTTGTGTATACGAGTGATTGTAGCGCCAATCTACAGCCCGGCAGAAGAAGTAGAAAAATGAATGATGATATTTAAATAACTACATTAATAATTATATTGATGATAATGATGATTATGCTTGTGGTAGCATAGTTTTGCTCCCCCAGGTGAAAAACAGTTCCGGCACCACTGCAGCGACCTTCTTAAAGTCGGCTTTACTCCTAAACACGAATTCATCGCTGAGAAGGCAATTTTAGAGGCTATTTGAAGCGCCGGAGTTGAATAGGGGACAGAATTGAGACGGTGCACAGAAATGAGGAGGAGGGGAGCGGCTTTTCTCGGTGCACTCACGCGAAAGGGGGAAGTTAGCCTACCACAGCTCAGCTGTAAAAATGCTGCTCTTTTGACCCGTCGACTCAGAAACCAGCTTCGAATCTCAAACTGGGACACTTTCCGCCAACTTCAGGAGGCGGCGGCTGAGTCGGATACCACTAACATTCGGGACATCGAAACCTGGATAGCCGAGCTAAATGACCATGTAAACATTGCCACGAAGATCATTCCCAAGGACACTCAGCTCCAGCAGGTAGACACAAAGCTCCTCCATATGTGGGAGGCTAAATCTAGTATCAAGCCCGTCTGCAAAAACAAAAATTAAATCGCCCACTACGTCGACGGCTTGCTCGCCTCAACTGGGAAATCGAAGAATATGCTACCCGCCTCACGCGACAAAACTGACACAGTACCTGTGATCGTGTGGATGGCCAAATGGGGGTACCCAGGACCTGGAACACCCTTAAAAGTCTTCTCGACCCCGAAAACAGCAGGCTTGTCCAACGTAACAACCTACGAGCACTGTTGCGCTCTTTCGAGGGCACTGACAGCGATTTATTGCATGATATACAGGCACGCTATATTAGCCCCAGCACGCCCGACCCCCTTCCTAAGTATACGGGGAATCCCAATCCTGATTTAGATAGGGCCATCACGATAGCAGAGGTTCGCGCTGCCATTCAAGGTCTTCGCAATAAATCGGCGCCTGGGCCTGACGGCATTACTAACGAGATCATCCGCAACCTTGACGATAGCTCGGTAGAGGCCCTAACGAATTACACGAATAAATGTTGGGAGCAGGGCGCTATTCCCGCCGCATGGAAACAGCCAAAATCACAATGATTCCTAAACAAGGAAAAAATCTTCAGCTCGGCAACCTCAGGCCAATCTCGCTAACATCATGTGTGGGAAAATTTTTTGAACACGTTGTGCTCGCTCGCCTTAATCACTTTATGGAAAACAAGCTCCTGTATCCACACACCATGGTTGGCTTTTGTGCCGTACTTTCCAAACAAGACGTCATGTTACGCCTCAAACACGAGATAATCAATGGCTACGGCTGCTCTCCGCTGGACACCAGGGCCGTTCTTACTCTAGATTTAACTAAGGCCTTTTACAACGTCCGCCACGACGCTATCCTGGCCAACCTTGCTGATCTCGACGTGGGTCAACGAGCTTATAATTACATCCAAGACTTTCTTTCCAACCGCACCACCCGGCTCGTCGTTGGCGGACTGGAATCAGACATTATTACGATGGGCAGTAGGGGGACTCCACAGGGCTCTGTTTTGTCCCCTTTCTTGTTCAACATGGCCATGATTAAACTCCCGCAGCTACTCAATTCCTTGCCAGCCAGGCCTTCAACATAGTTTATATACCGATGACATCACGTTATGGATGTCTGGAGGCAGGGATGGCGATATTCAAAAGACGCTCCAACAAGCTGTTGACATCGTCCATGCTTACGTAACCCCACGAGGTCTTGCGTGTTCTCCGCAAAAGCCCGAACTCCTTCTCTACCAACCTTCAATTCGCGGACGCAAACGCCCTCAAGCTACCCAGATATTCACCTGCAAGTACAAGGGAACACTATTCCTCGAGTTCCGCATGCATCAGGGTACTAGGCCCCAGAATACAAGCTTATGGCTCCAACTCAGAAACCATTCGAGCACTACACTCAGGCGCGACACAAATAAGTCCCCTCATTTCTCGGATCGCAAATAGACATCATGGCCTCAAAGAAGTAAACCTAGTACGGCTTGTGCAGGCATTTATTATCGGCCGAATTACTCATGTCGCGCCATTACTGGCTCTCAAAAAAGCTGAACAAGATAAACGTAACTGCATTATGAGGAAAGCTTACAAACAGGTGGTTGGAATTCCCATCACCCAATCTACTGAACATTTCGAAGCAATGGGTATCCATAATAGCCCTGGAGAGCTTCTTGAGGCGCAAAGGCTAGCACAACTTCAACGGCTCTCCAGTAGCGAAACGGGGCGCACTATCCTTCAACAGCTACACATTACTTACGCCTCCCAGCATGGGGAAAAGGTGGTGCTTGCTAACTCAATGCGGGCGCATATCCGTCCGTACATCACCTCTTCCTCGAAATATGCACCCGGTATATATCGTTGATCGACGCCTAGCCGGGGCGGCTGCTCTCCACCGCCGCCTTCGAGAGGAGAAACAAGTGTTCTACGTCGACGCCGCGGAATACCCAGACAGAGCGGCCATGAGCATAGTGGCAGTGGATCAGCAGGGTGATTCAACTGCCTATGGTTCAGTTTGTACAATTCACCCAGAGACCGGGGAGGAAGCAGCCATTGCACTAGCCATATCCTCCACGCTCGCAAAAATAATTGTGACTGACTCGAAAACAGCCATTAGAAACTTTGAGAAGGGTAGATTTTCACCCCAAGCGCAGCGCCTTCTTCAACCCTTTACTGGGTCAAAACTCCACGAGACCCTTCTTAGATGGACGCCAGCACAGTCGTCCTTGCCAGGTAATGAGCATGCTCACGAAGCGGCCCGAGGTTTCAGCTACCGGGACCGCCTCGATCTTGATGAGCAATCGCCACATAGGGGGGCAGGGACAGGCTTGTGACATATAGGGACATCACCGCTCACTATCGCTTAGGCCGCCTGAAATACCCGGCGGCGCATCCCTCCCTCAGTCGGTGGCAGTCTGTGGACTGGAAACTCTTGCATTCCGACACCTTTCCGAACCCCGTAGCCTACAGCCGCCTATACCCAGACATTTACAAAAAGCAATGTAGATGGTGCTCAGAACGAGCTAACCTGCAGCACATCGCATAGGCCTGTCCCGAG
Source organism: Haemaphysalis longicornis (assembly GCF_048455015.1). Classification (NCBI taxonomy): domain Eukaryota; kingdom Metazoa; phylum Arthropoda; class Arachnida; order Ixodida; family Ixodidae; genus Haemaphysalis; species Haemaphysalis longicornis. The sequence goes on along the minus strand of NW_027526203.1, from coordinate 348,114,997 downwards.
AAACCACAACACACATCACAGACAATAGTGATAAGGACTCTGGAACAATGGGAGGCCGTGTTGCTCAGCTGCGACCAAGAGACTCAACGCAGCCGTGTCAAACTGGCCGAAGATGCCGCTAGGGCTCACGGGCTCCTGGCCGCCATCTGACGGGGAAGGACCGTCGAACGCTCCCTTTCGTCACCTTCCCTCCCTCATGGGCAAAGTAAAGTTTTCTCATCATCATCATCATCGACGAACCTGAAATTTTCTGGTTTCACGGCACGTGTCTCCCTAGATAGGCAGTTCGCTCGAGAGTATACGCAAGCAATCATGGAACTCGGGCCTTAATCGCTTCGGAGCTACCTTCTGTGCTGCTTGCTTACCGCCGCACCCCATTCTCCGGCGCTGCCCATCGGCGACTGGAGCGGTCCCTACCAACCCCTGGCGTGAGCTGTTCCTAGTACTCCCCCCCCCCCCCCCCAAAAAAAAAAAAAAAAAAAGCAGCAGCAGCTGCGACAATCTTGATTAGTTAGGCTGGGAAAGGGCAAGGAGTGAACATTTACGCTAGACTCTGCCTGCCACAGGCACTGTTGGGAAAGGATGTTGTTTAAATAAATAAAATTTCTCCTAAGCAGCGACCGAAGACTTGAGTTCTTGTTCTTATTCTTTCGTTGATTGATTGATTGGTAGGGTTCAACGCGCTGACGGAACGAGGCGTGCCGTAGTGAAGGGCTCCGGATTAATTTTGACCACCTGAGGATCTTTAACGTGCGCCGAGGTCTCGTACACACGGACGTTCTTGCTTTTCGCCTCCCTTAGAAAAGCGGCCGCCGAGGCCGGGAATTGAACCCGCGTCCTCGTGCTTAGCAGCACAACGCCTTAGCCACGGAGCCACCGCGGCGGGTCGTGGATCCAATGCCAAAAACCTAAGTGGAACGCTAGCAAAAGTCTCTGACGGTTCCGCCCCAGAGAAGTCTTGTGGGCGCAGATGCGGAGCAAAAAAAGCTTGTAAGTAAAATAAAAAAAAAGCAGTCTTCCGCACTCCCACACAGTTCCTCAAGAAGCTAGTGAGAATTTCTACGCCCACGCCAGTCCAATGAAGTGATGGTGGTTCAAAATGCCGCTCGCATCTCACCTGAGGGAGGTGTAGGGTGATACACCAGTGATATAGCTTATTGAGAAAAGGAATCGTGATCCCAATGCTCATTATTACCCTCTTCGCGTTACACTAGCAGGATTACGGGTAAACCAAAGGACGTCGTTCCTTCCTCATCAATAAGGCTCACAGCATTTAGTAGCCACATTTTTCGCGATGAAAAAGCCCCCCAACATTTTTTATGAGTTATATGCAGTATGAGAGGGGTTGGAAACCCCCTCGTTGCTTTCCCGTCGCTGTTCGATGGCGGCAATGCGTTTCATTTTGCCAGTATACGCTGGCTCCAGACCAAGTCAGCAGACTTAAATGTGAGGCACAAATATAGCCTCCAATTGTAAGTCCAATTTTTTGCTTGTCCAAATCCCACTCCTTCACACTCCACACTCCGCCTACCCATTCCCTTTACTCCTCTCCCCAGGCGTGTATTTTCCACCCTCTCCTCCCTACTATTTTCCCTTCTCTCTATCTATCCCTCCCCCTACTCTAGTCCAATCACCGTCGCATATTCCGCTCTCCTCCTCCACTCATTATCACCCGCTCCAATCACAGTCCTCCCCCTCCACTTCACAGTTTCCTCCCGAGCCCTTCCTTGCTAGCCTTCTCTTATCCATCTGGCTGTGCTATTCTCAATCTGTTCTATCCTACTTTCCTTTTTTCCCTTCCCCCTCTACACTCCTCTTCGCATCACCCGTCATTTGCCAACCAATTCCCAGTGGATAATTACCACGCTCAGGCTCACCATATCTGACAGATTCTGGTAACAGACAGACAGGCAGACACACAGAAAGGAAAATCTCCGTAGAAGTGACAATTCGTATCCACCTGAATAGAAAAGAATGGCCTCTCATCTGCTTGTTTGGTTGCAAATGTCGCCTAAAGACGATACTCCGCGGCCCCCCCTGCAACCTAACTGCCCCTGCCCTATCTCTACGCGACCCCTCCCGCTCATCCCACGATGAATACGCAGAAAACTCCTCCGGTGCAACCCCATGCACATGCGCGAAAGAGCCAGGTTGGAGAGGAGTTAAAAGTAAGGGGTGAGTGGTTGGCTCGGGTTTATCGCAGCTAGCTACTGCGTGAATCCCATCTCAAGCGATAACGACGGGAGGTGCGGACGGTCCAGCGTCAACGTGGCAATGGCAGCATAGGCCGTACTATAATAGTGACACTAATCCGTAGAGCACTGCACGGGCACGGGCTGACCCGAGAGCCCGGGCCGGGTCGGACCACCCGAAGCGTTTATTGGCGGACACGGACAGGGTTCGGGCTTTAATTTATTGGCCTGGCGTTAATATTTCCGACGTGAAGTGTAGAAAAGAGCATTAATAGGAATGTTTTGAGTTTATTTCCACTCGCTTCTTGATGTTATTTAGCGCACGCATTGTTTTAAAAACGTGTTTTGCTTGGTCTGATAGTCACTGTACTGTAAAAATTTTGTGTGCTGCATCAAGATTTTATATTTTGGGGAGCAACATACCAAAGATGCGACTACAAGGAACGCCGTAACGGTTAAGTAATTAATTCGGACAACGTGGAGCTCTGCACCTACGTCTATGTAGGCGTGTGCTTTACATGTCGCACCCATCTAAATGAGGCTGCCGTGGCCGGGAACTCGCGTGCTAGAGAAACAGCACTGCTGAGAAGCCACTGCAGGTAAAACATTTCAATGCTCGTACATACACGTTGATTGAGAGGCGGCACCGAAAATTCCGGCATACCAACTTGTGGCCTAGACAACGACGTGACGTTGCCAAGAATCCGGTAATCAAAGGTGATGGTGTGTCTGATGTATGGACACGAGGAATTATTGCGCCGATGTCACGTGAACTTAAAACGGTGGAAGCTAAAGCACGTGCACTACGTAACCCTATTTTTTTTCCACTTCAATCCATGACGTGCTGTACAGACTAGATGCTCTGTCTTATTGCCCGCTACGAAGACACTCAACCAAATATAATGAACCAATTTTCTTCAGCGTCCAAGCCTGGGCTTGGTCACGCACACGCGGTCCTTCCCTAGTCTTAAAAATAAATGGCTGGGTCCGGGCCGGGCCTATACTTGAGAAGACGGGCCTGGGCCGGGCCTGGGCCCCGGCTCACTTACGGGCGAGCCCCAGGCCGGGCCGGGCACGAACTAGGTGTTACGGGCCCGGGTCGGGCTTGGCGTTTATAAAGCGGGCTCAGGCCGGGCCCGGACCTTAAAATCTGGCCTGTGCAGTGCTTTACTAGGCCGTACGTTACTTCGAAAAGGAGAGGCCACGCGTCATGCGTAAAACAGCGGCCGCACGTCACAGCTTCACTGGCTAACAATCTGTATGGAGTGCATGAGCGCATTTTTTTAAATGCAGAGCATTTCAGTAACTCACGATGTCACCCGCGTTGGCGTCCGTAGTCCGCACGCTCACTGCGCATGCGCGTCGAGTCGAGGCGAAAGCGAACACATCTCTCGCGAGGGGCATTGGATTGGATTCGAACACTCTCTCGCGAGGGGCATTGGATTGGATTCGATTGGATTGGCTTGGATTGGATTGGCTTGGCTTGGCTTGGATTGGATTTGGATTGGATTGGATTGGATTGGATTAAAGTGGATTGTGTTGGATTGTGTTGCGTCATAGCCGCGGCACGTTGCGTCATAGCCGCGGCCGGCAGACGCGCTTGGGCCGGCGCATGTGCAGTACTCTCTCTTCCGCGGTTTCCTCTCCTTCGGGCGCGCTGCCCATATAACCAGTGTGCCGTTCTCAGGCCAAGCAACATCCGCGGTTGGCTCAAACACCTAGAGTCCACGCCGCTTTACAAGTACGCCAACGTCGTCGACTGGGACCGGCTTACGCAGTCCCCTCAACGTATATAAGCGGCGGAGCGCGCGTTCGGAATTCAGTCAAGGGCGTCTTTGCATGGCTTACGCTTGACGTGACGCTTTGCTTGACTCGAGTAGATGCGTCGCATTTACTCGAGTTCCCCCCGTGGGAAGATGCGGGCGGCTTTTTTTTTTACATTTTGTTTTTCTTCTGCTTGGGACAGCATGAGTTGACACCTTGAGGTGTTTGTTTTTATCCTGCCTACCTTGGAACCCATTGTAAAGCGAAGCTTCAGTGTTCTCACTGGTGGCGTCTGTAACGCGAATACGCCCTGCCGGAAAGCCAACTTTCTCTGACGATGGTGATGATTGTGAGCGAAGTGTAGAAAAAGTTAGGCCTAACGTCTTGTGGATAACAGCCTTATGGCACGCAGAGCAACGCCATTCTCGTCCTACGTCGGCCTGTGGGCAACGGTTGTCGATTCACCTCACAAAATGGCGTTAGGCCTATTTACGTCGCGCCGCGCTGTCGTACGCCTGCGTCACCTCTTCTCTCTGCTGCACATCAACCTTTGCGGAGGGGGCGTAACGGAGCTGTCGCCAAGCTACGCTGCAAAGCGTTTCATTTTTTAAATGCAGAGCATTTCAGTAACTCACGATGTCACCCGCGTTGGCGTCCGTAGTCCGCACGCTCACTGCGCATGCGCGTCGAGTCGAGGCGAAAGCGAACACATCTCTCGCGAGGGGCATTGGATTGGATTCGAACACTCTCTCGCGAGGGGCATTGGATTGGATTCGATTGGATTGGCTTGGATTGGATTGGCTTGGCTTGGCTTGGATTGGATTTGGATTGGATTGGATTGGATTAAAGTGGATTGTGTTGGATTGTGTTGCGTCATAGCCGCGGCACGTTGCGTCATAGCCGCGGCCGGCAGACGCGCTTGGGCCGGCGCATGTGCAGTACTCTCTCTTCCGTGGTTTCCTCTCCTTCGGGCGCGCTGCGCATATAACCAGTGTGCCGTTCTCAGGCCAAGCAACATCCGCGGTTGGCTCAAACACCTAGAGTCCACGCCGCTTTACAAGTACGCCAACGTCGTCGACTGGGACCGGCTTACGCAGTCCCCTCAACGTATATAAGCGGCGGAGCGCGCGTTCGGAATTCAGTCAAGGGCGTCTTTGCATGGCTTACGCTTGACGTGACGCTTTGCTTGACTCGAGTAGATGCGTCGCATTTACTCGAGTTCCCCCCGTGGGAAGATGCGGGCGGCTTTTTTTTTCTACACTTCGCTCACAATCATCACCATCGTCAGAGAAAGTTGGCTTTCCGGCAGGGCGTATTCGCGTTACAGACGCCACCAGTGAGAACACTGAAGCTTCGCTTTACAATGGGTTCCAAGGTAGGCAGGATAAAAACAAACACCTCAAGGTGTCAACTCATGCTGTCCCAAGCAGAAGAAAAACAAAATGTAAAAAAAAAAAGCCGCCCGCATCTTCCCACGGGGGGAACTCGAGTAAATGCGACGCATCTGCTCGAGTCAAGCAAAGCGTCACGTCAAGCGTAAGCCATGCAAAGACGCCCTTGATTGAATTCCGAACGCGCGCTCCGCCGCTTATATACGTTGAGGGGACTGCGTAAGCCGGTCCCAGTCGACGACGTTGGCGTACTTGTAAAGCGGCGTGGACTCTAGGTGTTTGAGCCAACCGCGGATGTTGCTTGGCCTGAGAACGGCACACTGGTTATATGCGCAGCGCGCCCGAAGGAGAGGAAACCGCGGAAGAGAGAGTACTGCACATGCGCCGGCCCAAGCGCGTCTGCCGGCCGCGGCTATGACGCAACGTGCCGCGGCTATGACGCAACACAATCCAACACAATCCACTTTAATCCAATCCAATCCAATCCAAATCCAATCCAAGCCAAGCCAAGCCAATCCAAGCCAATCCAATCGAATCCAATCCAATGCCCCTCGCGAGAGAGTGTTCGAATCCAATCCAATGGCCCTCGCGAGAGATGTGTTCGCTTTCGCCTCGACTCGACGCGCATGCGCAGTGAGCGTGCGGACTACGGATGCCAACGCGGGTGACATCGTGAGTTACTAAAATGCTCTGCATTTAAAAAATGAAACGCTTTGCAGCGTATCTTGGCGACAGCTCCGTTAGGCCCCCTCCACAAAGGTTGATGTGCAGCAGAGAGAAGAGGTGACGCAGGCGTACGACAGCGCGGCGCGACGTAAATAGGCCTAACGCCATTTTGTGAGGTGAATATCGACAACCGTTGCCCACAGGCCGACGTAGGACGAGAATGGCGTTGCTCTGCGTGCCATAAGGCTGTTATCCACAAGACGTTAGGCCTAACTTCCTATTTTACGTTTAGGACGTTAGGAATAACGTCACATCTTGGAGTTTAACACTTTAAACCGGCACCCACTCAAAACATTGCTCACTGAATGCCAAGCAGCAGGTACCGAGTCGAGCCGTACACCCCAAACCCAAACGTTAGGCCTATACACCCGAGAGTTCTGTGGGTGTTCGAGAAAAGTGGTACGTACCTCCATAATAGCACATATATACTCGCAGTGTGGGATTGGCAAACCAAAGAATTTTTTTTAAAGCCTTGTCTTTTTTTCATTTATATCGTATAATCCAATCCACTGTGATTGGTTTGATTGATTATGAGGTTTAACGCACCGACGCTACGCAGGCGATGAGGTGCGCCGTAGTGGAGGGCTCCAGATTAATTTTTACCAGATGGGGATCTTTAGCGTGCGCCGAATTCTCGAACACACCGGCGTTTTCGCTTTTCGCCTCCATCTGAAAAGCGGCTGACGCGTCCGGGAATGGAATCCACGTTCTTGGACTCAGCAGCACAACGCCTTAGCCACTGATCGAGCCACCGCGGCGGGTATCCACTGTGTATTCTAAAATTAAAGAACGTTGGTTTTCTCTGATTTCTACTTACACTTTGCCTCAAATATACTTCTTATTTACTTTGCGTTGAACAATGTGGACATGTATATAAACCATTGCACCACTTTTAGTAGTTCGAAACGGTCCTGCTCACATATATACTTCCGGTTCAAGCACTCTTTCATTTTGCTCGTGCGACTGAATCGAGTGGCAGACGGACGGACCGACCAAAATTTTTGGGTTTAGGTAGCCCAAGAAAGACAAGCGCAAGCTTTTAAGCGAGTGGTTTGGGGTGGGGGTGCATTTTACTAAGGAGCGCGAAAGCTGCATCTAAATGGCGTAGTGCACTGGCCGGTGGCAATACCGCAGATTCAACTTGCCTTTCAAAGCCTTAATTCGGTCGGGTTCAAGGGATTTGAATCGTATTTAATTCACAAAGACGACTTCATTCCTTTCGGGTTGTCAATCTCTCCTTCTTTCAGGGGCCCCCCAGAAGTAGAACCATGCGTACGTCCCTAGTAAGAACAACATTGGGAGGGCAAGGGAAGAGTGTACTCATATGCACGCACACGAGATGAAGAAAAAAGGGAAAGATAATGAAAGAAACACCAAGAAAAAACAATAAAGACTTCACAAAGAAGCAACTAAAAATACAAAAACTTCGCTGTGCCCTCGGCATACTCTACATGACCTTGCGATTGCTTTGTTCATTTTTTTTATGTTCTTCAGGGAAATCGTAAAATGGCTGGTCGTCATGGTGAAAGCAGACAGGGAGCCGCGTAAAGCTGGTGCCTAGCTTGCGACACAGCAATATCGATAGGCACACTTTATGACAGGCACACTTTATTTCCCTCTTCCCTCCCCCCGGTTTCGGAGCTCAAAAATTTCTGAAGAGAGGAGGTCCTCAGGCGAGTGAATTTAACCTAACCGTGCACGCGTACTTCTGGTTGCGCACAGTGTGTCAGCAATGAACGTACTGACCCAGCGGCGACCGGCTTCCCTGTGCTCGAATATAGACCCACACAAGCCTACGAAGGTAAACGCCGCACTGCTATCGTTGCGTAAGTGATTCCCCCCGTACCCGTGGACAAACAAAGGCGACTCATGCGATCGCGGATAGTTATGTTAGTACAATGAGGAAAATCTCTCATCCCGCACGTATTCGACCACGTGTTCCGACGGCGTGCGGCGCGCTGTCCCGATGACTTGTCCTGAAATAGACACCCCCGCTGCCTCGATGCTTCGTGCGGTAGGAACAATGGGAGCACTTCCGAGATGCGACGTCGGCCGCTTGTTACCGTCTAGATCGGTGTCGTGAAACTGCTGCGCCCATATGCCTCGTTCCTTCTCTCTTACTTTCCTGCTTGGTTTAACAACGTCGAGATCCAGAGCAGCAGGCAGCGCGCAAAAAAAGAAAGGAGCGTTCTGCTCGCAGCCTACACTGTTATGCTTGTCAGTGCGGACCTAATAACCCAATAACTTCAGGTATTACGTCAACGCCAATGCAAGCTTCCTCCGTTCACGACCGGCAAGAGACAACAAGGGTCTTTTTCGGAACAGAATTCTTGACTAACCAGGAGCAACCCAGAATGCGACAAGGGGTCATTTTTATCATGCGTTGCTGGAGTGGAAGCTTCCTCGTTGTCTGCATGGACTTTTCAGTTTACAGGCAGCTGAATGTGCGTGCGGGACGGATAGATCGAACAGGCTGGACGCGGCTAGTATTATCTGCATGCGAGTTGCCCATCAACGTAATCGTTATTGTTGTCGTTACCATCCAGTTGATGTCTCGTGCAGGGCGAAGGCCTCTCCCACTCACTTTTATACCCCTTCCCATCCTTCGCCAGCCGAGTCCACTGTGTGTTCCCGCATTTTCTGCTCTCATGCCTCCATCCGGATGCATGCCTTCTGCCCCTACGCCTCATTCCGCCCTTGGGCACACAGGCATTCTGTTACTCGTGTGGTCGGCCTGTTGTAGGCTGGTCATACGCATCGCAGTGTGAAGTCGAACTCCATTTCTTTTTCTTGCGGGGAACTAGATGATCTTCCATCCACGCATTCCGCTTGCTTTCTGTTCTCGTTTAGGCCACTTCAAGACCCACCTAAATTTAAAAGGGGGTGTTAGACTCCACGATCTAGGCGTCTACAAAAATGTTTTGCACTGAGTTGCATTACGGGTTTTTTGCAGTGAAAAGTGCCGGAATTGAAAAAAAAAAGAAAGCAGGAAATAAATTCACGGGTATTAAACAAGCTTAGTTCAAAATATTCGTCATTGTCGTCGTCAGGCTGGCTATCTCCACGGAAGCTGTTGACCCCATGCTTAAAACTTATTCCTGCGTCCCCACTCCTGTGCGGGAAATTCGTCTTGTTTGGCTGTCTGTCCACTGTAGATTACCCCTTAGTGAAACCGCAGATATGTTGGCTAAAATGGCATTGGCTGTACCGGTTATAGCGGCGATTCCCCCGTTTGCTTGCTCGTTGCGAACCCGTTATCGCCAATACCTGTTGGCCCAAGATGCCTCTGATTACGGGCTGCACACGTGTCCTAAGCTTGAACACCTCAGGCTCCGTTGGAAAAGAAGTTCTTGCCAGACTGGCTTGTGCGAAGTAGGGCTGTCCTCTTTTTCTTGTGATGTCCCCCACCTATAATCAATGCCTATGTCGGTAAGATTTGATGAACTCTCCCTTGTGCCACTTTCGCCAAAAAATTGAATCTGTGGAACATTTCTTCCTTTTTTGCCACTGGTTCTCTAATCTTCGAAGAAGGCTGCTGGAGACGCCTAGGACTGCCATTGTCTCTTCCTGTGCATTCATCTTTCGAGGGAATAAAGCTGGGCCACTCTTATAGAAATGTATCTCACGTCGCCCACTCATTTATTTGAGAGAAGGCTCGTTTGCCGTGCTAGAACTATAATCATGCACCTCTCCGTCTAACGACGACGATGGTTGAACGCGGAGCTTTCTCGCGAGGGATCCCTCGGTTGTCGTCAGAGTTTGGACTTTGGCGTGTTGAGCTTTGACTTTGACTCGCACGCAGTTTACACTTTTGATCGCACCGGTTTTGACTTTGACCCTTCGCCATTTGATTTCGCACGAAATAAACTTCGCGCTCAACCATCGCCGTCGCTATAGACGGAGGGGTGCATGTTTTTCTGTCTAATTTTGCAAGTCCATGCACCCCTCTACAAGTCCAAACTGCTTTGACCGTGTCGCAATGGCACCGGATAGACGCCGGCTTCATAACGTGGGAGACCCAGGTTTGATTCCGACCACGGGAGGCATTGTTTTCTTGAGGCGCTTGATACACGATCATCCCCGCCGTCAAAAAAAGTTGGCTTTCCTGCAGTGCGTTTGTGCTGCGCTCGGACGCCATCAGTGAGACATAGAAAGCTTCGCTTAAATTAACATGAAGTTGACCTTTTACTTTGTATTCGCGCTCGTCTCCTCGCCTCTTTTTTTCTTCTTCTTCTTCTTCTTCTTTCTCTTAACCGTCGTGACTGACGCCTGTGCTGCACGGCCACTTTCGATTGACAGTTGAACGCTCGCTCAGAAGTTTGCCACTTCCCAGCGCCAGATTTGAAGTTGAAGAACCTGTGTGCCGCCAGGCGAAGAGCCGACCGGCAGCTTAAGCGAAGGAAGGGTGATCCAACGCTGAAGACCACCTTCAACAGACTAAACTCCGCTATCCGGCGCTATACATTCAGATTAAGGCGCTCCCAATGGGCTGCGTTTTGCTCTTCCGTATTCACACCAGTGCCTCTAATTTGGAGCATCGTGAACTCGTTGTCTGGACAGTCACGTTCGATAAGGCCGTTTGCGGCCTTGGCATTACGGAAGGATGTGACGATCTCCCAATTGGCTGAGGAATTTGCGGACGCGTACACTTACACCATGTATGGGGGACTCCTTTCCCCGTTAGCCTCCATGTCCTCCTCAGCGTTGGATGCCCCATTCACGCTTCGGGAGTTCGAGAGCGCGCTAAGTTCCTTACGCAGGCGATGTTCACCAGGGCCTGACGAAATCACCAATCAAATGCTGCTTAATTTGCCTACGGAACGCAAAAACGATCTCCTCCGGTACTTCAACCACATTTGGGAGACTGGTGCCATTCCTTCTTCGTGGAAACTCGCCTGAGTGGTGCCGGTTCTTAAACCTGGAAAGGACCGAACGGTGGTGTCTTCATACCGGCCTGTTTCCCTCACATCTTGTGTGGCGAAGTTGATGGAGAAACTGGTTTGTGCGAGACTAACCTGGTGGCTAGATCGTTATAAAAAACTACCATACTGCATGACTGGGTTCCGACGACGCTTAAGCGCCCAGGATAGTGTTCTGGACTTTATTGGCCATGTCGAACATAACCGAGTGCATGAACTTTCAACTATAGCTCTGTTTTTTGACGTTTCGCAGGCGTATGACTTTCTTCTGAGACAAGCAATACTGGACAGACTACATGCAATGGGGGTGTCAGGAAGCCTTCTTCGCTTTGTTCACGGCTTCCTCACAGACCGGTACATGCAAGTACTGTTGGGGAGTGTGCTAAGCGAAAAAAGAAGCGTCTCGAGGGGGGTTCCCCAGGGTAGTGGTTTGTCCCCTATTCTTTTCAATGTGGCTATGGCTGGGCTACCTGCAGCACTAAAAGAAGCTCGACAACGAGCTTAAGTATCCGTGTACGCGCGCGATGTTTGCATCTGGTTGTCCGGATATCAACGTAAGCGACTGGCAGTGATGGCTCAACGGAGTGTTCCCACCATGCAGAAATATTTGTCCTCCGTCGGACTGACGCTCTCGGCCGAGAAGTCCTGTTTTGTTCTTTTCCCTTGGAACAGGTGACGGTCCACCCGTGTTAATTTAGTATTGTGCAGCCTGTCTATGCGTCAAGCCACTCACGTGCGGTTCCTTGGTGTCACCCTCGACAGCAGACTGTATTGGCGACGGGCAGTCGACATGACTGTTTCGGCTCTGCTTCCCCGTGTGAACATTTTGAGGAGAATTGCTGGAGCTAAGTGGGGGAATCACCCGGCGTCGATGATTAAGCTGCACTCAGCTCTGATTATGAGTCGCATTCTTTACCACTTGCCTCTGATCTTCCCTTCAGAATCCCAGTATGAGCGCCTCGAAGCGTTGCATAGAAAAGAGCTGAGGATAGCAATTGGAGTTCCTCAGGGAGCGGCAAACGAGAAGGTAGTACGGGAGAGCCAGTCTGCTACGCTCCGCTTGATGGCGTCACAGAGGTTACTGACGCAGGTAATGCGTCTTGGGGAAACCAGTGCTGGAAGAGCAATAATACGGAGGCTTCGATCAAGGACGGCCTCTCATGCGCACACTGCTCTTAACACTTTGAGAATATTGTGCCATCAGTGGCCAGGGAAACTTCCCATCTCAATGCCGCCATGGTCTTACGAGAGCCTTCAGTGTCAGCTACATGTTCCTCACATGAGAGTCAGGCGAAACACGCCAGTGGAAGCAGCCAGATTTTTGGTTCTTGAACATTTGGAGAACACTTATTCCAATCACCTTCAAATTTTTACGGATGACTCAGCCGATCCGTACAGAGGGGTTAGAGCATCGACGTATATCATTCCTGATTCCCCGGTTTCCTGGGCAGCACGCCTGGATCATGTGGTGTCCTCCACCGAATCCGAGTGCATTGCCATCGTGGCTGCTTTGAGAAAACTTAAGTCGTATAAGCCGCAGGAAGTTGTAATTCTGACTGACTCAAAAGCAGCACTACAACTTTTGCAGCGTGGGATCCCCACGAAAAAGGACTGACAGCGTTCCTTACGGCTTGTGCAAGAACTCAGCAGCAAGGGTTTTAATGTGCAGTTTCAATGGATTCCATCCCATGTTGGCGTCAAGGGCAATGAGACCGCTGATCAGATGGCACGGAGTGCGCTGCAATTTGCGCCGACAGTTAAAGTTTCCCCCAATCACTGGAACGACTTCAGGCGAACAGTGGCTGAACATTTCAAGTCTCTGGGAAATCCCTATCACCAGCCTTGCGTCACAAAGGGGCTTACAAGATCGGAGGCAACGTTGCTGTACCGCATCCGAACGGGCTCAGCGAAGACCACATGTTCAAGGTGTGCCTCGTGCGATCGCCTCTGTGTTCGTCATGTGCAGTGATAGGGGATGTACATCACTACGTAATGTGTTGCCCAGAGCATGATGTCGAGCGGACTGCAATGCTCTCAGCGATTCGAAAGCTGGCAGCCCCACACAGCACTCTGGACCACATCGTATTTCCAAGGGGACATTGGATGCTGCGAAGAGACGTGTCACGCCTTCTCCTAAGCTTCCTTGAGGAGACGGAGCTGGCAAACTCGTGGTAAACCATTGGCTAATTAGGAGGAGCTTGGGCGGAGAAATTGCCGGCATATCCAGCCAGGCTAACGCCACCTAATCCCACAACAACCACCACCACCACCACCACATGCCCCATGTATTTACAATGGTGCACTCGATAGACAATAGTATTGAAGTCCTTCGGAAGGCCTTTGAAACAACCGTGTAGCACAATTATAAATCCATTTTCCTGCTCCTCTATTTCTGTCTCATCTAATTGGTTTCCATGACTAAACAAATTCTTCTTGGCTAGTCCCCCTGAGTGGGTATGCATGACTTTTTATGGGCCACCGCTACCACCACTGCAGGACGAAGGCCTCTCCCATGTTTTTCGAATAGTTCTGTTTTGCGATTCTCCATTCTTTTATCCCGAATTTTCTGATTCCATCCCTCCATTGAGTTAATGGTGTTTCCCTGCTTCAAGGCCCGTCTGTCGGCACCTTCTGTGCTACCCTGGTGGTCCAGCGGTTGTCAGTTGTCCGCATTATACATGCCCAGCCCACATCGGAGAAGACTCCGCATCCACGAAGCTGGTCGGGCCACCGTGAACCCACCGATCCGACTACCGCTAAAGAATTTCAACCATGGTAATCCCAGCGATTTGCACATGGTTCGAATTCCAGAGTGATTGCCCTCGTGATGGCGTGCTTGCTGCCCTTTATCACTGTCGCGGGGACTGCCGGGAACATCAGCCGTGACGCACATTCCAACTGGTTCCCGACCACCCTCGTTTCCTGCCGTCGCACCGAGAAACCCCCGTGAGGGAAAAGGGGCGGGAGGGGAGGGGGGGGGGGGGGGTGTCACGCTACCTCCTTTTGTAGCGTGAGCTACACTGGCCGAGGTTGAGCAGTTTCGCGTGGCTCCTGGAGAGCCGGGCTGTGCATGCGCGAGGAGCAGTGATGTCACACGGCGCACAGAACGCTGCTCGCTACCCGGCGTCTCTCACACACCCCACGTGCCCAGCGTCTTCGCCGACCTCCGTTCCGCACGAGGCGGCCCGGTCCACTTGATGATCATGTGAGATGCGAGAGGTGGCCGGTTGTGGAACCGATGGCTCGTGCGTCGCAGCAACATTGGCGTGCGCCTGGGGAACCAGCTTAGCTCTGGGGCGATTGGTGACGCTGCACCGGAGCCGCTTGATATACTATATACATGTGTCACATAATGCGTATACCGTGAGTGTGTCATTGAAGCAGCAGTAAGCATGACAATCAAGCTAATCCTAGACAACCAGGAAAGCTAAGAATACCCAGCGGAACCTTAGCTCACGCTACGTATATCCTGGCATAGCCGAGCTAAAGCCACTGCTATTTTTTTGTCTCGACGCGAAAGACTAAAGCTTATGCAAAAATAAAAACGGGCTCCCCACGTGTTAAGAACGAAGAAAGCTACTCAGAAAATGGCCACATGGGATGGAGGCCGTAATGGCGGTCAAACAGGACTGGAGGCACGACTACATCTCGAAGTTGCGATTGTTATCGGTGTCTTTAACCGGCGGCCACCAATCGCATATGTCCCTGTGACGACATAAGGTATTGGCAAGAAAGCGGCTGACGAAAGGCAACAATCTCATCTATTTTCCGGATTATCTAGCCTAATTTTAATTGCGGGGCTGTTAAAGGGCTGGTCTTGACGACAGTCTGTCCTGGTATCGTGTCACGTTTCCACCGGAGCAGGTTTCTCCACACCGCGAAAACCGGTTCCCACTATAGAAAAAAAAATAAAAAAGTCCTTCGCCTTCTAAAATGACAGCTTATATTTCCCCTAAACAAATGAATTCCTAGCAATACATTTGTGCTAGACGTGAAGCCGACATTAAGATCTACGTAAGCTTCGACTTTCGACTTTATAACCTGGCTTTCTTACATTGCCTGTTGGACAGCGAAGCATTGCCATCTACGCAAGGAGTAAGATTAAAGAAAATGGCTCTGTTATATATTGTATTCCAAAACAAATTGTATGATAATTAGCCGCTAAAACGACTCTACCATTATGCCGAGTTTCATTTACTTGTCATGATTAGTTATTTCACAGTGAAGTTGCAAACGTTACAGTATTGCTGTCTTCTATCAATACATGGCTATCTACGAAAGGAGTATGGTTACAGAAAACGGCTGTAACTGCTGTTTTACAAAAATATCCGGAAAGACATTATATGAAAATTATCCGCTAAGATGACTCTAGCATTACGCACAAGAACGAATCCGAAGCTAAACGAAATCTTTGTAAACAGAAACCCACAACTCCACTCTTTGAGCAGATTTCACACTGGGTGGAATTGGGTTTAATTTTTTTTAGTTCGCCATTAAAATTGACATCGTAGTCATTAGGGATAAGGCATCTTTCGGATGATCAAAACTTGAAATCTTTGTTCACAGCCCTTTTGATTTTTTTTCCGCACGTAGTGATAACTGAACTTGCCAAACCGGTTTGCGAATCGGTATTTTTTCGGTTAGACATATAGAATCAGAAGTGGAAATGAGGGTCTTGTTGAATTAACACAGAAATGAAGGCCAGCAGTCAAGAATGCCAAAAAATTCCGTAAAGGGGAAGGAATTCATCGTTTTTTGTTTGAAGCACTTTTAAATTTTAAAATGAAAGATGCTCCAGGTGGGACCCAAACCCACAACCTTCAGAATAGCGGACTGATGCCATACAAACTAGGCTACCGGGGAGGCTGTGCTCCTCTGAACTTTTTTGAGTATTTATGTGAAGGTAATTAAAGGTCTAGGGTTCAGGTACCCCACGGAGAGCGTGTTTTTCTCCAATTTCTTCCATTTCAAAAATTGAAATAAAAGTTACATACATACATACATACATACATATATGCATACATACATACATACATACATACATACATACATACATACATACATACATACATACATACATACATACATACATACATACACACATACATACATGCATACACACATACATACATGCATACATACACACATACATACATGCATACATACATACATACATACATACATACATACATACATACATACATACATACATACATACATACATACATGCATACACACATACATACATACATACATACATACATACATACATACATACATACATACATACATACATACATACATACATACATACATACATACATACATACATACATACATACATACATACATACATGCATGCATGCATGCATGCATGCGTGCATACTCTTTCGCCGTCGTTGGCGGTGGGTCAACACGGCGCCACACCCATACACCACACTTAGCACTTATCTTCCTTCTTGTTGAAATGGCGGGGATCGTTGTGAATAGACTTCGTGACGAGCTCAGACTGATGGGCTAGTTGGTACTTTGACATTTTTTAGGCAATGGTGCACGCAACGTATACAGCACACAGAAGAGAGGCGCGGACACAGCGCAGAACGCAGACTTCGAGGCGGACGTGCACGTACGTAAAGGCATATAAAGCAACTCCCGTTAATATGAACTCGAAGGGACCGGGAAAATGTGCTCTTCGAATTTTTTCAAGAGCGAAGCTCTTTAGCAAATCGTAATTTTCCGTGTCCGCAGTTAAAAATACCATGAAATTGGCGAGCGAGCGCACATGAGCACGGGCCTCGCGGTGACTGCCCGGCAGTGAAAAAAAAAAAATCCCCCCACCTTCCCGAAGGGGATCGTGCGGAAATGCGAATGCATTGGGTGCACCGATGAGTGCGCTGCGAGTAATTATTATTAATGGCGTACTTAATGAAGAGAGACGAGAGTGTGAACGTAACCATTTATTCATTCATCAGCACCTGTTTGTGTTATCGTTGTACCTGATGGCCACAATCACCGCCTTGTGGTCGCTGAAGTGCACGGTCAAAGGGTCTTTGAGAAGCATGCGCACG
The DNA here is from genome assembly GCF_048455015.1 of Haemaphysalis longicornis. Classification (NCBI taxonomy): domain Eukaryota; kingdom Metazoa; phylum Arthropoda; class Arachnida; order Ixodida; family Ixodidae; genus Haemaphysalis; species Haemaphysalis longicornis. Next base: position 348,097,937 of record NW_027526203.1, on the reverse strand, counting down.
GCACAGTTTCGCGTAAATACCAGATCAATGCAACTCCCGTGAATGGTAGTGGGGCACGTGTCGGAGCCGGCATCGCGCAACACGCCCGCCCCGCGCGCGAGCTCTCTCCGCCGAGCTCCGCGATGCGAGCGCCCTCACACCCCCGAGCGCGCTCCTCCTCTCCACTCACCCTCCGCTACTCCGCCCGAGCTCCGTGATGCGAGCGCCCTCACACGCCGAGCGCGCTCCTCCTCTCCCCTTGCCCTCCGCTACTCCCGCCCGAGCTAACTGGCTCCGGTTGCTAGGCGCACCACAGCTGTTGCTAGGCGCACGCCGGCCAACGCACGACAACCCCCGACTAAGAAATGCATTCGCATTTAAAAAACCAAGAAAATGCCTAGCGCTCGTGTGTGCGTGCCTCGCGACGACCGCCCACCGTCCATTGCGCACGTTTGTTAAGCCAAGCATGCCTACTTAGGGAGATTGACCAAGATTGCGGCGACCACCCGGCAGTTAAAAAAAAAAGAAAACAAGAATTTGCGAGCGCTCGTGTGTGCGTGCCTCGCGGCGGCCGCCCAGCGTCATAGAAACACGTTTGCGAGTCAAGCATACCCACTTGTGCGATCGGACAAGATTGGCAAAAAAAAAAAATACTCCAGCGTTCGCCGTTATCCTAGCAACACTTGCTCGGAAACGAGAAAAACAGGTCATAGCGTACGCCCGTCCAAGGTGATGTCCAATCATTATCACTTCCAAAAAAATGAAGGAATTTCACACTTTTAGCAACAATGACGGAGTAAGTGTCATTGCGGCAGCAAAAAAGGTTGCGCACAGCTTCGATACATTCAAGTCTTACGTGTTAGTGTAAGCTTTCTTCATTTGTTTCATGGGGCTTGTCACAATGAGGCAAAAGTGTTATTCGAAGGTTCGTGTTATTTGATAAGAATGGACACGCAAAAGACAAGGACAAGGAATGGCAGACGACAGGCGCTGACTTCTACTTAACTCGAACCCGCCGTTTAGTGGCACAACTGAAGCTCCCTAATCCCAGTCGTTACAAGAAAGTGCACTTGCAAAAGGCAATGTATAGTTGCCGCGCTTTTTCTTACACGCATGGGTAGGGCAGCCACATGTGCGCTCTTGCTCGTAGTATTGCTCGTAGGATTATAAGCCATTCTGGTGGTTCTGAAAGGTGACAATGGCGAAGAAGAGCAAAAACAGCAAGGAGACAGTTATGCTCTGACCTCATCCGCATAATTAAAAATCTAAATAGATTTACAATGAAATTTGATTCAGTTACTGTTCCAATTCATAATTTTTTTTTCTTTCATATTCGTTTATCATTATTATTATGTTTTATTGCTTCCTCAACTAAGACACCGAAAAGAACTTTCAAATCCCTTTAAATTATTTTCCTGGAGTACTGAAACTAGATTAGTACTTTTTTTTCCCTCCGACACTGATGTTTGGCCGATCCCCTGATTAGGTATTTTCCAATCACAGAGGAACAACAACAACAATTATGATGATAACTGCAGCATGTTTTAGTAAAAAGGAGAGAGATAGGAATGTTGCCACGAAAGTCAGCGTAGCTTTCTGTCTTGCAAGTATGTAGTTTTCGGCGTCTGAGGTCGTCAATTTCTTCCTGAGCCTGGACTGAGGGGTTATGTCGAGAGCGGTGATGTCGTTTGGCTCAGTACGCGAAGAAGAGGTGCAGCGGGAGTCTAGTGAGGGCGCTGACTGGTAGCCCTAAATTCTGAACTCTGGATGTTGCGAACAGGGGCAGACTGAAGCAACGGAACCGGTGAGTTCGCTTGTTTCAGTTCAAATTGGAATAGAGCATAACAGCGATACTGAGGTCTCAATTGGACTGAATATATTTGTAGTCGGACGTTTAACAGACCTTGCCATGGGAATTTATTCCTACATGTACGACTTCCGGTTGAAGAGTTAGGTGGCAGCCCTTATCGTAGGGGGATTGCTAGAATTGAGTTTAACCCGTCGTCTTCGTGACGGCTCACTTAAAGGCGCTCACCTTGAGTTCCGTTCTAATGATGAAAAAACAGTCCGGGCACCCTCAACCCGGTCTAGCCCCGACTTGGTACCACATTTCTTCGTCTAATTTGGCAGTGATTGAGGAGCTCCTCAACGCCCCTTCTCAGAGTACGTGCACCCACGTCTCAATACCTATGTGACTCCGTTGCGTCGTGCATGCCCCTCCTTTGCTCAGCTCCTGTGTCTTCACTGGCTGCAGTGCCCAACTCGGACACCCTTTCCTTTCTAAATGGACTCCCACGTCCCTGATTTAACGGTGCTTTATTCGCCCCCTTTTGCTGAGCCTTGATCCTTTTTTTTATAGTATCGTGTGTGTATGCTCTTTTCTTATGGGCGTGTTTGTAGGTGCATCTTCATTTTTTGTATTTGAATGAAGGCTTGCACGCGCAATCGCGTATGGGTATCCGCTTTCTGCACAGCCTTGCACGGTCGTCGAAGATAACAGCTGCTATGTTGTGCAAGCAGTTATTATTATTATTATTATTATTATTATTATTATTATTATTATTATTATTATTATTATTATTATTATTATTATTATTATTATTATTATTATTTGTTTGGGCTTAGCGGTGGTAGTGATGACGGCAGCGTCTCTTGTCACCAGGACGGTAACTCCGCTTGTTTCCAATTGGATGAGAACATCGTGCGGACCAGCATCAAGCGGCTAAAGCCCTCGCTGTCTTCTGGGCCAGATGGTATTCCTGCTGCAATTCTAAAAACGTATGCAAATATATTCGTTCCTGTGTTCACCTCAATATTTAATAACTGTCTCCGGTCTGGCACGTACCCTCGCTCATGGAAAATTTCTTGTGTATTCCCTGTTTTCAAGTCAGGCCCAAAAACTGACCCCATGAACTATAGGCCAGTGTCGCTCCTTTGTTCTGCCTCTAAAATATTCGAGTTATCTCTTCATGCGATCTTGTCTTTCTCACTTAAACACGTCCTCATTCCTAATCAACATGGCTTCATGCGTGGTCGCTCAACTTCCACAAACCTCGCATGCTTCATGGAGCAGGCTGTCCCAGCAGTCGTTGGTAGAAGCCAGCTTGATGCGGTCTACTGTGACATGAGCAAGGCCTTTGATGTAGTCAACCACTCGTTATTGCTTGCCAAGCTCATTCTGTTAGATGTTCACGCTTCTTTAGTGGATCTTATACGTTGCTATCTCCAGGAGCGATATTGCTATGTAAGTGTTAACGGTCAAACATCATTTAGATACAAAGCAACAAGTGGCGTACCCCAGGGCTCCGTTCTGGGCCCCCTTCTTTTTTCCATTTTCATTAATGATGTTGCTTCTGCCATTCAAAATTAATCTTTTTTGTTGTATGCTGATGATATGAAAATCTTCAGAGAAGTGTGTAATGTTCAGGACTGTAATTCTCTTCAGGCTGATATCGTGTCATTCCATCGTTGGTGCACCAAAAATGACTTAATTTTGAACCCCTCAAAAACTAAAGTTGTTTCCTATAGTAGGAAAACTCAACAGCTGCAATACTCCTATAAAATAGCAAGCACTGCACTGCCGAGGGTGACCGAAATTCGGGACTTGGGAGTACTATTTGATTCTTCTCTGACTTTCTCTTCCCACGTTACACAAATTACCGGACGCTCTCTTCGATGTCTGGGTGCTGTTTGCAGGTATTCTAGAGAGTTTAAAAGTCCTCTTCCTTTCTTAAAGTTGTATTCAGCTCTCTGCTTACCTCTTCTCGAATACGGTTCTGTTGTTTGGAATGGAACTTGCAAGTCCAATAGTGACCGCATCGAAAGGGTTCAAAATAAGTTCCTTTCTATCTTTAGGCACCGTTTCCGTCATGTACAAGAAGACGCAAATGGCAGCATGTCTTGTCTCAAAAGTATTCCTTCCCTTTGGTGTCGACGAATGAGAGCTGACATTATCTTTCTTTATAAACTTCTTCATGGTGATATTTTGTGTGATGACTTGGTTGCACTTATCAATGTCAACTTGCCGAACAAACTTTTCCGAAGATTTCGAACGTTCAGAACAGATGCTTTAAGTAGACGACGCTCGTGCATCTGCAGAATACAATGTGCATATAATGAATATTCCGATCGTCTTGATATATTCCAGAGCTCTTTGTCTTTGTTCTCTAATGAATTGAAAACTGTTGTAGCTTAAGTGCCTTTATGTCATTTATGTGGCGTATTTCTGTTCCGTATTTATTCTATGCAAATCATCATCTTGCTTGTTTGTTTTTCACTTTTCCTGATTTTGTGTTGCTTGAATTTCTGTCGGTTTAAGTGTCAGTGCTTGTAACGCTGAACTTCGTTTTTCCATTTTGAAACTTCCTAAGATCTTGTTACAAAGCCTTTGTTTTATGTGTATAATCTATCTCCGTCATGTTCATTGAGTATTTGCTTGTGTATTTTCAATTTTTCACGTGCCCTCAACGTTTTGCTGGCCGGGTGTCATGGCTTCTAACACTAGGCTTCCTTTTTTTTTTTTTTGCTGTTTTGCTTTCTGGTATCTCTGTAACTATTTTTACTTTATTGTTTCTTTCATATATATGGTTTTATGTGTTGTGTTGTCTTGATTTTAGTTTGTTTTTATGAATGCTTGCATATGGTGTACCAGTACCAAGACCCTAGGGTTGTTCCTGGGCACCAAAAATAAAGGTTGATTGATTGATTGATTATTATTATTATTATTATTATTATTATTATTATTATTATTATTATTATTATTATTATTATTATTATTATTATTATTATTATTATTATTATTATTATTATTATTATTATTACAGTTAAACCTGGATATAATGAAGTTGAGAAAAATTCGCAATTTTTCGTTTCATCCAGGTATTTGTTACATGCAGGTTTCGAGTTAAGGCTCGCTTTAATAAAGTAACGAAACCAAAATTCTAGGCATCAGTGATGGTGAACGAACTCTTAGGGATTTATTTCCCAGGGAAAAACTGCGGAATCAGCGCCTGCTGCTTCCCCACAAGCTTAGTCACTACACGGCACCCCAAAGAAGCAAGGTCACTCGCCCCTGTATTCACAAACGTAACTGAAGTATCACTTGTGCCTTTTGCCACTTTTCGGTGCCTTAACCCGTTTCAAGGACCAAACTTATGCTGAAAGGGCGCTTTTTTGCGAACTTGATGCTCTTTTTCGCACTCATAACTGTCGAGAGGGTACTAGCTGGGGTACTGTATACCGGGCGGCGACGTTCTTCTTTCTCGCCGGCGGAGACAGCATTTAAAATTACGAGCTTGTCTTGAAAAGACAGAGCTTTTCGTTTTCTGGCAGCAGAACTCATCACCGACGAATCGACACCACAGATAGCAGTGGAGACTTGCGACTACACGTCGACAGACAGGCCTAGCACCAAACCGACACTGCACTGGCACTGGAAACGCACCGTAATTTGTGGTGTGGGCGAAGTTCGCTTTATTAGGGCACTTTTTCAGCCGATTTTTCAGAAAAAGTGCAATGAACAATGCTTCATCAGCGTAGTGAGTTCGTTACATCTAGGTTAACTGTCGCAATGCCTTCGTCACACAGAGGCCGCAAACACATGGGTTTCAATGGTGCTGGCAGTGGGGAATTGAAAAACTTCGTTAAATCCGGGAATTCGTTACATAGAGGTTCGTTACAACCGGGTTTAACTGTATGAATAATGGACAGGGGGATTGCGTGCGTTTATACAAATATCTTTCCTCTGCAAATTGGTCCAGTTTTGATCCACTCTGAAGTTGACGCGCAAGTCAACTGCTTCACTGAAATTGTAAAGAATGGTATGGACCGGTTTCGAATGTAAAAGCTCACCGTTTCGCGGGTAAAAAGCTCGACAAAAGAGGCTATAGCTCCTACCTTGAGTCTGTGGAGATTAGTGCGACGTGTGAGCCTTCAAAATTCAGGAAGTACATTCCTTCCCACTCAAATGACTCAGACGATCGTATTCGTTTGGTTAACTCTCCTGGGAATATTGAGGTACCTGGTGCAGCCAGAATTCGTGCGTCACTTACAGTGTCGGATTAGGAAACTTTGGGGCCCGGGGCTACTGCGTTCTTGGGGTCTTGATGATGATGATGATGATGACGATGATGATAAGGATTCCGCTTTAATTTGCGAAGATTTTCGAAGCCCATGTTATGCTCTCTGATTAGTGATAAATTATACATAATTTTACGCTTTCCGGAAACTAACGGATTTTATAAGGCGTAAAAGTTAGTATGGGTTGGCCGCCGGTTCATCACAGATTCACAATTAATCGAAGCGCCGTGTCGGCCTGCACACGCCGTGGTACAGAAGAGTATTTTTTTACAAGAAGCATAATTTATTAGGCCTCTAAGGTTTTACTTTTATTGCAAAGTTCTCAACCTGCATTAAGGGAGGGCTCAAAGTCCGCGCAGGCAGCTGTCACTCACACACATCTGCCAAACAGTTGGCTGCCACGGCTTACGGGCCAAAATCCTGTAGGTTACCCGCACAGGCGAGAAAGCACGCGTCGGTTAGAACACGCGCCGCTTTTGACGGAGGTCGGGGGGGGGGGGGGGGGAACGGGGGGGCTTACATGTGTCGCGCCACGTAACCTTCCTATCGGAGCACGATTAGCAGGAAAATGTGGCTTTTTGGGCTGGGGAGTGGTCCGCTTCGTGCATGGGTTTGCGCATGGCCGTCAAACTTTCCGCGGGGATGAACTCCTGTTGCGCAGCGGCGATGGTCTTGCTAGTTGGCAAGCCGTTAGACTATAATGGGTCCCCTTTAGGTTGGAGAGTGAAAGGTGAGCGCGAGAGATGGCATCAGACAACAGTTTAATGGGAATAGAATGCCTGCTCACCCCTGCGCTGCTGCTGCCGTCAGTGCCGCATAACAGTTCCAGCAGTCAGTTGTTCATTGTCGATCGGCCGGGTCGTTGTTTGGTCGTAACTGGCAGTGGAAACACGCTGAAGCTTTTCGTCTAGATTCGGGGTCAACGACGGAGGCGAATATGGATGGACCTCTCGTTTTCGAGCCCATAACACATCTGCCGCCTCCACTGCTTTTCCCGCGCTTCTTTGGGGGTTCCTCTCCTCCTGCCGCCGCACCCAAGCGGGACCAGATCGGCGGGCCACCGTTTGGTCCGCACCGTCCGCCGACTCATTCCAAAGCGAAAAGCGCCCACAGGGACAAGCAGCTTACCGTCCCCGAGTAGCGGCCGAGGTCTGTTTTCAAGACGGCATCGAAGGGGCCGCACGCAGGATGCGTTTACAAGTGGAGACAGCTTTCGTCATCCCGAAAGGAAACGGACGTTGTTGTTATTTTGTTTGGCGTCCACGCCTGAACTCTTCACACCGCCTAGGCCTGCTGATTCCCCATTTCGAAGGGAGCCGCTGGGGTCGCACTGGCCCGGCGGCCTCTGCGTCCACGCAGAGTGGCGCCTAGAAAATTACGCTATGAATGGAGTCGTGCGGACATGCAGCTTCCGCAACGCTTCTTGCTCAGACAGCCTGCAGAGGCTACAGCCCAGAGGCGTGGGCTGAAGCCGATCGACTCCGTGAGTGGCCTACACAGCCTTTGAATATTTAAATACCCATATATACGCTGACCATTCAGCGAGAAATATCGAGTCGATATCAATCACGCTTATGCGATTCAACTAATCCACTAGCTTTATTGAACGGTCGTCATCGCAATGAACTTCCTTGTGAAGCGCTACACATTGGAATTTCTGGCAGAACCTGTGTATGAGCCCGTGGGGCAGTGCTTAACTTGTCAATAATTAGATATAACGTCCCTCAGGCTTAAACAATTTACAATGTTCTTCAGACAGTATTTCATTATTCTCATGCCTGACCCTTTCTTATACCGAAACAGGCGTGCGCCGAAACGTCTGCACACTCAGATGTCCGTGTACCAAAAAGACTACCGAAACGAGGCCTGTGCCGAAAAAGACTGGAGCCGAGCTCGGTGACTTTTTATGTGGCTTCCTAGGCCCGGTCAAGCTGTGTATCCACGACTTTTGGTCCAAGGCGTCTTCTCATAAATCTGGGGAAAACAAGGAAGAGGAGTACAAATAACTAAATTAAATTGAAATGGACTCGAAGGTCGTCAATCATAACGCGAGGGGCCCCCCACACCTCCCCACCTGTCACGACTTAGTCAGATTCGGTGTGAAGGTGAGGTTGAAGCTCCTACCTTCGACTTTCAACGCGGGCAGCGAGCACACTCAATTTTTTTTTTCATATCATCGAGCGGGGCCCCTGACAGCTGGGGGCCCGGGGCTGCAGCCCCCGTAGCCCCCACCTTAATCCAACCCTGGTCACTTAGGTAGTACTTTCGCGCTTCCCGGAGCCAACGAGACATATCGATTTATCAACAGCGTACGTGGGGCAAGTACAGCTCTTCTTGATGAGAAGCTTGTATTCGAAAGCCTCAAGCGCATGAAACCTTCTTTCTCGTCTAGCCCAGGCGGTATTCCTGGAGCCTTAAAGCTTTCAAAGATATATCCTAGTTCCTGTTCTGGCATTTATATTCAATAACTGCTCAACTATCAACACATTTCCTGCTTCATGGAAAATTTCCAGAATATATCCCATCTTTAAGGGGCCATGCAGCCAAAATACAGTTTGTATTATTCAAAAGATTTTGTGTTTCATAGAGCCCCCAGTGCTTGTCTGTCAGCAAACGATGCTTTATTCGCTGAGAAATTAAACAATTTAAGTTAAAAATTTTATTCTCCCGCCAAATCGTGTGTTTCGTGACTTCTGCGATGACGCAACCAGGACAGGTATTCACGTTAGTGCGCTGTTTAGTCTGCAGCAGACTGCGGAACGCCTTGTTTATCGTAAGTCCTCCTAGATGGTGCCACCACACTGCGCAGGACCGCTGAGCGCCCTCGCTTTGTTTCTGACCGTGTTTGCACCTGGCTTGTTTTTGTTACAGTTGGAATTAATCGTTTCGTGAAACATTGGGTATGCTCGACAAACAGAGTCACGTAAGGCAATGTTGCTTACGCCAATCGGCCAGTGTCGTGTGAGACAACCCCAAAGCGCCGCAATGGTGTGCAGCTATAACAAGCATAGTGCGCGCAGTACCAAAAGCAGTACACACTGGTGCTTGCATGTTCACGTGTACTTTCGTAGCTTGCATTGTTTATCCCACCATTATTAGTGCTATAAAATGAATATGCACTACGTTTAAGCGGAAATAGCTCGTTCTGCAAGCTTACAAGCCCTGCCCAACTTGCGTACGCAAGTTGGGCCGGCAAAAGCAAACGTTTGCTTTTGCTGGCCTCAGCCAATCGCACAGCTGTCCAGAATACGTCGTAGAAATTTCTAGTGCGGGAAATGAGCTAGTAGGTCGCATGGCCATTTTCTTTTTTCCCAATTATATAGCTTAATTTGAGTGCAGTTTGCGTTGAACGTGGTGTCAGTGTTATTCTAGCTAGGTAATGTTTCGAATAAACCAAACTTGCATTATGTCTGCATGGCCCCTTCAAGGCAGGCAACAAAACAGATCCAACGAACTACCCGATTTAAACATCTGTGCTGCATCCAAACTCGTTTAGTCCGTGCACTATATACACGCAGCCCTGTCCTCGTGCGTGAAAAATGCGGTATTTCCTAATCAGCATGGCTTCATGGAAGGGCAATCAACGACAGCTAATCTTGCTTGTTTTATGATGCAGGCTTCTAAAGCATTTACACATAGAGCCCAGATTGACGCAGTTTACTGCGATCTTAGTAAGGCTTTCGAGGTCGTTGTTAATCTCCTGTTTCTCAAAAAAACTATTGCTCTGTGGCGTTGATGCTCCTTTAGTAGCCTTACTGGGCAGCTGTCTGCTTAATAGAAGCTGTTACGTAAGCGTGAATGGTCAAACATCTGTCCATTATAGTTCAGCCAGTGACCTGCCTCAAGGGCCCATGTTGGGTCCCCTTCTATTCACCGATTTCATTAATGACGTGTCCACTGCTATTTAGAACTCATGTGTTCTTCAGAACTTCTTCTGTATGCTGATGATGTATAAAAGTATTCAAGATAATTCATTCCGTCCAGAACTGCTTCGCCCTTTAACGGGATATTTATTCATTTTTTATTTATTCAAAAATCCCCTAAAGGCCCTCACTAGGTGGGTATTACATACGGGGCAGGGTACATTGAGAACGAATAAAAAAAGAGTACTAACAGCACGTTAATAGGCAAACAAATAAGTACAAGCGGGTGCGAGGCGAAAAAGAAAGCAAGAAAGAAGGAAAACAAACAAAAAATCTTGAAAGGACCCTAAAACATTTAAAAGCACTTTTTAGTAAAGTTAACATGCGAAGTAAGTGTGTAAAAGTTCTTGGAATTTGGTCGGATCTGTTATATGTGAGATGGTAGGGCATTCCAATCCACAATTGTGCGAGGTATGAAGGATTGTGAATATTTGGAAGTGTGACATTTCACACGTGTCACTTTTAAGGCATGGTCCCGTCGGGGAAAGATGGTCGGTGTCGAAGAAAAGAAATCAGGATGAAGTGAAGAGTGATGGTACAGTTTATGGAACAATGATAAACGTGATAGTTTACGCCGATCTGATAGATAGGTAAAGATGCGCGAAGTTTTAGAGCCGTGACGCTGGTATGACGTGAATAATCTGAAAAGATGAAAAGAACGGCACGATTCTGAAGGGATTCAATTTTGTCAACTAAGTATGCTTTGTCAGGGTCACAAATGGCAGATGCGTACTCAATTTTAGGTCTGATGACAGTTGTGTATGCAAGTTTGCGGAGGTTAGATGGAGCATGTTTTAGTCTGTGCTTCAAAAAACCCAATGAGCGGTTGGCGGATGCAAGAATGATGTTGATATGATGATTCCATGTCAAGTCACAGTGCAGGTTAAGTCCCAGGTACTTGTAAGTGTCTGCTAGCTCAACAGTTGTGTTATTTAAGGAATAGGAAGTTTGAATGCGCGATGCGTGGTTTGTAAAGGACATAAGTTTAGTTTTAGAATTATTCAATGACATTAACCAAGTGGAACACCAAGTAGATATAGAGTCAAGGTCAGTTTGGAGGGCCAGTTGGTCAGTAAAGCAGGTTATTGTACGGTAAATAACACAGTCATCAGCAAACAGCCTGATCCTAGAAGAAACGCAATTTGGTAAGTCATTGATAAAAATTAGAAAAAGTAAAGGGCCCAGGACACTGCCTTGTGGAACACCAGAGTGTACTTTACCAAAAGAAGAATTAACGTTATTAGCAGATGTGAATTGAACCCTTGAAGACAGAAAATCTTTAACCAATGCAATTACAAGAGGGTGGATATTAAGTTGTGTAAGTTTGATTAGCAATCTGTGGTGAGGTACCCGGTCGAAAGCTTTGGAAAAATCTAGAAATATTGAGTCGATTTGAAGCCCAGCGTCAACGGATGTCGTCGTTCTCACGCTGGTGCACTGAACAGGGCCTAATTCTAAACCACACAAAAACCGAAGTCATCACCTACACCGGGAAAGCACACCCATTTCAATTTTCATACATAATTAATAATGCTTGTCTTCCCAATGTTAATAAGGCTGGGGACCTTGCATGGTGTACTTTTCGACAGTATACGCTCAGCTTTACTTCTCATATCGGACAGATGGTTGGGTGGTTACTCCGCTATGTGGGCGGCGTGTGCAGGTTTTCCATGGATTTTAGCAGTTGCAAGATGTTTAAGGGACTCGCAATGTCCGTTGATACCCATCAGGGCAGGCGGCCGTACCCCGCTGCCCGGCCAACAAATGGCACCACCGCCTCGACGAGCGTCCAGTGCGCGGCTCGTGCGCCGGTGCACGCGACGCACGTCCACCCCTCTATATATGCACCGATAAAGTACCAGACATCCGTGGGTGAACTTCGTGTTCGTATACGTACCGCGACCAGTGGCGTCGTGAGCTACCCCCACCTCTACGGGAGGTGGCCGCCAGCGTGCCGAAGTCGCCCAATACTACTGCCGCAATCAAACGAAAGTTGGCCGTACACGATCGTGAGGGGCCGTACACTCCTTCAGCCTTGCGCGCCCACCGCCGGCCCGCCACCTTCGAACCCTTACGGCGGATGGGAACGCGGTGCACTACTACCACACATATGTACCCATAAACTATAACCAGACCTCCGAGAGTCACTTTGAGTGTACGTACAGGTGAAACAAAAAGTAAACGGAGCACGGTTTGGAGATTTTGAGGGGATTTCTCCGCCGTGCACCTAGCAGCAACCTCGAAGTGACTTTTCAAGAAATTTCATTCCAAGATAAAATCCGGCCCACACATACTATGCTGGCAGCCGCATAATACATAAATTATTCTAATTTCACGAATCCGTGCTCCGTTCACTTCTTGTTTTACCTGTATATACGCACAGCGGCGAGTGGCGTTGTTGTGAGCGACCTCCGCCTTCGCGGGAGCTAGGTGGCCGCCAGCGTGGTGCGAAGTCAGCTCCGCTGTTTCAGCAGATTTGATAGGCGTGGAAGTGACTATTTTTTAGTTGTACCGGCCCCTGTCTAAAGCTCTATAAATCAATTTGCCGCCATCAATAGGAATATTCATCTTTTATTTGGAACGGTCCGTGCAAGTCCATCTTGAAAGGGTACAGGGAAAATTTTTATCAATATATAAATACCGGCTAGGACGTAGTCCTGCCTCAACTACAACTCCACCCCAGCTACCAACCCTTTTTCCTTTAAGTTGCCGACGTGATCGAGCTGATCTTTCTCTTCAAGCTCCTTCCCGGAACCATTTGTTGTCCTGAAACACTGTCCCAGCTCGTGCTCCGAGTTCCCCTGAAGTGCACGCGGTAACGATATGCATTCGTAGCTGATTGCCGCCATTCGCCTGCCCACCGACTGCATAGCCTAGGTTTGTGCCAGATTGGATGTTTTTAATGGTTCGCTCTCCTAGTTTTGTGCAGAACTCAATAGTGCTTTCTTTTGGCTATCGTTATATGCTGTCCCACAGTTCCCATAATCATACTCTGCTATGCCTCGTATACGTGTACAAGCTCTTTTCTTTACATACAGTGAAAATTTCAATGCTCTCCACTGTTTCTCGTTCGCTCTGTCATTCTTTTTTACTTCTTGTTTCTAAACACTTGTGTCCTTGTGCGTCTTATTTTGCACAGTACATTATTTCGACTCTTATTTTTTTGTGTGTATTGTGTCATGTCACTGTCTATTTTGTCTTCTTATCATAAGCCTTTGTTATATTGATTCCTTTGTAATCCCTATGCGTCGTGTGATTGTAAAATTGTCCTATATTGTTTGTAAGAGTACCAGCAGTTAAACTCCACAGTTGAACCTGGGCATTGCAAATAACTTTGGCTTAATGGGGACTACTGCCGACCTGATATCGTTGTGGATCGCTCTTGCATAATCCACGGTAATGAAAGGGGGCGCTGGGAGGGAAGAGGGGTTGATATGTATGGGTGGTGAAATTCGGTTGCAAGTAAGTGCAGGAAGATTGCATGTTTTCTTGCAACTGCCCCTTTTGTATTCGAGTTTCACTGTAAAGATGGGGCGGAGGCTAAATAAATGTTCGTTGAGCAGCACTTTACAGTTGAAGGGTTGGTCTAGAGTTCCGCCCGTACGGAACGATAAAAAATGCTAAAGTTCCGTCCAGACGGAACGTAATGCTGCGGGTAACCTTCCGTCCAGACGGAAACCCAATTAGAACCTAGCGTTCCGTCCAGACAGAACGAATAGCCCATATAAGGGCTTATTGAATGTCAACGTCTCCACCATGCCTAACGCCTCCGATTCAAAATGCAGCAGTCCCTGGTTCAAGTACAGATAGGAGTGTTTTCTTTCTTTTCTTTAGTGTTTGGTTAAGATGGAATCCGTGGTAAAAGGCCGTCCAGACGGGATCGAAATGAAGCGTATGGTACAGACCGCACGATAAGTTCTCCCGCAAAGCGCCGCGGTTCGTTCGGGCCCCGTGGCTTGCTGAGTGAAGTTCGTGACTGCTATAACCGGGCTGCCGTACGTTCGCTTCTCACATTTTTTTAACATGGCTATTATAATCCCGGCATAGTCTCCGGATCTGCACTTGACCCGTATATTTTGCTCAACGAGAAATTGATTGATTGATTGATTGATTGATTGATTGATTGATTGATTGATTGATTGATTGATTGATTGATTGATTGATTGATTGATTGATTGATTGTAGCGTTTAACGTGCCGACGCAACGCGGGCGATGAGGCTCGCCGTAGTGGAGGGATACGGATTAATTTTGACCACCTGGGGATCTTTAGCATGGGCCGAACGGGCGTTTTTGCTTTTCGCCTCCATCAGAATAGCGGCCGCCGCGGCCGGGAATCGAACCCGCGACCTTGTGCTCGGTCAACGAGAAATCAATTATTACCTATAAGTAGCCATGAACCCACGCCCTTTTCGTTGCTTTTTCATAAAATTGGGCACGTTGAAAAACATTAAAGAGCATATGTTGCTGCTAACTATACATATCTTCTAGTGGCTGCAGCCACTAGAAGATATATGTACAGTTCAGGAGCTAGTTAATAATTAACAGATCAGGAGCTAGTTAATATTTTGGGCTTCTAGTATTACTATGCATTCGCAAAGGAAATCGTTCATTCTATATTGCACTGATTGTTGACATCGGAGCTTTGTTGTCTACTTATGATGCTTTAACGACGCGCCAAGGACTGCTGTGTTCGGAATCGGAAGCGTTAGGCACAGTGAAAACGTTGACGTTCAATCAGCCCTATGGGCCTTTCGTTCTGTCCGGACGGTACGCAAAGCTTGCATTTCGATTCCCTCTGGACGGCACTTTAACGCTTGTTCAGTTAGGACGGAGCTCTAGCATTTGTTATCGTTCCGGCTGGACGGAACTCTAGACACAGCCTTGTAAGAATTATTGTCGCACTTTTTACTATGTCGAAGCTGTAAGAATTACTAGCTCAAGCTTTTTATTTAAAAAAAAAAAAAGAAGATTCTGTGGATGCCCATACATATACACAAAAGACCCTATTTCACCCTGGGGAACCAGCAAGGCATCGATGCCTGCAATGGCCGCAGAACTATAATAAACAAAACATGCAGAACATATTCTGGTCTGCATTAAAGAGTATGCTTCAAGCGCTTTCCCGCTCTCTCCAAGTATATCTACTAAAGACCCATTAGGGTTGGAAAAAAATAAATGTTCAAGACATGTTTCTCCGCAAGGCACGGTTTACTTGCCACTTTGTTACTGACTCGTTCAAATTAAGTGGAACAGTGTCTGGTCGGAACGGACACACACCCTGGTATTCTTAATCCTTCCTTCACTCGAGCCTCCAGTCGAGGACATCGTTGACAGCTATTTCCTCACTAAACATTCATTGTGGGTGCCTCCACTCAGCCGCATGGAGGATGGAGGGAGCACATGGAGTCGAGGACCGTAGTTTTCAGATGAAAAGTTGGACTACTGTTGTTTCTAGCGCAGAAACATGAGCAAAATTTTCTCTTGAATCTCCTTTTAGCATTTTGGTATTTTATGTGGCCATACTTAATGCAATAAATAAGTTATTTGTTTGAAATCTTGCTTGAATCGAAAGACCCGCCTTCTGTACCCAAGAGAACGCAGCGCTACTGGTGGCAGCCTTCAAACGCGTTCCAAGCCAATCAATAGCTGCTAGCCAATCCAATCGACATCGCATCGAGTTAGTAGCTGCCTGCTAGCTGCTGCGGCAAAGTACTTGTGGGATGTAGAGTTAGCGACTTTATTCGTATTTTGACAGTGCTGTTTCATACCTTACTAGCTATGGATGAGGCGAACGATGAATCGAGAAAAAATGAATTCCATAGTTTCGACTAGTAGCTGTAGGGAGCTGTGTAATCGAAACCCCATAGAGGTGTGTGTCAGCCTAATATCGGTGTATGCATGATCGTTAGTGAAATGTAGGCCTACAAGACGGTGTTTGGGCGAGCTACAGCTGTTTCTAGTAAGTACCGATACTTCTAGGCAACTGCTTCGTGCACGATGTGCGGGATGGCGATGAGTTGGCGTGTGCGGAATTGTCACTGGCAGGGAGAGCGAGCGCTGCCTGCGATCAATGGTGTTGCTATTACTCGGCAACCGATTTCGGAGCTCTTGTTGCGGTTCCTCAGTTCATTTTATGAGCGCAGCAAGCGAACAGCTCAGTTTGTACTAAAGTGGTTCTTTGCTCGTGTGCCTCGGTGGTGTGGGTCGCTGCGTACTGTGCCGTCTCAGTTTCTGCCTTGCATGCATGGTCGCGTCAGGATCGGGACTCGGAAATCGGCACCGTGCGTGGGGGCGAGTTCACTTCCGTGTGCAAAAATGAATGAAACCTGATATGTTGTTAGCGCGCCCGACAACACGTGGATACTTCTACGCGTGAAAACGAGCTCGCTATAACGTAAACGTAATTATTTTGTTTTGTTAGAAGCTCCGAGCGTGAAAAAACTGGCTTAGAAAGCGCGTTTGCTTGCGCAATGCGTGGACACCTGTTTTCTTGTCCACTTCTCGTGCGTCTTCTGACGAACAGCATTGTTCCGTCTTCAAACGCCAGCTGCGATCGGTTTTGCTCGAACTGTAGTTGATTCCGACCGGTACTAGCTTGTCACAAGCCGCAGTCGTTTTAATTGAGTGTTTCTCAGTGCGTAGGAGGAGATCGCGCGCAGGAGATGCGGGTACTGTCGTGCCTTTAAATGGCATAACAGGCGAGCGCTCCTTTCCCCATTTCGCGCTTTGTAGTTTTCCAACGAGAAAGGCAATTTTTCTCAAGATTTTGTTTTAAAAATAGCTTGGCCTGATGCCGTGCTAAAAAACAAGTTTTGCTTTTGGGGTAGCGGTGGTGGGGAGTGCAAAAACGCTTGTGGAAACAGAGTATTGGTTTGGGCGAGTTGGTACATAGCAAAGTGTAGAGGTGCAGCACAAGACAAGGGACAGAAACACTGAAGACGACGCACAGAGCGCTCTGTACGTCTTCTGTGTTTCTGTCCCTCGTCTTGTGCTGCACTTTGACACTTCACTTGTGGAAGGTGCCTGAGAAATATGGCTATGCTAGAGCTTGTATGTTACATCAATCTGTTCAGGTCACAGCATTAACGTGCAGAAACATATTCTATGTGCAAAAGCGTTGAGCAGGCATTCAAAGTTCATGCTGAATTTGAAAGCAGCTGGCAAAGACGACGCAAAAGAAGTGAGCAGACACAGTGGCGACTTGCTTCTAGTCCTTGCATTCTGCGCGTCACTCTTTCTTGAACTGGTGCAAAACTTGCTCATGTTGGCCTCATTGTGCATTGACTTGCCGCTTACCAAGAAACAGCATGGAGCTGCAATTAATTGCATTTTGCTTGTTTGCAATGTCTGCATGTGACTTACTGATGACATCAGTCTGACCCTGTAACAGATTTATGTCATTAATCTAAGAAACGACTTTTGTGTGGCTGAACAGAAAAAGCAATGGTGTGTTTGCAGTACACTTCCCAGAAATATGGAGTGAGAGTGAGAACTGCTGCTAGGCATTGTTAGTTTGTCTGCTAGTGCATGGTCTGTGTTATTGCTCCTGTGTCTTCACACCTCACCTAACCTTATCCTATATTCTTTACTGACCTTTCTTTCAAAGGAAAAAAGCCGAGAATCACTTTTTTCGATGTTCAGCTCCTAGCAACAGTGCATATAGAGTTACATTTCAGTAACCTCTCTAACAGTGCGCACAAAAGGAACTTTGAAAAAAAAAGCTACGCGAAAATTTTTGGGTGTATTTATAAATCTTCTGTCATCTGCACAAAAAAAAAAAAGGAGGGGGGACTCTAATAACTTTTATTTCATCGCTGAACTGCTCGATCTCCTGCATTTGAACACAACGATTATGACATTCTTAAGTGGGAATGTTGTTGTTCAATTTGGGCATGATTTAGCGGTGGTTCAATACAGCCAGAAAACTGCTCCGTATTGGCATAAAGAGAAAACAAAAACGTGACCAAGAAAAACTTCAAAAGAGGCTTGTGCTTAGCCACTGAACTTTTGTATTCACCTGTCTAACCTTTCATTTATTCAGTAGAGTAGGCATGCTTCCTTGCTATTGCAGTGGCTTACATTTTCCTGTGGGCGTCTTTTCAGTAGTTTAAAATTAGGTGACGTCTAGAATTAGTCTTCACTAAATGAATTGAGTATATGTTACCAATAGCATAATAGGTGGTAGTTAAATTTCCCCTACCCTTCAAAACGTGGGTTCGATTTCCGGACGCGGCAGCCGCTTTTCTGATGGAGGCGAAGAGCAAAAACGCCCGTGTGTACGAGATTTCGGCGCACGTTAAAGATCCCCAGGTGGTCAAAATTAATCCGGAGCCCTCCACTACGGCGCTCCTCATCACCTGCGTTGCGTCGGCGAGTTAAACCCTACAATTGAATCGATCCCCCTGCCCTTCAATGCTGAGATGCTTCTATGTGTATGTTGTTGTAAAAAAAAGGAGGGAACTTTCTCAACTGGCTTGTCAGAAAACACCCTCTGAAGTAGGGTCTTTGACTGCACCAGTATGTGAAAATGCATACATCAGCCTATTAAATGTTGTTGGCAGATGTTGGCTTTCACTTTTGCACTTGCGTTGGACTGTTGTGGTTAAATGCTGTGTACGCTTTGAAGGGTTGGATTTAGTATTAGTTAAATTTGTAAAGGTTGCATATAAATTTAGTAAATTTGGATTATATCACTGCTGTTAAACTTCTCTGGTGTGTGCTTTTTCAAGGCAAATTCTGGGATACTTTAGTAAAGCATATTTTAAAAGTCGGTGGTAGAATGATCGCTACTTCACTTCTTTGCACTGCACTTAATATTAATCACACTGGACTTTTTATCAACCTGCCATGGTGGCTCAGTGACTAAAAACATTTCCCTGCTAAGCATGGGGTTGTAGGGTTGATTCCCAGCTACGGTGGTCGTTTTTCTCATGGAGAAAAAAGAGTATAATGCCTGTGTGTTGTGATTTCTAGGCACATTGAAGGTTCTTAGGGGGACTAAATTATCATGCAACCTTTTATAACACGACAGTGCACCTGGTAGCCCAGGTGCATGGAACTCCTATCTGAACTGGCATAGTTTCTATGGAGTTGCTGCATGGCAGGGCGAATGGGCTGGATCCCCTTGCAGGCTGCTGCCACACCCCTTGGCCAGGATGAACATAATGCGCAAGCTGCTGGTGGGCCACCAGGGCCGTGGGGCGGGCACCAGCGAGGAGGGAGCCCAGAGCTCGCAGCACACGGCCCTGGGCCTGATGCACCTGCACAAGCTCTTTGCCGAGCTCTCGCACCCGGCCCACCCGCTCACACAGCAGGAGCAGGAGCAGCGCCTCTACAACATGCTCCCACTCTTCTGCAAGGTGCGGGCACCAACACGCAGCAGCAAGGGGTCTCTTTTCCTGCTTCTGGCGTCTTTGGCCATTGTTGTCGAGATTGGATGTCGGGGCATAAGGGGGGGGGGGGGCGTAGCGTGGCTGTTTGTGGCATCACTCGCAAGGAGCGGGAAGGCTGGTAGGGATATTCCTTCCCCAGGGGGAATGTGTCGCCCTGCCCTCGTCCCTCGCGCCGTTATCTCCCACGCTCTTGTGATGTTCATGTCCTTCTGTTCACGAGCTGTTGCTGATACTTAATGACAGTGTTTGCTCTAGTATTTTGTTGGCCAAAATTGCACCTGTTGTGAGAGAGAGGCCTGCTTTTGGTTGGTGGGGAATTCAAGCACAATTTTGATAAGTGCAAATGGCTCAAAAGACTGGTTTATGGTTTCATGCGGTGTTCATGGATCCTCCATGAACACCGCATACAAACTAGAACTGATATCAAGGGGCATTCCTTTGGCTTTGTTCAATTTCCCTATTTACAGTAGGTCATGGTTAATGTAATCCTGAATTAAGTATTTCCACTATTGTAGCTTGTCACTCCAGCTGCAAAAACATTTCAAGTATGACTTGTAGGAAACGTTTGTACTGCATGTTTACACCTATGCAGCAGCTGATGATGGTGCACCCCTGTTGAATTTGCATTACTTAGTGGGCCACAAGGTCGTGTTACTGGCTGTCTTATTTCTTCTTATATATCAGTGCTGTGTTTTTGCAAACAAAACATTAGACACTTTGCTTTCGACTGGTTTGTTCAGTGGGCCCAGTAAAACTTGCTCTCTGATTAGCTTGCTTTTAGTTATTAAGACTGATTTCAGAACACTCCATGATGACTTATACGAACAGCAAGTCTTTCATGTTAGTGCTATTCTGTGTTCTTTGCATGTCTCAGCCATATGACAGGACGAGAACATTTCTTTGACTTCAGCATTGCTTTGGCACATGGCTCGTCTTGGAGCCCAGTTCCTGAAGCCAGGCAGCATCTTGTGAGCATGAGCAATGGTCTGACACCTGCTGTTTGCTAGAACTGAAGTATGTTCACTAGCATCAGATGCTGCCTGCAACAGAGCAGAGCACAAGGCAAGGCATGTGCTGGCAACATGTTTTAATGCTGGAAGCTACTTGGGGTGACTTATCAGGGATTTGTTGTGTGCATCATGGTCCCTGTCCTGCAGATTTTATGTACAATGGAACCACGGTTATAAATCCTCAGGTATTACAACAACCCGGGTTGTATGACAGACTAGGGAAGTCCCTGCAAAGTCCCGCGCACGCAACAACACAGGGGCATCAAAATGTCAGCGCCCATGGGTCTTCCAGGGTAAACAAATGTCCCGTGCCGTGGTTTGACCAATGGCCGTCTAACAAGGAGAGGAAAGAGTGCCGATACTCTGAAACCTGATCTAGTGGCTCTAATCCTGGTGAGACTGGGGCGTTTTCTGGCGGTGGGTTCGGGAACCTGCCCCTGCGGGACGCCACCAGACAGATGACAAGACTTGACTGGTCGTCTGTCTGCTATTAAAAAATGGGGGGAGGGGGCAGGTGCTAGCACCGTCTTTTTCAGAAAGCTATAGTGGTATTCCATGATGCTGTGCTATATTGTTCATTTTGAGAGCATTTGGTGATCAGCATAAGCCATGTTTCGTTCTACTAGCTTTGGGAGATGGGCACTAATGATGGGGTGTAAGGGAGAATTTTTTTTACCTGTGTAATCACGAACCTTCTTTTCATTAAATTATTTAGGAGTCTCCCGTAGCAGCTTCTAAGTCTGGTTGGTGGGAGCATAACTTTCTTTGCTACTGCTTGAGTGCTTGCATGTTTCTGTTTTTTTTTTAATACTGCTTCGACAGTTGTATGCATTGTTTGATTCTGTTATGCTCATCATGGTTTGTGGGTTATAGGTTTTCGAGAACAGCCCTGCTGCGGATATAATTGACAAGTTCAGCGATGTGCTAGCGTTCTCCAAGCTGGTGTCCAAGCTCATGGTTTCTGAGATTCGGAGGCGAGCTTCCAATCAAAGTACAGGTTGGTATTTGCACCTTTTGTGTTGACAGTGCACGGTGCTAAGCAGGGGGGTGATGGCAGTTGTCAACTGAAGCTGCAAATCTGGATATTACTCACTTGTAGTGGAAAATGTTGTACTTGTGACTTAACAGGAATAAAGCACACCAACTTTAGCATCGCATCTAAATATTGCTTTTCAGCGAACAGCACGCTTACAATTGTACTGTAGAGGTTGCCACCTCTTCTATGCTGGTTCAAACCTGTCCTGCCCTTCCCTGCTGGCGAAGTGAAGCTGATGCAGTTCACCGGCCATTATGAACAGCACATTGGTTCGTTATAGGTTGACTGTGGTGCAGATGTTTTCTCATACAATAGAATCTCGATAAACGGAAATCGCTTAAACGGAACAGTAGCCTGTAAGTTGGTTGGTTTTGTATTCAGATAACGTAAAAAAAACTCTCGGTAATCGGAACTAAAATTTCCATGTCACCATGTAAACGGAACCAGAAATGGAACTTCTTGTGGAACTCATTGGCATGAGAATCAGTTTTTTACTGTTGCGGCTGCTTCGTTTTTTTTTTTGTTTGTTTTCCCCTCCATGTTTTTTTTAGCCTCATTGGCCTCCTAAGCCTCGTCTTGTTAGTGGTCAGCCGTGTTAGCGCAATGAATGCACCATCGCAGTTCTTTTTCCAGTCGTTCGGTCTCGATTCAAGACGCCGAGGTTACAGGGCTTCACTCCTGCCTCATTCAGGCGATCGTGGTGCTATTCGTGCTTCATTACCGTGTTGCTGTTTCCTAAATTTGGTGGCTCGTAAGCACTCGCAAAGTTGAGGCCTCTAGCCTCTGTGAAGATGCAGTTGCAAGGACTCAAACAAAAATAATTGATGCATTTTGTAGTGCACAGCGACTCATTGTTGCCAAACCAACTTTGTAAATGCTGTGCCTAAACCTCTCGTAGTTGTCTTGCTTTCTGAAAAACTATCACCTACATCTTCCTTCTAGTGCTTAGAGTCCCATGAAATGGTATTAAGAGTGTACGCACATAAATTTGCACTTTCACACATCTGTCTCAGTAAACGTAACTCTTGTTAATGGACCTAATTTTTTCGGTCCCTTGTAGTTCCGTTTATTGAGAGTCTACTGTACTTTATTCTCTTCAAATAATGGTGGAAGGATTGAAATGCGTATTCGTGGGGTATTTTAAAAGTTAAATGTTTTTTGTAATGATTGGTTTGACTGTCAGAATTGCAGATGATAAATGTTCCCATAGACCTCGTGCTATTAAAAAAAAACAGTGTGGAAGAACATGCTCCTCGTTTCACTTATCCTTTGCTAGAGTGTGTTTTTGTTTTCTACCTATAAAATAAACATGTAAAATTAGCACTAAAATTTTAAAAATTTGCTGGCTTCACTGGACACTGGGTGAAGAGTGACAGGCCACTGGGTGAAGAGTGACAGGCCAAGCTAGTTACAGAGCTATTGGAAAAGTTTTCCCTTGCTTGGCAATAGCTTGCAAGATGAGCGCCCCGTGTGTGCAGAGAGTGCGAGCAGCGCCATAGCCCAGTTCCTGGAGATTGAGAGCACGGAGGAGCAGAGCCGTGGCTGGATGCTGCTGGCCAGCATGAACCTGCTGGCCAGCGGAGGGGCCCCGCTGGTGGAGGTGATGACCTCGAGCGCACTGCCCTCCACGCTGGTCAAGTGCCTCTACCTCTTCTTCGACCTGCCCCAGCTGCGCGACCCCGACCGCCTCGAGCCACACTGCGAGTTCACGCCACGCGAGCGACGCATCCTGCTCCAGAAGGTCTTCGTCCAGGTATGGGGGCAAGCACGTAGCGTGCATGTGCATTCCAGCTGGTCTACGTAGCTTCCTGGCAGTTGGTGATCACATTACTCCTTATGTCACACTAATCAATCCTGCTGTTTGCACTTGGCATGATACATTGCATTAAGGACAGGCAGTGGAATTTTATGAAGTTGCAACTCGCTTGTTAGCGTGCAAGCTGGTCCGTGCGCCAGACTTGGAGAGTGACTAGGGCTATGCTCTAAGGCTATTGCGTTCTTGTATGTAACTAATCTTCAACGTAGTAGGCGGTGTTCAAAGCCTGCCTTTTGTTGTACACTCTTCTGAGCAGCAGCAACAGCTGAAGCTTTTCCCTGCTTTTCCTCCAGTCTAATTCTTGGCAAAAAACACCTCTTATTTGGCAACATGGAAAATATTGCCAAGAGGATACAGCCTTCAACTCACAATGCAAATACAATAGCCTGTTTATAGTGAACTTGGTTCAAGGTTGGCACAGGCATCCTGCACAAAAAATTGTTTTCTAAAGTTGTTACAGAGAGGAATTTTCATATTTGTCTTCTAGACAGCACTGACATTGCAATTCGACTGAAGTGGGCCCTACACAGGGAAATCCTGGCTGCTTGGAATTCATGTATGAAAGAAAAGTCCTTATTTATAGTAGGATGGCTCTTTGGCCTGTTAGGGGAAAGGAGATTCAGGAGGGGAAAAAAGAAAATGCGCATACGCGCATGCGCATATACAGTGTGTTACATCGATAAATAGAACACTAAATTTTTTACCTGAGTGAACCGCTGTTCCATTCACACTCAAACTTTGCACGAAGGTCGCATTTTGTGGTCTTATTTTGTTTGACACTGGGAACAACACGGCATTTACCTGCTTATTCTGAAAATAATTAAAAAATATTTTCGCCTATGGGAAAATAGCGGCAAATTTGGGTGTGCAAGCTGATCTTGGAATGACGGCGCCACCTAGGATGGCAGAACGAAACGCGCGATGGTGATTCACGCTTGGAAGGATCCAAATGAGGTAGCAGACGATCAGAAAATCTCTTTTGTCGATATTTTTTGATGGCCACAAATAGTTACATAGGAACTCTTACGATTCATAGTAAACTACTTCCACGGTTCATCGTTGTCGATACCAGTCATCTGGTTTCAGATTGTCTGTCGTCTGCTGTGTAAGATTACCCCACTTTCCGAAATCAGGCTCACAATTCTTTGTTCACGTTTGTTGCTTTGTTCTCGTTTTACTTTTATTATTCTGTGCATGCGTTTCTGTGCTTGTGACATGGCGTCATGAGATCACTGCAGGTGAACAAGCTGCCTTTTCATCTGCTGTGATTGATCTCATGATGCCATGTGACAAGCACAGATGCACATGCATGGAATAATAAAAGTAAAACGAGAACAAAGCAACAAACGTGAACAAAGAATCGTGAGCAAAGAAATTTGGCTCACAGCGCAGTTTTGTTTGAACTTTGAGCCTAAATATTACAAAAAGTACTTAAATAACAAGATTCTAATTTTACTCACATGTGCTTTACAGTTGTGAACAAACGCACCGAATATTATTATTGTATAATGTACAGTTAAGATGCGACGGGCACGCAAGTTTGAAGAAAAAACTGAGAAACACAAATTTCAGGAGCTAAAATAAAGAAAAACACATCTCCGATTTTCTTGAAATTCTCCGCAGATTACTTGTACTTTACATGTACAGAGGGCAACACCCTTGTCTATCACACAGGTTTCGTACTTATAGCCTTAGCCTGCCTCGGCCGAAAAGCATTTGAAGAAAACTATTGTGTCATTCTGAAGTCCTGAACATATATTTTGACCTCAACATTTTTTGTGAAAAGTTTGAGTCCACAGTTTTGAGAGGTAACCAGTTGAAGTTGAAATCGTTGTTATAGACACCGATCGGTGTCTATAAATCGGTGTCTATAAATTGGTGTTATCTTTACATGTACACTTGCATAATCATCAGCAACATGTTGCATCATTTTGTTCCTGGAGCACGTACAGTGCTATTTACTGTCCCTATTTACTGCTACAATGCTATTTACTATCACTATTTACTGTCTGAGCACCCCGCGAGGAGCATGGCTGACCAGACTCCATTCTCGCGCTGTACACACTCCAGTATCGATATGATCCAAGCTGTTTGTTCTTTGAACCAAATAAATTTAGCAGTCAACGTGTTGGAAGAGTTTCACAAAAATTGAATGGTTTTTTTTTTTTTTTTTAATACGGGGCTGAACCGAAGAGTTTTGTTGTTTTCTCCCCCAATCCATATACTTCAAAATTGGATGCAGATTGGTTGTTATTGTGCCAACGTGGACATCGAAAATGCCATTATTTTCTGTTGCCTTCTCTCATATTGTATCCGTAAAGGGATCAGTTGTTTTTAATACAAAACGTACATAATCTATACAGATCTGAGGGAAGTCACTATCACTACAGTACGTTGTGGAGAGCCGGGCAGATAGGGCTGAGTTATAAAACAGTGCGGGAAACAGGACTACAGTAAGGGCACACAGACAGGGCGCTGTCCACAGACAGCGCCCTGTCTGTGTACCCTTTTTTTATTCCCGTTTCCCGCGCTGTTTTATAACTCAGTTATGTACCAACTGGCCCACCTTCAATCCGTGTTGCAGATAGGGCCCCTTTTTGGCACTGTACGCACTCCAGGAACAAAATGATGCAACATGTTTTAGATGCGACGGCATCTCATTCACTCGCCTTGGCCCTCCATACGGCGTTGTCGTCGTCCGTCCACACCCCTCCCCCAATTCTCCTCGCCGCGCGAGCTGCGCTCTTCGCCGCTCACCCCCTCTCCTCTCCGATAGCGAACACTCTCTCACGAGGGGCATTGGATTGGATTCGATTGGATTGGCTTGGATCGGATTGGATTGGATTAAATTGGATTGTGTTGGATTGTGTTGCGTCATAGCCGCGCCACGTTGCGTCATAGCCGCGGCAGGGTGTTCACGGCACGTTTCACGCGATGGGAGAATCAACCTAACGGAAACAACAACGGAACCCCCTATGCGTCACATCTACACAGGGGTTCCCGTGAGGGGAGGTGGGAGTAATTTTTCATGATTATGCAAGTACACATAAAGGCCTACATCTGGGAAAAATTTGAGAAAAATGGAAGATGTGTGTTTTTTTTTTATATATACTAGCTCCTGAAGTTGTGTTTTTCAGTTTTTTCTGTGAACTTACATGCCCGTTGCATCTTAACCGTACATTATACAATAATAATTTTCGTTGTGTTTGTTTTCAGCTGTAAGGAGCACATGTGAGTAAAATTTGAAGGTTGTAGTTTAAGTACTTTTGGTAATATTTAGGCTCAAAAATTGAAACAAAATTTTTCTGTGGGCCAAATTTGACATTTTACTGTGAAAAATTTATATCCTTGGCAGTAGAAAAACATTTATAGGTAACAGTACACCAGACATAAATTGAGCATAAAATTTACGAATTGCCCCTCATTAATATTTTCGTAGCTAGACGTGGCTAAAGTTGGCCGAGGCACATGGGCATGTAGCGGCGGGGGTCCACCTTGTCGCGTTACAAAATTTTTTACAGTTAGGCAAAATTTTTCCCGGAAAAAATATTGCTCAATGTCGACACTGGAATAATTAGTAAATGATACAAAAAAATTTCAAGCAAATTAAAGAGATCGACCAGCCACACTTTGTTCAATCTTACCTGGAATCACCCTGTTGCGCTGTGAGCAGAGCTCTTAGTTGGTTCAGGAGTGGCAGGGCTCTCTTGAAGTTGGTTTCACTACCACACACAGCTGCTTTGATGGAAAGGCAGTTTTTCAGAAGCAACGTAAGCATTCTTGCATCAGAATGGGAAGGTCCTGGGGCCTTTTATTAAGTACCTCCACCGGACAGCATAATGTATTCTTGTGAAGTGCACTTTAACTTTGGTTCCGAGGGAAGTCGCCCTCTAAGTGCACCCTGACCTCTAAGTGCACACTGACTTGTGCAGGTACTTGTGCGGCTGTGTAGCCACCCTGCGCCCGCAGAGGAGTTGGCCCGCAAGGACGACCTGACGCTGCTCTTCAGTGCCATCACCACCTGGTGTCCTCCGTACAACAACGTGTGGCGCAAGAGTGCGTCGGAAGTGCTCATGACGCTGTCCCGACATGGGCTCACCGCTCCGGTTGTCAATTACATCCACAGTGAGTGGCCGCTTGTCTTGCTGGCCTCACCAGGAGACGCTGTGTAGGGTGGGGGACGTGTGGTATTGGTCAGTATTGGTGAAGGGGCCAAGAATTGTTTTTGATTTTGTGCGTCTGGTTGGTCTCGGGGGTGAAAAATTTAAGGTGGTAACAACAAGGCTGCTTCAAATAATGAGTCACAATTTTAACCTTTTTGCTGTGTTTCTGGGCTTGTGAGAGTTAGGGATATCCTATTGAGTGCACTGCTGTAGATAGGCCCACAGAATCCGTATAGAATATTGGGGCTTGTTATTTGGCCAGGTCGCGTCTTGTGATTTGAGGCATTTCAAATCTAATTTATAAAACGTTCTGTGTGTTTTCTCCTTTCATTGCAGGCAAAGGCTGTGTAGCATTATGTGTGGAGAATGTGCAAAGAGTGCAAGAACTTTCCCCACTGGAAGTCGTAGAGATGTTCGTCACCATCTTCTGCTTTCTCAAGGATTCGAGTGAAGTGTCGCAGCTTCTGCTTGATGACTTTCGCTCCTGCCAAGGATATGTGTTCCTGTCTGAATTTCTCCTTAGGTAAGGCTAACGGTTTTGTTCACCTGAGTGAGCACTGTTTGCAATAATAGGTGCTGCGTGACACTTGCTATAATTTAGTTCTTTCAGATGTCTTGATTCTGCTAAATGCTACCTCCTTGTATGAAGTGAAGTTGTTGCAAGGTAGTAGCCCCTTGCAACAACTTGGTTTCAGCTCACATCTGTAATACAGTGGAACCCTGATAATACGACTTTCAAGAGACCGCACAAAAGCGTCGTATGACCGGGGTGTTGTATGATCGGAGTATGGGTAAATGCCGGCCTAGTAGATGATCTCGCGCGACAGATGGGCTAAGAACTTATTTAAACTACTACATTTAGCGTGTCTTGTGTAATTTGCGAACCTTTAGCTAAAATCCCAAGTTAAAAAAAAAAGAAAAAAAATGAAACGTCTTATTTTGTGCCCCCTCCCCTCCACAGCGTCTGCGCTAGCCCGCCAGCCATGCGCCGCACACCACACGACCGCCATGCCGTCCAGCACTAGCCCACCAGCCCTGCGCATTGCGCGAGCGAGACAGGTTGCAAAGGCCGACGTGGCCGAGCAAATGGAAGGGGAAAGGCGAGAGTATGAAACTGCCAAGGCCTAGCAAAACGAACAATAGTGCAAGACGGTGATGGAAAAGGGTGTGAAAGGAAGGAGTGGAGCGACAATGCAGCGACAATGCAGCCTTGAAGGACACTGATAAGTAGAGAGCAGAGAAAGGGGGAGCGAGCGCGTTGTGAAAGGAACTTGGATCGAGCAGGCGAGGAAAGCGGGTGTTCGGTCATCGCCGTGGGGTTGCATCGTGTGCGCTTTAACATTCGTCAGCTCGATGGAAGCTTTAATTCGTGGTCTGCAGTTGGTGTGTTGGTGTTCTGCTGCCGCATGGGTCCGTCGAAAGTTAAATCCCACCCGCCAGTACCTGCCCGCTTGCTTGCGTCTGTTCAGCAAGGGATCTGGCCCGCCTGCAAACCTTTGCACATCACGCAGCATCAAATGGGGATTAAGAATAAAAAAAGATCAGGACGAGGCGGCGAAGCAGGGTATAAGGTAGGAAAAATGCCAGTTTATCCCAGCCAGGGTCCGTCGTATGAAACGGACCGCGTGCACTCGAGCATTGTATTATCAGGGTTTTTAATGCATTCTTTCTATGGGGAGTTTGCCGGGACCACAGTGACCCGTCATAAGAAGCGGGTCATCATAAGACCAAGGGATATATCATCGGGGTTCCACCGTGAATGAAAGTAGTTTTTTTTTTTTTGTCATATATAAATATACATAATGACTGTCTTCATAAAGCATCTCGAAGTAGACACAGTTTCGAAAATTTTAGGCCTGGTAATGTTGTGAAACATCTTTTAAAGGGGGGGAGGGGGTGGAGGCGTTGTTACAGTGGAAAATGTGGTGTTTCAGGCTGGAGCAAAACAGTTCTCAAGAAGCTTGTGAAGCCCTGAGGAATCTCGCTGTGCTAATGACATCTCTCACAACATGTGGCTACTTTGAACTAAAGCCTAGCCAAGCAAGCACAGGTTCACTTTTTCAAATTCCTGGCTTTACATTGCCGCAGCCATCTGGGAAAGGTTTGTGTCCTTGTTTTTCTCTGTGTGAAGAAAACAGTTGCCAAACAGTTTGTATGGTTGTGCAAGGGTAAAAAACTTTCAAATGCCGAAGCAGATATGTGGTGCGATATTAGTTCAATAGAATGGGACTACCCAGTAACTTTGAATATTTTTGTAAGTTTAAAAATGCAGATAAGGAGATGTACACATCCTTAGTGGAACATTGTTTTAGCAGTCTCGAATATCAAAAATTTAGCCCTTATTAAACACAAAGAAAATGCGAGAAATTGTGCATTTTATTTTTCTTATTGGCAGTGGCAGAATATTTAGTTGAATTCTAAACTATTTCAACTAATACATTATTGACTTCATGTTCCCCTCAGAGGCAAAAATCACTATTTGCAGTTGTCCATTATTTAATGCTTTTAATGATGGCTTGTTTGTCATTAGTTATTGGTATAGTACATGAGGTCGTGTAGTGAAAAACCGTAGAAGGGGCCTCCTACAAAGTACTGCATACATTGCTCAGGTTATTCAAATCTGGTGGTTAAATCAAATGTTAATGTCAAAACATTTAGAAAAACAAACTACATTAAAAAAATTGAATAAATTAATATGCAGTCTGTTGTTAGCAGCAACTATATGGTATTTATTGGCTCTCGTTGATTCAACTTCGGTTTTTTTAATCAACTGTTTGACACTTTCGCATACTCTTTTTTTTTGTTCTTTTCAAGGGTGCATGCTCTCTTGGTTGTAATTTTTTTTTTGGGGGGGGGGACACGTCGCTGAAAGAGCAAAATAGGTATAAGTTAATTGCCATGAAAATAATTGTTACGATACAAATTATGTGCCTGTGAAACATGGCTAAGAGATGTGGTCACGCTGATGCTCAACATTAATCTGGCATTTTTTTTTCTTATCCCGCAATATTGTTTGAAACATAGCTTGGGACACAATGTCAGGTCTAATTTAGCGCACATATAGCGATTGTAACATACTGTCAGTCATCTACAAGGTACTTACCAAGGTGATCGCTAACAGAATTTCTGCCACGTTAGATCTCAGTCAACCTAAGGAACAAGCAGGGTTTCGTAAAGGCTGTTCAACAATAGACCATATTCACACGATCAATCAGGTGATAGAGAAATGTGCGGAGTATATAGTACTCAACCCCTATATAGAGCCTTCATAGATTATGAGAAAGCATTTGATTCCGTTGAAACCTCAGCAATCATGCAGGCATTACGAAATCAGGGTGTAGCATTACGTAAGAATACTAGAGGATATCTACAATGGGTCCACAGCTACCATAGTCCTCCACAAGGAGAGCAGTAAAATACCTATAAGGAAGGGCGTCAGACAAGGATACAATCTCTCCAATCTTATTCACTACATGTTTACAAGAGGTAGTATATTCAGAAAATTGGATTGGGAACAGGTGGGAGTAAGGGTTAATGGAGAATACCTCAGTAACCTCAGATTTACTGATGACATTGCCTTGCTGAGTAACTCAGGGGGCGAATTGCAAAGCATGCTTACCGCACTGGGCAAGCAAAGGAGAATAGTGGGCCTGAAAATTAATATGCAGAAAACTAAAGTAATGCTCAATAGCCCCAGGAGAGCACAGCGGTTTGAGGTAGGTGACGAGGCAGTAGAAGGGATAAGTGAATATATCTTTTTGGGCCAAGTAGTGACCCCGGATCCCAACCATGAGGCAGAGATAATTAGAAGGATAAGAATGGGTTGGAGTGCATTCGGCAGGCATTCTGAGATAATGAATGGCAGCCTTTGATTGTCCCTGAAGGGGAAAGTGTGTAACTGCTGCATCTTACCAATACTCACCTGGGGGGCAGAAACATGGAGGCTCGCTAAGAGGGTTCAACTTTAAATTGAGGACGATTCAGCGAGCAATGTAACGGAGATGATAGGTGTAACGTTAAGGGACAAGAAAAGAGCGGAGTGGGTCAGGGAACAAACATTGTTAAAGGAGCCATGAAGACAAAATACAAGTTGGGTTTATTAGAAAGACTGCTTAGTCCCGATAACAATGATACCGATATCATCGCAATCTTAGAACAAATAACGGAGATATGAAAGAAAACGTTGAAGCAGTCGCGACCCCCTAGCCAATTTCCCGCAACTTTTCTATGACGTCACGGAACCTTGTTTGTGCGATTGGCGGCCGCCTAACTGAGCAGTCGCGATGACACATGACTGGACGTCTGTAATGGGGCCTCTAGTTCCATTTGACCGCATCACTTGAATGCTAACGTGCAGTTAACACGCTAAAAATTACGTTTTATTGTTGGCCCGTATGACGTCATTCTTGCTCATAACACGTCACTGTGGCGCAAAATTTGAAAGTTTTTAAATACTTCTTGCTTTTTTTTCGTTAAAAAACATCTTTTGTGGCTGTAATGGAGCTCAGTGAGATACTGAATTCTAGTTCTTTCAAATTAAACGAAGTTGTATGTTCTCTTCATGGCTCCTTTAAGGACATATTAGTAGGTAGAAATTAAGAAAAAGAAGAAATGGGCGTGAGGAGGGTATGTAATGCGAAGGCGAGATAACCACTGGTCATTAGGTTAGCAGAGTGGATCCCTAGAGGAGGTAAGCACGTGGCAGGGGGCGGAAGAAAGTTAGGTGGGCAGATGAGATCAAGAAGTTTGCGGGGATAAATTGGTCGCAGTTAGTACAGGACGGGGATAAGTGGAGAGTGGGGTCTCTCTGGGGTCAAATTTACAAGTGGCAGCTGTGGGATCACAGTCCCAGCTTCTTTAGTTGAGCAGTGTGCATTTGCTTGTGAAATGTATGCATGCATTGTTCACTTGACCAGTGTGGCTTGCCTTATTCCAGGAACAAGTGTGAGGAACATTCAAGCATTCCAAGTTCTTCAGACAGTTTTTCCGAAGGCGAGTAAAATATCACTGAGCTTGGTTCAGAAAATGTTTATAATATGTATAGTTATTTATTTATTTATCTAATACCCACAGCGCCAGGGGCATTACAGTGGGGAAGATTAAATGGAAGAACTTTCAAGGCAGCAGTACACTATTCTTGTTATTTAACATTGCTGCACGCAGCTTTCAAGACCTGTAAGGACTGAAGTCGAACAACATAGGCATTCCGGTGTCTGTCCCTAGGCGGGACAGACTTGCACCTGCTGGATTTTCCTTTCTAATTTCCTCAATAAGTACTTACTTAATCACTTAATTTTACCTATCGTTGATAGGAGTGCTTCGCCGATGGTGCTGAACTGCATCAGTACAGAAATTCTGGGTCATGTTGCACCAAAATCGTGCTTGAGAATGAATGCCTGGGGGAAAGAAAAGAATGCCCTTAAAGATGACTTTCCCCACTGAGCCAAATAAAAACACATGAGCTAGCTGTTACATTTAAAAAAGAAGTGTGAATGCATTGTGATATTTTATATACATACCCTCAGGCCACTGCCAAATCTGTTTGCATGGAACTAGTTTTCAGGACCTCGTTGAAGTATTTTGCATGGTTTGCAAAAAGGCACTAGAGTTCATTCCAACCTTGCTTTGGCCATCTCCCAAGCTGCCTAAGATATTTCTTTGTCCCCGAGTCACTCCAAATGTAATTTTGCAGCTGTACGCTTTTAGCAGTTAGTCCCAAAAACTGCTCCAAATGCTGTCTGATACCTACAGTTAACATGTATTTTTGTTCTCTATCGGGCTTGGTCCATCGTGTTCAAAGCCAGCCACCGAGTCTTACAGCTTTGCTACTTAGTGGGCACATGTGCTGGACCCAAACAAGCCCTGGTGCCTGCCCTCTGACCGTGGCGCACAATTCTTTTTGTTTTGCAGGCCCAGACAGTTCATTTGTCATCCCTGCTTCTTGATGCCATCAGTACCATTTACCATTCAGACAAAGCAAATTATTTCATTCTCGAGTCCAGCCATCCACTGTCACATTTTTCAGAGAAGATTCACCTGAAAACGCCCGAGATTCAGGTTTGCTCCTTGTACCTTGTCTCTCCCTTTCTATCTTTCTGTGGTGCATTAGGGGTGCTATTTCAACTGCCATTATTTTCTTCACCCTTTTCAGGAGAAATTTTTTAAACTTTTGGAGTTTATTGTCATGGACTTGAAATTTGTTCCATGCAAGGAACTAATCAGCCTTAGCATTCTTCTGAAGACCAACAGGTATGACCGCCTGCTTTGCATTGGCATTGTCTACAAAATGCATGTGAAGATAAAATATCACGTAAATGAAGACTAACGTTTTTGATATTGGATCTTTAGCAGGCATTGACACTTAGTGTCAAGCATTGTAGTTACGGTAGTGCAGTAGCGGGTTTTCAGGTTTTAATCAAATGCTCAAATTTCAACATAGAAAGACTGGGTGAAAAGATTACGTCGTGATTTCAGCCCATGTTTGAGATTTTTTGGCATTAAAAATAGGCATGCAGCCTTCGCCTGCTTTTTCTTTTTGTATCCTGCATGGTCTATAATTCGGTCTGTTCATTCTGCTGGGGCATTGCAGCTCAGTGTCCTGTTCCATCATCTGCCTGCACACGCTGGCCAACATAGTGCAGCACAACGCTGTGTTCAAGGATGTCTATCGGGAAGTAGGACTGCTCGAAGTGCTCGTCACATGCCTGCATCGCTATGCAACTGTGCTCAAGGAAGCCTTTCCTGACGGCGCAGCAGAGCCCATCGGTGAGGCCTTCGCAACATTCTTAAACGGTGAATGAAGCAAAGAGCACAATTACGATAACACACACAAAAACTGTGGGTGTGATTGGCAAGCTTATGAAAATTCATCTCTACCCTTGGATCCCTGCTGTGGATGAGAACGGGATCCTGGGCTCTCTTACTTAAGGCCAGTAAAATGTTTAGTTAGCCAACCAATAAGTGTCAAGTAGAGCAGATAAGTTGATCTCAATCAACAGGTTGGTGTATGATTGAGAAAATTGGGAGAATTTTCCCAAAAATTCAGCAATATTTTGAAACTTTTAAGCAAGCAGTGTAAGTCTAACTTTTTGTGTGCACTTATGTAAGTAGTGTTGAGTGTTTATTTTATTTGTTTATTTTATTAGTACTTCTCACAGGTAGTAGAGATGTTTTGCCTTCAAAGAGAATAGGGATTGCTTCATATAACTTTGAAAGGAATAATTTGAGTAGTTGGAAAAGCAATCAGCCGCAGAAATTAACACGGCAATGAAAACTCAACTGGCCACTTATTTTCATGGCACACAACGATCAGTGGATTTTATCGACAAATACAAAGCAATTCTCTGTACTGGGGCCTTGAGAATAGCTCTGTATTTTATGTGCTGAGCGGTTGCTGCCCAGCTGTTTAAAATAGGGAATGCCGGAGAGAGATAACAAGCACCGTCTAGCTGCTGCTTGTTACCATCCGTGAGTTTAGCCGTGACTACTGATGGACGTTAAGGTTGCCTACACGTGACTCAGCATGCGACCTTTGCATGGGTTGCAGCATAGAGTTTCTTACAATATAACTAGAGGGGAAACTGGCGCTGTGATCGTACGCCTCAATGGGCATGATGGGTAGTTCTAGATTCGGATTGGCGCTTGATGGCTTGCGGAAGTTACTATGGATTGGAGGCAGTATCGTTTTTGTTTTGGATTTACATGAACGCGTTTGCCTACGCGGGGTGTTGGAAGAAGCTATCAAAAATACGTTTCTCCTTGAACTGTATGCCGCGCGCGCACTGACGCCACCATGAGTGGAATGTTTTATAACCAGAGTTGCGAATTGGGTGGGTTATTAATTCATTGCCGGCACAGCGAGCACGAAAACACAAATGACAGCGCTCTGTGCGGCGAAGTTGTGTGCGAATCAGGAGTTGCGGCGCTGCTCATTTGGCAGAGCAATGTATTGTCGAAGCTGACGACGGATGCGAATCGCTTGGAACCATGGAGAAAAAAAAGAAAAAAAAAAAAAAAAAAGCCACACCTTCCGTGCGAACGCCGGCGCGTAGACCAGCAATACCGGCGGCTGATAGGAACGCAGCTTGATGAATGTCACTAATTCAGGCTAAAATAACTTCTCCAAAGGTAATCGATTCCTTTTTTTTATGAGCACAAAACTTTTCTCTTCCTATTACAAACCATCCGCGCCGAAACTTTTACAAATAATTTTTAAAGTCTGCATCCTGCTGTAGTTGGTGGCAAATAGCAAACCTTCTCCACGAACCTCCTCGACTCCGCGTCTGCTTTTTATTTAAACGCGCCGTTTTATTTCGTACAAAACAGGTTTTTTGTCACTAACTTTCTTGTTCGTCATGTAATTTACAAACGGAGAACCGGGCAACAAGAGTTTTTTTGTCAAAAAACACCATTTGCACAGCCATAAGCTCGTTCCGATCCTACGCAATCCGGTTCCAGAACTACCCATTATTCCCATTGAAGCGTAAGTGCCGCTGCCATGTTCGCGTTGACACTAGCGCCAGTTTCCCCTCTAGTTATTTGTATGAAACTCTATGGGTTGCAGCATCTGAAGACAGCAAATGACTAGCCAGCTATGGGAGCCGGGAGAAAGGGAGGGAGGGAATGCAGCTGCCTCCCTCTGGCATGCGAAAAAATAATTGCCTTTCGCATATTTCTTTTTAGTTTTCTTGCTTGAGTTGGGGAGCATGGTTGCTCTTTAAAGGGGCCGTGCAGACGAAATACAAGTTTGTTTTATTTTTTGAAAGATTTAGTGTTTTATAGGGCTTTAAGCGCTTGTTCGGCTGCAAACGATGCTTTATTCACTGAGAAATTGAATATTTCCAGTCAAAATTTCAATTCTCTCGCTAAATCGTGTGTTTTTGTGACGTCAACAATGACGCATTAAAAGCAGGGCCTTGAAACTAAATATAGCCGGCTGACCACAGCTGCTACTATCCCACAGGTACCCGTTTGATTTTCTTCTTTATCGCCCACTTTCGTAGATGCCGCTGCAAACAGCTGAAGTGCCAGCGTTCGCATTTGGCTTCTGGCCAGACTTCCACACTTGCCATATCTGTATTACGGTTCATACTAATTTTTTCCTAAAACTTAGGCTATGACTCGACAAACATGGTCACGTAAGCGACCATGCCACTTGTGTCAGTTGGTCAGTGTTGTTTCAGACAATTCCAATGCGTCTGACGGCTGTGTTAGCAGTGTCAGCCGGCAAAGTGCTGCACTAATTGTTCCGGTGTTTTTCGTTCGTAACTTTAATTGTTCATCCCACAAATCTTACTGCTACAAAAAGAATGTACCCTACATTTAAGCGCAAATAGCTCGTTCACCAAGCTTGTTGGCCTGGCCTAATTTGCGTCTGCTTCTGCCAGCCTCCGCCAATCGCAGAGCTTAGCTCATGTGACATCATAGGTTCTGTTGCGGGAAATGAGCTGCTGGGTCGCATGAGCATTCCCGTTTTTCCTAATTATGTAGCTTATTTGAGCGAAGTTTACGTTAAAAGTGGTGTCAGTATGATTCTAACGAGGCACTCTTTTGAATGAACCAAACTTGTGTTTTGTCTGCATGGCCCCTTTAAAGGGGCCATGAGGACAAATTATATATTTGGTTCATTAAATAGCCTTCTTTGTTCCAATAACAATGGCACTGATTTTATGGAAAACTTCAAACAAATAGTGGAGATATTAAGGAAAACAGATGAAGCAGTGGCGATTCCCCACAGAATCGTCACAGAATCTTGTATCTGTGATTGGCAGCCGTCGACCAAAGCAACTGTCGAGAACAGGGCGATGTTAGTGGGGCGTTAAGTTGCATTTGACCGTATCACTTGAATGCTGTTGGCAGTTAGCACACACACAAAATGTTTTAATGCTGGCCCCTATTGCGCCACTCCTGCCTATATTGCATCACTGTGGCACAAAATTTGAAATTTTAAAAATATTTTTTGCTTTTTTTACCAAAAGCTAGTTCTTTTAAACTGAACAAAGTTGATTATGTCTGCATGGGCCCTTTAAGGGCTTGAGAGCGAGGGAGGGAGGAAGTGTAGGGGGCAAGAGATACGACTTTGTGACGATAAACAGCTATTCCATTCAGGTACTGATAATACAGGGCCACCTATCATACACGCCGATGAACTAGCCCCAACCTGTAGGAGCCCAATTAAATTGTAATGAAAAGAAGGTTTCCAATAAATGAGAATACTGCATTTTGGTAACCTCGGCATAGATAGGACAGCAGATTTTTAACCTTCCATTTCTTTCCTGCACGAATGCTTTGAATTCGAAATAAAAATTTTGCTACTTGATATTCGGCTCAATGTTAAACTTTTTTGGCCAAAATTCGAAACTGTTTAATTCGAACTGAAATTTTACTATTCACACTCCTGAGCCCTCACTGTGACACACTTCATAGTGCAGGTGTAGCTTTGGCAGGTTGAACCCTTAAAAAAAAAAGAAAGAAAGAAAATTTAGTGTGATGATCAGATGGTTTATTTCTATTGGAAAATGTAAAACTTTGGTTGCACTTGCACTTAGAAGTACAATGTTGTGTGAATTTGTGTGTATTTTGTACACTACCCGTTGTGCCTACCCTCCTTGCGCATGTATTGTTTTTTCCCCCCTTTTTCATCTTTTCTGAAACAAAGTGCGCATTGTTGCTCGTTTCAGCAAAGGTTCCCATCCCCGAGGAACAGCAGCAGATGGGCTCCCTTGTTATGGAGACACTAACTGTTCTCCTCAATGGCAATTCAAACAATGCAAGTGAGTACTATTCTATTTCTACTAGTGATTCAGTATTCACAGGTGTGATGGCTCAGGCTTGAGACTTCCTTGTGTCACTGATTTTTCCCAGTGTTACTGACTGCAGAGATGTTCTGTATTTACTCGATTCTAAACTGTTTCTTAAAAACAAATCGAAATACAAAAGTTGTGGGTCAACTTAGATTTGAGCACTTTAAAAATGCGCGGAGTTCTCGTTAAAATGCAGGAAGTGGCACGCAATTAGAGCCATGCAGAGGCTTTAATAATAAAAGTTTCGTAGCCACTAGCCTTCACGGCTGTCATCAACGAAAGCATAAGCGACTGGCCATCATTTTGACCATGCTCGTTCAGTGTTTCCTATTGGGCTGGGGGTGGAAGTTCGCCTGCTTGTTGCCATTATGTTGGCAGCGGTGTCATAGTGCTGCCTTGAAAAGTAGTGGTGGGGGTTGAGAGCTCGTTGAACTTCCAGGCCAGGCGGCAACTCGACATTGATGTAAGAAACATACCTATGCATTGGAGGGGGTCTCGAGACAAGAATGACATCTTGGTAAGCTTGATTGCAGGCTTGTGCAAAAGCTGACTCTGTGGCAGATGCTCTGGCTCTGTGGGCAGAGCTGGCTCTGTGGCAGATGCTCTGAGGGGCAGTGATCACTGCACCTTGTTCAGGCCCCTTTCCTACTTTGAATGTCTGACAGCTTCTTCACCGTGCTCCGTCGATGCTTTCTGTATAGGAAAGGCACCACAAATCAGGTGGTGGCACAGCCTTGCGGTCAGATGATCAGGACTGTGCGATGCGGCAGTCAGCTCTCTGCATTGAAAATAAACCAACCCCTTTCATCCAACAGTGTGTCAGTGATGGTATTGAGAAAAAAACACTGCAGGACTTTGTTGTCCCCTTCTACAGCAGCAGTTTTGGTTTAGCAGTGTGCACTCCATGTCTGTTTGATGGTAAAGGGTCGTCGTGTGGCAGTGTGGGTTGCAAGGCCCATCTGCGCCTCATTCTAAACTGATGTTCTTTAAGGTGTGGGTATAGCATCCCAGGAAAGGCGATGCAAGGTAAATACAAATATACAAAATAGGCAGGATTTCAATAGAACTGTGAGAGGCAAGCACAGCCTCAAGTAGTGCAGTGGTACATGGGAGAGCTACAAAGAAGTACA
The DNA here is from genome assembly GCF_048455015.1 of Haemaphysalis longicornis. Lineage (NCBI taxonomy): Eukaryota > Metazoa > Arthropoda > Arachnida > Ixodida > Ixodidae > Haemaphysalis > Haemaphysalis longicornis. Next base: position 348,058,607 of record NW_027526203.1, on the reverse strand, counting down.
CAAATGGTATAAAGTTGAAGCTGAGCGGTCTGATGGGAAGGGCTAGTTTCCAGCAATTTCGAAAAAAAAAAAAAGAAAAGTGAAGAAGGAAAGTGATGGGCAGCAGAGTAGAGGTACTCTTAATTGTTCGTGGTGTAGTGAATACTAAACATTGGACAAAAAATTCTTGCAACAGTGCATTGCTGCTACAAGCCACCAGGCAGTCTTTGGCATTTGCTGCAGAAGATTATGCTGTTGGGCAAGTTGGTACTGAGCTGTGAAACACAACACATTACACTGCGAAGATAGACAAAGGCTAAGAGAGATATTTTGGCTATTTTAATATGAACTACCAACTCACCCAATGGTTCACCCTGCTAAGATAGAACACAAGACAAGCACTGTTCCCGGGACAGGAACACGGGACAGTTTGTGGAATTTCATGATAGAGTGTATTGGGGCCCGTTTATGCCATTTTTCCCTGACCCCCATTTCTGAGAAGAAAATAAATTGTCTATCTTTGATGTGGTAAAAACCTGCTCCTGTAGCACCTTCAAAGCGCCTGAGCAAGCCAGCCCATACCTCAAGTTCCACTGGTGCACTGCGCAGGTGTGTTCCGCGAGTGCGGCGGTGCCCGGTGCGCACACAACCTGGTGCCGTATCGGCTGTGCCGGCAGCAGGCGCTGGCCGTGGTGCAGCAGCTGGTGTTGAGCAACGGCGGTGATGATGACATGGGAACCCTGCTGGGGCTCATGCACACCGCCCCACCCCTGGCCCTCGACCTCAAGAACCACATACTCAAGGTGCCCAAGCTCGCCACTCTTCCCCTTCCCCCCCCCCTCGTCGGGGCCGAAATTTTAGCTGCTTTACCGAACTGGAGGGGCAAAGTAATGGATACTGTGGCGAGATAACTGTAACCGCGATTTTGGACTTCTCGGATTCATACAAAAGTATCGTATAATCGAGGTGTGCCATACCATTTAAGGAAAACTTGATGTTGGTCCAATTGGTGGAACATCGTTTGAGGGGATTGTAGTAAGCCAGTTATTAAGACTTTTGAGGCCACACAAAAGCATTGTAAATTTAAGGCTTTGTACAATTTAAATAGAGCTTGGTGTCAGTCCAGTTGGTGAAACATCGTTTGAGGGGATTGTGCCCGGGACTTCTGTGTCAGTGTGCAACTTTTCTGCCAGGCATGACCATGTGTGAGTGGAAGCCCATAAGCCGGTCAGCAGCTTGCACAGTGTTGGATTAATTTCCAAGGACAAACTGTACATGGCGGGCATGCAGTGTGCAGAGAGTAGAGGTGTGCAATTATCCGAAATTTTGAGTACGAATATAGAATATCTTTCTTATTTGAAGCATATTCGATTCGAGAAATGGATATTTGAAAGTTCTCGAATATTCGAGTGACTGAACATTCTGGACTAGCAGCAAATATTCACACGAGTAACAAATTATATGTGCATTCTTTTCACAACTGAAATTGCAGGCATGGCCTTGTCAGGCCATGCCCAACCATTGACCACAAGCATAATTTTTCATTACCAGGCAATGCTTGCCAGTTGACGGGCAAAGCAACTGTGGCTCACCTTAGGTGAACTCTTCAACGCATTGCCACTTGATGTTGAACATGTAGCTAAATTCTAAATTTGCACTGCCACCGCTGCTTTTAGCAATCTTCTGCCTTTCATTTTGTTTTCTCTTCAGATCTCCCCCAAGATACTTTTAGGTACTGTAATGCACCGCGTCTTGACTTGTGCAATAAGCCATAGTGTTCTTTTTTTCTGTGCATTGCATGTCTACTTACAGAACCCTGAGTTGAGGCTGTCAACTAAGCAAAACTTGTTCGGCGAGTTGGTGTGTTTTGTGTAAGCATTGGCTGAGCACAAAGAAGGGACGAGTTCATCTTTTATTTGCCCAGTCTATACTTATTCCAAAAAAAGTGTAAGCGCTGATGCAATAGATAGGAGTGTCGTACTGTCCTCTCTACGAATTGTCAGGTGTCAACAGTGTGCAGGCTTTTATCTAACAGGCCAAAGGTTGAGGGATTCATGGTTTTACAGGGGTGAGACAGCTGCGCATATTGCGCACTTTTGATACAAATCTGCTTTCCTGCGCCAGGCTGCTTCAAAAGCTTGGAAATTGCAAAAATTGCGCCAAACTGCTCCAAAACAGTCTGAGAGCCAAGGATTTTAACGCTCCCGCCAGTTTCAGTGGGGGAAAACGCTTACTGACGGCATAATTTTCCAGCACCCCCACGATGATCCTGTTTGTAAAGGTTTAATTGATTGATCATTCAATAAAAAACCAGCATAAAATTGTCCCCAAGATAGTTTTTTCGAAGGTCACCATGTCGGGTTTAAAAAAACCCGACATGGTTTCCCATGAAAAACAACTGCAAGGTCCTGTAGAAAAAAATACGTATGCGTACTCAGGCGACAAACTACTGGTGAAAATTGATGAAAAGACGGCAATTTTCGGAGCGCCGTATCTCCGGAACGACATTACTGGGCGCCGCCATCTTGGTGTGATGAATATTGGAAAACATGGCCGTCGGGCGAAGCCGTTGCTCGTGGTTCAGGCAGAGTGCTCTTCGCCGATTTCTATTGTGGTTTTGGTTATGTGGGTGGCTGGGTTTTCATTTAGTCGTTTGATCTGTTGAGGGAAGTTGCGTGACTCGAAGAACGGGGTCGCGTTCATCAAAAGCAACATGGGGCTCTCGAATTCGCCGTGTTTCAGCCTCGAGTGAGAGGCGCGGTGCGTGCTTGAAGTGAAATTTCGGACTCATTGCGGTGTTATAATAAAACGCTGAGTTATTGCTGCCTTTGACAGCGAGCTTGCGAGTGGCGGAAATGGGACGATCGACACTGCAGAAGTGGCGGCGCAGGCTACATCGCCGCAAAATGTTCTAGCAGTGGCCGATAATGGCCACTGCCGATAGTGGCTAATAATAATGGTTTATCTATCTGAAGTGAAATTTAATGCCAAGAGGGAGGTGGCTAAACTATACCAGCGTTATTCAAATTGCGACCGAAGTGAATACGCACCTTGGGGATTGAAATGGGCTGGTGGGGTGCGAAGATTGTCATCTCGCTTTGCGCAACTTTTGCCATGCCTCTACAATTGTGTGTAAAGCAGAGTCTGGGATTACAAATATAATAATTTCAGGATTCACATGACAATGAAAATGCCTTACGATTGCTTAGTTTTTCGATTCGATGTTTTCAATGGCACTCCATGCTATCTATGCATAGAGCCTAAGAATTTATAAATGGCTTGTAAAAAGGTAGTGCAGTTCGCTCCTTAGTAGAAAAAACTTTATTGAAAGGCTGTTTCAGTGTATATACGTTCAAAACCCATTAAAAAGTGCACTCCCCCCCACCCCCTTCGCCCGAGTTGCCAAAAATTTGATTTTTAGGCTCCTAAGGTGACATAATAAATGTCATCATTCTGCTCCAAATCAAGGTTCTTCTGCTCCAAAATCGAGATTTCGCTGCTCCAAAAACTGCTCCCAAATCTGATTCAGCTGTCTCACCCCTGGTTTTATCATATCCTTGCAGGCCAAGGACTGCAGCAGTCCATTGGTGTAGAGATGGGTTCTATTTGTTGCTTAGATGAGAGTGCACTACCTAGAAAATTGTCTGGCTTTTTAATGCGAAAGCCTTAGATATTTTAGTTTCATGGGGCATTGTGAGGTTCAGAATTCTGTACAGAAAATCAGTGGTACAGAAAATACGAGCGCGAACCAAAGGGTGTGCACCGGGAGAGGTAACTGGCAGCGCCAGAGGAGGGTTCTGAGAAAGGGCGATGGACCATAGAACGATTAGAATGTGTCCTTGTATATGTTGCCATGTGGGCTCAAAGCTTCGTTCCACATCGCTATGGGTGACGACGCACCAGGCCCTAATTGGGAGCAGGAAAACTGAGAAAGTACGCCATGGCGGAAGAGGCTAGAGCAGCTCAAAACGCTGTTTGTTGTAACCACCATCGGGAGGAAGTGGCCATGGTTGAAGCTGCGCCAGTGGCCCAGCGAGAGCAATATGAAAGTTCAACAGGCAGTAATTTTTTTCAACTAGAGCTGCAAGGGGCATAGTGATTCCAAGATATTAAATGGCTGTCCCCGTCCCGTAATCAGTTCTCGATTTTCAACAACTACGTCAGCCACACACTTTTTTTTTTGTCGGTATGTTTGTAGAGCCACAACTTCCACATACTTTCATGTTATCATTTGAAAGAACTGCTCATAGATGGCTAATTTATGTTGTCTGTAAATGTTAGTTAATCAAGTTTTTATGGTCGCTGTAAAGTAACCAGTTGCTGGTCTCGCTGAGTCCTCTAATGTCTTCCTTGGCACCTTCTGATGCAGTCGCTGCTGTTTGTACTTCGAGAGAGCCACCGAACCCGAACTGTTTTCCGGAAAGTGGGTGGCTTTGTCTATGTCATGTCTGTCCTCGTCTCTATGGAAGGCTGCTTGGCGGATCCTCCCAGGGAGCCATGGAACACAGGTGAGAGAATTTTGGGCAGAAACTCTTTAGCAGAGTGACATCGCACTGGCTGCAACTTGTTGATGTGTACTTGTCCTTTATCCAATTTTCCCCCTATGTTTTGTGTGTCCAACAACCATACGTATATCTGCTTCATCTCTACAAATGGGGAAATATTTTAATGCAGTATGCCTTAGTTCAGTTGCAAAAGTCACCTCTAAAGATAGCATTAACATGTCAAACCAGTTTCTACCATGCACTAAGAGCAACTCGGACACGAAGAACAGAATTGTTGAATTATATAACTGGGGGCTCCCTAAATGCGGAGTTATCTACAATCGCCTGCCGTGAGTTTACCATGCTATCAGCACTCAAGGCCAAACACTTGCTGTTGCAGCGCCGAAAGGGATCAGATAGCAGGCAACATGCCTGCCATGGGAGAGATGAGTACAAGATTGCAGCGGTGTTTCTGTGATCGAGGCAGTGGTAGCATTTTATAAACCTCTGCTTTCGCATGCATTTTTGATTGAAAATGGGGGTGCGTTTGTTACAGAAGGGTTGAGAAAATTCAAAGATTTTATGCTAATGTAGGGTGTGCGTTCATTGTGCGAATGATTAGGGTAGTTTGAAGGGTGGGACTGATGGAGATGCTTGTTGGAAACTTTAATCAACTGAACATTTGATGGTGGCATTTGCTCGTGTTTGCAGTATTGTACACATTGAGAAAGTGTTTCAGTTGTTACACCTTGTTTCGAACTTTACTTTTTTCTTTTCAGTGGAAAAAAAGCAGATAATTTCCCTCCTAAGGACCGTTTTCAGCACCATGACAGTTGCCATGCGATATGAGCCAGCCAATGCCAAGTTCTTTGCCACAGAGGTATGGGGGAGCTTCTTGGTTGTGCAGGCCTCCTTTTGCTCTGATGGGCTGCTTATGTTTGTCCTGTCTCTCTGCCCCTTTCCCTATGCTTTCAGATTTGCCAAACAAGCCTTGCGGACACTGTGAGGCTTCTTGGTTGTTTCACAAACATCACCGACATTTGTCCTGTCGACGTTAGCTTTGTGCCTACCGAGGAAAACTTGTTCCACGCTGTGTTTACGGGCCACAATGACTCCAAGTAAGCGCTTGCTGAATTTAAAGCTTGGGCTGAACTTTGTGACTTGAGTTTCATGAGTAATAATGTATGCAATAAGGACTTTGAAACTTTAAAAGTGAACTGTCTATTTTTTTTTTTTTCACTAAATTCAGTTACTTTGCTTTTGTGAAGCTTTGGCTTGTTCATATTTTTTGTCGTATTTTATCCAATGGGAAAATACCAGGCACATTTCCCCTTTTGTGTTTAGTGGTAGTGAAGCAGCGGTAGTGTGCTGCTGGTGTAAAATTAGCAGAAGGAAATTCGCCCCTTAACAATCCTGCTTTTGAACCAACATGTGTACAGAGGTTGGGCTGCTTTTTTCAATTGTTTTGAACGTACTGTTCTTGGGTATAAATTTGTCAATTGCAAATAGTATGGACTTTCAGTACTCCATGAATAGCCTTTCTATACAATTTAATTCATGGATAAATTTACAGTTACTTTTATTTATTTATTTAGTTACCTGTTCAGAAATAATAATTCAAATTTGGGTTGGCTTTGCCACATGTCACAAATCTATTGAACTTTATTACTGCAGGCACGTTTCGTTACTGTCGCTTCGCTGCGCTACACAGCAGCCGTGCAGAAAAGCCAAAGGAAAGTCCACCAGACAAACTATGCCTGCTGGTGGACTTTCCTTTTCTATTTTAGTAACAACAAATTGAGAACGATATTTTGCTGCTGTGTAGGTGAAAATAAAATTGAACTAAATCAACCCTGTGGTGTTTATTGAATTAAACAAGTGGCTCGAAATATCAATTTTTTCTTCTTTTCATCTTTTAGGACGCACCAAAAATCTGAGCCACATAACAGTGGCGACATACCTTTAGCCTTGTCAGTCCAGATTTTCTTTTTCAAATAAATTGTGTGCCACATTTCGACACTCTTATTTGTCATCAGTAGTAAGTACCCGGTGCTTCATGCTCCAGCTTAAATGAAAAGCGACTTATTTGAAACAACTGTGGGCTGTAAAGTGAACTGCAGCAGCATGAGTTTTCGCCATGCTTGACATAGGTTGCACCTGGTGTTTCAAACCCCTAGCACGCGTAACAAGTGTCGCTTCACTGACTGAAGAGAGATGTCAGAGATCACCTCTGTATTCAAAGCGCATTTCCTGTATTTCTCTAAGAGGAGCTCCATATTCCTCATCCAAGTTCATCTAAGTGTTTATTGCATTTCTTGTGCCTGTCTTGTTTTAGTCCTTTCTGTACAATTTAAAGGGGCCATGCAGACAAAACTCAAATTTCATTCATGTGAAAGATTGCCTCTTACTAACACCACTTCTAACGTAAACTTCGCTCAAATAAGCTACATAATTGGGAAAAAAAGAAAATGGCCACGCGACCCACTAGCTCATTATTCGCACTAGAACCTATGACGTATAGCTGTGCGATTGGCTGAGGCCGGCAAAAGTAAACGCAAGTTGGGCAGAGCTTGTAAGCTTGCAGAGCGAGCTATTTCCGCTTAAACGTAGTGCATATTCATTTTATAGCACTAATAATGGTGGGATAAACAATGGAAGCTATGAAAGTACACGTGAACATGCAAGCACCAGTACGTACTGCTGTTGGTACTGCGCACACTATGCTTGTTATAGCTGCACATCATTGCGGCGCTTTGGGGTTGTCCCACACGACACTGGCCAATTGGCGTAAGCAACATTGCCTTACGTGACTCTGTTTGTCGAGCATACCCAGTGTTTCACGAAACAATTATTTCCAACCATAACAAAATCAAGCCAGGTGCAAATACAATCAGAAACGAAGCGAGGGCACTCAGTGGTCCTGCGCAGTGTGGTGGCGCCATCTAGGAGGACTGACGGTAAACAAGGCGCTGCCCACTGCGCTGCAGACTAAGCAGCACTTTAACATTTGTTTGAAGGCCTGTCCTGGTTATATCATCAAAGACATCACGAAACATGCATTTGGTGGGCGAATCAAAATTTTAACCTAAATTGATTAATATCTCAGTGAATAAAGCATCGTTTGCTTCTGGACAAGCGCTGGGGGTACTATAAAACACCAAATCTTTCAAATAAAACAAACTTGTATTTTGTCTGCATGGCTCCTTTAATGGGGGAAAGGAATGAGAGTAATAACTGTCCTGCTTGTCAGAACTGTCCTTTTTATATTTATGCTGAAGAGAAATTTGGTTAAAACTGTAACTTCTGCAATTGTATGTTCAAATGCTAGTACGTTTTCCTGCATAATGATTCTCCTCCCCCCCCCCCCCCCCCCTCCCCCGGGAAACATATCTGCGAGGTTCTGCTGCCTTTTCAGGTGAAAAGGGCTGGGCAGAATTGCAAGTTTTGGTGGAAAAGGGGAGGCCGAGGGTGAAAGCAGTAAAAGGCAGTTAATGTGGGTGGGAGACAGGGGTAGCACAGTCAAGCCACATCTGTCCTTCCTTTCGCTCCTTCCTGTTTTCACACCCCTCGTATTTGAAACTCACTCAAAAAGCATTGTTTTGTGCATAAAATTTGTGTATCATCTTTTGCCCCCAGTTATGTTTTGTTTCTCACAAACAATTCTTCACAAATGTTGCTTAAATGCTTGCCAGCATTGTCAAGTAAACTGGTACATGTGTACTTTCTTCAATGCTGTTATGGTGGAATCATTTGCAAAAATGCAGCTATGCTACCAAAACAAGTAAAAACAGACTTGTGTTTGTTTTTCGTGCCAACATAGTGCCAGAAAATCGTGCCTACATAGTTCACGTTCGTGAAAACAATGATGGGTGCCTCATAAGGTTAATTTAGTGTAAATTGTGTACATAACCTTGTGTAGTAGCTTGTCGAGGATGAAGAAAGAGTTAATGGGGAAGGCCATTGTTAGAAAATTATTGGTTTTTTTATTAGAGGTGGGGAAATACTAATAGAATTTTAACTCAAATCGAAACTGGAATAAATAGCTTTAAATAGTGAAACACCAGTTATATTACACTCTTAGGACTGCATGAAAGCATCAAATGGTAGAAGTGGGGTAAATGCAGCCTTATTACACATCTCTTTATCAATTGCGAATCCCTGACCTGAATGCAAAATTTCGAAAAAGACAAAAGAAGTTACTTGCATATTTTGTGCCCAGTCGCAAGAAATGTGTAACATATAAAAGTGTATGGTATCGAAATGTAGAAGGATAAATTTTCTTTGCAATGGTAATTGTTTCAAACAAAAATATTTATGTGGAAGAAAAATGAAAAAAAGTTGTACAGAAAAATTTCTGTAGACATTTTGTACTCATTTTGTACTTGGGAGTTTTGCAGGAGTGCAGAACTGCAAATAAGAAATGCCTAACTGTAAGATTTTTTTACTTACAAAAAAACAGTTAGCCCTGGTTGGTCTCATGCCACTGGGGAAAGCAGTTCCTCGAACTTGTGAAACATAGGTTGGCCACTCATGCATTGCAGAAAACATTGGGCTTCTGCTGCACTCTTCTTTGTTCATAGCACAATATGCAGTTTTAATACTTTTGAATTTCCTGGGGCTTGTGGTGAACAGGGGTATCAGGCTCCTGGCTGGTCTTATGCATTTTCGCTTTCCATACTGAAATCCAATGAATAAAAGTTGACCTCGTAGTCAATGCTGCTAATATTAACCAAAAATTCACGTATAGGCTCGTCCAGATTGCTAGAAATGTGGCGTTTCCGCGGCACGGTCATGTGCAACGTCGACGACATAGCCGTATTTTCAGAGTGCCCGTCACATGACTCTGACGGCGCTTTGAAAAATCGGTGCTGTGCAAAAAAAACAAAAGCAAAGAGGATGTAAGTGCCTCTGCTACTTGGTAGATGGCACCAGCTCTTAGAGCGCACTCGGAAAGCACCAAATTTGAATGGAAAAAATTCAAAATTTGAACTTGAAAGCATCTATAAACTACTATCGATTTGAGTAGGCGTGGGCAGGAAAGTGCTAAATAAGTTCTTAGCCCACCTCTCGCGTGAGGCCATCTACTAGGGCAGCATTTACCCGTGCCCCGATCTAAGACACCCCCTGTCATACGATGCTTTCGCTTGGTCCCTTGAAAGTTGTATTATCGGGGTTTCACCCAACCATCGCCAAACTTTATGTCCAGACCTTTCATTGTTGTAGTTGTGGCCCTCTTTCAAAGATAGCCTGCACATCTCAATTCAAAGACCGAAAGGAAAGAAAAAAAAGAGATGCGTGGAAGTTTATGGTTTTTCCGTGCAGGTTGAAGGCAGCACTTGCATCTGCTCACCCACTTCCCTCTGAGCAGGCTAAGCCTGGCTGGCTTATCCACCTACAGGTGCTCTTATGATGTGGGTTCCGTACAAAAGCCGGATTCACAATCTTTCTGCCAATCAAAGGGAGTAAAATTTGTTGGAGTAACAAGCCGTGACTTGACACGGAAGCTGTCGGGGACACGGCTGGCTTGCTTCCGCAGTGCAGCACGCTTGTAAGCATGGAGGTGCCTTTGCTTGCAGGTAAAAGAGAGCTTAACGAGGTTGCGTTGGCTGATGTAGTGGAACCAAGTACTATTACATGTTCTCACAAGGTTAAAAAAAGGGAAGCACGTTAAGCTCGCTTCACATGGTGGGAATTTTGCTGCAAGTTCAGAGATGCATTGCCGCTCATGCGGCAGGGCGGTCTACTTTCGCAACTGTAGCAGTTGCCAAATGCTTCTAACTTGCTAAATTTTTCTGCTGTGGGAAAATTTTGCCTGTTCCAAACATTGTGACCGCCATCCCCGCACCGTGGACAGAATGTTTGAAATAACGCATTTAGATAATGTGGCAGCTGCTGTTCACAAACAGTCCACGTACAAGACACTTGAACTTGGCAAGTGTGGATAGTTGCAGCACTGGATTCGCATAGAAAAAAACGCACCATGTGGTATGGGCTTCGGAGTTTCGACAGTGTTCTATAAAAGTAGGTGGATTAGGCTTGTTGTGGGCTTGCAGCAGTGGCATAGAAAAGTAGCAAAACTCTCAGAATTTGTTTGGGAAAAGACTTCAAGTTTATGACATTTTCAATTATTTGTATTTATCGAATTCAAACAGTAGGGATTCAGACTTTAAATCAAATTATTCGGACAGTTTTTTCATTTGAATTTGAAGCTAGAATACATTCTATAGGCATGCAGCCATAGTTTGTATGTACTGTTAACATATTTTGTATGCTGCATTTAAAGGAGCCATGAAGAGAAAATGCAAGTTGGTTTTATTCGAAAGATTTCGTGTTTTATAGTGCCCCCAGCGCTTGTCCAGATACAAACGGTGCTTTATTCACTGAGAAATTAAACAATTTAGGTTAAAATTTTGATTTTCCCGCTCAATCGTGCGTTTTCGTGGTCCCAAATGACATCACAGGAACCGACCGCTCTGCAGCCTAGAGTACCTTCATTCACGCATCCGCCGTACAGGGTAGAGACACGTATACGCTGACGCCGCCATTTTCGGCTGCTCGCTCGCCACCGAAGCAAGTCATTGTGTCAAAACCGCGCTAAAATTATCGCCGCAACGCGGTTTACTGAAGAAGTTTGAATCATATTGTCTGTTTTGCGTTGCTAGGTCTCATGGGAAACGAAAAGAATAACGCGTTGAGCCCGTTGGCCCAATTGCGGCGGCACGGGACCGTTCAAAGGTTGTCTCCACCCTGTACAGTGGTGTTGGTTTGTTCCCGCGTTTCTTTACGTTCCGTAACCTAGATGGCGCCACCATACCGTGGCAAGCGTTTGGTTTGTTTTTGCCCGCATTTAAACCTGGCTTGTTTTTGTTCTGGGAGAAAATATTCGTTCCCTGAAACAGTGCTCGCTCGACAAATGGGGTCACGTAAGACACCGTTGCTTGCGTCAATCAGCCAGTGTTGTCTGAGACAACCCCAAGCCCCGTAGTGCTGTGCAGCTATACCAAGCATGCTGTGCGCAGTACGAACAGCAGAACGCATCAGTACTTCTATGTTTACATGTGCTTTTGTAACTTCCACTGTTTGTCCCAACATTCTTATTGCTTTGTAAAGAATGTGCCCTAAATTTAAGTGCAAATCGCTCGTTCGTCTAGTTTGTAAGCTCTACCTAATTTGCGTCTGCTTCTGCCAGCCTCCGCCAATCGCAGAGCTTAGCTCATGTGACATCATAGGTTCTGTTGCGGGAAATGAGCTGGTGGGTCGCATGACTATTCCCGTTTTTCCTAATTATGTAGCTTATTTGAGCGAAGTTTACGTTAAAAGTGGTGTCAGTATGATTCTAACGAGACAATCTTTTGAATGAACCAAACTTGTGTTTTCTCTTCATGGCTCCTTTAACCTCTCTTTCCCTCTCTCTTTGATACAGCATTGATTTGACCAAGGTACCAACCTCTCTCGTCTCGGCACTGGTGGTTATCCGGCTGTTGTATGACATGGCCCTTGATTCTTTCGACAAGTAGGTTGCCTTCCTTGAGAATTAAATGTTCCCCCATATTTGCATGTGCAGCACTGTACTTCTTATTGGGGCATGCCTCTTGGTGCATTGGTCATTGCATGAAGGTATTGCTCATTGTTCGTGTGTTTAAAGGCACAAAGTATTGTTTCTAAGGAGTGCCAATACTTGTGGATGCATTGTTTGTCCTGGTTTCGTTAGGTGGATCCAGTGCTCAAGGGGCTCCCTAAATGCTCAGAAAGGAGCTGACCAAAGAAACGTTGCGGGCCTCCTTTAAGGGAAAATAGCTCTTGTGCATGCGAATGGCATTGATTAGTCCCAAAAATGTACCTGCTGCTCCAGCACCTGCAGTGGCACGGCTGAGTGGTGTGTGCGTGTCCCCCCTGCCCAGGCCCATGGCGGTGACCAAGCTGGTGACGTGCGCCCCTACCCAGCACTGCACGGTGGAGGTGCCCCGGAGGACTGGCCCCCCAGAGGGGGGCAAGGGCAGCCCCCAGGGCAAGAAGCCCATGCTGACCACGCTCAACCTGTCTGCCCCCAGCCCCGACCCGCTCATCGTGCACCCGGGCGTGGTTGTGGCCATGCTGCACCTCGTCCCTTCCATCGCCGACGGCTGCGGCTCTCAGGTGCTGTTTTGCGCTGTCCAGTGCAGGGGCTTGGAAAGGCCAGGTGTGGTAGATTTATGGACACCCTGGGATTACAATAAAACACGGGGCTTTCTCAGTTTTTTATCGCTAATTACAGCACAGAGCTCAAAAAGGCTGGGCTAGTTTTGGTTGTCACTTGCCTCCATTTTCCTAACATAAATGCATTAAAGAGTTTTTAATTTTTGGTAGACAGTCATCTCTAATATATGTTGATACAGAGGGGGAAAACCAATCTTCAGCGTTTATTTGCGCCCGTGAAGAGCAACGCTAAGCCATGTGCAGTGAAGCCAGGGCGCCAACATTACAATCTCAAGCACATGCCTGCCCGGATTGCCAGACCCATGAATGTGCCATTTCATTGTGGCCGCCTCTGTCATCATCATTACTAACGGAAATTAGAAATTCGCATTATCCTCCACACCCACCAAGTAATTACTTGCATAGTTGAAAAGGGCACAACAATCGCACTGGTAAAGTTCATTGCTGACCACCTGCTAGCTAGTCATTGCAGGCCCCAATGGGTCACAAGGACTTCGACCTTTAGTGGCTTTCGTTTTCACAACATCATGCAGAAGTTCTCAACAAGTTGCATAGCATAGAAAAACTTGCAACTCTGTGCAGTGCTATTTGATAGTGATAGGGGGGGGAGACAAAAAAGAAAAAGACGCACAAAGAGGGAAGTCCACGAGGTATAAAAAAAAGGGGGGGGGGGGGGGAGGCAACGAAAATGAAGGGGAACCCATCAGACAGTGGAAGGGAAGTTAAGCGGACGATGGGATGGCATGGCATAGAAAGCAGTGGGAAGGCAATAAAGGGTTTCAAGGGTGGGATGTTGTGGTGAAGAATGAGGGCATGTGGGCTAGCTTTGAGGGTCTCAGAAAAACAACCCAGACGTCAAGAACTATTGAGCTGTACTAGCCATGTAGCCCTGTTTAAAGACTTATGCACTGTAACTTATAACTGCAGTGCTTCTGCAGCAAGATGTGACTTTATTGCCAAAGACGTACAAGTAATATACAAACGACTGTCATCAGCAGCAGTGACAGAATACTCCACTAAATCGCTAAATTGTACTTTGGCTCAGACTTCGGTATCTTGTCATTGTGTAAGTGGGGACAAACTATCCCCAGTACCCAAGACAGAGGCTCTCCAAGCAGAGTCGCCACAAAAACAGTGTGTACGTTCAAACAGCGCTCACCAACACCCTTTCTCCATGAGAGAGAGTGCTGGTAAGAGACCAGTGAGAGGCTACTCTCCAACATCCTTGGTCTAAAGTCATAAGATGGGGATACTGCACACGGGAGCTGGCACATACGTGATCAATCTGCTGTCCAAAATGGTTGTGAGTAGGGGCAGTGCGAAGACAAAGCGAAGCGAATGGGACGAAGCGAAGATGAGACCAAACATAAGCGCTTAAAGCGCTTGTGTTTGTCTCATCTTTGCTTCGTCCCGTTCATTGCGCTGCCGCTACTCTTAAAGTTATGTACCAACCAGCTCAAGCTTCAACTCTTCCAAAATGGTTGGAAGAGTTGAACCACAAACCAAGCTAGGCACAACCGCGTGTGTAAACAAGGCAGGGGGGCCAAAAGGTCCCCACGGGCAGAAAGAGCAGTGTGTGAAAGGTGTAGAAGGAATCGGTGTTTGGAAGAAGCAGCAATGCAGCAGGACAGAGGGGAAAGAAAGCATCACAGATTTCCCTCTCAGCCACCATGGGTTCACGTGTATAAAGCAGACTGCATGCATTCTTGCATCGCACAATCGGGGCGCGCGCTGTTTCTAAGGAGAGTTTGCCAGAGTCATGGCAGTACATCATAAGAAGCAGGATTTCACATAATTGGGGTTGCACCGTATTTTTATTCACCACACTGTAGTTTATCGATACTTCCTGCTAGGGGAGCCTGTCAAGCCATGCCGAGGTGTGCTTAATGGTGCCCTTGTCACTGCTGCCAGTGGGTGCAGGTGGAGCTGACGCTGCAGCTGTACCTGGCCGAGGTGCTGCGGTCGCTGGTGCGCTCCGAGCGCAACCAGCAGGTGATGTGCGAGGCGGGCCTGCCAGGCGAGCTGCTGGTGCGCTGCCGGCCCGCCCTGGAGGACGAGGCCCACCCGCTGCACCTGCCCCTGCAGTACATGCTCGAGCGGCTGGCCGCACAGGCCCTCGAGCCCAGGGACCTCCGGTAGGGGCAGGTCCACTCTAGGGACCACTGGCTTTCCTTCCTGTAGCCCTTTGAATCCTCCTTTGGGAAACCTGCCATGGATGTGCTTTCTGCACTGTTCTGAGCTAAGTGGCTCAGTATTCTTGTTCCCTGTGCACTGGCTGGTAGCACCGCAACGTTACTATGCAATAAATATCTTCCTCGTTTACAAACGTGGCAGCTACTATCGTGATTGACCTGCGAAATGCTCCAATCGCGCTGAAAATTAAATCATGCTGTATTTCGTGTTACAACTCTGATGTAGTGGGCCTTCCATGTGCATACAGAAGTGCTGGAACTAGGCGAGTGCACTTTATCACCGCTGAGCAGGTGGGAGCTAGATGTGAGTTGTTGTCCTCGCAGTTCCCTTCACTTGTGTCCATATTTCCGATGTCATAACAAACTCCTCATTCTCAAGCTTTTTTATGGTCACAACACCTTCCTCCGTAGACACAGAGTTGTCGACTGTTGACCTGTCAGCGGCATCTGTAAATTCTGACAGCTTGCTGTAAACTTCGTCAAAACTGGAGACTGTTTCATTGCACTAGTTGGGAAAAGTTTTCACTGTCGTCACAAGGAACATGGAAACCAGCATGATGGAAGCAGTTTTGGAAGCAATTTCGAGTCCATATTTCGAATCATTGAAGCTAACCGGAGCCACCTTGGAAATCCTTTCTGCCATGGATGAAGGCTAGGTCCTTGACCTTTTGCTCTACCGCGAGGCCAGATATGGGAGTGAACAAATGCCCACAAACGACTTTTTATGCGACCAAATGCTCACAAACCACTTGTACACGGCATACTCGACATCTTCAAACACGGCCGTGTGTACACGTTGAGCACCACCAACACCAAGCCTCTTGTCCGCTTTAATGCTCATCTCTGCCCTGTTTTCCACCTTGTTTTCCAAGACTGTGCTGGGAGTTATTTTGGAATTTTATAATCTGCAGTGACATCAGGGCCCGCTTGCTCAAAGCACGATAAGACAGACTTATTTGCAGTCTAGTTCTGCTTTGTTATAACATGTTCCCCGCGGGTTGCTGTCACTAGCGGGGTCAAGGTAACAACACTGTGAACTTCTTTGTCTTTCGGGCCTGCCACCGTTTTATTGATCTTTGCAAAAGCAAGAAAGAAATTGTCTGGCACAATGCAGCACAAGTGTTAGAAAGCTAGCATGATGTCCACTCTACGTTTAGTTGAGGGGGTGGCTAGTTTGCACGAGCCATATTGGTTCTCTTTGCCGGAATTGCCTCCCCACAAAGAAAAAGGGGTGTTACTGCAAGAGCAGGATGCTCGAAATGTAAAAATGAACACCCCTAATAAAGAGAAACAGTCTGGTTGCGGACAGCAAGCACCCACAGGAGGTTAAGCTATGGCAACTGGGCTCCAGCATGGGGTCTCCCCCACCCCCCTGTGTATTCAGAGCCGAGAGTGCAGTGGAAAGGAGCAAGGGTCACCTCAAGCCACGCTATACCTTTTTAGTAGGGGTGTGTGAATACCTCAATATTTGAATACAACTCGAATGTGTAGTACCCCCGTGAATAGTGGTCCGATTCACTTGAATATCTACTATTCGAGTATTTGAATAGTCTAGTAGATTTGCCTAATGTGTCCAGCTCTGCGAAAGCGATGGATGTCAGTGCATGCTTACGCACTGCTGCTGGCTTTTCTGCTCATTTTTCGCCTACTCGGCCAGCTTCATCCTAATCGTGCTTTCGACATGCACACCTGTAGAGGCCATGAATTTCATCTCGGAGCACGGAGTAATTCGCGATTGTGTCAGTGAGGTCACAGTTAACTCTGGCTACCATTTTGACTTCTGCGACCGGATGTTTACATGTTAGTACAGTTTTCGGTCAAGCAATCAGCTGTACCAACATTCCCCCTGCTTTTGTGGTGTTTTTGACACACCTCTGTTAATACAAAAACAAGAGGTGCTGACTTTTTTGCTGGCAGTTGGTGTATGCTTTTTTTTTTTTTTACATTCTAGACCACGGGGGATGGATTGGCGTGATAGTTCACCTTTACATGACTACAGTGTACACTACAACATGGCTTTTGCTAGAGGGCACCACTAGCCTTTCCTACCCCTTTGTTAAACCAATGAGTGGTCATTGCAGGCCATCCCTCTGTTGCTTATCCTTGATGTTTGCCATGGGCTTCATAAGGAGTGCCTCATTGTGTTCCCTGAGTGTGGTACCACAGTGAGCTGCCCTGGCATTGTGTAGCATTGGCTTGTGTACGGTTACTTGTAGCGCAAGCCTTCCTTCCGAACATATTGTTCACACTCGCCACTGCCTCATCGTGGTCAGTGATTGTGGTTCTGCTGTGTTTTCATGTCATATTGTTCATGCTCACAGAGTGCTCACTTTGGAGTTACTAGGCGTTGTCTAGTCGTTGCGTGTGGTTGCAGTACAGCAACTCTAGCACGAGACGTTCTTCAGCGTGTATTGTACTCGATCCGGATTTCCAAAATACCGCCTCATAGTGGTTTAGCAACTGTGGACTGCTGTGAATGAGAGTTAAAAAGGGCATTCTTTGGGTCGTAAAAAGAACTTCGGGACTCCTGAACTTGCAAAGCAGCTTCTATTTTTGCACAAAAACCTGTGGAAAATTGAAACAAGTAACAAAAAAAAAATTATATTCGATATTCAGTTTGATACTCTGCTCTCTTTTCCTAATACGATTCGGTATTCAATTCGAAAGCTACTACTATTCGGCATTCTCTTACCCCTACATTTTATTATAGATAACCCTTGGGAAAAATGAAAAAGAAATGCCATTTCGAAGGGGTGATGGAGAAAAAAGTATTCTGCATCATGAAGGACATGGTTGTTTTTACCGTTGGAAGGTTTCATTTTCACATGATTATTTTAGAAACAGTGCACAGATGAGACTGCATGAAAGAGGGCTCAAGTGACGGCACTGACTCACAGCTAAAAGTTTTGTTGGGATATTTCAGCATGAATACCTTCTCATATAGCCACAAACAAAACAATATTTCACCATCTATTTTAATGTGTTTTTTTTGGGGGGGGGGGGGGGGGGGGGGGGGCTCCAATTTTTTCCCGAAAAACTCTTTGCGTACAAGCGGTAAAATGAAAAAAAGTTGCGACGAGGGGTCGACTTGTGAAAATGTCTTGGGGAAGGTCACACAGTTGGTGCGAGTCTGAAACCAAGGGTTGAACGCATTTGAAAAGTGCTTCTGTCTTGTGTGCGAGCGACGGGAGAACTGGCACTGAGGTTTGCTTTCACCAAAGGTGCATTTTGGGAAGCCTATTGTTGTAATCAAAGAAAGGCAGCACATTTGGAATGTGGCGTGGTCATGGCGTTCACAAGTGCCATATGTCAGGTGGGTAAGCTGTTGTGAAGGAAATATTTAGCACGTAGTTTTGACAGAGCTCTTATGCTTGATATAAGGTATAATTCATTGCGTGAGGGTTCGTGTAAACAGATTTGACTATATTTTGTTACGGATGGATGAACAAGTGGGCAAACATCAAACAGACATCAATAAGCTGTGGAGGTTAGTCCTATTGCTGTTATTTCATGTAATGGTTGTGGCACGTGCAGTTTAACAAGACTATGGTGTGCTCACGACGAAGCCCCTTGATTCTCATCCCGGTGCCGCTGTGTGCCCCGTTTCCAACAGCTCGTTCCTGCGCCTGGGCTCCCCGCTGTGCTGCGACCTCTTTGACGTGGGCAGCGAGTACAAGCGGCAGGCCGGGGGTAGCGTCTGCCTGTCACGGGCCCAGTCTCGGCTGGCGAACCAGAAGGACGGCGGGCCCGTGCCCCTGACCCGCATCAAGACCTTGGTGTCCATGACCACACCCCGCGACTGCCGCCTGCACGGCACGCTGCTCACACCTCCTTTCGTCGAATTTGAGATGAGCCCCGAGGGCTTCAGCTGCCTCTACCTGAGCAGTGTGGCACCTCAGAGCGCCTCCGGTGGCCCACCCATGGTGGGCGTCTCTATGGTGGGCGGTGCTCCCGAAGGCGTCATCGGGGGCATCGGCACGGGTGAGCGCAAACCACCGCCCATCACACAACACTAGATGCACTGGGTGAATGGAGTCTTGAGCATGAGCAATTCATCCCCGTGGGAATGGGGTCAGAGCCTACCCCCAGTGTGGGCATTCAGCTCACTTCGCCGGGAAGACGGCCACGCAGGTGTCATAGCAGGCCAGCTTAGTGCATAGTAGTATAGGATGGTGTGTTTTTAGTGTGCAGCTCATTTGCCTGTTTCACTGGCCAACTGACTGTGGTGCGCCCGCAGGGGACCGCGTGTTCCCTCCGCAACCAGGGCTGTCCTTCTCGACGTGGCTGAGCGTGGAGCGGTTCAGCGACCCTCACGTGGATCCCCATGCGGTGCGGCTCCTGACCCTGGTGCGCAACTTGCACGGCCGGGACGACCACCTCGTGTGCCTTGTTCTGCAGCTGTCCTCTCGGGACAAGGCGCTGCTGGTGTCCACGCAGGAGATTCCCCTACCCAACCTGAGTGAGGACGAGCGCGTTCTCTGTGCCTGTTCCCTTGGGCCCCTGGCCCGCTGTCGTCCTCTCGCGCATGAGACGCATTGTCTCGGGGCTCTTGCAGCTGGGGCCGACTGGGAGCCCGAAGTGAAGGAGGAAGGCTGCATCCGCTTTTGGAGCCCCGAACTACTCCAGGAGGGCCAGTGGCACCACGTGGTTGTGGTGCTGAACAGGGCAGTGCTGAAGAACAGCTCCGTCTCCATCTACATCGATGGCCAGCACATGTCAACACAAAAGGTGGGGGCGGCTGGGTAGATGGCTGTTGCATACGCTGCTAGAAGGATACAGCTATGCAAGTGTTTGAAAACCAAGGTTGGAACTGGACGGCAGGTCAGGGATTTTACAGTGAGGAAGTCTAATATTGATGCCCAGGCAAAAATACCCAGACATGGTGCAAGGGAGAAAGGCAGTGCTCTATAACTGGACTGATATGTTACCGTTTAGAGCTTTGCTGCCTCTGGCTTTGTTTGCACGCAATTTTCAAAGCTGTAAAAGAGTTGTGATGGTACCCCAGATTGTTAAAAACAAGATTCGCACCTAGCATCATAAGATAGACGTGGCATGAGTCTCGAGAAAAAGAAATTATAAAAGGAATGGTCAAAACCACCCAACTGGAAAAGGGAAGTCACTGGAAGCATTTGTAGTCAAGCAGTCATAGGCTAGCAGTTCTCGTAAGAGAAAGGAAACTGCTCACGGGAAAAGGAACAAGCGCTTAGGTCAGTAGTACAGTGCTAGCTTGTCGTGTAGCTGGACGTTAGGCGCTGGAGCTGTAGCGGCCTTGTGAGCAGGCCCATCAGACAGGCAATTGTGACGTCCCCATGTCATGTTGTTTGGTGCCGGTCATGTAGAGTCCTGGTGGAATGGCCAGGGCTGATGTTGCCCATTCTTGGACCTGTCAATTTACTATGCAACATATTACCATGCTGGCAGTATTTTACTGAGCCTAACCGTGGTGCTCCCCAGATTCCGTACATCTCGCAAAACCCGGGCGGAGGGGCTGCGAACCTGACAGTGGCCTCCTCTGTGTACGGCTTCATCGGGACTCCACCTCAGTTTCGGCATCCATCGCGGCTCATTTGGAAGCAGGGACCCTGCCACATGGTGGAGGAAGTGCTCTCACCCCAGCTCATTCACCAGATCTACCTGCTGGGACCCAGCTACGTGGGCAGCCTGCAGGCTCCCGTCATGATCGGTGAGGCACGCACCAGACATTATAGCGGGACTAGGGAACTATGGAGATCTACTTGCAGCACCTTCCCATGCAGAATATCTCGAATTGCTGTGTGCAAAAGGCCCCTGAAGATGCAACTGTGCCAAAAAAAGAAGAGAAAGAAAAAAAAGATAAAAAGCTTTTTCGCGTCCTTCTTATTTTGTGAAACATCTTCCCCAATGCAAACGTTGGTGTTGCTGCTAATCGTATCATTTTGACTTCACATAACACATTTATTTTAGGCGCTTTTTGCCCTAGTTGGCCTTGTGCCATTCAACACCAACCATCATCATCATAAAACATTTATTAAGTGGGCTTTTTTGCATAATGACGAAGTTGCGTGTAAAACCCTAACTGCAAAAGCATTTGTGAAACAAATATGACACATTTTCTGTCACAAAAGAAAAAAGGAATTACCTAGCTTCACAGGGTGTCACACGTTGACGTTATGGCATCTCCAGAATACCACCTAGACTAGTTGCGTAACAATGAGGAACTATGGAGCAGTACTGACTGTGTAGCGCTGTTTGGAAACACAGCCACAAGTTTGGATAGTTGATAGCTAGGTAAGGATTTGGGGGTTCTGTGGGCCCTTTCTAACTCCGTGTACCCCATTTAACACTTTGGTACTTGGGCACTGTAGAAAGGCTCCTGTGCCTTTTCAACAAAAGGTGCTTTATTCCCGTAGAGGAACAGGTTGCGTACAGGACTACACAGGTAACACACAGGATGTACAGATAATGATTGTTACTCGCAGCAAAGGCAGAATGTTCCACTTAAGGGGCTTGATAATCACATGTGAATATAAGTAGTTCACCCCAACTTTTTGGTGTGCTGTCACACATTTTTGTCGAGCTTGGGTATTTTGAATTATGCTTTTACCAAAGAGTCCAAGTATCCCCTTGAAACTTACAGATATTGTGCTTTTGACGTACCATCAGGTCATCCTTATGGCCTTTCACGGACCTCTTTGTTCTTGCAGGCACCGAGCCTCTTCCGCCTTTCCTCAGTGAAGAAAAGGTTGTGTTCGGTTTGAATGCTACTGCCGTGTCTGTCATGACCTTGGCCAAGATAAGAAGGGTGTACAGCAAAACTGACTGCAAGTCAATTGCCAAAATGGTAGGTGTGGCTTGTATAAGAGCAGCCAAGGCAGTGTCCAGGTCGGGGCTAAATGTACTTCTCTGTCTCCCAGCTGGGCATGTCATCGCACGAAAACGCCACCCCGATCCGCATTTTGCACAACTCAGCAGCTCACTTGGGTGGCCCAGCACGCTGCTTAGGCGGAGTTCTCATTGGGTATCTTGGTAAGTGCCATTTCATTTGCCATATGTGCCCTTATGCTTGAGTAAGCACTCTTCGTCTTGGGGCCTAAGTATGACACTCCTGTTGCCCTATGCCTGTGTTTCATCAGATTTTATTTCCGAAATAAGTATGCGATAGATGTCAGTGTAAAAATTCAGTAGGAGGTTTTAAGGTTAGAACCGGAATTGGGACCTCCAGCTGCTTATCATGTCTGTGTGAAAGGTACAGTCAAACCCGGTTATATCAAACTAAAAAAAAAAAACACCTATCAGTTTGATATTGGGGATAATTCGATATAAGCAAGCTAAGGAACTGGACGTCATAAAAGCACATACCATTTATAAACACACTTTACTGGTGAAACTGCCTTACTTTTGCACGAAATAGTCCTGTATCTTCTGCTTGAACAACCTCGCTGAACAACCACATTGTGTAAAGAGCCGCAGCAGCTGAGGCCGCAACCTTTCAAATTCACTAAGAAGCGCCCGGCTAGTGTGAGTACACCAATCACTTCGGAGGTTGTGGGCAAAGGATCGTTGTTGCTTTCCTCATTGTGCCCGCTTTCACTTGCGCTCAGTATGATGTTGGCAATGTAGTCCTCTGGGGGTAGCGACACCATGATCCACACTCACAAATTCGCCGACCGTTGATCCAGCAACGGCGTCTTGAAATTCCGACAGCCCGCTCCACACTTCGGGAACACCGGCGGTGGCTTCGTTGCCCTCCTCATGATTTTCAGTCATCACCGGCATGCACAAGACGGCACATTTGAAGCAATTTCGGGCGGTTTCTTTGGTAACATCTGCCCAGAACCTTCTTGCACAAGGTGTTCTCGGGAATGTCGTGCCTGACGGGGATGTCCGACTTCTCACCAAGGTACAGGTGGCAAATCAGGGTTCTGGATGCATTCAAGGATAATGTGCCTAAGTGTCCCTGATTGCATACAGAATTTGCATTGGGCTTCGTGTTGATTTGGGAACATAGGTACATCAGTGTAGAGCTCCAGTTGCCTCCCTCCCCACTTTCTTCCCCTTTTCCCAGCAGCAAATTTTCCTCATGAATATGGTTGCAGGGGGATTAGACTGTACTTGAAAGGTGATCTACGAGACTTCATCTATTTCAGTGCAGTTGGCTGTTCATCAGTAAACATAGCTAGCTGCTTTGCAGGCAAACTGCTCACCTTTGCTATGCCGTGAGCTTGCACAAAGCCATATGCTGGCCAGTGCTGGGGTGGCAAGCTAGCTTGGGCAGTAGAACAGAGTGAGGTGACCTTACAGCTGCATTTGTACTCAACAGAGGGCGACGCCAAATGGGCTCCTGTGTGTGTACATTTCAGGGGCGCGGACGTTCATTCCACGGCCTGTTGCCCTGACCATCGAGAACATTGGCGGTGTGGCCGTCCTCCTGGGCCTGGTTGCAATGGCCCAGGATGTTGAGGGGCTGTACGCCACCGTCAAGGCCCTGGTGTGCGTGGTGCGTAGCAACAGGGCAGCACAGCAGGAGATGGACCGTGTCAGGGGCTACCAGGTAATGTTGCGCATCACGACTGCATTTACTGTTAGCCCAAAGGGCTAATAACGCTCAGTTTGATAGGCCTCACTGTGCACAAGGAACGGAGCTTAGTCTGTGACTGTAGTTGTGATGGCAGAATGTTAACACCTAAGCTGTTCCTTCGACTTGCCATTGTGATGAGTGGTGCATTTTCGTTTGCCTCCACGAAGACCCTGGCAATGTTGCTGAAGAAGAAGAGTGCACTGCTGAACAGCCACATCCTCCACCTGGCCTTCTCGCTGGTAGGCACCGTTGACAGCGGCCGGGAGACCACGGTCATTCCTAACATGACCGCCTTTGAAGACCTCCTCTGCAACCTCGAAGTAAGTCTGCTTGGGGCACTATATGCTGCACTGTAGCAGAAACAACAACAACAAAAAAGAATTGCCTGTAGTGTTTGGTTATCGGCTGGTGGCTCCTAATTTCAGTGCCATTCAAGCAAAGTAAGTAGCATGCTGGCATGAGTATGAGTTGTCTGGAGAGCCTTCCCATGGTGGTCCAGCAAAAGTTGAGGAGGAAGCAGGTTGGGATTAGGGAGGGAGGAGATGAGAGAATGGGATGTGGTGAGCCCCCGTCCCTCCTTCACTCTATCAAGTGGGGACATAGCACCAGACTACAACATTCTTGCACTAAGCTAAAGTTACCATGAAGACGAATGCAAAGTTTGGTTCATTAGAAGCATTTCCACGACCATGCCATTTCCATGCCAGTTTTAACAAACTTCAAACAAATACGTATAATAAGTAAAGGAAAGGAGAGGGGTGACTCACCAGCACTATGCTTGTACGTGACATCATAGGGACTAGTTTTTGCCATTCTCAGCCTCTAGCGCCTCTAGTTCCTCTAGCTCCTCTAGTAGTAGTGCCTCTAGTTCCATTTGATCACACCGCTTTGTGCAATGTGAAGCTGTAATTATGTGGTGGGAAATGTGAAAGTTTGCCAGTATTTGTAATCTTTTTGGGACAGATTGGGGGGTGAAAACAACATTGTTCGAGGCCTGAGGGGAGTTGAGTGGGAGTCCTTTAAAATAAAGCAAGGATGCATGTTGTCGTCATGGTTCCTTATTGCTGGTGCTATTAATGCTATTAATGCTATCAGGTTTAAAGGCAGTTTTGTGATGTTTTTGTCAGTGAAGGTTATTCTCACTCAGTGGTCTGCCATTTGGATATGCAGCATGTTCAGTAACAGCTTTGTGTACATTACAGTCGCACTGCTAGCCTTGACCTGCATTCTTTTGAAACTCTTTTACTGCTTGTTCTGAGCAAAGTGCATTGTTATCGCAGCTGGACATGGTGTGAATCTTTTCTTTTGTCTGTGTTTTTGTTTCCAGGTGTGGCGGGATGCACCAGCAGATCTGCACAAGTCTTTGTACGAGCATTTTTATGAACTCATTACAGAGTCAAGGTAATTATTGATCACACTTTTTTTTTTTTTCTTGCAGTGGTCGAATGTTTCTATCAAAATCTATTTTCACAAATTACTGTGTGCGCACCCACAAAGGACCTTTGGGCATCTTCAGTTATGGTATATCCATAGTGTTTGGACAAAAAATTATTAAAAGCTATTTCGCTTTACTAAATAAATGCACAGATTAACAAAAATGAGAAAATGCTCATAGCAATAAGGTTTCTTTTTCAGGAAAAGAAGTAGTTCCTAGTCTAGTCATTGACATGTTATGAGAATTGACGTTTTGAGCACAAATGAACATTCTGAGCCCTGCTTAAACAAAACTTGTTGCTTCTCTTAAACCAAATTTTTTTTTAGTCAAACTGCACTTGAGTTATGGTAGCATGCAGGATGCTTTTCTTTTTTAAGTTTTAACAAGAACTTAAACAAATAAGCTAGATAATAAGGAAGGAACTGTACTTATAAAATATTGCAAGCACGGTTCTTTGTGCAGCTTACATTGTTCAAGACCTCGTTTCACATGAAAAATGCCAGCACCTTAAAACCATCTCAGCCTATTGAGCAACATTTTATCATATGTGTTGTGGGCTAACATATGGGATAACAGAGGACACTGGCTAGCTTCGCTAGAGAAAGTACTACCAGCCATCCACTTCCGCCAGCAGAATCTGAAGATTTGCGCACAGGTTCAGGTGCTTACATGCGGTAGGCAGGAATCCCAGTAAGGCTTTATTGCCTGGCAAATACAGGGTACATGCCAGACAACACGACTGTCGCTCACGGGGAGACAAAGGTTCCGTTTGCTCTCTCAAGCCACAGGGACTCGGACTCCGATATCTGTCATCGCAGCCGCGGAAGAGGGGCTTCCTTTGGGACTGGTCAAGACGGAATCTCGGAGTAGAGTCCCCTGAAGCCCACTGGGTTCTCAGTCATCGTGGCATTGAGAGTAGGCACTCCCGAACCAACCGACACGACCGAATCGCACAGCCGACTCTCGGTGGAACGCTCACATGTCCCGCTTGTCTGCTCGGGGGGAAAGGAGGTTTCCCCGGTGGTATGGGAGAGGGCAGCATGGTGGAAGGCGACAAGCAGGTCCTCCTTCCCCCGTGCCAACGCACATACGCTCACGGCAGGCCGGCTCGGCTCGCCACAAGAGGTCATGAAGAGGCCACGACTCAGGACGTGCCAGCTGCCAAAATGGCTGCTCCCAGCTCACCAAAGACGAGGCTTAGGGGAACCAGGGACCCCACAGTGTGCTAAACATTGTCCGTGTACCTTAACTGTGTGTCAGTCACTAAGCTGTGCTCAAATACCGTATTTTTGCGATTCTAAGCACCCTCCTGTATTTTTGGGGAAACAAAATTGTAAAAAAAGTTTGCATGCGAATCTAAGCACCCCTTTTCTAAACAACCATCGCAAGGTGGATTTCAGACGCGTTGAACCGGACCCTAGATGACATTGTGGCCAAGTAATTTACGTAGTTCTTAATTAATTACAAGCCACTTCAGTGGAGCAGAAGACGACCTGGTGGGGGATACTGAGAGCGGCAGCCAAAGCTGCGCAACGGGCTCGAATGGTAGTGAGGGTAACTTAGTATCAAATGTAAGTGCTGGGTTCACTGTCTGTACCTATTTTTCTTTTGAGTGTTTGGCAAATAAAACATTATTCCTTGCGCCCGTCTCGTCGAGATACGGCCGTGAAAAAAAGTGGCAGTGGGGCACCCCTCACTTTGCATCGCGATCGTGAAAAAAAACGTGTGCTTAGAATCGAGAAAATACGGTGTGTGAATTTTGCTAAAAATGTGCCTTCGAAAATTACATGACAAATTTTTTAACCTTCATATATTTTTGTAATTGCTTGATTAAGGTTAGTGGGTTGGTTAATTATGTTTCACAGATGCACCTAACAACTATACCAAGAAACATGGCCCAGTAGTGGGAAACCAAGAGAGTACACATTTTCTGCTTCTAGCCCTTTCTTGGTGAAATTATCCAATAGTAGTGGCAGGCTTTTTCTAGAGTGTGGAAACTTCTTTCTTGTACAGCCATTAATGGCAAGTTGAGGTGGTGCTAGTTGAAAACTGTGGTCGAACTTAAAACCAGGAGCACTTATTTTCCTGTCAGCTAACTTTAGTCAGCGGCCCTTCGAGCAGGCCCAGATCCATTAAAGCTGCTGGGCATCGTGCTTTAAAATTATGGTATGCATCAGAGCTTTCATTTCTGCACTGTTTCTAGGGTTTCGATGCTTAAAGTGCAACCAAGCAGCACTTTGTTTTACCCTGGTTGTGAAGGTAAATGAAGACCGTAGTTAGTGGTGGCTACCTCGTCTTCACACTACCCCGATGCGCAAAGCTCATACAGCAAAATGTAGCACAGCTGGTTTGTATAATGCTTGCATTTGTCGGCGGATATGCGTACCTTAACCCCCCCCCCCCCCCCCCCCCCCCTCTCTCTCTCTCTCTCTCTCTCTCTCTCTCTCTCTCTCTCTCTCTCTCTCTCTCTCTCTCTCTCTCTCTCTCTCTCTCTCTCTCTCTCTCTCTCTCTCTCTCTCTCTCTCTCTCCCTCTCCCCCCTCTATCTCTCTCTCTCCTCTCCTCTCCTCTCTTAGTAGACTCAATGAAGTTTGTAGGTAAGGTTCTCACAGCAACCTAGCCTGATTCTCAGGCTTGGGCCACAATGCTGACTGGTGCTGTGATAGAAAACAGGCAGGGACACACAAGACGCAGAAGTGGCCCACAGTACAGTTCGTTAATGTGAAAGCCCTAAATGCCCGATTACATGAAAATATGGCATCGGCGTTACCGGGTGATGGTTCCCACTAAGGAAAAAATTGGGGTGATTAGGTTCTGGGTGAATCCGGGGCCTATGGAATATTCCCTTCAAACAAATGTGCATAATATGCAAAGAGCTCTGTATCAGGAACATCAGACATGTGCTTCTAGGGTTTTGGGGAGGCCAGCCACTGTGCACAGTTTTTGATTTGAAATTGCTAGCTTTGCAATGTGACTTCTTGGCATTTATTATTATTTTGGTTATGGTGTACAAATAAAATTTCCAGATGCCAAATCGTAATGCTTTAAAATTTGCAGGACAATATTTTCATGCATCTGAAGTTCGCACGACCCTACAGGCACAGCCATTAGTGCCTGTAGGTGATGCTTGGCCAGTCAGTAATGGTGGACACAATATAGATGAAGGTGTTTCAAAACCCTGTGTTTAAAACAGGAATGTGCTTCTGGTGCTGCAGTTCATTGCATGTTGGTCTCGTTGCTTTGTAGGAAGGTTTTGGCATCGTTGAAGAGGATGAATGCGTTGTGCTGCCCCTACGGGTGGCTTCGTTTCCAGTGGGTTAATGCGGCGTGCGCTCTGTTTCCAGTGAGCAGAAGGCCAACCTGCGCATTCTGCGTGACCTGGAGATGGTGACGAGGGTGCTGATGATGCTCCGCGACCCATACCTCAGCCCTTCTACAATTCGGCTGCTGTGCAACCTCCTCAAGACACTGCTTCAGAACACCAACCGCAGCGGGGACATCCTCAGGTACCCTCCCTAGCCGGGCATTATCAGTGTGTGTTTGTGAACTTGAACATGCGTGTTCCTAAACTGCGCCGTCAGTTTGAGTATGGCTTGTTGATTTCATGCTTATTCCACTTCGTAAAGGTTTGGCCAGTTCATGATATCAACTCTTCCCAACTCCATGACTTCTGAGAGACCACTGAACCTAAAGAGAGATTCTGAGGCAACAGAAAGTGCAGGTACGTTGTTGACAATCTGTGCTTCTGAAGTTGAATGGCCCGCCTTCGGTGGAACGACAACACTGTTAACTTTTCTGTTGTGTAAGCAGTGCTTTTTTGGCTCTGTTTATTTCACCATCTGTTTGTCTGCTTGTGCAGTGTCAATGGACGAGACGGCACTCCTGATACATCATGTGTGCCTGCGAAACCGCTGCCTGCATATCTTGCATCTGATGACGTACCAGGGCTCAAAAAATGTGAACATCCCGTGAGTGAAGTTTTCATTGGCTGTGCTCTCACTGGAGCACTCCCACAATTCCAGGAAGGCTAAGGAGGCAAATCTGCAATCCCTTCTGGGTGTTGGCTAATGGCATTTTGTATGCTTGTGTAAAGCTGTAACATGAGAGAAATTTGCCATTTTGTCTCTTGGAGTTGAAAGGAAAGCCTAGGGGGTTAACTCCAGCCAGTTGCTGTCCTAGGCACTCAGTGACACATTAGACATAACACATCAAGAAGTTTCGGGCTAGTTAAAATATGAAAAGAACACACCATAAACTTGACCCCAGCTTAGCTGTTTAATTGGGTTGAACACGTCATATTATTACACAAACAATTTCTGATTGTATTCGGTGTTTGAGCGTATTGAGCCTAAGCATGGGGATTGTAAGCAAGGTGGCCTGGGATACCCCGTGATGCATGTGCCCTGTTTTCGGTTTCAGGTTCTGTGAGGAGGTGGCCAGAGTGCTGGGCCTTGACTGGCTGCTGCTATTCATGCAGAGCCACCTGCATCCAACCACAGTGGTGTTAGCCTTGCAGTGTCTCACAGTGCTGCTCAGCTGCCCGAGCCTGCTACAGCGTTTTCGCGAGGCCTCCCACAACGGTGGCTGGCTGACCGAGACGGACCTGGTGCTCCAAAACAGGACCACTGTCCTCCTTGGTGAGCGGATTTGGCTGACTGTTCACCTATTAGGAGACAAGTGGGTTTGAAGAGGGGGCTGTATGTACCCTTAGTCAGCTCTGTCCAAGGGCCTCGCCTTGGTGAAGCAATGTGCCGTAGAAGGATCGACGATTGGGTGAGCTGTTAGTGGTTCTTGGAACACCTTGAAGTAGCACAAGCTTGACACGGACACAAGAAGAGGGATGTAGGCGGGCCACAGTGCTGTGGTCTGTCTACACTGCTCTTGTGTCCATGTCTAAGTTGCGCTACTGCGCTACTTTAAGGTGTTTTAGGGAGCTGCAAGTGGGGGTTGCGGGTGTGGTACATATGGGGCGAGTGCAGGTGCACGCTGACTGGTTCCTCTGCCCAGGTTTCAACGTGTCTACTGCAAACAACAAGGGTGCCGGCAGCCAGTCCATCAGGATGGAGGCGTACCAGGTTCCGGGCTTCCAGCAGCTGCAGTGGCTCATGTGCCAGCATGTCACAGTTCCAGACGTCAATTTCCTCCTGCTGGCCATGCTGATGGGGCGCCCTGTTAGCCGAATCCCGTGCGGACTGCAGGTACGGGAACTGGCCCCATTTGGGCTCCTCTTGGCCCCTTGGCTTTGAGGCTAGCAGCTGCATGCCAGCTGCTGAAGCCTTCAGGGTGGCTTTCTGGGGTGCTTATAGTGGTAGCACCAAAGACCGTGTTCACATGCGATACTAGGCAGTTTTAGCATATCGTTACCGTGTTTACGTTACCGTTTAACGTGTTTGCGGGGGTAGACTGCGCAGCGCGAGAGTTACCGGGAACGGTAACTTACCGGCACAGGCTTCACCGTCGCCAGCGCTTCCGGTAACACGGGAAACGGTAACGCAAACACGGTAACGATATGCTAAAACTGCCTACTGTCTCACTCTTGTTATACCCAAAAATAGGCCTTTCCTGCAGGCTGGCATAGCTGCTAGATGCTGGGCAAGCTTAACTTACTATGTAGCAGTTTATAACGTCTTCCTTTTTGTTTTGCATAAATTATAAAGTAATGCGCGATTAAAACTAGCTTATTTTGAGTGCACCATTGTTGAACTTACATAGCACTTTTCTTGCCTGAGGAGTAATCTAGCAGGTGGCACAGTATCCTAGAACTTTAGAGCTTCTGCTGCATCCCTGCAATCCTGTAAAAGAGCAATAAATGTGCGATGACTTTCTCCTCGCAGTTTTCCCTGGACAATATATGGAGCTTCTTGTTTGGTGTGCCCCCCGGTCAGTCAGTCATGGCTCAAGGGGACATCAACTTTGAGCTTGTTGTGGTGCTGCTGGCCATGGTGCGCTGCATTCTGAGCCAGGTGAGTCGGTCCACGTTTGTGCCACGCACGGCCGGGGGGTGTTTGGCCGCAACAAAGGGCCGCTTTTTTGAGGAATGCCTGCACCAAAGGAGCCTCTACTAACTAATATGGTACTGTGTAATTTGAGGGCAGGTCAGGTGTTCTATTTGGACAAGATATTCCCATCAGTGCCAAGGCTGCTGTGGTATCTGGAGCTGTGAGTGGCACATATGTAACTCGTTATCGAGGCACCTTGAGTTTGGAACAGGTTTCATTCAGCGAGCTGGCACTCAGCATGGCATTTTCATGCTCAGAATCTGATTGTACAAGCAGCATTTCACATGGAGAACTCCCTGCTATGAGTACCCAATTTAAAACAAATGTTATTCGTTCCCTGCACGCTTACAAATTGTTTTCTGAGGTGTTTCTTTGAACTGCATGCCCCAGAAAATTCAATTTAACATTACTACAGTGTCGACCATTTGTAACCTAAAACCGCTTGTAGTGCGGGACCGGATATAATGTGGGTTTTCCTGGCCAATGGTAGGCCTCCGATAGAACTCAATGCTTAAGCGTACTGCTTATAAAGCGGTTGCCCGAAGCACAATACCATTTATAGTGTAGTTTTTTGGCGGGTCTGCTGACTGACTGGTGTAGCTGGAGCACCATTTTAGCGTTGCAAAAACCATAGAAAAAACATGGTTCAGCCATCTGACGCAGCCCGTGCTTCCTTCTCCCCTACAACTTAGACACAGAAAATGTACAAATAGGCACCCTTTAGTTAACGTGTTCCGTTTACACTCGAGTGATAACCACACCTGCCCTTGTTCTCGG
The DNA here is from genome assembly GCF_048455015.1 of Haemaphysalis longicornis. NCBI lineage: Eukaryota > Metazoa > Arthropoda > Arachnida > Ixodida > Ixodidae > Haemaphysalis > Haemaphysalis longicornis. The sequence goes on along the minus strand of NW_027526203.1, from coordinate 348,026,989 downwards.
CACTCCTCTGAAGATAGCAAGCCCCTCTGTTTCCTAAGGGGATGATAAGTTGATGCGATTAGAACCTTATGCAGATAAGCAACCACCCTTTTCCCTTTCGAACATATGGGGATAGCTAGCTGAGCCACGACACCTGAGGTTTCCACTACCTCTACATTATGCTGATAAGCAACCGCCTTTGGCATCCCAAACGCAAGACGCTGATGGAAAAAAAAAAAAAAATCTGACTTGCGTTCTTATCACACTGTCTCGCCGGCATAAGCAGGGCTGCTTCCCTCTGCAGCATCACTTCTTCTAGACGCTAAGAAATGCAGATCCCTCAAAGCATAAACACAAAGTATAGGTTAAAGCTGCGCTCGTGCAGCAGCATCTGATGGGAAAAAAAAGACGAAATAAAGACCGAACCTCTGTTTTTAATTAAGTGGCATTCATTTGAGTGATGATAAACAAAGAATGATTGAATGGTAGCTTGCAATATGGTCAGATTCACGCATGTTTTGTTTATAGTGTGGTACCGCTTATAGTGCGGATTTTCACAGCTCCCTCGAGATGCATTATAAGCGGTCTACAGTGTACAAAAAGTTTACATCACTGACCACCTCATCTAGACCAGGTGCACAAAATGTGGCAAGAAACAAACATCTTACGTTCTACACATTTTTTGGGGTGTGCGTCGTTCGGTAGCACCAATGTTAAATGGTTGGCCAGCAGTGAGACAATGAGCAGATCTGCCACGACTATAGTTAAAAAAGCTGCATTTCCCTTAACCCTGTTCGAATCGTGTAGTTTGACTTGTCGCTGAAATGCAAACAGAGAAATGAAATTTCAAGACAAGGGGTTTATTTGTCGTCCCAAGTGGAGGCCTCATCATTGTTGCCAGTGGTTGCTCATGATTACGCATTTTTGGATACCTGTAAAGGCAACATTTTTTTTTAAAGAGAATGTTTGAAATAACGCTTGTGTTGTCCATTCCCATGCCTGGGGTCCATTGTGTTTTGCGCCACAGTTATGAGTATGTTGCAACTAGCCCAGCTCTGCACTTTGCGTTGAGATGAAAGATGAAAATATACTTAGCCTTAACTTGACCCGCGTGCAGGTTAGCTATCCACCTTGTATTTCCTGATCTTGAAAAAAAGGGTTGAATTATAAATGGGTGAATACAGTAATTCGTGTACTCCCTTTTGTACTTGTTCACACATGAAAATATCCGGAATGGTGCATAGGATTATTACACATGGTCAACCATGACCAGTGAATATATTTATGGCCCCACAGGGAACTGCAAAGGCTTTAACAAACAATCTTTTAAATTTACCAGCTTGTCAAAATACATAAGGGTGGGGATACTGACAAAATTGGAGTAGTAAATTATCTTCCTGGGAGAGCACCATATTAGCTCAATTCTCAAAGCTTGCTTTTATAGAACAAATGCATGCTCTTTCGTCTGCAATTTTTCGAGATCGGACTGGCCGCTCACATTGATAGGGGTGCTAATCTTTATTATAGGTAGTTTACAAGCGTGTAGTGGTTCCCAGTAAAAATTAACGGTTGCAGACCTGGATTGTTACAGCAAACAACTGCTTCTTCACATTTGCTTAGCGAGTGCGCAGCTGTACAATACATTTGTGCATGCCTCATAGACAACAGAAGTGGGCATGCCCTTGGTGCTCTTGTTTTCAGCCGTGTCCCTAAAGTAATTGTACGTTGTTGGTCCTGTGAAAACCATCCCATAAGGCCTGTGCACAGCTGTAGTGAGCAGCGGCCGGGCTCTGCTCCTCCCATCCCTGGATGCTGGTGTGGCTGTTAGTGGCACTCTTACGGCTTAGCGGCATGACTTAGCCATCTCATGGGCCCTGCACAAACCCACCCAACTTGCAACAGTCTCTTGGGGGAGCGACTGCTATGAAAACATTTTTCCTGCTACAGGAGGTGCCACAAACTGCTCTGTCATCAATTCATCATTATTAGCCATGCAGTCGAGATCAGCATGTATTGTTGAGGTGTGATGCATGGTCCTGCTTTGTTTGTGTGTTGTCGCAGAAATACAGCAGGCATACACATTTAGAGCGTGAGCAAAGTGCACTTTTGTTTGCTAGTAAAGAGTGGGCATTTTACATTATATGTCCGGATTCCTTGGTCTGCTGCACATCGCAGGCAGTTACTGTAGTAGTGGCACAATTGTTAATCAATTTATAGTAGTTTTTATAATTATTTCTTTTTGTCTCACTTTGCAGCCACGAGCAGAAAGTATGGCTGGTGTGGAGGAGCATCCTGTGACTCTCATCCAGTTCCTCATGTACCTCTACAACAACCGACAAGACTTCATGAACATGTGCATGAGCTCAGACATTCTTTGTGCCCTGTCAAGTACACTGTTTCCATTCGCAAATGATCTGAGTGAGGTCGCATCTCCGGCAGAAGATTTTCAGGTGAAACAATTTTTCACTTCTTATTTGTACATTCCTGGCGGCTGAAGAGCCATTGCTTTTTGAGTGACTGATTTAAGACTGAAGCATTAAAGTTCACTTTTGCTTTAATTTTTTGTTTATTTCTTATTGGCATAGTAAAATCCTGTTGACATACATGTTTGAAAACCATACAGTTGGGGGGAAAGCTTTCAGTTTTGGGGGGGGGTGGAAAATCAAAACTGGGAGTTCAAATTTTTGGCTGAATCCACTCATTAAAACGTTATTTATTTTATCTTACCTAATATTTAATTCATCGCCTCGAATAATTATTTACTTGCTGCATGAGAAATCCATATTCCTGATTTTAATCGGCCCAAGTTACACGGAACACCCTGTATATTGAGCATACATAAACAGGACTAAGCTTTCACCACAGTGCTGCCAGGAAAACGTCAGTGAGAGACGCATTTGTGGGGCTCTGCTGTGTTTGTGATATCGCTGATTCATTGTAGCTGTGGTGACCTATAGCTTCAGCTGCTTCATTTGCTTCCTCATCTAATGGTCTCTGCTTTATTTCAGATAATCTCCAACCCCAAATGCCAGGAGTCTAGCGCAGGCCTGTCAAAGCACACGGCACGCAAATATGTGATGGACTTCCTGAGAGTCATTGTAGTGGACAGCCTTTCTCTGGCTTTTCCAACCAAGCAAGCACCTGTCATTGACCTTGTTTTGGAAGTGAGTGCCTCGTGAGAATCTTTAATGTGTGATTCGGGTCTCCCTTGACTCTGTCAGTGCCACTGTACCGCTCCGTTCTCACGGCCATGCCACTGACGCACCCTTGTGGTTTATCGTGGGCACGTCACTAAGCATGCACCACCTCCTGAAGAACTAGACTCTGAGAGGGTTAAATCTGTTCCAGCATTCTGCAAGGTGGGGCAATTGGTTGTATCGACATCCAAGGCTTAACATTCCATCAACTCCATTCCCAGTGGCCAGTATATGTCTTATTAAGCCTCCTTTGGGACCCAGCAGCTCATTTGAAATAGCACCTCTCACTGTGGAAGAAAAAGTGGGTGCGTCCCAACAAGGGTAGATTGAGCATGGACAATGGTACAAAATAGGCGAGAGAATGTGTTCTTGTTTTTACCAATGGTCATATAAAATCCTGGAGAGACTTGCTACATGTACAGCTGCAGCCTCAGTATTTGGTTGAGGTTGTTTGCAGCTGTCATTTTCTGTTCCAGGCCTTCCCGAACCATGCAACTCTTGGCCAACAGAAGGAATTTGTGACAGAAATCTTGTCTTCACTCAGAGAGCACCTCTTGGCAGCTGATGTTCTGTTTGGTGAACAGGCTGCTTTGCCCATCACAGCTGGAGGAAAATACTCAAATATTCCGCCAAACATTTTTTACCTGACGTCCTGCTTTGTTGATAAGCTGTGGCAAGGTGAGTGAACACATGAACGCATCGTTTCAATATTAGTATCCCCGTTTTTTGTCATGCAAGAGCAGTTGAAAGAATGCGTAAGTGCTATGTAACCTAACAAAGCCTAACGCTGTCTGCAGCTGAAATAGCAATGGGGTGTAATTCGAGTTCTTTCAGTGTTGCATCGTGTACTCCAGTGTTGTTTCTAGTCTACTCTGTTAGTATTATCGATTTACTTGACAGCAGTCTTTTGGGAATCAGTTGTGTAATACTTGCATATCAGTTGACGCTCCCCTTTTACAGAAAGAATGTATGTAATAGCGAATTAAAATATTTCAGCAATAGTTTTGCATTCATTCCCAAAGATCAGTAGGTGAAGTAGGTAGGTGGAATTTTCAGTGAGAATAGGAACAGATTATTTACTGTGAGAAATGCTTTGGATGCTTGTAAGGAAAAAAAATTGGGCCCATCTCCCCACGAGGGGGGACTCGAGTAAATGCGTCGCGTAGGGGGTGGGTGTATTGCGTTAACGTTAGTGTTCGGAGGGTGGTGGTGGGGTGGTAGTGAATGTGTTAACTATTATTGCTTATTACTATTAATTATTATTATTTCTTTCATATATTAATTATTACTTTCGTGATTTTGCGACTCGAGTCCCCCCTCGTGGAGAGATGGGCCCAATTTTTCTTTTTTTTTTTGTGACGCAAGAAGTGAAGGCAAGGAGTAGGTTGTTGTAAGTCGTTATTTATTTATTTTGCGGTTGTCGTTGTATTGGACGCTGAGAACGACGGCTTTGTGGTCGCTAAAGTGTACTGTTGCAGCAACTGGTGAAGACGAGATCGATGCAACTGCTGCCGTGTATCAGCAGCTTCTTGACGTAGTTTGAATGAGTCAAGGATATAAGGCGCGTTCGTAGCCTTTGATTCTGTGTCGGTTTTGTGGCGCAGTGGGAAGAGCACCATGTACCTCGCGTTCCGCCCACAGGGTCGTGGAATCGAAACCAGGCGCCGACTACTTTTTTTTTTTTTTTTTTTAGTGTAGGGGGAGGGGTGCGGACGGACAACAACGCTGCACCTGTTGTTGAGAGCGAGGAGGGTACGGGGGAGAGACGCGCACCTGCGCCTCGCCGCGACGCGCATGCGCAGTGAGCGTGTGGACGCCGCCGCCGACGTTCGAGGAACATCGTGCGACTAAGAAACGCTCCGCGTTTAAAAAAACACGGCAAGAAGAAGTTATGACCTAACCTTGAACTAAAACAGCAATAAGTGAATTGTTCAGCCGCAACAGAGTTCAGGCCATCATTAAAAAATGCCTAACGTTCCGCACATCGCACTTGGCTTGCTTCTTGGCAAAAAATATTTGTTTTTTTTATATAACTTAGACGAAAGATTAAAATTAATATTGATGTAACTTAGACAAAAGATCAAAATTAATATTGAATAATAATAATGTATTTATTAATAACTAATATCTTTCTCCGTATATTAAATTTTCCACCAACTGACAAATGAGTAATAATTTACTGTGGTGTGTACTGCCTCACACTACCGCAAAACCTCATTACAAGAGACACTCAAGGGGCCTGGGAAACGTCTCTTGTAACCAAGGTCTCTTGTATGCGATGTTGCTAACATGGCGAACATAGAGGAACCAACTGAACCGTTTTCATTAAAATGTCTCTTATAACCAAGTGTCTCTTGTGACAGTATACCTTGTAACGAGGTTCTACTGTATTTTTGTAGTTTGGTCAATTAATTAAGTGGTTAGGGTTAGAGTGAACGAGTACTGTATGGTGCTAGCAACACTTTCTTGTGGGTTATTCTTCTCTTGTGCATTTCTGTAGAACACATATTTAGGGAACTGTGCTTCCTTATTATCAGCTGAACTCAACCTTGAAACTGCCATATTTTTACTGGCCCAACAATGTGTGATGATTGTGTGTGCGGTTGCATTTCAGGTGTTTACTCCAGAGATCCCCATGAAATTCTGGATTTCATCATTAAGCTTCTTGGCCAAGTGAAACGGAAAGGTATTGTGTTGGTTGAAAAGCCATGAGGATTGCACGGAAGGACGACACAAATAGAGTAGACAGCAGGACGAGTGCAACTAACAACTTATTTATTCAAGGGCTTACATACCCAAATATAAGACAAATTAGCGCATGCGCCGAACATACATATGCATACATACGTACATACGAACATATATACATACATTGTGTTGGTCGTGTTGTAATAGCAGTGACCACACTTGTAAAACTTGTGCATTGGTTTAAAAAAGAAGCCTCTCTTAAACCTACCTAGAAGTGTCTGTTGGCAGTCACTGCTGTCATTGTAATACAGGCTGAATAAGACTGCAAATATAATTATTTTGGTATCCTGCTTTTATTTGAAACACTTGCTTCGGTCCTGCTTTACTGAAAAAATTAAAGTTCTTGGGTACATGGTGTACAGGAACTACCTAATTGGTCATATGTGTAGGTTATTTTCTGTAGGGTAAAGCTTTATGTCAGGAATTTAATAAAATGTGTTGATGATATCATACTGGCCTCACATTGTTGCAAACTTTGAAGTGCTGCTACAGGTAATCTGTAAATGTAACTGGGAAAAGGTCATTTTTCTTTGTGTTGTTAATGTTGTTGCTTTATGCTTGTTGTTAATGCTGGGATATAAAGAACCAAGTTCCTGTCTGACTGTTTTTTTCTTTACTCTTTCTTGCAGGAATGCACGTGCAGACAGACAATGTCTATAGGAGCCTGAACCGAACATTGTTGTTCATTCTTTCAAGGCCTACCGAATGTGTTGCAGGTTAGTATCGCCGGTGGGAACTCATTGCCACTCCCCAACTATTGCCTCACGACTGAAATGCCTTTGCTGCTGCTTTGCATTATCCAGACCAGATGACCAAACTGGAGTGCCTCCAGAAGATGATAATACACAGGACACTCATGCTGGTTGCGGCCAACTCAGAGGCGGAATTCATTCCTTGTTTGTGTTACTGTCTTCTACAACTGACGGCTGATGCCCAAATTAGGTAAGCATGGGGAGTAGCCGAATCCAAGCAGCAGAATAAATGAGCGCCTGATGGATAAGCCTGCTTGGTAGGGAGTGAGTGGGCTTGCACAGTCCTTTATTAAGCTTCAACGTAGCTGTGCCCTGCTTTAGTCGTCTTGGTGGCTAGGCCTGTTTTAACACCACCCCAACACTGTCTTGTGGGTTAATTTTTCTGGCATCTTGTTTCTAGCATGGAGACAGTGCGCCGGACCACTTGGCACATCAACCCCGCTTCTTTCTCGGACCGCACTCGGAACAGTGCTGACAACAAGAACTTGAGCTCTTCCGAAGAGGGACATCTGTTGGTTGCATCAGCAGCCTGCAAAGTTTGGGAGATCGTCTATCTCTCCAAGAGACAGGTGAGAGAGCAGTCTGAACATGCACTGAGTCTCAAGGGGGGGGGTGAAAGTAAATAAAGATGGAGAAGAATACGGTTGGAAGTGAGTAGAACATCGCTGCTACAGTATGGTACACGTATTCTGGCCCGTATAAAAGTTGAGCCACGACACCCACGTGTCAATGTGCCTGTGATTTCATGCTACGTACTTCTGGTTGTTTAAAAGGACGCTAAAGTCTAAAAACAAGTTGGTCTGTATCAGGAGAATACAGTGGCATAAATACAGATAGACCATTCACAGCGGCAACTGCTTTTTAGTAGGCAGGAAGTGTCAAAAGCATGAAAATGGATATTGTTGCCCCATACGCACTTTTCCACTTTATGATTTGTAACGTCACAAATCGTGAATGGTGAAAGAGGGTTGGCAGAGTTCGTTTAGACATTTCTACAAAAGTAACAGTGAGGTAGGGGACATGTGAATGTGAAATGAGCATATCTGGCAACCTCCGATGAACGCACATTATTACAGTACTGAATTGCACCTAGTAAACATAACCAAACGGGGTGCCTTACTACATACCACAAATGGTAAACAGTGCTTCATTTCTATTTCAACCATGTTTTGCCTTAGTGCACAAGCATGGTCATACGATTAATGTGGGTGAATACAAGAGGTGTAGTCCCTTCTTAGTGCCCATATATTGTATACAGTCCAGCCCGCTTATAATGAACACATTGGGAAACAGAAATCAGTTTGTTATATTCGTTTTTCACTATATCTGAACATAAAATATATGTATACGAATGGTAGTGGGAAACGAAGATATGTTCTTTGTAGCCGGGATTTCGTTAAAACCAGGTTCACTATAAGTGGGCTATACTGTGTGCGTGCGCGCGCGTGTGTGTGTGTGTGTGTGTGTGTGTGTGTGTGTGTGTGTGTGTGTGTGTGTGTGTGTGTGTGTGTGCGCGTGTGCGTGCGTGCGTGCGTGCGCGTGTGCGTGTGCGTGTGCGTGTGTGTGTGTGTGTGTGTGTGTGTGTGTGTTCAAAAGTCAAAAGATTTTGTGCGGTCAGCTATTGGACCAAACTGGCTATTAACTTTTCCGCTGCCCAGTTTTTTTCTACACGTTCTTCAGGTAGCGGCTTTCTGGAGGAAAAATGGCACACTATTTCGGGGGCTCCTTTACTTTGTGAAAACAATTGAAAGGAAACAGGAAGGAGAAATTCCAGCTTTATTTGTGTATGAACAAATGCTATTTCCTGCCGAACAACAGTTGAAAAAGTGATGCAAGGTGCGATCTTTCAGTTGAAACAAAAAGTTATGTATGGCCTTTAGTGTCCTTTTGAAACTAAACTTTTGGGTCTTAGTATTGGTAGTGATGTGGCTGCTTCGCTTATTGGCATAACGAGCGCTCTTTACGATTGATATTTGGGGTAGCATCCATTGTGCAAGTGTCCTTTCACACTCTTTTAGGATAATTACCTGGTATGTGTCACGTGATTTGGCAACGAGCTACTTTGTTTTACCACAGTCTTCTAAAGTCCTTATAGATGAATAGCATGTTTGTAAATAAGGAGGAAAAGCTGCTGTGAGGCTCAGTGGCTAAGGTGTTGTGCTGATGAGCCCAAAGATGTGGGTTTAATCCCGTATGCAGTGGCCATTTTTTTTTTTATTTATTGAGGTGAAAACAAAAATGCCTATGTGCATGTTCCCCAGGTAGTTGGAATTAATTTGTAGTTTTCCAATGCGGCGCACCCCATAGCCCAGGGGCAGCTTCGGTGTGTAAGAACCCCAAAATTTGAATGAAAGCTTTCTTTTGAGGGAGGGGGTTGGCTTTAAAAATCGTTTTCTGCTTGTGTAGAGACGATATTCGTGCACGTCACCAGAAGGGCATGAACATGAACAAAGAGCACTCAGAACAGTCGCACTTGGCACTTTTAATGCTCTCTAATGAACACAAGCAGCACATGAAGATACCTGTGTGGCTGCAGCAAGCAGGGAAGCTTATGCGACCTTATTTTAGCCACCATGTCAGTACAGCACAGCAAAGGTGTAATCTGGGCACGTGACGAGTGTAAGTGGTGCACTGATGTTGCACACTGCTAATGCTGTTCCCAGGGAGTGGGGCACGCTGGGCAGCAAATGTAATTGCCATTATTACCCTTCCACAGTCTACGATATGACTTGGCTGTTTCCCCCTCCCCAGGCCCTGGAGGAGCTGTGCAAGGTGTCCCTGCCCGTGGCCGAGGGCAGCTCGGGGGGCCAGATCCCAGACCTGCAGAGCCTGTGGGAGGTGCTGCACGAGCCGTCCTGCCGCGCCTGGACCAGCTTCCTGGACTTGGAGCGCAAGAGCGGCTACACCCGCGAGGTCATGCAGACTCAGATGCAGACCGTCAGCCAGGTGGGAATGGCTGGCTTGGCTGTTGCCTGTCTACCTGGTGCGCCCACTGCTTGCTTAGTTCTCCCTCCCCTTCGCTGCCAGTGGTGTAGTGGCCGATACGCTCTGCTGCGGCACCCAAGGTTTTTCAAGGTTTGATTTCTGACTGTGGGAGCTGCAGATCTCGGGGATGCACACTTGCGTGTGAGATTTTGGTGCGTGTTAAAGAATGCCAGGGGTCTGAACTATGATGTAGTTTTGACAGGTCAAGCCCCAATAGATTGTGATTCATGTGTCATACTTCCGATTTCTAATGTTCGAATTTCACCCTTCATGCCAGTGACGATTCAACTTCATATGCCACTTCTCATATTAGGGATCAGCAAGATCGTTACCCCGCACATTGCCCCTCTCTCCATGTTGCCAAGCGGTGGGATGAAACACCCCTGTCTGTTGCACCAAAGTGCGTCATTCTTTTTCACCCCAGAACTGTATTGAATGCATCCAGCAGTGCAGAGGCAAATCGTTCAACACTGCCTATAGAGTATAAAGGAGCATCACCTTGTTTGAGTTAGTCATGAAGATAAAGTTTTCAAATACTACTCTAGTGGGATGCGTAAGTTTACCACTGTGTTATCGACTATCTTTTGTAAAATGGGACAACCGTCAGTCAGTTGGAATAAATCTCCGGTTCATATTGCTGCGTCTGTAGCAGCCTTTATTCCGCCATTCATGTGGGTAGCACAGCTTGCGATGCCTGGATTTTGTCATCCCATTCACTGGCAGTAGGAACACAGGGGTTCACAGATTTGCCTGCACTCCCAACAGCGAAGGTGTAGGTACAGAAGAAAAAATGCCGAGTTGGTTTATCTTATGGTGTCAGCACTGCACTGAACTGCTGCTAACTCACCAAGTTCAAGCTGAACCGAACAGACCCATAGTGCCCCGCGCCGCTAGCTTACTTTACTGATCAACTAATGGGAAGACATCAGTACTGTTCATCACTTAGGCCATCTAAATCCAGTTACACTTTTTTTTTTTCCCTCATTATCTTCTGCATCCAGAAACTTCAAAAAGTAACTGGTGGCCTGTCGAGGCTCGCAAGCCGCAAGATCAAAAGGGAGCCAGCACCTAAAGTGCCTCTAAGCACCATGACAAGCCACGTAAGTTTTGATTTTTTTTTACCCAGAGCACGGGTTTACCGTAAAGTTCCAAAAGGATGCTCACCCAAAGTACAGAGCTATCAAGTGAAAAATACGGGATGGGCGATCTTTCAGGTCAGGTGCGAAAAACTACAAAAAGTGGTCACACCACCAACCAAAACTTCAGAGATATCAAGAAAAAATACTCGATGTGCGAACTTTCGGTTCAAGTGCGGAAAGGACGAATAAGTGACCGCATCAACACATGAATAGGTGATTCGCGTTTATTTTGTTCACTCATTAGCGCTAAACCCATCGGTTTTAGGGTATGGGCGATCTTCGGGGTGTTTCAGTAAATTGAACATTTCACCCCTAAAGGGGGGTGGGCGATGTTTTGGGGGTGGGCATTCGCTCGGAACTTTGCGGTAGGCCAACAGTTTGGAAACACTTGCCTTTGTTTTTTATTCTTTACGGGGTCACTGCATTTTGCAGAATAGTTGATGGGACAAAAACTTGTGAATTGCACCATTAAGTAATTTTTGTTTTGTGCTGCCTGACTTCATGACCTTGTCACTGTTTTTTAGGAGGTGGAAATGTGGACACAGGTGCATGTTTCCATCGTTCAAGAGCTCGTTGACATGCAACTGAAGCGTCACCAGCAGGTAAGCATGACGCCCCTTCTCGTTCAGGAAGCTGGCAAGCAAGTTTGTGTAAACTTTGTTGAAAACAGGCAACTGTGCCGGTATGCTGTATGTTTTTCTTCACTGTGCAGTGCAGTTGGATTTCTGAGCTACCCAGTCTTTTTTAATACTACGTATCTCTGGAGCGGAAAACAAAGCCAGGCAGCTTATCACATCCAAGAGATGTTATTGGAGCACATGGGTAGAGCACGCTAAGTTCCTTTCTTCTAGTTCATGGTCAGATGCTTTTTTTTGTGTGTGTGTTCTGTTTCTCATTCTATTTGATGAGGGTGTTGGCAGAGTTCGTAGCTGTTTTAACAGGTCCAGCTCAACAAGAGGTTCGATCGCACCTAGCTGTAGCGCTTGTTTTGCTTAACTGACTGTGTGCTAGGAGTGTGTGGGGACCACCTTACCTTATTGGTGGAGCCACCTTATACTAAGATACAGCATACTGGGTTGGCCAAAACTTGGATGTTGTGGAACTGCTGCAGTGAGCATTTGAGTCAGCCTCAAAAAGTGAATGTGTTCCATGTTCTATATTACTCTGCAGAGTCAACAGCATCTGCAAAAAGATGTCTTTGAAGACTGGCTGCAGACAGAGTCCGAACTAACCCAAGAACGAGGTCTCTGGGGCCCACTTGAGGGGTCTATTTTAGACAAGTGGATGCTTGATATGACAGAAGGTATGGCTGCACTAAGTGTGACATTGCTTTTGGTATTCTGACACTCGATTTCATTGTTTTGTAGGTTGCATTTGATTTTCAGTTATACAGTCAAACCTCGATGTAACGAAGTCGGTAAAATTCGCAATTTACTTTGTTACATTGAAATTTCGCTACATGGAGATTTGCGGTTAAAATGAAGTGTTAACTGTGTGAAGCAGTTCCTGCAAGCAAAAACGTAGCGCGCATACATGGCTGGCGCACTGTTTCTGTTTCTGTTGGAGCTTACCCGTCTACGTGGGCATAAGCATGAATCGCATGGAGCGTTTTCTGCACACAAAAACGTGCCTCGCAAGACACAGGCATGCTCACGCAGCCGCAGAGGAGACCTCCTGCGCGTTTCGGGTAGCTCCAGTGACCGCTTCTAACCACTCACTGAAATATCATGCGGGCAAGAAGCTGATGATGTGGGCGAAATTTACACTGTAAAACGTCATCCGCGCCGCTTAGGAAAGCGCCCATCAATTATCCTCCACGGTGATAAGCCTAATCGTCTCTGGTGGGGCCAGGCGGCATCCCGGCGTGCTTCGAAGCACCCGGCATAGGGTGCACACATCCTCATTAGCGAAGGTCGTCAGGCTCCTCCTACTGCCGCACGCGGAGCGAGTCGCTTTTTGGCCGAGGCACAAGCCACCGCCTGCGTGCAATCGGGGACATGGCCGTGAAAAAAAACGCATGTGCAAGGCTCATAAAGGCCCACAAATGCTTTGCTGCGCACTTGCTGGAGTGATGGAAACCTGAGCGAACTCGAATGGAACAAGCATGAGCGAACTCGAATGAAAGACAAAGCGGCGTCATGCGGCAGCAGCGGTGCCATACGCAGTTTGAATGCAAGGAGCTTGTAGGCAAGGAGCTCGCTCACGTACTCCGTGGCTCGCTGCATCCGCGCATTGGGCAGCCCGTGACGCTGTTGGCATTTTATCAAGGCCTCGTTTCAGTGCTTGCATCTCCCAGAATCTACTTCTACAACCAAAATTTCGTGCCTCGATGTCCATGAAACTTCGTTACATTTAAATTTCGGCAAATGGGACTTCGTTCCACTGAGGGTGAAAATACATGGTGCGGTACTCATAATGGACCATGTGACTACACACTTAACCAAAGCTATCTGTCATATTTCATCCTACAAGTGCCTTGGCGTATACATTTCTAACAATCTCTCTTGGAACACACATGTCGACTACACCACAAATAACGCAAATCGTACTTTAGGTTACTTATGCGGAAACTTTTCTTTGGCTCCAACTAACCTTAAACTTTTCCTTTATCAAGCATTAGTCAGACCTAAACTTGAGTACGCGTCATCAGTCTGGGATCCTGATACTAGCTGCCTTGTTGACAGCATCGAGGCGGTACAGAATCACTCGGCCTGTTTCATTTTGTCACTTATTTCGTGTGGCCAGCGTTACCTCGATGAAAGCTGATCTTTAATTACCCACTCTTTCACTGCGCCGTAAAATTTCTAACTTTTGTCTGATCCATAGGATTTTTCATTGTATGCCCTCCCTTAGCAACATTCTCTTGCAGCGCCCATTATACGTATCATCTCACAACAAACATCAGTTTAAAGTGAGCGTTCCCAGTGCCTGCACCAATTTGTACTTCGAATCATTCGTTCCGAAAACCGCAAATCAATGGAACCACCTTCCAGCCTCTGTCGTTGCTATCAGGGACGTCACATTGTTTAAAAACACTGTTTGTAACCATTTTGCATAAATTTGCCATTTTAATTACGCTGTGTTTTCCGTTGTTTGTTTATTTTGTGTGTGCATGTTATTCAAGGGCGCAACCTTGTTGAATATTGTTGTTGAACTGCCCTGTCTCTGTTTCTTTTGACAAAGTCTTTTTTTTTATGGTTTTCAGACTGCCATTTTATGCATATATTTTTTTGTCTGGTGCATTTCTTGTTTGCCACCCGATGTATACCTGCTCCTCTCTGTAATGTTTTGGCATTGAGAGGACACACACACCCGCGCGCACGCATGCACGCACGCACGCACACGCGAAAAAACTTAACAAAAAAACAAGGTCCCTGTCAACATTTCTTCGTTTGTTGTCTTGTTTAGGGCTGTTTTTAAAAATATACTTTCTCCAGCTTGCGAAACTTTCAGTTCTCACTTCGTATCAATCATAGGGGGATGGGGGCATTGCAGGAGCTCATTATTTGGAGGGCTCATCGAAGTTTGATTCACTTGGGTCTCCTGAGAGGCATATCTCACAGCCCCTGGGGGGAACGCTTTGTTATCTTCTAGCGGGCCCCTGCCGTATGCGCAAAAAGATGGTGAAGAACGAGCTCTTCTACCTGCACTACCCATATCGGCCAGACGTCGAAGGAGGGGAGAATGTAAGTCCTATTCTCATACTTGAATGGTTGGCAAGACAACCGTTCAAGAAGCGGCATTCGTGATTCTTTTGCCCCATGAGACTGCACCTACTCAACAAGTATCATAAGTTGATAAAGCTTACTAAATTGATATCTAGTTAGGTTAAAATCTTAAATTTTTGTGAACTGTGTCAACTTACTCGTTTCAGCTTATCTGCAGTTAATATGTGTTATGGCAAAAATTAGCAGCCTATTAGAATAAGATGCTTTACAGCTTTCTTGAGTTTAAATATGGTTTTTATTTTGAGAGTGGGTACTTTGTGCTTGTGCTTTTTACTTTACAAACAGCTGGTGCATAAGCTTCACATAATGAAAAAATTATGTTAGTGCAGCGCTTGGTACTGTAAATTCAAGCTTTGATGCAGCAAACCAGTCTCTTATCTATCTAAATACCAGGTGTGGGCAACTATTCAAAACGTCTTAATATTGAAGCACTATTTAAAAAATTTGAGCATTTTCAAATTTTTACAGAGTTCGAAAATGCAAATGGGCAGTTGTTTCGATAAACTCGGACACATGAAATTACGCCTTGTTAAAAACAAGAAATGCCCCCTAAAAAAGCATGGCAGATATATTGTTTGGGCCACTGAGAACTGGTTGGGCACTGGATGTATTGGATTTGAGCGCTTACAATTGACCGCTGCAAACGTGCACCGGCTTCCTCCGCTAGCAGCGACGGGCTTTTCCGCAGTGCACCGGCAATCTGGCACAAGGGAGGTGCTTTGGGGGAGCTCCTCTTATCTCCTGGGCATTGGGCCAACTCCACCCTCGTGCTTCTCTTTTCGCATCCTGTAATGTTGTCCCCTTAATCTCCCCTGGTAGACCTCTAGACCCCTGGAGCCTCTCTAGAGAAGAAAGCCCAGCTGGGTATTGGGCCAGTGATGGGCCAAGTTTAATCTTTTCTCTTTTTTTGCCCGTAGTGTTCCTTTTTTTGTATAGGACATTGGAAGTGGGTTGTTTTGTTGAGCTTCTTGCTCCTAGAAACCACAATTAAGCTTTCTTAGCAAAACGTAGTTGACACTGCCCACTGGAAAAGGTGGTTTTCCCACCCGTGTAAGTTTATTATTGTGCACGCGTGTGTGTTTTGCTCTCAACTGCCTATTGGGGCTGTGCGAATAATGATTGTTGATTTTGAAGTAAATACAGAGTAAATTGTAATGGTGCTTAAATAGTTTCGAATCAAAGTGAATATTTTTGAATCGAAGCAAATATTTAGCAATTTCCTATAAGAAAATTGAAATTTAAAATTTCCCAAGCATGCTTCAGTGGCCTGTCGAAAAAAGGGTTTGCAAATTTCTCAATGGCATAAAACGGAAGAAAGAAAGAAGATATCCTGCTACTTTTTGCTTTATTGATTGTATATTTTATATGGGGCAACTTTCATCTAATGTGGTGACCTCAACCACAAGTGTTAAAATGGTTGTGCCATGAATGTCTGTCCATGCAAAGAGCTTTTCATGCCTAATAGAAACGTATAAATACTAGAGTTGAGACCAGAATTGGTGCAAGTGCGTGATCATAAACGTGCATGGCTGATAGTGTCACAATGTCAAAACACTTCTTGCCAAGAGAGCTTCATCTCAGTGTCTAGGAGTACAAAGCTAGCCAAATTTATTGTTTTTCATATACCCTTTACAAAAAAAGTGGGGGGACATAAAATAAAAAAAACATTAACTTAGTGGAGCTATTGGTGGTAGTGCTCTTCAACATTGATGTTTGGGCAAGTTGGTTTTCCACATCCTTGAATTCACAGCGCAACGAACAAGGACAAAGGGAAGACAAGGCACACAAGCGCTGCTTTATCGTTGCTTTGCTCTCGCTCGCTGCAGCTTGCACAATGTGGGTGGATAGTGCTTGCGTGAAATATTTTGTCGCACGTACAATGTGGTCACCTGCAATGATCTTTCTCTGGCTTTCACTCTGCTGAATGTGCTCTCTCCTCCCCTCGTGCATGCAGCGTGCCCTGAAGTACAAGGTTGCCACGAGCTTTGACAGCAAGGAGTACTATAAGCACTGCCGGCCAGACAGCCTTGTGGAGCATGACACCTTCTCCCCTGACGTCATTTCGATCACCGCTGAAGAATGGCCTCAGGAAGGGGACAGTGCTGAGGAACGAGAAATTGGTGCGTACCCTCTTCTGGTTGTCTCATGCTCCCATAACAAACACTCTCCTAATGAATGTAGTCTTGCCACCTACATGATTAACACTTCTCGCAAGAACTTTGGGTAAAAACTAGCTGAAAACGTGGTGCTGTGCTATACTATCATACGTGGGCATGAGCACTGTGCCCCTTGCACCATCCTGTGCCCTCTGCCTTTCCTCCACAATCCTGCTCCAAAATGCATTATTCTGCCAGAACTGCCCCAAAGCCCCACTGCAAAATGTGCCACCAAACTTAGCAGAGCACAGCTCCCTGAGCTGCTCAAAATATGCAAGCTCACTTCAACCGCTGTTGTATGTTTTACATAGAGCTGCTAGATAACAAAAAGACCTGGTTCTCTGCTCCAAGAGTATTGTGTCCTCTGTCTGTAAAGTTGGTCCAGTGCTCCACTCGTTCTTTACCGTGACCATTGTCATGTTGCAATCATGTCTGAACTTTAAGTGGTGAGAGTGGAAGCGGTGAGAACCAGCTGCACTAGAATTTTATTTACGCCAACTCTATTTGTCAGGGGCAGATGTAACCTACATAAAAAGAAATCTTTTTGCATATGAATTGCAGGTCATCCACATAAAGTAAAACTGCTGTTCAGGTGAACATGGACCTCACACGTTTGCTATAATGGGTGTCCTGTAAAAGCACAATTGTAGCTACGTGTTATTCCTTTCTAAACACTTTTAGGGAATTACGTTCGTCAAGATGGTAGGGAAACAATTTGTGATCACGTAAAAATACTGACACCCAAGCCTCCATTTTTCTGTTTTTGCTCACCTCTTTCATCGTGGCCAGTTCACAAATACAGAACAGCAAACACAACCCAGCGAAACAAAGCCCACTCGGTGCAGTGCCTTGGCACGCTTGAAGGTGCTTTCCCGTTGAATGTTAGTGTGGCAACAGAACTTGGGCATCTTCGGCATCCCAAGAACTGGACCAAAATAAAAAATGATGCCTCTAAAAGGTGGCGAAGAAACGCTAATTGTCCAAAACTGTTTTGATTATGTTGAGGAGCAAGCGAGAAAGTGTACTGTTCCCCTCGCGTGCCCAGGCTTTCAAGGTCTGCGCACGAGGCTGCAAGCCAATCGCAGCGTGAGTGGCGACCAGGACGAGGACAGCGAAAGCCTGGACCCTTCATTGGACGCCTCGGAGCCAGAAGGCGCTGCTCGGAAGGACGAGTCACCGGACAACCAGAGTGTGCTTCGACTTTTGGAAGAAGGCGAGAAGGTGGGCAGGGACGGAGCACTTCCGCAGATCCGGGCTCTAACATTAGTGGGCGGAGTAATGTGGGAATAGATTGCAAACTTTGGCTTTGGGCTGACAGCCACAGGGGAAGGGGAAAGAAAAAGCTGCTGCTGCACTGTCCTGAGTGGCATTGGCTGTTGAATGGCTAGCCTCTGACTGGGGCCGTCGTCTCCCTCTGTTCCAGATCACTCACATGTTTCGGTGTGCACGGGTGCAAGGCCTTGACACATGTGAAGGCCTACTGCTCTTTGGGAAAGAGCACTTTTATGTTGTTGATGGTTTCACACTGCTGAAGACGAGGGAAATTCGAGACATTGACTCACTGCCAGCCAAGTAAGGGCCTGTGTCAATCCCAAACAAATGTTTCTTGTGCTGCGGGTGTGCCGTCCGTGACTGCTCTCCCAGATCGGTTTTAAACTGGAGTCAATGTTCTGATCTGTCTTCTCTTCTTTCATTAGCATGCACGACCCCATTATTCCAAACTCTTCCCCAAGAAGCAAGCACCAGAAGAGAATGTGAGTATAAACCTGCGGGAAATGTGTGTTTCGGGTGTTGTGTAGCAAGTTTTCACATGCAGGAAAAGGACTGCTTGCAGAAACGCTGCCTGTCATTTATGAATGGAACTGTGTCTACCTCCTTTAATTCATGCCTATGCAAGTCTTGCTAATTTGTGCCTCAAAGGGGCCACGAGGACAAAATACAAGTTTGTTTTATTTGAAAGATTTCGGTTTTTATAGAGCTCCTAGCGCTTGTCTGGCAGCGAACGATGCCGTATTCACTGAGAAATTAATCAGTTTAGGTTAAAATTTTGATTCTCCCGCCAAATCGTGTGTTTTCAGGACATCAGCAAAGAAGTCATAAGCGCACGTATACAAACGAACTTGCACTGCGTGATTCGGCTGCAGCACTGCTTGCCGTCAGTCTTGCCAGATGGCGCTACCATACTCATGCATGGACCGTTGTCGGCCGTTGCTTTGTTTTTTGAGTGTATTTGCACCTGGCTTGTTTTTGTTACTGCAGAAAGTAATTGTTCCGTGAGACATGGAATATCCTCGACAAACAGGGTCACTTAAGACAACGTCGCTTACGCCAATCGGCCAGTGCGTGTAAGACAACTCGAAAGCGGCAGACCGCTGTGCGGCTAAAACAAGCATAGTGCGTGCAGTACCAACAATAGTATGCATCGGTACATCGGTACATCTATCGGTATCGGTACATTTCGTAACTTCCACTGTTTACCCCACCATTCTTACTGCTGTAAAAAGAATGCATCCTAAATTTAAGCGCAAATAGCTCGTTCGGCAAGCTTATAAGCTCTACCTAATTTGCGTTTGCTTTTGCCAGCCTCTGCCAATCGCAGAGCTGGCTGGTATGACATCATTGGTTCTGTGGCGGGAAGTGAGCTAGTGGGTCGCATGGCAGCTTATTTGAGCGAAGTGTTTGTTAAAAGTGGTGTCAGTATTGTGGTGTTTAGCGGAGGCAAGGTTGCGACCATGGGAAACTTGAGCTCCGCTAAACACCACAAGTATGATTCTAATGAGGCGATCTTTCGAATGAACCAAACTTGTCTTTTGTCTTCATGGCCCCTTTAAGGGAGGCATACAAGACCTGTGTTCCAGTTTGTGTGTCCCAATCTTACGTTGATATATATTGGCAAAATGACCAAAACAAAGCAGTAATAATGAAAGCACCAAATAACCTGCATGGTGGACAACTATAGAGTAGTCCACTGCAGCTGTTGTCATGCATGCCACTCAGGAAAGCCATCACATTTTATCACAAAGAAATAACATGCTGCTCTCAATCATTTCATTCCAGGTGCAGCAAATTTTCTTATGATGACATACGTGAAGTCCACAAGCGACGCTATCTGCTGCAGGTAAAGCCATACGCATTTATACTATGTAGTAGTGAAAACATGCGCATTTCTCAGTGTGCCACCGCTGTGCTTTTCACAAATCATAATTGGCTCGTTCCTTTTTTTCTTTTAGCCCATTGCCCTGGAAGTATTCTCAGCTGATGGGCGAAACTACCTGCTGGTCTTTCCACGCAAAGTCCGCAACAAGGTCTACACTCGGTTCTTGTCAGCAGCCACTGCAATAACTGATAGTGCCCAGGAGTCTCTGGCAGGACAGCGCAGAGGTGCCAACGTGGAGTCGGGGTGGGTGTTCTTTAACTGCGAGGGGGGTGCCTGCTTTTTTCTTCACCACATTCTCAGGCCATGGAGCAATGCACAGGGCAGCATGGGTTGGGTGCAAGTGCCTAGAGCAGTGTACAGTATCGACAACTTGAGATATTTCATAATACTTTTACTTATATTTAAAAGTGGGAACATTCCCAGGGGAACTTTTCATGTAAATTGTGCATTTCGTATTTTAAATTATAGATTGCATCAAACTGTTTTATTACTCCTTCTGAGTTTGATATATCTGGGTTCAACCATGTTGAAGACACAAAATTCTTTAAAAATAGGCCCTGCAGCACGTACTCGTAATGTATTAAAAGTCTTTGTCCCAGTAATCTCTTCCTGCAAGAATTATGGAAATCCATTTACTATCACCGAAGCTGCGCGCGATGAGCAATCGTGCATAATCGTTCCCTCTCAATCTCAACTCGACCGTGGACTACGCGACGAAAGCTGCACGCTCTCTCCGGGCTCGTGGCGTTTTCTTTGGCAGCCTTTGACATACGATAGGCCGGGGAGTTTTCTCTTTTTTTCCGCAACGAGCAGGCACGGCTGCCTGCTCGCAAGCGTGTGCTTAGGCTGGTAGGGCGTTTTTGAAGCAATAAATGTTTGTTGTCGAGTGGTCTGGTTGAAGGGGAAGTATTGAGTTCGTCACTGAAACTCGACGCGCACTCAAAACACAAAAGAAACGCCAAAACCGTTCATACAGGTTCAGGCATAGAAGAGGTTGGTGCACAGTGCCGACGATGGCAAAAGTTGACCAACAACAGCCAATAGGACAGCAACCGCTGAAATGGTGTAATTACAGCAGTGCCAGTGGTGCATAATGAGAGAATTGAAGAGAGCGCAATTGGTTTTTTCCGCGTCTTTCACAGCGATTTGCGTGCTTACCACTTCACGTGCACATGTGATATTTGGCTCAGTTATTCCTGGCAGTGTAATCTAAACCTTGTGCAGGTTTAGTTGCACTGCTCAGCGTATGTTGCACGGTCCCTTTAAGTACTAGGAAAAATTTTTATTTGTTACTTATGCAACTTTAAAAGGCAGCTTTTAGAAAGGCTAGCCTCATATCTTGGCCTGCAATCTAATGTGCCGCCATAAAAACCTTGTGTGTAGCATGCATATTACTCTGTAATGATAAGCACAAAATTGGTGAGTAGAATGACTGATTTACTGGCAGGTTGACGTGTGGTTCATGGTGGAGAATTGCGCTTTCCTGTGTCTGACAGTGGTTCTATCATGGCAGAAAATTGTTTACCAAACTGTTCAACCACCTTAACAACCCCCTCCCTCCCTCCCTCATCTCTCCCTCCCTCCCTCCCTCCCTCCCTCACTCATCTCTCTCTCTCTCCCTCATCTCTCTCTCTCTCTCCCCTCCCCCTCCTTTTATGTTTTGACCTTTAATGCTTGGCAGGTATGCACTTCACATGGATCCTTGTTGTTGTTTTTTTTTTTTGCAACTTTTATAAATAACAACTATGTAGTTGTGCTATAGTTCAATAATACTGCTCTCCTGCGTCCTTAGGGCAAGCTTGCTAAGCAACCTTATTGGAGAGACATCGGTAACGCAACGATGGCTGGTGAGTGAAATCTCATAAATACTATACAATGTGCTGCTTTGCCGTTACCAACATCCCCTCCAGCATTGCATAGTGACCAAGACCCGCTCTGTTTCATGTTGCAACAGCTGTATTTCTGATTGAGGTAAAACGGAGGTTTTGTTTCAGAAAGGCTTTATCCTTCGAATTTTAAGGGGTGTAGAAGAGAATGTAGATAAAAAAAAACTCATCACATCATGGGTTCGAGGTCCCTCTCTCCCCCCCCCCCCCTGACATCTTCCGCCACGAGACACAGGGAACGAGTTTCGATAGATTACAGGCGCGTGCGAGAAAGAGACAGATAAAGAGTGCATGCATTTGCAAAGCATGCATCTGTCCCCTCTAGAGTTTGGTACTTTTATGCCCTCTAGCTTGGCCATGGGTGGATGGGTTGCGGCAGAAGTGTGGTACTGGCATTTTTCATTCATGTCCACTCGCATGTCTCTTCTTCAGTTTATCTGGCAAAGGAGAGGTTAGGATAGTGAAAAACTCCAAAAGCAATCGGAAACAAGCGGCTTGAAGCCGTGTCAGATTCCACACATCTATGACACGGTGTTGTTAATCGTACCGTTCGGACATCACTGCACCATTTTTCAAGTTGTCAGAGGAAGTTAACCATTCCTCTTGTTGACTGAGTGAAGCATAAAAGCTCTTTTGCTGCTTTAACTATGACGACTTCATCCTGGCAGCAGCTTCCGTCTTTGATAGAGAAGTAAGCATGACTCGTGTGCATTGTGAGCGGCTCAATCAGTGTACGCCGCCTGGCCTGACTGCTTGTGCCAGTAGGGAGGGCATGCCAATGGCAAGGGTTTCAATGTGTTCGGAGCAGCCAGGCTTTTTTCTCCCAAGGCTTCTCACAGACAGGTTTAGGCTTGCCATCACATCCTCTTTATTGGGTGGCTGCTTGCACTAGCGGTGCAAATGAAGATTCATAGCACAATTTTTACCCACTTTACCAAGTACCGATTTTTCGCCAGGATTTCCATTCTGACCAGCAGCAATGGGGCTACACCCAGAGCTACCTATGTTGCTTCACGACTTCAGTCGGCGCAATGTCGCCACTGGCCACGCTGTGGAAATAGTGTTTATGGCTGCATTAGTGTGCCTTCTGTGTGCACTGCATTTTCTCAACCAAGAAAATTCATGCAGAAGTTATTACAGTTTGCAGATATAAGAAATCCATTCAGCGTGATACTCAGGTTCATTATAAGTGAGCTTGACCGTACTAGCAGTTTGGTTTCTTTATTTGTTTTATGCCATAGGAAATTTTTTTGCTCTGGCTTTTAGATGCTTTCTTCTATTTTTGTTGTTTTATTTTATTTTATTTTTTGTACCAGTTACTGACTTTTCCTATGAAATTTTAAGTTTTAGTTTCTATGAGTGATCACTAAATATTTTCTTCAATTCAAATCTGTTCAATCAAAACCATTATTTGCCTAATATTCGCTTTTAAAGCAAAAATCGTTGCATTAAAACCACCTCTGATTCCCTACATCTGTTTCGTTTGTACCTTATTGTAACTTATTCCAAAATCTTGTTTTGCGCCGACATAATTCTACCATAACCAGGTATATCCGTACACTGTAACCATTCACGTGATTTTGCATACATTCAAATTGTACGCTCATTTTGCATAACTGATAACCATTCACTCTGATTTTGCAGACATACGATTTCAGAGCCTGCAATTTACAAAAAGAAAGAAAGCAAGAGCGTTGGCAAAACCCAAAATGGCACATCTTTCTGGTTATACACTACAACCTTGTTAATGCCGGCTCAAAGGGGAAAAATTGTGCAAATTGAATGGAGTTCAAATTAGTAAATGAACAATTAATGCGAAGAGTTTCCAGGAACCATATGGGCAGTTTGAGTAAATCTGAAGCTCAAATTAATGAATTGTACTCTATTACTGTTGCTTATCTTTGACAGAATGTTCCCTGTTTTTTGAGTCCAGTGCTCTAAGGACTTTCCAATGCTATTTTACAGAGAGGCGAGATCAGCAACTTCCAGTACCTGATGCATTTGAACACATTGGCAGGCAGGTCGTACAACGACCTGATGCAATACCCAGTCTTCCCATGGGTTCTTGCTGACTACGACTCAGAGGCAAGAAGAAGAGGCTCTTCCCCAGCACCTCACTGCATGCTTGTCTCACAAGAAGCTCGCACTAACAAAGTTCTTTCATTGTTGTGCATGTTTTCCAGGAGCTAGATCTGAATGATGGAGCAACTTTCCGCGACTTTAGCAAGCCAATGGGCGCTCAGACATGTGATCGTCTGGATCAGTTCAAGAAACGTTACCGAGAATGGGATGACCCTCATGGTCAGGCTGTGTTTATTATTTGCTGGGGTGTCTCCCATATACCCTTCTTTCTGGCAACATTTTTGCGTAGGAGACTAATTTTTGTCTTCCTGGATCCATCGTGTTTTTCTTCCTTTTCCCTAGGAGAGACACCTCCGTACCATTACGGTACTTTCTATTCATCTGCTATGATTGTGGCCTCCTACCTGGTTCGGATGGAACCCTTCACTCAACACTTTCTAAGACTACAGGTGAGAAATGTTCTCTACTGTTGGAACTTGTTTCTGAATTTCTGAACAAGGAGAATGCCCGCCGTGCAGTGCAGTTCAGCAGTGTGCTACTGATGAAGAATGGGGTTTAATAGGTAATTCGGTGTCACTTCAATTGAACCATATGGGGATCAAATGTTTTATGGCTGAAATAATATTTAGCGCAACGAAAGACACAGACGGTGAAAAGGACGAGACGGGCACTATGGCTGTGTGGCACAAAAACTACACGTTAGCATTTTTTGTGATGCTTTATTATTTTTTTTTTTCACAACAAAACTTTGGCACTGCAATCTCTGTTGGCTTTGGTTCCATTTAAATCTTTGTCGTTTATATGAGTTGTTGTTTGGCATGTTGTTTATTGTCTTCAAATTAAGTGGCCCTTGCTGAGTGCATAATTTCAATAAAAACAGTTGTTACTGAATTTGAAATGTTCAGTGTGCTGAAATAAGTGCTTGAAGCCATTCATTACCTGTGATCGATATAATAGGCACCATAATGAAAAGACTAAATCCCAAATTTAAACCTGCCTATTGAGTGTTCATTGCTTACTGTTTCTGTAAAATGAATTTTCCTGATTCACCTTACCTTGCACCTATCCGCGTGCCCTATCTAATCATAAACTACTATATATTAAAATATGTCTGGAAAAGTTTTGTTGTTGTTCTCCTTGCCTGTAAATGTCTTCATTCTTCACTCAGTAAGTTTTGTGCAGCTTTTGTGGAGAATGTTCTTTGTTGGGCTGCAGCATTCTCTACTTTGCATCTCAAAGCATTATAACAGCTAGCCAAAATGAAGGACAAATAAACGTGCCCATTAAGTAGCTCTGAAATGGAAATTTCGTGGGTTGAAAGCCACAGCAACTCAAAGTTTTATTGTATTTGATCGTTTAAAGGTGCCATGCACTTTCAAACTGCAGAATCCAGTTTTTTCTCCCCCCTATGCTTAAACCTTTTTTTTATAAAGCACTAATAGACCTGCCCGTTCTGATAGTAGATTTTAATTAGGTGCTATCTAGCATTGAACATTATAGTAGAGATTTCTTGTAAGTGTTGGGTATTAAGACATTACAGACATTATGCTCCAGACATTATCCTACAGACATTACGCCTGAAACTTCTTCTGGAGCATTAGGTTTTGTTTGAATTGCTTTTGTTAAACCATACCGTAATTCAGTAAGCAATATCCAAATTTTCATATTCTGCAAGTGTACATGTTTTTAGTGTGTCCCATTATGTGTGGCTCAAGCTTCTTCCTTTTTGTGTGTTTTCCAGGGAGGTCACTTTGACTTGGCAGACCGCATGTTTCACAGCGTGAAGGATGCCTGGCTTTCTGCTTCTAAGCACAACATGGCTGATGTCAAGGAGCTCATTCCTGAGTTCTTCTATTTGCCCGAGTTCCTTCTGAACAGCAATCGTTTTGACCTAGGTGCAGTAGCAGCTTCTTTTTCTCTATCTTTCCTTCACTTAAATCTTTCACGCTGTTGCACACTGTACTGACATCACCTGTGTGCTGTTCTTTGTTTTCTTGATGTTCCATAGGCTGCAAGCAGAACGGTGTGCAGCTTGACAATGTTGTGCTTCCACCGTGGGCTAAGGGAGACCCTCGAGAGTTCATACGAGTGCACCGAATGGTATGTGCAGGACACGCGTTTGCCGTTCAGCGGAGCTGCTTACACAAGCCTATTCTCCCCCAAATGCCGTATAGTCATCTCGGTAGATTAATCTACATTCAATCTACAGTCACAGCCGTAATGCTTATGAAGTGGATGGATGCAGGGTTTCGTTCCAAAATGCTATTCCATTTACTTAATGGACAGTTTAAAACTAGATGTGTGAGGATATTCAGAACTTATATAGTTCCCATATAGCATTTTCAATTGCATTTGATTGCCACACTCTTTTACCATTCCTGGTATACTGCTCTTTTTTGGTTGATTTGATTGATTGATTGATTGATTGATTGTTGGGTTTAGCACGCCGACACTACACAGGCAATGGGGCGCGCCGTAGTGGAGGGCTCCGAATTAATTTTGGTTACCTGGGGATCTTTAGTGTGTGCCGAAGTCTATTCTCTTCTTTTTTGAATATTTGAAGGTTACAGATTTACAGAATAAAAATTGGCTTTGCCACAAGTGGCGATATATTATGAACTTCACAGCATGACGCATGTTTTTTGAGAGGGAGGTAGGGGTGGCCTTCTCACATAATGGCGCAGCTAAGCAAAAAAAATGGGGGGTTACTGCCTATTATTCTACTACCATATTATCCCTGTAGAAGTCCTCACTGATTCTTATTATCTATTGTTATGCAAGAATGCATTCATAACACCTGAAATTTCACCCAGTGCACATTGACTGAGAATTTCTCGCAGTAATATCGTCCCAAAATTTGCGTCAGCTACAAGTATTGTTGAGATTCTACTGTAGTTTTATTTACAATAATAATAATAATAATAATAACATATGTTTATTGCAATATACAAGGTACATTTGTGGGCCTGCCGAAGCCACAGAAGATCTTGCAACACAGTTAAAGACACACGATGCAGATTTTCGAACCTTTCTTTTTAGTATAAAATTTGCATCCACAATTTTGTATACCAGTTTCTTGCCCAGGGATGATTTGCAGTTGCTAGTGTGGCAGTGGTCAATCAACACCTTCCTGGCTTGTTATTTTATGGACAGGTTGTGCTCTGTGGCCTTGTTGTCGAAGTATCACCCCAATTGACTGACGTAAATTTTCCCACATGTAACAAAATTCATGATACCTATAGCTCGTATGTGGTGCATAAAGTAGGGCATTTGCAGCGGCTGGCCTCCACTGTGACCAGTTGGGATCTCGCGTGAGACTCTAGAATGAAGTCCACCATTCTATTTTCTAACTAGGGGTGCACCTCGTGATGTTCATGAAATGATTTCTTCCAAGGGTGACACAGTGACAACTTTGACTTCTAGTTCCACCAGTATCAACTACTTTTCTCGAACATGCTAAAGTGGCACTGGTCCACAATTCTTCGCTTTGGTGGACTTTTATCACTTACATCTTGGTCGCAGCAGTGAACTTGTCCAGATTCCAGTACTCATCCCAGTACAAAACACAAAACAAGAAGTGAATTCACAAGCTAATGTTTAGAATGAATGAAAAAGAACACGGGAATCAATGTGCAGAAGATAGCCCTGCTGTGCAGGTGCGAGCATTAGCAGTAGTGGGAGCTTGCACCCTCATGGCTGCTGGGCTAACATTGACACTCTACTGATGACCACTAATAAAAGATGTGGAGTGACTTTGCGCGCTTTTTTATAGGGAAAAACTCGGCCTGTATTTGAATTCATGCAGTACCAAAGCACTTGGTTGTGATCGAATTACAACGGGTAACAACTCTGCCTGGCCGGTGCAGGCGCTGGAAAGCGACTACGTGAGCGGTCACCTGCACGAGTGGATCGACCTCATCTTTGGCCACAAGCAGCAGGGCCAGCCAGCCGTGGAGGCCGTCAACGTCTTCCATCACCTTTTCTACGAGGGCAATGTTGACATCTACAGCATCGATGACCCGCTCAAGAAGAACGCCACCATTGGCTTCATCAACAACTTTGGCCAGATCCCCAAGCAGGTGAGCTGCAGTAAAGAAGGGGCTCATTCCTAGGGAAAGAAGGGAAAAGGAGCACTGATGAGGGAGCAGTAAATGCTATGTGCATACGTCGCTTAACATTGTTGCTTAGGGTGGAGAAACATTAGCATGAATCGAAACAACTTCATTGCCTTTGGTGTACCTAATGCAGGGAATATTTTTGGAAAAACTGACTGTACTCTGTCTCTGCTGTACATGCATGTTTTTGGTCGTTGTGCTACACAGCTCTTCAAGAAGCCACATCCTTGCAAGAAGCTCACCAACAGGACAAGTGTGGTGGATCCAGGACCAATAATGCCAGGTCTGAGCTACTGCCAGGACAAGTTGTTCTTTCACAATTTGGACAACCTCAAGCCATCACTGCACCCACTCAAAGGTAAGCATGCTAAGCTGTTTCTGAGCTTGTCGTGATCCAGGCTTGCTGCATGTTATGGAGCAATGCCCGTTGCGTTAGAACTTTCATACTTCATTGCAGGTTTCACTCGTCATCAGAAATTAAACGGTACCTACGTTTTGTGTATTGTCATTAAGTGGGCAGTACGTCTTGCTGCATCAGCAGTATTTTAATATGAAACCTTCAGCTTGGAGATGTGAGTTCATCAAAGGGAACACAGTTGGACTTTTTTTTGTCAGTGCCAGCTGTTTTTCCCAAATTTTGCCTGCTGCAACATTTGTGGGGACCTATTTTGCACATGTGGTGGTCGTGCAGTTGGTAGGGGATGCCATTTCAGCCAGTAGCACTATCACAGGTGGTTGCTAGGTCTCATGGGGCCCACATATGGCACACCTAATTTCTGCGTGATGCGTGGATGCCACAAGGCAGCCCCTCATTGGTCCCCCCTTTCATGGCGGAATTTTCATCGAGTGAAGTTCATATGTGCACATCGAGTGGAGTGCAGGAATGTGCAGAAATACCTGTTGGTCACAGGGGCAATAGAGACCACCCTACAGCCACGGTAGTAAAATTACCGAGTGTGTGCATGATTTGTGCATGACTTACAGTCTCAAGGAGCATTCCGTTTCTACTGAGAGAAACTTTCATACGTTTGTACATATACAGTTAAACCAGTTTTACGAAACTCGATTTTATGAATTTCCATAAATAACGAACAAATTAGGATTCCCCCACAGCTGCCCGTAGGCTTAACTCTTTCGGGACCGCTCCATAGGCCATCGATCCCATATGATCGATGGTTTCACGAGCCTGCAGAATACAAATTTTCGCTCGATGGAACACCTAGCGACATCTGGGAGATAGTTTGAAAACTGGAGTTTTCTTTTTTGTGAAGTTTCTTTTTTTTATCGCCAGGCGGCAACGTATCAGATTTTTTATTCTGACGGGCAGTGGTTTGAAATGTAAACAAACATTGCGTCATACTCGCGCGAGCGCGATAAGAAATCCGCCTCGTCTCGTCTCGCATATCTTCGCCTTCTAATGTAGATTTTAACGATGAGAGAGGCAGTGAAGAGTCGGAATGTGGCTTTAGAGATCGGATTTCAGCTCGAGTGAGGATTCGGGTGTCGATCAGCCTGGAACAATCAAATCGCGCTCAAAGGTGGGTGTTGGTTTCGGTTTCAATTGGCTCTGGAGTAAATATGTGCGCTCAAAATATGTTCTGGCTGGTTTATATTTGTTCGCTAGGGTGTTAACTACCTATGGTGTTGATCTCCTGCCACCAGTGCAGAAACGGATGAAGTTTTCGCCGAAACGAGAGCCCGGCGTGTACCTGGGCGACGACGTAGCCATGGCCTTAGTGCCAAAGAGATCACACACAAAACAAAAAACCAGTTACACCTAGCCGCATCAAACTTTTGCGATGAAGCAACAAAGCATTGTGTTAGATTTTGTATATCCTGAAATTATTTTAATATTTTTTAATATTTTTATATTTACACTTTTTTCCATCTTTTTCTGTAGTTTTTTTACGAAGTTCTTACTTTCAGATTTTTTTATTGTTCTATGGTCAGTGTTGAAGTAAAACTTGGTATTGTATGTCAAAGAACATATAATTAGCTGCATTTTGGTATATGCTAAGGCAGGATGGTGCGTTTGCTTTATGTAATAAAAAATTTGTACCGCGACATCCCTTTTTCGTCACCTTTTCCGGCGGTCCCGAAAGAGTTAATGCTTCCTCAATTTTACAATGTTCCGATTCAATAAAATAGGTCATTTGTGAGGTGGGGTAATTTCGCTAAATCAAGGTTCCACTGAATTATGTGCATCTCTTTGGCAATTAAACACCATTGTTGCCGAAGTGTTGGAGCCTCTCTATTATGCTGGGCTCATCCAACTGGGCTCATTCTCTCTTATCAAAGAGAGGGTACCATGTGTGTGAAAAAAATCAGCTGACAGTGACACTAGCTGGTGCATTGCCTGCATAGTGTTGAAGGCCTGATGGAGACTCTTGGCAGTTATTCAGTCAGAGCTGAGATGCGGCCAAGTACGGAAGCTTATTCTAGTTCATGATCCATGTCTTCAGAGCCTGCAGTGCAAAACAGGAACAAAGCAAGGACACGACACAGCACTGCAGTGTTTCTGTACTCCATTTCAGAATATGAAAAAATTACAGAGCGAAGGCGCAGTGCAGTACTGTGTTCACTCACCACCCTGTTCCTGTCATTTTGCATTCTCTGAAACAGAGGTGAAACTATCAGCTTGCACAAAGCAAAACAATGGTTGTGGCAATCATTGTTTTGAGGCACTCATCAGACCGCTGTCAGCATGGAAAGGGACGAACTACCATTTGAATTTTCGGGGTCTGGGTACTTGTCAAGAGTGATTAACTTGGCACGACATCATGAGGGGCCGTCTGGAGACACTAGTGGGCAGGTGTCTTGTACTATATAGTTTTACCAGATTTATGTATAGTTCTACTTGCTTATGTCTTCCTTTCGAAGCAAAATCAGATTGATTGTTCTATTTTGTGCATTTTAATTCATGCCTCGAGTTTTTGGATTGAGTCTCACATGACAATTTATAACCTTTGAATAATTTGAAGTACGCGTTCGTTCTAATATAAGTGCAACTAGTTGTAACATATTGATAACTTAGTAAACAACCGGGATTTATACACAAAGCTGTTATAAAATCATTTTATTTCTAACAATTCAGAAACAGTCACAATCAAGACTTCACATTACCCATTTTTATCGGTTTAGGTGTACCCTGCGTGTTATGCTAAATGCCGCATTTGTTCTCTCCTACTCGGTTTAAGGGGGCAGACTGGTCATAGAGCTATTTTTTTTTTGTTTACTAACCAATTTTAATGAAACTGCACAGCATTATGGAGTTTTTGTGCTGATTTCAAATCTGCAGTTAGATTTTGCAATTTGATTATTTTTTGAGCTAGTTAATGAATAATTGTCATTATTTTGGGTCACAATTACAAAATAACCACTTCATACAGAATGGTGACTCCCCTGTGGCCAGGCAGACAAATGACTAAAAAATACAACGTTGCAAAAATTTTTGATTTAGCTATTTTTGGTCATTTTACAACACACTGAACTTCACTCCTCCCGCACTCTGCCAGAAATGGCTCAGTGGTGCCAGTTGAACACAATAATAATTTTCCAGAGCCTCCATTCAAAAAATTTGTTTTGAACATTGTATTCTCCACACATTTAGATATCAACAGCAAAAAAAATTACAGTTGTACCTGCTCTGGGTGCCGAGATATCCGAGGGCGAAATGCTAGCTTAGCATTGCTAGAAAAGTGCCGTTACACAATCAAATTCTGCGCAAACTGAGCTAGAGAGTGCACTTTAAAATGCTGTTTGCTATAAAATATGGTGCCTTATGATGAGGAAATTTGCAGACTGATAGAAAAATGGCCGTGGATGGATACCGCAAAGCCATTTTCCAGAAAACGATTTTTTGACTGTTTTTTGGCCCCAAAGACCCGTCTGCCCCCTTAACTGAGGCTCTCACAGGAATAAATGCAGTTGTTTGAGACCTCATTCAGAGATGGATTCAAGCGTTGTCTGTAAAGGCTTTATTTTGTGAAGCCATTTTGTTTTACCAGCTACAGCACTACATGCATCGTATTGATCAGCTACACGAGATGAAATGACAAAAACTCGATAAGCAGATATAAATACCTAGTTAAAAGTGTATCACAATGACTTCACTTCTTCATCTGCTCAATATAATCACTATAAACGAGCTCGGCTGTAATTGCCATTCCATGGCAGCGCTGTAACAGGCCATTGCACATGGTATTAACAGCATTCTTTTTGTTGCCTTAATTTAAAGGGGCCATGCAAACAAAATACAAGTTTTGTTTTATTCGAAAGATTTGGTGTTTTATAATGCCCCAGTGCTTGTCCGGCAGCAAACGGTGCTTTAGTCACTGAGAAATTAACCAATTTAAGTTAAAATTTTCATTCTCCTGCCAAATCGTGTGTTTCGTGACGTCTGCGATTACTTAACCAGGACGGGTCTTCAAGCGAACGTTGGTGCGCTGCTTAGTCTGCTGCAGACTGTGGAACGCCTTGTTTACTGTCAGCCCTCTTGGGTGGCGCCACCACACTGCTCAGGACCCCTGTCTGCCTTTGCTTTGTTTCTGACCGTATTTGCACCTGGCTTGATTTTGTTACGGTTGGAAATAATCGTTTCGTGAAACATGGGGTATTCACGGCAAACAGGGTCACGTAAGCTCATGCCAATCGGCCAGTGTCGTGTGAGACAACCCCAAAACGCTGGACTGCTGTGCGGCTATAACAAGCATAGTGCGCGCAGTACCAACAGCAGTATGCACTGGTACTTCTATGTTTACATGTGTGTTCGTAACTTCCACTGTTTACACCACCATTCTTACTGTTATAAGATGAATATGCATTAAATTTAAGTGAAAATAGCCCATTCTGCAAGCTTTATAAGCCCTGCCTAACTTGCGTTCGCTTTAGCCGGCCTCAGCCAATCACAAAGCTGTGCATATCACGTCATAGGTTCTGGTGTGGAAAATAAGCTAGTGAGTCGCATGGCCATTCCCTTTTTTCCTAATTATATAGCTTATTTGAGCAAAGTTTACGTTAAAAATCCAGCATGATTCTGACGAGGCAATCTTTTGAATGAACCAAACTTGTGTTTTGTCTGCATGGCCTTTTTAAGTGTCATTTTACTTTTGTCACATCCTAAAGGTGTTTTTATTCTTATTTTTGAATTTTATGGCATCAGTAACAATAGCTGGGATTTGATTGCTGTAAGTGTTAGTGGTGACTGGAAGTGAAGCAGGTTTAGATTTTTCAGGATAAATTGTCTGTGTTGTTATATTCACACCCATGTTTTAGTCAGCCATCTGCAGGTGTGCATTGCAATTTCTTTTGTGTTGACCATTGTGGTTATTAGTAGCATTACCACAGGTATTGGTTCATAGGGAAACTACTTTAATCTTGTGATATGTACGAAGAAATTCACATAAAATTTTGATGGTAGTGGAGGACATTGTGCTTTATTAACTGAGGTTAGACTATGCCTTATCTTGATTTCTCTTGAATGCAAAAAGGAACAAGAGACAAAGGGTGTCACAGTGTGCAATACCCATGAGTTTTTCTTGATTTTTTTTTTTTTCTTCTTCAGAACTAAAAGGTGCTGTAGGTCAAATAATACAGCACGAGAAGGCAGTGCTTGCTGTCGAGCAGAACAAGGTGCTTATCGGGCCTCTGTACAACCGCTACGTGGCCTGGGGGTTTGCCGACTACAGCATTCGGATGGGCCCCTACGAGAGCGAACGGTGCAACTTCGTCTGGGAGGACGTCCCGTCTGGCGAGATTCTCTGCTGTGCCTGCCCAGACAGCAAAATTATCATCACTGCAGGCACGAGCTCGGTAAGCAGCCCCACTTTGTCGAGCTCAGGCGCACTCCCTTCTGTGCTGGCAGAGCTGTATGGCTCTGGCTGCCCATTCCTTCCACATCGTTTTGTTACATTGAATTGCCTTTTAAACGAGTCTTGTGCTAGTGTCTGTTAGCTTTGTAGTTAATTAGTGAAACAGCCACGCAGGAATATTAAGGTTTTCATTTTCAGCGTCAGACCAGGAACATGATTCTCCGGTACGGAGTTTCATAAAAGCTTGGTTTTCAGTTGGTCGCTAATGCCCCTGCGGGCTTTCTTTCTTTCTATGAGCTGTGGACGCCCTGGACTTCCATTCGACTGCACCTTTTTTAACGTCTTCATGATGTTGCTATAAGGCTTGGCCCCATTGAAGCTGCTGTCTGTGCTCTTTTCCTCTAGCACAGCGTGTCAGCTTTTGTAAGACTACTGCACAGATCATGTGCCATTGTATTGCCGTCTGCCTCTTTCAGGTGGTGACTGTGTGGCAGTTTGAGAAAAAGAGGATGACCTTGAAACAGAACCTGTACGGCCACACTGAGGCGGTGACATGCCTGGCAGCGTCGCGCCCGTACAACCTGATTGTGAGCGGCTCCCGTGACTACAGCTGCATCCTCTGGGATCTCAGCCGCCTCGTCTTCGTGCGCCAACTGCGGGGACACACGGCCCCGATCGCTGCTGTGGCCATCAATGACCTCACAGTAAGACTGGGCAGTAGTGCGCTAATGAGCGGGGCCCGAGATGAAACTACCATTGTAAAATTCGTACTTAAATATTTAGCAAGTAGCTGCGTAATGCAATGGCACAATTTTACACATTTGCCGATTAAGTTGACGCTAACCCACAGCACGCACTTTGATGCCTGCAGGGAGACCTGGCGACGTGCGCTGGCACTCACATCAGCCTGTGGACCATCAACGGGCAAGAGGTGGCCAGTGTGAACACGGCCACCGGTCGGAGTGACCGCCTGCAGCAGATCCTCTGCGTGTGCTTTTCGCAGCTCAACGAGTGGGACAACCAGAATGTCATCATGACGGGCTCCAGTGATGGGGTTGTCAGAGTGCGTTCGTGTCTGCCTCTTTTTTCCTCTTTAGAAGGTTCTTGCTTTTTCAGTTAAGTTCCAGGTACAAGCTGAGGCACTTTTCATTCTTGGACCATTCCATGCCACATGTCGCAGACGACATTGCACTTGACAACATCTGACATAAGCAAAAAAATGTCTCCTTATAGCAATGTGTGCCATCTTTCCTTAATTAACTCTTTCATTACTGTGCCTATTCAAAATCGTTCAATTTGAACGATACTTTGGGAGCCCCTTTTCATAGCTTTTGGGACATTTTTAGAACAAGTAAAGCTATTTGGGGTTAGCTCAGAAAATGCCCTTTCAAAATCAGTTTTATTTTTATTTTTGCCCCAAAGGTGTGATTTTTTACTCGCTTTTGCATCACCTGGGTGTGGAAAAGGGGTGCGGTCATTGCACGTCACTGCTGCCACAGAAAAGAGCATGCCGTTCGTAATTGCTCTGCATCAGCATTTGGTTTTTGTTATCAGGGCACGAATGGTGAATCAGGAGATGATTTTCAATCATCAGGTTTGCACTCTGACAGTAGTAATCCCTGAAATCGACTGAAAATATCAAGCAGTACTTGTTTGCAGTTATTTTATGATTTTAGGCAGCTTTATTGGCTTTGCAGACATTGTTCCAGGTCATGTTGTAGTTCTACTTACCACAGGACCATTTGCAAGCAGTTTACAACAGTTTGCCTAATTTCTACGATTAGGACTTCCAATGCAAGTAAAAAGATAACACCCAGTCGCCAGATGTCAGTTCCGATGAGGAGAGCGCTCCAAACCGGCCTTACACACTGCCAGCTGTTCGCCTGCCAGTTTCGTTTCCATACGAGGGTATCTCTGGGGGTCTAGCGTTGCTGCTTAGTTGAACTGTCTATTCGGACGGAGTCTCCAATAAGTTTTGTACTGTTTCATTTCAAAACTGTTAGGTGACGCTGCAATGCAGGAGGCTCGTAGTGCTGAACTCTTTCATCGCGCAACAGCTACTCGGTGAAAGCTTGCAAGGCATGATGCTAGAGTAGGGGTTCTCAGGCATGTTGGTCCCAGGGAACCCTGCTAAGCTCCAATAAGTGCCAAGAAACTCCCCCTCGCCATTTTTCATTCCATTCACGCTACATTCACATGCAATAAATTCAAAAAGAAGCTTTTGAATTTATTGGATTGATGTCGACTTTATGCAAGCATGTGCGCTAGCGTCACCAATCTCCAAACGGGAAATGCGCATGGGGGTAATATAAGGCCGACATTCAAGTGCAATAGTTTAACCACGCGGCCCGTTTTCGGAGTGGGGCTGGCTACAAGCTGGTGGCAGGATTGATTGCGCAGCTCGTGTCTTTGTGTTATCCACTGAGATGTGCTTACTGACACTCGGGCATGAGTAATGGAGGTTCCTTAGATCGATCGCACCTCGGGTTCGCCATCTAAGTTACTTGGCGAGTGCGGAACGAGGGAAAATTTATCAGTGGCTCGCGGAACCCTGAGGAGGAGCCTGCGGAACCCCTAGGTCCTGCGTAACCCACTTTGAGAAACCATGTGCTAGAGCATCGCACCTTATTCCTGCAAGCAGGGCTAAAATAGCGAGTCAGGAGATGATAACCAACCGCAAGTTTGTTTTGAGAGATAACTGACAGCGAATGTCAACAAGCATCAACCACTGAGTTTCATTTTCAACTCCATGCAGATTTTTCCACATCGCCTGCTTGTCCCGAATACTCAGCCGGCCATAAATGAAAAATTAGTCATTGACAAGATTTTTTTTTGTGTCACGTGGGGACAAATTGGTGCCTCTGATAATGTCAAACCGCCAAATTTCTTCCAGGAAACCACCCAAAATTGCAGATTTTGAAATGGAGGTTGGGCTTCACTGCATGGCGTGGGCACCATGCGGGCTAACACTTTTTTATATATATGATAAATTGTTCCACGCAAGTCAACATTTTTTCTAGCACCTGTTTTCGAAATGTTTCTCTGCGCAATGTATTTTGGAAAATTTTTTCTGCTATCGGTGGTTTGTTATACACAACTCCTTTTTTATCATTTTCTACGACAACTTGACAAAAATTTCGATTTTTTTTTCTCGCCAATATGGTGTATGAAAACATTTTAAAAACTGGTGTTGTTGGAAAGGTCATCAAATCATCTGCATTTCATGTTGCTGCAGTTAGTGCTTAACCAATATGTTTAGCAGAAAAAAAAATGTTCTCTTAGACCCCTAAAAAATCTGTCAATTTCCTGTGGTAACAAAAGAGTTAAAATATTTTTTACCAAAAAAATGTTTAGAGGTATGCACATGCATTTCACTTTGGAAAAGGAAAACGGATGAAACATAGGGCTGTTTAGGAATTTTTATAAAATCAAATTGGCTACACAATGCTTCATGCATGTCTTCGTACAGAAGATAAGGCTTTTGCTATGCCAATTATAATAGAATTTTGTGCCTATTACAATATTTTAAATATTTTCCTAGTGTTGGAGGAAATTATACAAATAACAAAAACTTTACCATTTTTTTAAAGTAATCATTTTTCATTCTTTCAATACTGGAGAACTATCTTGTTTGCAAAAGAAAAAAAATGTGAAATTAGCGAAACATTTAATTTTGGCATGTTAATTCCATTGTGATATGGTCAAAGGTAAATTGCAATAGACGGCAAGTTCGGTTGTCAATCTGTTGCCTCTTGATTCTGAAAGTTTAATCGAGTGAATTTTGTTTTAAACAGGAAAAATATTTGTGCAATTAAGCATGTGCTACCCTGCGGACGGTCTCTCTCAGTGCTCCTTTACTACACAACGAGGCACATGGCTCCATGCTTCATTTGGGCTGCCTGCCAGAGATCGGCCCTGTAATCATCCCTTCACAAAACTTGTCTTGGAATTTCAGCATGTTTTCTTCGGCATCACTTGTTTATTGCAGTTGGTAAATTAAGCACTTGAGCAGCAAAATGCTCGACTGTGATACTGCACAGTTGGCAACATAAAGAGGATGTCATTGCTGCCAGGATAGTGTGTACACAAGCAGTCGATTGCTCCAAGCATACAGCAGTAAAGGGAAACAGTAAAGAAAGTACCTGAAAATGTAGAAGGCCTCACTGCAGAGTTTTGTGTCGTCTCGCAGATGTGGTCAGCCGACTACGTGCAAATCCCTGTGGAGGGAAAAAAGCCGAACCCGAGCAGCCCAGCTGCCACCCCGGTGATTGCTGCTGAGCCTAGCACAGCCGCCACCAGCCCCTCCCCACCGCCACCACCACAGACAGCACTGCAGCAGGAAACCATGGCCGAGAGGATAGTCCGCAAGCTCAGTGCAGTGGACACGGACGACGTGGACAGCTTTCGGACCCAGCACACTTCTGCCTCCGTGCTCATCAAATGTGGCTCCGACAGCTCACTCTCGGAGGATGACGGTGAGCTCTTTCAGGCCATCGCCACCATGTCTGAGCAAAATTGAGTTTGTGAAATGTTCAAAATGCGATTGCCTTTTGGTGGTGTTCTCGATAAAAATAAGCTAGCATGCTTGTACAGACACACCTGCCAGATTTTTTTACTTGTGCCAAGATGCCAGCACATTTCGCCCACTAGGTTAGTCATAGTGTGCAGCATTCACCTGTACTGAAATGTATAGCACAGTAGAGCCACCTTTTGGTGGTTTCAGCTCAAAAGGGAGTTGTAGGGAAATATACCAGGCAGAAATTAGGCATGTCAGTGGCTGCTTTTTATTGGTGATATGTATAAATTGTGGGCAGTAGTGCTCTGAGAATTGAAATATTCAGTTCAATATTCAAAGAAAAAAAGTAAACTGGCGGACCTGAAACTCTAAAGGGGTCGGGAAGAAAAAATGCATTTGCCTTTGCTTAATTTTATCTGCTTGAACAACCTTTCAAGTATATAAATCCGAAATAATTGCACAATTCATTGCTTCTGCAATTTAGGGGACGCCTTTGAAATGCTCATTTTGAGGCTCATCACAAGCGCCCATGCAATATCATCAGTCGGCAGCGCAACCAGCAGTGACGTCATGTTAAGAACATTCAAGAGTTAAACGCAAATGCTCTTTGTTTATATTGTTTTGTAAAGCTGTAAACCTGATATTTTAAAAAATAATACATCTTTTATTAGTTGCCATAAACAGTTTTGTATCCACGTGACCGGCGGTGCAACCGCTTCAATGCCTTCAGTTGTCTGGCAACCATTGTAGCAAAGCTCAGACCCACGGCTATTTATACTCAGTTTCCCTGTTGAATTTTCACGTTATTTCGCTGAATTCTCTTTGGAATCTTTTCTTTTTTATATCAAACTTCACAAAGCCACTCAAGCAAAAAAAGAAAAAGAAAAGAAAAAGTTGCCCGCCATGTGATTTGAACTTGCAGCCGCCAGACCAGTCTGCATTGATGTCGGACATTTTAACCATTCGACCACAGATGCAAAGAGCGCGCGTGGCTTAAAACTGCGACATGAAAGTTTCTCCCTCTTTGTTTTCCGGCTTTCCGGTGTGTTTTCATAAATTCTAATCTACCCAGAGCTTCAACAGCCAACTTACTGTTGAGCGCTTCTGCAGTAAGCCATAGGGAAGCATATCCAATTGACGAAACAACGTTAACAGCATTGTTTATTGCAGGAAAGCAATTGAACTGTGTGATGGTGGGACTCGGCGATGGGCTTATCACTGCTTCTTGCTTGATAAATGGGTTCAGGTAGTAAATTCCCATTTTAAGCTTTCGGTCATTTATCTCGTCAGGTCAGGAAGTTCCCATTCACGTAACTCACATTACAGGCGATGTCAGACACACGTTGGCAAGTTTGAGTCAGAATACTGGTATTACCAGCTAGCAGAACAACAATTTAGACCAGTGCGAAACAGTGTAAACAGTTTACAAATACCCAGGTCACTTTAAACACAGTTACTTCTGTCTGCACCACTAGCCCGCATTGTTTACTGGGAGTTCGGCCATGTTGATCAGTCATGTCAGGGATCAGACGTCACCCGTTCACTTGCACGTAAATTTCATCAATACGTTGATGCTGTATCTGACCCTTTGCGAGCCCGCTCTACGCCGACATGTTGTGCAGACAAGGGGGAGCTATGATTGGCTTCTTAATATGAGGTCACTTCACGACTTGAGAAGGAAAGCCTCGGTGAAATCATACCTGCATTTTTTTTTACGTATTTGCCGATATTGTGCAATGAAATGGCTATGCATCATTTGTTTATCAACGTTTCACAGTTCTAAATGCCCACACAACACTATTCTTTTTCAAAATCTCTTCATGACCTCTTTAAACATATTAGTGACAAATGATGTGCTGCACACATGCATGATGCCGTGTAGTAGGTAATGTGTTTCAAATGTACACTGAATGAATCTTCTTTCTAGCTTGTTACCATGCCGCAAAATGTCAGAAGCATCCGTTCCACTCCTCCTGACAAAGTTCCATGTTGTTCCTCTTATCACAATGAGGAATAGGGGATTCCTGTATAAGCTGTCCTTGTAGGTTGATCTCAAGAAGCTTTATTGTAGTCTTAGTGATTCTTACAAATAGCGTTACTTTTATCATCAGCCTTTTGGACATTAATATCGGGCACATGGGTCTTTGATCAAAAACTTTATTTTTGCAGTTATGATGATACTAATTGGAGGACATATGTAGAATTTCATTCTGATTGTAGATATAAAATTTGTTTTTGTGTAAAGCATCTACAGTGTAGACCATTTATAACGTAACCGCTTATAGTGCGGGACCGGATATAACGCGGGTTTTCGTGACCACCGGTTTGGCTCCCATAGAACTCAATGCATAAGCATACCGCTTGAGATGCGGTTGGCCGAAGCACCATACCGTTTATAGTGCGGTTTTTCGGCGGGTCTGCTCATCGATCGGCGCAGGGGGCATCGTTTTGGGGTAGCAAAAGAAAAAAAGAAATGATGAAATCGGCCATCTGACGCAGCGCGCACCCCTTGCTCTCTAACTTCGACACAGAAGCAAAAAATAGGCACCCTTTAGTTCGCGCGTACGTGATAACCACAGCTGTCCTTGCTTGATGCACCTCGGAAGATAGCTACCGGCTCCCCGTCCGCGCGTGGCAAGTTATTTCTATTAATCGTGAACCGCATGGCCCGTTTTCGCACATCGGCGTTGCGCGTGCGTTTTTTTCATGCTCGCGTCTACGATTCCGCGCTCGCGGTGGCTTCTTCGCGTGGCAGTGGGAGGAGCCTGACGACTTGCACCAATGGAAAGACGCGCACCTAATGGCGGGAGATTTGAAGCGCTCCGAGCCGGCTAGCCGCGCCAAAGGTGTTTAGGCTAAAGGCTAAAGTCCCTCGATCAGATGAAGGGACTTTAGTTTAGGCTTACCGCCGCGGTATTTTTTGATGGGCGCTTTCACAAGCAGCATGGATGGCAGTCTATATTCCACTTTGCGGTCACATTAGCAGCTCTTTTCTTGCATGAGTATCTTCGCTTGCGCCTCGTGCGGCATTTCAGCGAGCGGTTAGAAGTGCTCGCTGGAGCTGCCTGCACCGCTTCACGGCCAGTGCCGACGCCATGTTGCCGCCTCTTACCGCGCCGCACACATTACGTCAGTTTACGCGCCGGCGTCGCCGCGCTTGCGGCGTGCGCTGCACGTTTTCGCGAGAAATCGCTCCATGCGGTTCACGCTTTAGAACGTTGTGCAGATAAGCCACCGCTCTTCCTGAACAAGCGAGCCGCGCGAAGATTTCCACCACCAGTACGTTGCGCTGATAAGCAGCCGCCTTCGGCATCGTGAACGCAAGGTGGGGTAAAAAAAAAAAAATCCCGCTGGCCTTTCTTATCATGTCCTGCGGCATCTTCATAGACGCAAAAAACGCAGCCATGGTCTTTCAAAACACAAACACAACGGAAGTTAAAGCCGCACTCGCCGTTTGTAAGACCGCGCTTTTGCAATGTGTGAGACCCGGCAGCAGCGGCTGATGTTAAAAATAATACGAAATAAAGACCCTTCCTTCGTTTTTAGGCGCTGTGCGTTTGGGTGATAAAAAATTTAGGATGACTTGAGAGGTAGATTTGAGATCCACCGTAGACTTGAGATTTGGTTGAATTCGCGCACGTTTTGGTTATAGTGCGGTACTGCTTATAGTGCGGATTTTTGCGGCTCCCGCGACATACGTTATAAGCGGTCTACACTGTACATGCAAATTTATTGGGATTTTTATATTTGATTTTTAGACAGCTTTTGCAAGAAAACAGCTGGAGTGATGCAGCTGAACAAGGTACCAGTGAACTGCGCACAAATCAAGGAGTGCAATAAGACTAACAGTATCATTCTATCTGGTCTGTAGCATAAGTTACGACCGTTTGAAATTTGGGCTTGGAAGGCAAAACCGGTTTTTCTGTTTCCTACCTCTCAAGCCCAAACTTCAAACTGGCGTAACTTCTGCTACAGACCAAATATAATGATACTGTTAGTCCTATTGCACTCCTTGATTTGTGTGCAGTTCACTGGTGTCTTGTTCAGCTGCATCACTCCAGCTGGTTTTTTTTTTTTTTTTTTTTTTTTTTTTTTGCAAAAGTTGTCAAAAAACCAAACTTAAAAATCTAAATAAATTTGAATGTAGTCGTTTTATACACAAAAACAGATTCTATATCTACAATTAGAATGAAAAGCTACATATGTCCTCGAATTTTATCGTAACTGCAAAAATAAACATTTTTGGTTTAAGACCAGTGTGCCCCCTTAATCTGTAACTCTGAAACATGTACAAGCAGGTAAACAGTAGTGCATGTTTTCAGCTGACCTGGGGTTGGTGTTGCAAATTCCTACTGCTCTCAGCTACTGTCTTCATGTGTCCTGGGCATTAGTGGCAAAAGTGATTTTGGGTGAAATCTTTTGTTTTTATTCGTATCGTGCACTGCCACATTTATGTGTGGACCTTGCTTGTCACAAGGTATACTGGTTGCATAATGCGAGCGCAAGTAGGTTGTTATGTGCATATAATGCTCCTGTTTTATCAGCACGGGTCTCAGCAGGACGGATGGTGCCAACTAGTGAAAGCACTAAGTAAAATAGTAAACAGTAAAATCAGTAAAATAGTAAAATAGTAAAATGCACAGTTTGTATTCACTTCAACTTTGTAACCATAAATCTTGCCTTGCGCTGCTACGTGCTTACATAGTGGTAATCCTCATGTAAGCTCTGCTTACATGAGGATTACCTGCACTGCCGCCACGTAGACGATTAAATGTTGACTGACAAGCAGCGATCGGGTTGTTAGCCGAGTTCCTTCCTCTAAGGGTCATGTGCTGTGCTTGTGCAGACTCTGTCAAGAGCTACGGCCGGGGGGCCACCTCCCCACTCTCCGGAGGTAGCAATGGCGAGAGTGGCTGGAGGCGAGCCTCCCAGGATCGCAGGCCCTCCCTGTTGCAGCATTCCAAGACGGTAGTGGGGCTGCTCAGCACCCAACCGCAGCCCAAGGCAGCCGCTGTGGCCGAGTCGCAGGTGAGCCACCCACTGTCGGGCGCACTGCACAGCCTCTCTGTTTGTGTGCTGCTGGGAGCCGACGAGGGGAGGCAGAGTGTGTATGCTCTTGCTGAAGCAACGTTCTTCGCACAATGATTGCAGAAAGTGAAAATTCGCCTCAGTCGTATGAGCTAAAGGGACACCAAGTTCAGAAAATAAGTTTGCGTGCCCCATTTCAGTAATGTACCTAGTTTGCCAATACTTCATTAAACTCAGTGGCACCTTTGTAAGGTAGAGAATGAATGGGAAGGCAGGTGGCACCACTGCAGTTCATTCTTGTGGTATGTGATTTGTGACACATCTTGAAAGTGGACTTGCAGAGCTTGTTATTGATCTCTGATAATGAGCACTCACGTGAAGGCTCGCACGCCTGTGGACCTTTCGGTTGGCTGCTGTCACGACTGAAGCTAGCAAGCGGTGGCACTGCCCTACTGCAACTTTGTATGATACTCAGCCTTGAGGGACAGGGACAGGGGCGCACACGCACACACACATGTGCACGCACACACAGACAGCCGCACGCACGCACGCGCGCGCACACACACACACACACACACACACACACACACACACACACACACACACACACGGAGAGAGAGAGAGAGAGAGAGAGAGAGAGAGAGAGAGAGAGAGAGAGAGAGAGAGAGAGAGAGAGAGAGAGAGAGAGAGAGAGAGAGAGAGAGAGAGAGAGAGAGAGAGAGAGAGAGATCCCACCTAGCTAGCTACAATAAGCAAATGCTCCCAATATCCACCAAGAGCTCAATGGTGTCACGTGGACACCTACAGGGCAAAGACAGGTCCCAAAATAAGGACAGACAAAAGGGTCTCGCCTTAATGGCTGATCTCGGGGCGGTTTATTCTCCAACGATTGGCACGGCATGGGTTATCCAACCTACAGTTCCCTACTAAAGGCCCCTTAAAGGGACACTGAAGTGAATTTGTCAAGCTCCCGTTTTTGCTTGCACTGCGTAGACTGGCTCAAATTAGCACACTTTTCAT
Organism: Haemaphysalis longicornis; assembly: GCF_048455015.1. Taxonomy (NCBI): domain Eukaryota; kingdom Metazoa; phylum Arthropoda; class Arachnida; order Ixodida; family Ixodidae; genus Haemaphysalis; species Haemaphysalis longicornis. Next base: position 347,982,691 of record NW_027526203.1, on the reverse strand, counting down.
CGTTTATCCGGTTGACAAATCGGTAATTATTTTACAAAGCGCGAAAGAAGAAAAACTACCATGCGCGGTTTGCGGCGGCCGCACCAACTAAGGCTGTGACGTTGAGAGGAGGGGCGCCGTGATTGGATGATGCCCAAGGTTAGCAATCACACAAGTTTCGGTTTCGGTTTCGGTTCTGTAAAACATAACCAATGGCTTTGTTGGATGGGCATTCTCAATATCTCAGTAATCATCGTACCGCGCTTCTGCCATGTTGTCGGCTGTAAAATGCACAAGATAAGCCTCCCAGGACGGCTTGTAGTCGTAGCATTCACTAGCCGAGACCTACGCAGTGCATGAACGCCCTCCGCGTACCCGCAGACGCCGAAATGTCATGCGCTTTTCCCCCCATATTTGGAGCTTGCCTCCCTCATGCCTGTATCGTAAAAAGCGTGTTCGCACCAGGCCAAGGGTCTGTTCATTCTGGCCTGTGCCCACTGCCTGCAAGCAGTCGGTGCTTATGGCAACAGCACGCCAACGAGAACTCGCTAGCGCGCCGGTGCCAGCCTGCGCGCGTTTTGTGAACTAGTTCATGTAGCCATGAACGTTGCGGCCCCAAACAAGGTGAACTCAATATAGAAAACATCGGCGGAAAACAAAAAAGTTAACTTAAAAAAAAAAAAAAAAAAAGCACGTACCCGCGGGGATTCGAAATCGTCACTCGCAAAACATTCGCCTCGTATTCCTAGCGCCTCAGACCGCTAGGCCACGAAGCGGGACGCAAATGCCTTGCTAATATAGGGTATATATTGTACAACCGGTTTACACTTTTATTTAGTTTTGGCATTTCAAGCCGCTTAGGTGACTATTTGTTGTACTGCAATCGTGCAGTAAGCGTCGCCCGAGTTTCCACAGTAGCTCACGTCTAGCAATTGCATTTCGTAGACGGAAAAGCGTTCGCAGATGCGTAGTCGTGCTGCTGACCGCTGTGCTTGTTCGCCCAGCGCAAAAACGTGCTTCCCGCGCCCTAGTTTTACGCTGTACGGTAAAAATATCAGTTGATTTTATTTGCTTAGTACCTATATTGACTTCGCTGACTCTTGTCCCGCCTTCAAGAGGCCTTATATTTTCCTACTGGCGTACCAGACAGCGAAGCGTCGCATGTGCAGCGCTTGTGTGAAGCGACCTTGACTTGGAGCTAGATACAGTGTACAAACAAACCAAGTAAAGAAAGGCACATTCTTCCATTCACAAACGTGTCCTGGCTTCGTTTCAACTAAGCGAACGAATTGCGACCAAGCAATTTTTTTTAACCTCCTTGATTGCGACGACCCGCCGGCGGCCAGCGGACGAAACGCTGGGCCGACTGGCTCTGTCGGCCGGGGAGCCGTGCAGTAGCGCAGCCGTGGCGCAGCCAATTGCCAGCTCATCCCCTCCTGACGTCACACGAAAACGCCACAGAAAATGGGCGAGCGTAAAGAGAGGAGGACAGCGTTTTCGAATTAGTTTTTCTACTAAATAAAATCGCGTAAACGTGCCTAGAGTGGTCGAAACATGGCCTGGGGACTCCGGACTACAATTTGCGCTAGTAATCCCGCAATGTTTACATATCACTTCAGTGTCCCTTTAAATGGCACGCATAACCTCAGTTGGGAGAAGGGTCTCGCCAAGGGGTAGGCTGATGGGAACAGGCCAACAGGGAGTGCGAGCGCTGTTGGATACACCGCACCAGCTCACGAGGGAGATGTATGCTGTGCACAGCGCTTGCACTATCAAGTGCAAGTGGCATGGGCACACGTGGTCCCCATATCCCCCCTCCCCAAGATGAAGCACGGTCTGCTAAAATGGCCAAACAAAGTGCACAACGCATAGCATCCTAGCCAGTTGCTCTTTTTTGAGTGTAGTCAGATATTATTGTTAAGTGACAGGAGTGAAATAAGGCTGACCCGATGCTATGGCGAATTGTGCAGGTGACCAAATCCACACTGACCATTCCTGAAGACACCAGGAGTGCTGGTGCCAGTGCAGTTGAAGATGCCAAGGGTGCTGCTCTTCGCATCAGCAAGTCAGAGAACTCGCTGATTGACAGCTTCGTTATGATAAATGAAGCAGACATGCTTGATGCTGATAAGGGCATTGATGTTCGCAAGCTGAGACGGAGAAGGAACATACTGAGGGAAGGTGAGTGAGTCTTATTAGACAGTAGCCTCTTAAATTAGCTCTCCAGCCTTCTGCCCACTGGCGTAAAGCTGCAGGTTTTTGTATTTTGGTAATTGCTAATACCAATCAAATGGCTTGTGCTATCATGAAGTTCTGGTGCTGCATGTACCATAATGATATGGCCTAAACTGCATTTCCAAGCTTTAAAAAAAATTGAGTGCATAGAGGGCCGGTTATGCAGGTTTCTTTGCTAGGTGTTGAAAATGTGGTTTTCACAGTCAGTATCCTGAAATTCATCAGCATTTCATGCTCTCACTGGTGGCCAATGGAAATGCGGTTGGAACATGCTACGACCAATAAACTTGGTCATAATATGGAACATGCACTGGACAAGCTGTCCCAAGCTTGGACGGAGGACGAGCTTGCTCTTGTTCTCCCACGAGCTTGCTAAGCCGTCCGTGGCCGCCGACTCGGTCCGTCTCATGAGGGAAGACTCGCCTCATCTCGCGGTCGAGGAACATCAGCTCCTTTGTCCGACCCCTGTAGTTCCAGACTGTAGCAGAAAAGCCCTAAGCAGAGCAATCCCGCTTTACGACGTAATCTCGGTTGGGAGAGACGGGTCTCCAGAGGGGAGGAGAGTGCCGGTGGGGAAGCCGGCCACTAGGAGGCCAGCACTCCGTGCGCTGAAATTGCCGAGGGGAAGCGCGCGCTGCGCATGCGCGAGGGCACACACGCTCGCATGGCTTCCCGTGTAAGTAGCACCAAGCAGCTAGCCCTAGAGGCTGCGCAGCGGTGCGCATTGTCAGCGGCACCGGGCACTTAGCCTTGAGCTGCACGGCCGGCATGGGGACCCACCTGGTCCCCACAAGCTTCACCCATATCATGGCTCACTGCCCCTAGCCATTGTTCCTCCTCAGTAGGCAGAACCGTCCACAACGTGTGCTGCATGGCTCTGGTACAAGCATAGCTTTATTCGCTTCGCTCCCTAGAAATTTTCGCTTCACTCCCTAGGCATAAATTAACTAATGTAATAATTGTAAAAAGTAGGTTTTTTCCCTGTTTTAAAAGCACTTCAGTAGCCCTTTAAAGGGAAAGAAAGACAGCTGCTGTTTAAGAAATAACATGATTGCTCTTAAAATAGGTTTCATTATTCCTTACCCAATTGTAGGAGGAGAACAACTGCTTTGCATCTATAATCACACTCTTTCATAACATCACTCTACGAACTTTTGACATGACATTTCTGTGCCGTTTAAAAATAAAACAGCCTGTGCAAGTGCCACTGAAAGACAAAGGTGACTTTCCTTGTTTCCACTTTTCAAGCCTTAAATTCAAATGGTCATGACTTCTGCTCTATATATAAACAGGATTATGATGATAGTCTCATCTCGATCTTTGACTTGTCTGCAGTTCACTGATACCATGTTCAACTGCATACCTGCAGGCATTATTTTATAAGGGCTGTAATAAAATTGAATCTAAAAATTTCAGTAAATCCTAATATACCTGTTTTGCACAAAAACAAATTCACACCTATTCACAGAATGGGAAACTACATCGTTGTTTTCATTGTCAGCCTATTTATGCCCATTACAGGATAAAGGCCTCCCCCACTGACTTCCAGCTGCTTCTGTCTTGCAGTGCCCGAGTCCATTCTTTGCTCGCAAATTTTCTCGTAACTACATATTTTCTGGGAACTACATAATGCCCCAAATTATTACCAACGCAGCATTGTGGTGTTCTTTTGCTAGGTAAATTGGGCATGTTTTCCTTTTTCTGCATGCTTCAGGATTCAAGTGGTCATGCCAGCTGGTGTTCCGAAGCAAGCTGACTATGCACACTGCATTTGACAGAAAAGACAACAATGAGCCTGCAGCCGTCACTGCTCTGGCCGTATCCAAGTAAGCAGCTGTTCTGCTAACCAGTGCACCGGTGAACTGTACAGAACTGAATGGATTGCAAGTGCGTCTCGTTGTTCTCGTTCTCTCATTTTGTTTGGGGAGGGGGTGGAAGCATCAGAGGAGCAATTTTTTTCGTAAAAAGTTTAAAGTTCTTTAAGCTTGTGTGTGTGTGTGTGATAATGATGATGTGTTTTTTCGAATTTTTGCTGCACTTATGCTTGCCTACCAACAGCGCAGTATTCTTGGAATTCCAACTAATCGAGGCTTTGTGAAAAAAGGATTCCTAGTACTCAGGTCTGCTAATGTGTGCCAGAGGCAGACAGCAGTTCGTTTTTTCATCCCCAAATGCGTCACAGCTATTGAGTGTGGATGGGTGCAGTGCTGGTGTGCTGTGTCCTCATCTTGGGAACTTTCGCCGTACGGCTCAGCTATCCTAAACTAAAGCACGACCAGTCGGTGGAGCCCTGCCACGAGTGCCCTGTTTGTTCGGCCATGAGGACTCTGCTTTCCACGAAGGGGGGCCCTCACGTACTTGACCGCTCCCCTGGCAGGGATCACAAGACCGTGTACGTGGGTGATGCAAGGGGGCGAGTGTTCACGTGGAGCGTCACGGAGCACCCCGGGCGGGCCATGGCGGACCACTGGGTGCGTGATGAAGGCGGCGACAGCTGCCTCTCCTGTGGCGTCCGCTTCTCCTTTGCAGAACGCCGGCACCACTGCCGCAACTGCGGCCAGCTCTTCTGCTCCAGGTGGGCACATTGCTGCTGGGCTCGGCTCAACATGTCACGTTCAAAATATTGGGTCAAACAAGTTTCTTTTTTGTTGGTTTTTATTCTAAACTTTTAAAAAGAAAATTAGTTCAAATAGTGAAAACAGCATTAGGGTAGTGAATGTTGGTGTGACCCATGTGGAATATTCAGGGTGTTTCACATAACTCGTGCGGAAGAATAAAATTTCGTGTTAAATTTTCCAGCACCAAAGTAATTGACAATCATTCAAGGTGGCATACATATATTACTATCTCCCTCGAAAAGTTCAAAATAAAATTAACTTTTAAATGAGTGAATTAAAACTGAATATTTTCAGTTACGAAGTAGCAAGGAATTCAAAAATAAATTTACAAATTTACATACCAAAATTTCTGCAAGAATTTCTGAGAGAATTTATGCCTCTGAAATGAAATATCAAAAAATCCGGCTGCAGCGTAAAATTTCACATGCATGTTCCCCACTGGTAACAATGGCAGCTGTGTGTGCATGAGGTCACATGACAATATTCAGTGCGAGACTTGGAAGATGTGCTCCACCAGTGGATTATTTGGATTTCAGGCATTATCTTTAAAGAGTTGAAAAATCCTATAGCCTGTACTCAATAGCGAGGCACGCATGCAGGCAACCATGTGAACGCGCCGTCACTGGTTACGTCGGGCTCCGCGGGACGGCGGTAAATAATATTTGTCCGTGCTAAGTGCGTGATATGGGTTGGACATTCCAAGCTCTAGCCCGCCGAATGCAAAGTAATGCCTGAACTCCATTGTGAGTGCGATTAACGACAACTCTGTTGACACCACCGTTGAGAATCGGGTTGAAACGGAGCAGACGACGCACGCCGGTGTTATTTTTTTCCTTTGGCGTGCGGCCACAGTGGCATAAGCCGCGCCATGTCCGTGGCCATTTCAGTGTTGGCAAGCGAAGAAATTGACAGCTAAACTTTTCAATGAATATCACCTATACACTAACTAAATTTCCGCAGAAGCTACTGCATTTAGTGTTGTTTTTGGTGCTCTTCAACTTTGAAATTAAAAATTTCTGGCTGGGCTCTCTCATCAAAAGTTTATGTTAACAAATTTTTTGACTAACCAAAATGCAGAAATAAGGTGAGATGGTCTACGCTACCCTGAAGGATTATTATCTGTTTTGCAGATGAAAAGTTCAACACCTCTAATTTTAGTCCTTGGTCATAACACCCTGTATACACAGCTATTTGTATAGTAAAAAGAGCTAAGCTAATGAGAAGTTGAGTTCTTCATAACTCATTAATAAACTTAACAGGAAAGAACATCGAAAACAATTTTGTTTAATTTTTTTCAGCTTTCTTGGCAAGAGTTCATGGCAAGTAGAGTTCATGGCGAGCACATAGTATTACAGTGTTCGCATTACTGAGTGGCAAACATATTACTGCAGGGCCTATGGCAAGCACCTGTGCTGTGCATAAATATGTTCAAAACAGTTCTTTATATTCAGTAGCACAGTGAAGGCGAACTGAATACCTCTCGGGGCCAGGTCATAAATTACAAAGCAAGGACGGCAAAATGGAAAACATGCTTGCTTAACTCTTTCGGGACCGCTCCATAGGCCATCGATCACATATGATCGATGGTTTCGCGAGCCTGCAGAATACAAATTTTCGCTCGATGGAACACCTAGCGACATCTAGGAGAGTTTGAAAACTGGAGTTTTCTCTTTTGTGAAGTTTCTTTTTTTATCGCCAGGCGGCAACGCGTCAGATATTTGATTCTGACAGGCAGTGGTTTCGAATGTAAACAAACATGGCGTTATACTCGTGCGAGTGCGATAAGAAATCCGCCTCGTCTCGGCTCGCATATCTTCGCCTTCAACTGTGGATTTTCATGATGAGAGTGGCAGTGAAGAGTCGAAATGTGGCTTTAGAGATCGGATTTCAGCTCGAGTGAGGATTCGGGTGTCGATAAGCCTGGAACATCAAATCGCGCTCAAAGGTGGGTGTTGGTTTCGGTTTCAATTGGCTCTGGAGTAGGTATGTGCGCTCGAACTATGTTCTGGCTGGTTTATATTTATTCGCTAGGGTGTTAACTACCTATGGTGGTGATCTCCTGCCACCAGCGCAGAAACGGATCAAGTTTTCGCCGAGACAAGAGCCCGGCGTGTACCTGGGCGACGACGTAGCCATGGCCCTAGTGCCAAAGAGATCACACACACAACAAAAAACCAGTTACACCTAGCTGCATCAAACTTTTTCAATGAAGAAACAAAGCATTGTGTTAGATTTTGTATATCCTGAAATAATTTTATTCTTTTTTAATATTTCTATATTTACGCTTTTTTCGATCTTTTTCTGTAGTTTTTTTACGAAGTTCTTAGTTTCAGATTTTTTCATGGTTCTATCGTCAGTGTTGAAGTAAAACCTGGTATTGTATGTCAAAGAACATATAATTAGCTGCATTTTGGTATATGCTAAGGCATGATGGTGCCTTTGCTTTATGTAAAAAAAAAAAATCTGTACCGAGACCTCCCTTTTTCATCACTTTTTCCGGCGGTCCCAAAAGAGTTAAAATGTTTACTGCAGGGTTTGCAACTGAAATAGATGTACCCACATAGTGGATTCAGGAGCCCTGAGTTGGCAATGGCAAACACAGAGCGTGGCCAGGAAACAACCTACTTGTGTTGGCGTCAAAACTTAGCCAAGTGGCAGCTTACCTACTTCCAGGATAGTACACGGTGGGGAACGGTTAAAAGAGGAACTTGTGAAAGTGTTTAAATTAGGTTCAGCTTTGTTGCTAGATTGGTGGCTAGGCCATTCAAACTGTATGTAATGGGCAACAAAAAAATGATCAAGGGTAACAGGGCACAAAGCGCACAAGACTTGTTTACCATAGGTGCTGGTAAAATTGGACGCACCGGCCTTGCACACCAATGTGGTGCATACAAGTGTGATGTGTGCAGTATAAAAATGTACCATGGTTCCCACTAGATAGGTTTGTGGTTGAGACTGAAAGTAACTTCATTAAGGTCTAGTTGTGAAGCAGCTACATTTTGTGCCAGTATTTTTTTGTGTGTGTGTTTCGGTGCTGAACGAATATCAGTGTTAGAGATAGTTCTGTGTTACCTGGACGAAAGAAAAGAAATGAAGTCAACAAGATCTGTTGCGTGTGCTATATGAACTTGAGTGTGACTGGGCTGCTGTGTATACCTATTGTGCTTTTCACCTTATAAATATGTGCCAACGGGTCTCCATTCTCTTTCTCTGGCTACATGTTTCAACATGTCTGGCATTCTGATTGAAGTTCATGCTTTGTTAGTTAACTTGGCATAGCCATCAAATGGTTCATGTAGAAACCAAGTTTCTTCTTCTTGATCTTTTTTCTTTCATGGTACACTGTTAACAACAATACTACGCTTAATCAGCATCGTAACTACAAATGCTGTCAGCAATTAGTGGGTACAGAGTTCATGTGTGATGTTCGTTATGTTGCACAGGTTGAAGAAAATCGTAAGTAATAAACTGCATGTATTACATCTCTTTTGAAATATTAAACGAGAATCTGAATTTTTCTAATCATCTTGTGCAGTGTTATAATAAACATTATCGTAAGGCCATACTAGCTGAAGATAATGTAAAGTAAAATATCATGTTCGTTGCAAATTAATGTGATCTTCAAATGACATTTTGGCCGGGCTTTGTTTGTTTTAAACACGATCGTTTCAAAGCTGTCGTGGTTGGTCGCAAGCTTCAGCTTCCTAAATCTTATTGCACAATCCACTCGGATATACGTTTGTGTACCCAAAAACACACTGGTGTCAGTCTTCTCACCAAGGAGCAGATTTGTTTGACGCAATGCCCCCCCTCCCCCGTCCCGTGCGGAACGCAGGTGCAGTCGCTTCGAGTCCGAGATCAGCCGCCTGAGGATACTGAAGCCCGTGCGCGTCTGCCAAACGTGCTTCAACTCGCTGAAGCCCCCTGGGGAGACCTAGGGCTGGGTGGCAGCCTCCTCTAGTCACACATATCCCTGGACATTCCGCAGCCGCTGCAAGGAAGAGCCCTTCTTCTCCGCCGCCTCCACTGGTGTGCTGTACATAGTGTGCTTGTAAATATTGTCCCGTGTTGAGTGCCAGTGCTAGTGGTGGCCCACCGTGTGTAGCACAGCGGTTCCCCCCAGGGGAAGAGCACGACGACTATGTTACTAGGCTTCTTGTCACTACCATGTGTTATAGCAGGTTGTGTACCACCAAAGTATATATTATATATATATATATATATATATATATATGAAATCCCAGAGTACTCTATGAGCTGAGCAATACATTTAACGGCTATTTCTTGACCTTTAGATGCCCAGGTTGTATTTTATTAGTTAGCAGGCTACTGTGTGTGGTTGTCTTCGTGCTAGGCCCTGAAATAGTGCCTACTCTCTGTGCTTGCACTTCTCAAGTTCCACGTGCAATGTTTCCTTCCATTGCTGAACCTTTGCGGAGCAAGGCGCCCTTCGACTGCGAAAAAGAGGTCACGAAACGAGGGGCCAGCAACTCTGCGTTTGTTGAAGCTTGCTTGCAGGAAACAGGCAGTCTTGTATATGGACGTACACATGTGAGAACTGCGATATGGAGGGCAAGCATTGTGTTAGTATATCTTGTAACCCTGTGCGCATGCCATTCGTACCTTGCTTGGCAGGTGGTGTGTGGGACAGGCGTTAATCACCAGCATGCCGGCCTCTAGGATGCATCTTTTTTTGTTGTTTTGTTTTTTCTGACTGATTGTCAGGTGTTAGTCATAATACAGCCCTTAGCACACGAGAGTTGTTTTTATTAACCCTGTTCTCTAAATGGAAGGAAAGAGTGCATGGTGTAACAGGTTGACCCTGTGATTGAGTTCTTATGTACGTGCCTGTAGGCCATGGATGGGCAAGTTGATTGTTAATAAAATGCAGCTATGTTTTAAAACATTATGGACTGTTTTATTCAAAGCTTTACATTTCTCAGTGTTGTCATTTCAGGCCAGCAGTAGACTATGGTCTAAGGTACACAGGGCTCTATGCCCTGTGAACAGCAATCCACTGTTGGCTTTTTCTGTTATTACTATTATCACTTATTTACCGTGACAGCACTTCCTGTACGACGTAAGAGCAGTGAGATCATAATGTTAGGGCAGCCAAATAGGTGTGGTCAATACGTACGTGTCAGTCCACCTTTTTTCACGAGACCACATGGCACCTGCACTCGTCGCCTTTCACTTTCAATTCTTTGGAAGAAAACATGACACCAATGTGGCCACCACCTCGTGGGAACAACCAAATGTGGTACCTAAGCAGTGTTCATGGTAGCACACAAAATATATTGTGTGCAGCTAGATTTATGGTGATACTGTAAACATGCAGATGCAATAGCAAGCACAGAGATACATGTGGACCACTCCCGTGGAAGCAGCTACACTGCAAATGTATCTGTTTCTTTCCTTCTACATCTGCCCTTGAAGACAGCAATTTGGGCTACGGGGATTGTGGGCTAGCATACGGAATAACACGGGACTCCGACTAGCGCCACCAAAGTAAGCATTACCAAGCCGTACCACTAGCCACGTAGCAGAATCTGGAGACTCGCGTATGGGTTCGAGTATTCACGGGCAGTAGACAGACTAAGCAGGGGTGCAACAGCTGCGCCAATTGCGCCATTTTGATACAATTTCATATTTTCGAACCATGCTGCGCCAAACCCATGAAATTCGTTTAAATTGCACCACACTGCGCCAAAACGCCCGACTAGGTGCAAAATTTCCCAGTTTCGCTAACTTTAGCGAAGAATAAAGAATGCATTGGCAGCCTTAGGTTTGTACGTCATCCAGTCGAATCCAGTTGCTCAGACAGCCAGACAGCTTATGCCTTCATGCACAGTTCATAGCATATGCCGGCTATGCCTCTTCTAGTACACTGTACCAATTGCGAAACTAAACTCGCTCTAAAGAGTGGGGCGACTTTAGTTTCGGCATAGGTACCCTTGTAGTGTTATGCACGGGAAAAGGGCAGAGGCGCGATAGTGGGTACCAACGAATGCAGCAATGCAGCTTATCGCCGAATTCCTAATTTTGATAAGCATCTTCAGCTATCTGCTCGGAAGCGCGTGTGGCATAGCACTGTTGGTGCTGCTGTAAATGTACTGCAGGCGGATAATAGGCGACAACCGAAACGTTGAGTTCACTGCCGCCTCCTTGGGCATGACTGTCAAGTGCACCAGAGGCATGGAGTGCGTGTCACTTGCAGTAACGAAAGCAATTCGCCGCACGTATCTGTGCACATGGTCGCGAGCGGAGCAGCTGCGAATATAATTCTCACGCGGCAAACGCACTGGTACGGTTCATACAGCAAGCACCTCGGCGGTGATATGTAGACGACTCGCTGCACAAAGTCGGCAAGCGATTTAGCAGACTCTTCAATAGCTTTGTGTACTAGAAAATATCCAAAGGAAAGCATTGACGTCATGCCAATGACGTTGGCACTAGTCAAGTGTCTACTGTTTTTTTTTTTTTCTTTTCAATACCTATATCACTGGTGATGTACTGAAAAGAAAAGCAGTTTTTTCTTACTTGTGTTGCCAGGTGCTGTTGGTGGAAGAGCTATTTGTTATGCAATTAATTAGAGCTGGTCATTTACAAGGGCACGCACTTTAGAGTACAAATGAAAGTATCGTTGGTAGCTTTTATACCATTCTCTCTTGTTTTGTGTTCTTTCGCCGCTTGATTTTCATAAACCTGATCTGCAGATTGGCACAAATATACCACGCCTTGCGACTTTCTGGAGAATTCGTTGTTCACATTTGCAGGACCTTTTCCGCTAAAGCTACAGCATGTCTGAAGCGATTTTAAATTGTTTGTACATCGTTTATATTAAACTGCTCTCAATTCGGAATTTGGTGCTCCAAAATAAAGTTATACTTGGGCCGTAGCCTGCTCCAAATTTGGATTTTCCTGCTCCAAAACCAAGATTTGCTTGCTCCAAATTTACTTGTAGCGGTTGCACCCCTGACTAAGGCTTTGGCTAAAGAGTTGAGGCTTTATTGCTTTGTAAACACCGGTGACATACCAGTCAACACGACTGTCACTCACAGCAAAGACAGAGGCTCTGTTCGCTTGCTAAAGCCGCAAGGGACCCAGACTCCGATATCTGTCATCGTGGCGCGGTGGGAATGGAACCCCGACGACTAACTCAGACTATCTCCGAGTGAACACGGTGTGCATGTCCCAACATGGCTCGGTGAGAAAGGGGGTTCATGCATGGGAAAGGGTGCTGGTGGGAGATCATGGAAGGTCCATCCTTCAGCGGCATCCTCATTCGCAAGTCACGTGGCATCACGGGTAAGGCATGCCATGGACGGCCAGCATGCACGTGACCATGCCGTAGGCCAAGATGGCCTGGCCCACAACCGGTAAAGTTCAACCACGTGTGCAAACGAGGCATGGCTGCCTAGGAGGCCCCCACAGAATGTAGGTGTCACTTACGATACAAAAGGCTGATTCAAGCTTATGACCGTCATTAAAAGGACCATTCAAACAACATAGGTTCTTGTATTACTTGAAAGAGTAAGCTTTTGATAACTCACTCAACTTTATTTTGGTGCAGAGGGATGTTGTTTTTGCTAGAAAAAAATCACAAATATTGACAAACATTCAAATTTTCCACAATAGTATTATGTTGACAGTAGTGATATTGGTGTGGTACTAAAAACAGTAAGCAGTCTGTTAGCATGTTAGCACCATTCCTTTTTTTAGTGCTAGGTACTGCATGAAAACATTATTGTGAAGAACATGAAAGGGAAAAAATATTCTAGGCTCGAATCTCATGACCATCTCTGGCCACTTTGATTGCCATTAAGTCAGTTCATCAGCTAGCCAAAGGGGTCAGGTCATAGGCTTGACTGATGTAAGCCTTGTTGTCCACCTTAATTTTTGTTCGTTGTTGAAAAATTTTGTACCGTATTTTTCAATCCTCCTGTGCGCTCAAGGACTCTCAAGCCACCCCTGATAATGTGGGGGAAGGTAATCACCACCTGTCTTCCTGGACGTATTTCTTGCGATATCTGCAGCATGTTTGACTATCTCGCTGCCTTGTTAGCCGCTTCTCTCCGCTGCTGGATCCAAATTTTTTCAGCCCCCTTTAACTGGTGGCGACACAAAAGAATAAATCATCACACTACTGCACCTGCACTGCACCTGGGCTGCGAGGCACTCCATAGTGGGTGCTACGGATGAATTCGGACCACCTTGGGATCTTTAATGTGTGCCTATATATATCGACACACACCCTTTTTTTTCTACACTAGAAAAATGGCTGCTGCGACCAAGATGGAACCCGTGACCTCGTGCTTGGCAGCACAAGCTGCCTGGACCTGGCCACGCAAGAAATTCTTCTTTGTGAACTTGCTTCTACATCTTGAACCTCAGTGGCTTATGGTTCCCTCGGGGTGCTGACGATCCCTTGAAAGTAAGCCTTGGATTTAAACCGTGGATTTCTTTTCCCTTCCCTTGCTTCTTTGTTGAACTCAAGGCCATGCACCCCATTCCTTGATAACCGGTCTTATCTTCGCACTGTCCCTGAGCACAAAGGCCATGGTAAAAAGGCCCTCGAACCAGCTCCACTGAAGCTGGGCGTCCACTGCACATTGCATGCATTCGACGTCTTTCTTGGGAAAAGGCCAACTGCCATAGTCGCTGTGCACACAAACACCTTCGGAGGAGTTTCTTCCTTCATGGTTGCCAATGTCATTGCCGCGTTGTAGAAATACACAGACAGATCATATCATAACTTGTTGCCATGGGTGGGACCTTTTTAAGGTCATAAACAAACAGTGACCGTGCTAGGTCACTTGGCTAGGGTGACCATGTTCCTGGAAGTAGAAAATGGGACACACCAGCAGGGGAAGGGGGGAGGGAGCGAACAAAAGACAAAACGTTGAGGTTCGGAGAAAACATCTTAATGCTAGAGGTGGACGAGGACAAACATTTTATTGAGCCTTTAAAGGCCCCTTAGAGGGGCGTGGCGACCGGCGTACCCGTGACCGCAGCAGCCCTCGCCGTGACCACCTGTTGGGTAGACAGGTCGGAGCTGCCCAGCGCCTCAGCCCAGTGCCCACCGTCTGGTAAGGGGGGAAAGGGGTTGTGGGGACAATTCCAAAGGAGATGGTCTCCGCAGGCCGGGCAGTTGGGGGAGGGGTAGACGGAAGGATAAATACGGTGCAGGTGGTAGCGACAGGGGAGGGTATGGGTTTGCACCAGTCGCCATAGCCGTTCTTCCCTGTTGGATAAATCCGGGTGTGCGGGAGGGAGCTGGCGGCGTGAGAGGCAGAAATGTGCCGTAATTTCTTGGAAGGTTAAGAGACTGTCCCGAGCTGATGGGGCTCCGTGAAAGGGTTCGAGGCTAGGGCCTGCTCGGGCGGTGAGCTCTCGAGCGGCCCTATGTGCTGCCTCACTTCCCCCCACACCCGTGTGAGCCTGGGGGGAAATGAGGCAGCAACTGCCCTTACTCAAAACGTTACATTTTGCACTAAGCCCTCACTCAGGCCGAGGGAACAATCCCACTCACAGTTCAATTACGTGCATTCATTTCGAAGGTCCTGCTCCAGGTCCTTAGTTGGTGTATTTTGCCGACGATTTTATCTTTTTTAAGCAGGACTTTATCCCGCAAAACTAAGTTGTAAAATTCTTCGCACTTGTACAGAAAGTTCAGTCGCACAAGTAACACTGCACGCAATGTTGGCAACAGGTTGATGTCCATGTCGAGTCCACAATGGAAGAAAACATTCTCCACTAGAGCCGTGGTTCCAGAAAAGCACAGGGTCAGTTCCGCAACAGGAGGAATCTCAGCGCAGCGTACATCCCTGGTTGCCATCTTTGCACCCAAGACTTGCACCCATCTCTCAGAGGCCGAAATATGTACCTCAATCTTCTAGTTTCTTTTCAAAGCTTTGCTTAACAATGGTCCACTGGTGAAATATTGCCTCTTCAAAGTCGTCTTTGGTAAGAAACTTCAAATCGTTCCTCGATAAGAATAGATCTAAATTTTTCTCTCTTGATAAATATTTTAAAGTGCTTGAGATCAAATTTGTAAAATATACTTCAGCGAGTCGGCACACTTTTAGTTTGATCAACTTGCTTGGCGCCAATTTTGAAACTATGCAGTACTGCAAAAACTGCACATGATTGTTTATTGGGACCAAAAGACGGGACGGCAGAAGCGAACCTCAAAAATGGGACTGTCCCGGCCAAAATGGGACGTCTGGTCACTCTACACTTGACAAAATACAAAACACAGTGGGTTGACAAGTTTTACTGGACCTTAATAATGCTTTTCAATAAGCATTCCTCTGTGCAACACAACTTCTTTTTCACCATCCTAACAAAAGCAATTTTTTTAAATGGCCCAGCACTAAAATTGTTCACGATAATGTGTTTTTCAAAGTCCTTAGAGATTGTCAATTTTATTGTTAGGATAGTAGACACAGACTAGGACGTATTTTTCCAAGGCATCAGGTGTGGACCTCAAATAAGGATTTCGTAGCCCCGCTATTACTCGGAAGGAGTCATTCAGTTGAGGAAAGTAGCGAAACCATCCAAAAACTGCAATATGTACACCCGGTGGCAAAATAAGCCGGGGCACGCGAGCGCGTGGCAAAATCCATTGCCGCGCGATCTGACGTTGCACTTCTGGTGTCGAGACACCGATGAGCGCGTGCGCATCCAACCCCTGTATACTACCTTGTCTTTTCCTCCGCTTCAAGCGGTAAAGCTGTTAGCATTGAGCGCTTGGCGCTAGGGGTAACTTTTCATGCTCAACATGTCTTGCTGGCACACGCTTCGGGGGCGAATGGTGAGGGTGAAGCGGGCTTTGCTTCATGGCTCCGATAAAGGACACATTGCAACGACATTTTGATATCTTAGTTCTAAGGGTGATAGTGTTTGTTTCGGTCTGGGTCTGTGTCAATCATTCAACGTGTATTGCAGCCTCTTACTATTTTTGTTCTTTTTTGTCAAACCCATGACCACACCTATCTCTGCTCGCGTTCTTTTTTGTTAACGCTTTCTTCAGTACTTTATTCAAATAATTTATTCACTTTATTCAAATAATATATTTCTCACCCTCAATTCCTTTCCGTTTTGGTGTGCTCATTTTTAGTTACCAACCAACTGCATATTTTAGGCAAAACATACAAAGACGCGATGGGATGTATGTGGCACAAGTTCGTCACCGGGACGGGCGAGACATGTTATCTGTTGGATCGGGGCAGAGCATGGCAGAGCAAGCAATGCACACTTCACCCTCGCCATTCGCCGCGAAGCATGTACAAGCGAGGCATGTTGGCAAAGAAAGTGACCCCTATGGCCAAACACTGAATGTGATCAGCTTTGCTGCTTGAAATGGAAGAAAAGACGGGGCAGCGAGCGTGGTTGGACGCGCAAGCGCACATGAATGTCTCAACACCAGAAGTGCAACGTCAGATGTCGCGGCGATGCATTTTGCCACGCGCTCGCGTGCCTCGGCTTATTTTGCTGCCGGGTGTACAATCGCAGTTTAATGGTCAAGCGTGGCACTGAACATTGGCTGAAACGAGCTCGCAGCGAAAAGTGAAGCCCTTCAGTTTACTTGTAGAGAATCTCACAGTGGCTATGCTTTAACCGTACTACGACGCCACAATGCAAAACAAAAAGAGATTAAAAACTACAGGCATGGTATACTTGGGGGTTATGATGGCAGAAAATACAGGTCAAGCAAAGGCCAATGCTTGTTTTTGTCAAGTTATACTCGCTGGAGCTGCTGAACAGTGGCTTGAAAAAGCACTGTGATTGCACCACTTCCTTGACGGCCAGTATATTAGAAGAAAGATTTATGAATTTACACCTTTTGAGAACTTGTTTTGCATAGGGGTGTAGGAGGAGGACGTGAGCCCCTACACGGGAATGTGAAAGAACCCATAAATTAATTTGCAAGCACGGCATCACGGCATAGCCCTGGTGTAGCAGCTTCAATTTGAACTTTAATATTGCTCGAAGCTTAAATTTACTGTTCACTAGTAGGAATACCTTCATAAGCACGGCAATTTTGAATTTTGAACATGCTGCAGTTTTAAACTACACAAGATGAGAATCTCTCAAAGCAAGTGTTCAGTCACTGAAAAGAAATGAGTGCATCAATATCTTCCCTCTGTAAGCAACGATATTTTGATATTTTTTACAAGACACTGTTTTAGCAACTACAGGCTACGAACATAAGGTCCTTACAAAAGTTGACTTGTTAGGAGCGGTGCACACCTTTCAATTTGAAAACATAAGTTAAAAATACGGTTTAGCCTTAGCAGTCAGGAGTGCACCAAACATGCACCAAACGAAGTGCAGCAATCTCAAAAGCAGTTTGCTTCACACTTAATGTAGAACTGATTGATTATGAGCTTTAACACACCAACGCGACAAGGCTGATGAGCACGTCGTAGTGGAGGGCTCCGGATTAATTTTGACCACCTGGGGATCGTTAACGTGCGCCAAAATCTCAAACACACGAGCGTTTCTGCTTTTCGCCTCCATCAGAAAAGCGGCCGCCATGGCCGAGAATCGAACCCGCGACCTCATGCTCAGCAGCACAACGCCTTAGCCACTGAGTCACCACAGCGGGTCACTTTATGCAGAAAAGCCACTAACTAAATGAAGACTTTAAAGAAAGACACCAAACAACAAAGGTAAGTGGCAAAGCCACAATTATTCTCTTGCCAAGAGAAGCCTGCAATATAAAACACCAACGAGTGCCTGGTTACTCTGGTAAAGCAAATTATTTAACGAAATGACTACCAAAGGAAAAAGTTGTGTGAATCAAGATAGTACGTTTGCGGCGATGGTGTTAGGAGGCAACGAAAATTCACAGCGGCGGAAGCACGCGTTCCCCGGCCCCAATGAACAAAGAAAGAAAGGAAGGGAGCACCGCCAGTGCAGTGATATATGTAGTAAACAGGCTATGAATGAAAATAATTTACACCATCAAACTCTGTGGGTGGGAGCCATGGGCTCAGCTTATGGAATGCACCCGTTGCAATGCTGCTGGAAAGTCAGGGACAAAGTAGCCTCTGTTTACGAAGAGGAAGCTTGTACACAACAGCCCTTCACCGAGGAACCATGGAGTCTGCTATCTCAGGAGCATTGGTCATCGGGTAAAACAGTAATTTGTCAAATAACTCCTTGTATGCCATAAACTATATTCCACTGCATTCTGGCTCGCTTGGGTATCAAGCAGAAATTTACAACCATAACAGCGATGCAACTGCAGCTAACAGGTAGCACGATAAAGCTAACCCAACAAACGTTAAAAGGTAGGTTTAATACATTTCGTAGTTGAGCAAATTGTTTTTGTATTTCCAGAACTTCAAAATACTCTTAGTTGGACCATGCAGGTCCAACTGACGAGGCAGAGATACTGCCTCGAACATGGACACAAGAGGAACAGGGGGAGGGGTAAACTTTATTTAGGCGAGCCTTAGGTGCTGATGTCTCAGCAACAACTGGTGGGGGGTTTCCTCTAGTCCGGGACACCCTGGCCTGCACTGGCCACCCAGGCCCTCTCCACCAGGCTACACTGGGAGGAGGTCGGAGCTGGCCTGCCGCGCCAACCACTGCTTGTATGTAGGTTAGGGATTAGGAGTAAGGGACAGGGTTTGTTGGCACCCGCATACCAGATGGTATAGGGTGCCAGGATGGGGGCACTATTTGCAAGAGGTGGGGTAGATGGTGGAGTACATTGCATAGAGTAGGGTATTGTGGCGGTAAGAGTTTGTTTCTAGTCGTCGAAACATTGTAGCTTTGGTTCTGGATAGGTGTGGCTGGGGTGCTGGGTATTGTTGAGGCTTTCACATAACATGAACAAGCCACTCACACATTTCGAAGTAGTAGTGGCTGCCGCAATTCACAAGGCAATATGCACAGAGGGCATTACCCGTTTGTTTTCAACCAAACCGCGATGCAATTTACAAAAACAGTATGCACAGCCACATATGAAATGACACACCCCTTGTGAAGTTTGATGCACATGCAGCAGCTGTATCGTAGTGACCTCGTTTTTCCACTATTCTAGCTAAACGCACGGATCTGATGGTGGCGATAACGAGTGAAAACGATTTGGTTCCACTAGCAGTATTTAATGGTAACCAGGCGATTGCTGTCACTACAAAATGCGGCCTCCGCGCAAAATTGAGCGCAAATGAGCAGGCTGTGGGGGAAAAAAATTCCGTTGTTACGCGCCCAGCGCAACCATTCAGCGTTGCAGCACAGTACCACAAAATGAACTACAGCTGCTACAGCCACCCATTCCTCCATGCGGCCACCGCTCCTTGCTGAAGTGGTTGCAGGCTTGAAACTTCAAACAACTTTTCTTTCCTCCATGCTTGAAACGACTCAGTTCGACTACTGTGCTAGTTGCCGCCGGCTTTTGGAACTGTAGAACAGCATTTGGTCACGTCTAAAATTCATGGTTTTAACTAAAGTCCCTTCATCTAGTTTTAACCAGTTAGCAACGAAAGCTGCTAAATCGATGTCCTTGTTTTGCACAACGACGAATTTTCAGTGAATACTAAAATCCTTCTAAAATCTAAAAATGACGGCCAAATTTAGCCGCACTTTTGATGAAGCCAGAGCCAAAGTGTGGGAAAATGCCATGTGATGGCAACGCGCGCGCGGCGCGCGCCGAGAACAGCTGATTTAGCTCCCCGAACGCGAAGTTCCTAATGGCGCTGGCGTCGCTAGGGCGCATGGATAGTGCGCGCGCGCGTCCAGGCACCAAATGATTGCCTGTTTACTCTGTGCCTCTTCAGAGGGAAAACGCTGTTGACTTAAGTGATTGCATCATATTCCTTGCCATTTTCTAGCTGAAAATAAACTTTCATTTTGCGATTATCAGTTTAACCTACACCCGCCGCGGTGGCTCAGTGGCTAAGGCGTTGCGCTGCTGAGCACGAGGTCGCGGGTTCGATTCCCGGCCGCGGCGGCCGCTTTTCTGATGGAGGCGAAAAGCAAAAACGCCCGTGTGTACGAGATTTCGGCGCACGTTAAAGATCCCCAGGTGGTCAAAATTAATCCGGAGCCCTCCACTACGGCGCGCCTCATCGCCTGCGTTGCGTCGGCGCGTTAAACCCTGCAATCAAGTTTAACCTACAATCAGTACCAGTACCAATGTCTTCTTGTTCCGAAAAGGAAAATCCTTCGCGTATTTTCCATTCCGGAGCAAGAAAACCTGATCCAAGGTGACGAGTGGAACTTGCCGTAAGTAATGATAGATGTACAAAATTCTGAGAGCGAGAGTGTGACGATTTTCAGAGTCAGCGCGGTCGCCGTATCCGCTGCTACATTTCAGCGATCCGCAGCTTCTCTCGGACACGGGCCCCAGCACCGCTTCCTCTTCGGTCAATCGCAATCGCGCAGGGGGAGTTCATGGAACATCGTGGTTTGGCGCTCTCGCCTTCGTTTCTTGGCGACTGACGATGCCTACAGGTAAATATTCGGCGAAAAAACGTCGTTGTTGACTGGCCATGCAAGAAATGGTCGCCGCTGTAAAGAGTAAATAAACAAAAAAAGCATATACCGTAAATTTCCCAGAGCTAGAACACCCTCCCCTGAAACATCGCCCACCCTCCTTTACGGGTGAAATATTCAATTTTCTGAAAGATCGACCCCAAAGATCGCCCACCCCGTAAAATCGATGGCTGTAGCGCCGATGATCGAGTGAACAAAATAAACGCGGGTTATATTGCCGAGCTTGACAAGGCGGAGCAGGCGAAGACCGCTCAGTTGGTGCGCATGATGGCCGAGCTGGACGAAACGCGAGAAAGGCAGGCCCAGTTGGAAAAGCGGATGGAAGAGCTCGTGACTCCGGCGGTAGGAGACGACGTGAGTGCGCAGGATCAGCACGATGAGCGGCACGCCGGCAAGAACGAAGAGCCACAGGGGGCGACTGATGCTGCGCGCAAGAGCGGTGTCCGTCAACGCAGAGCGGACTCGGGTCGCAAAGAAAGCACCGAGGCTTCGCCGGAAAGTGGTGGATCGCCAGCCAGGTCATTTGCTGCCGTGGTCAACCACAGTAGACCCCGAACACCCGCTAAAATACCGGCTAAAGACGAGAGGAGGCGCCAAGTCATCGTTGTCGGCGACTCCAACATGGGCATGCGAAGTGATTATTAAGGGTAGGGTGGGAGACGACGAGCGAGTGAAGGTGAGCAAGCTTCCCGGAAAAAGAGTCGGGGAAGTAATGCAACAAGCAAACGGGCAACTGTGGGACAGAATAGAGGACCGCAGCTTGGTAGTGATAATGGGGGGAGTGAACGATGTGTTGCAGGGACGCGGGGGAGGGTTCGCGAAGCAGATTGCGAAGGGTGTCAACTAGCTGAGTGCGGTCTTGGAGGATGTGCAGATTGCGGTCTGCACGGTGCCGGAGGTGCAGAAACAAGGGATCCACGTATAAAGGGCGGTGGCTGCGGCAAACAGGGAGCTTTGGACCCTAGGTAAAACCATGAATTTTGAGGTGGTCAACCTGAACCGGGACCTGGTCCGTGCAGGCCGCAACGAGGCGTTTGTGTTCGACGGCATACACTTCAGTAACCGTAGCTGAGCCTGTAGGGCACCGACTGGCAGTCCGCGCAGTGGCTTTTTTTGGGGGGCCCCGAACGTTCAAGAAGAAGGCGGACTGAGTGGAGGAGGTAGCGAAAGGCAGGAAGGAGGGGGCATTGATGCACGGCGGCGGAAACGTAAAGCAAAGAAAAGGAAAATAAACCGTGGAACTAAAATTAGTTATATAAACATGCAAGGCGGCCGCAAGCAGGAAAAATGTTATTTTGAAGCTGTTATTTTAGGGCGCAGCCCTTTGGCGGCCGTTTCTGGGCTCAGCAGCGTCACCGTCCTAACTGAGTGAATGATGACACGACGACGGGTGGAAGAAATGCTGTGCCCGAGGACGCGAGTTCGATTCCCGCCAGCGGTAGCCGTTTTCCTGATGGAAGAGGATGTGCAGATTGCGGTCTGCACGGTGCCGGAGGTGCAGAAACAAGGGATCCACGTATGGGATCCACGTATGCCCCCTCAAGGGATCCACGTATGCCCCCTCGCGAGGGGCACGATCAAATGCAGAGCATTTCCGGGGGCGCACGACATTAAGTAGTTTGCGTTACGTTAATGTTGTTGCACTTGTGGCAACTGCTGACGAGAGAGCGCGGCGATGAGTGCGTTCCAGCCTCGCCGACAGCCGCCTTTATCACGCCACGATCGCGCCACGCGCGCGCGATGTTGACGTCACGATCACGCCACAGATGTTGTTGATCCCGCGACGCGCGCGCCCCCACCTGTTGGGCGCGAACCGACCGCGGAGAGAGCGCGCGATGCGAGCGGAGAGTAGGCGAGGAGGAGCGGGGCTGACGAGATAGCGCGGCGATGAGCGCGTTCCAGCCTCGCCGACAACCGCCTTTATCACGCTACGATCGCACCGACAGGGCGCACCTGCGAGCGATGCGGACAACTACGGACGCCAAGAACGGGTGACATCGTGAGTTAAAGAAATGCTCTGCATTTAAAATGGATTGAGATACAAACCCAACTCGAGAAATAAGAAATTGACGTGTACGCCCTGACTGAAACCCACCTAACTTTACTACATCTTTCCACGCAGAATTTCTCGCAATAGTCTTGGCCCTTCGTAAGCTTGGTTCCTCGAAACGACAGGCAATAATTCTCACGGATTCATTTTCTGTTTGTTCTGCCCTACTTCTTCAACTTCATCCCCCCTACGTCGAGTCCTTGCTTCTTTAGCGCCTTCCTCCCTTCGTGAACTTCGTTTGGTCTGGGTACCTGGACATGCAGGTATCTGGCTTAACGAATCGGCGGATGCTCTGGCGGGAATGGCATTGGGCGGTCCAGTAGTGGAGGTTCTGCCGCCCATTTCCCTCATTACTTCGGCTCGCTTCCGAAGGCTGTGTTTGCTCCAAAGTCTGCCTGATTCTACCTACGACGACTCGGAGCTCGAGCACCTCCGGTACTCATAGAAGTGCAGCATAAGCCAGTCGCAAGCTTGTGAAGTAACCCTCACTAGCTTTCGCTGTCGCGTGCCAAATTTAAATTATTACTTGCACCGCTCTAATCTGGCCCTGTCGCCGTTATGCGCCTTTTGCAAAGAACCGGAAACAATCGACCATTTCTTCTTCTCCTGCCCACGGTTCTCCTCGATAAGACGAAGATACCTAGAAAGTACATGCAGCCGGCTAAACCTCCCGCTGTCTGCTACAGTTATTTTGTCATTCGGGGCGAAGGAACTGGGATTCTGCCACGGGGATCTTTGCAGTGCGTTGCACTCATTCATCCTGGAATTACGCCGTCTGCCGTGCTAGACAGCATTTAGCTTAACTGGATTTTCTTGTCAAGAATATGCGCGTCAAGCTCACTGCTTCGTCTGTACCACTTTCTTCGTGTTTCTTACTTCCAATTTTCATTAAATGGTGTTCGTTTTTACCTTTTTTTCTTTCTTTCTCTAATTTCCTTACTTTTATTTCTCTACTCATCTACTGCTAATCCATCCTAATAATTAAAAGTTTTTCTTTCCCTTCAAAAATTACCTAATTTCTTTCGGTAAGGCGCCCATTTCCTGGCCAATCCCCCTGAGTGGGTACGCGCCATTTCACTGGAACCACCACCACCACCACCTGAGAGATATGGAGGAGATGGATGACTACGTATGGGTGGGGTGCAACAGGGCAGCGGGAGAGAGGAAAGGTGGGGGCATGGGCATGTTGATTAGGCGAGGAGGGAATTGGCAAAGGGAGAATCAGGGCTGTAAGGAGCACTTATGGGTTTGTGGAACGGTGGGTGGAAAAAAGACATTGTTGGGAGTGGCCTATCTGTGGACAGGGAATGACGCCAGAGAACAAAATAAAGAGTGGGTGGACTGCCTGAGGAAGGACATAAAGAAATTTAAAGAATCCGGCGAGGTGATATTAGTAGGAGACTTAAATGCCCACATTGAGGATCTAGATGGATATACGGACTATAACGGCGCAATAGTTCTAGATATGTGTGAAGAACAGCAACTGGTAATAGTTAACCGGGAGCATAAATGCGACGGGCAGATAACGTGGCAAAGCGGCAATAGACAGTCTTGCATAGACTACGGCCTGGTCTCAGAGCACACGTACGAGCGGTTGAACCAAATGACGATAGATGAAGAAGGAGAAAACAGCCTGGGCAGCGACCACAGGCGTATAATCCTGAAATTTGACAGTGGAGGGGCTAGGCAGGAAACACCGGAGGTTGGGCTCCCGAAATTGAGCGAAAAGCAGATAGCAGACATCGTCAATAGCATCGAAAGAGAATTAGAGGCCCAGTCCACGAAGGTGTGGGAATATGACGAGGTTGTGAGTTGTATACAGAAGGAAATATACAAGGTAAGGAAACAAAACCGCTGGAGGGGTAAAGGGAAACCACGAAGCTGGTGGGACAAGGAAATTAAACTGGCTACTGAAGAGCGACCACGGGCTTCTAGATTGCACAGAAAGGCAAAACAAATGGGATATCAGGGTGAAGAGGTGCAGTTACGGTGGAGCCGGTACCGAGAAAAGAAATTTGAGGTGAAAAAACTAGTACAAGCAAAGGTTAAAACTGCGAGTGAGAAATGGGTATCAGGTATACGTAAGAAGGATAAGAGCGCCCCCCCCCCCAAATTCTGGAATCATTTAAAAGCATTGGGAACGACGACTAAAGAGGTGCAGACTCAAATACAGGACGGAGACGGTAACGTTCTCCTGGGGAACAGCGCATTAAAATACCTACATGGAGTCATAGCAAATACTTTCGGCCAAACACGCAAGATATCGGCTACCCGGACACATGTGGCCAATAGAAGAGCGACAGATAAAAAAATTAATATCGAATTTTTGGACTGGAAAAAGGCAGAACACAGTATTCCCAAAAGTACGGCAACAGGACCGGATGGAATCCCAATAGAGATTATCAACCATTTGGGGCCAGCAGGAAAGGCGCACTTGCATCGAGCGCGCTATAAAATCCGATAGGATTCCCACGCAATGGCGCGAAAGCAGAGTGAGGTTGATCTATAAAGGCAAGGGAGAGAAGGACAAGGCGAGCTCTTACAGGCCGATTACAGTCACGTCAGTGCTCTGTAGATTAGCTATACAAGCCATCAAAGCCGAGTTATTAAAGTGGGTGAAAAGTAACGGTATTTTAGGGGAACTGCAAAATGGATTTAGGCCGGGTCGACGCTTAGAAGACAATATTTTCGTAATAACCCAGACCATCGAAATTTCGGCAGCACAGGGCAGACCAACATAAAGGGACATAAACATGGACATAAAGGGAGCCTATGACAACGTAGATAGGGGATTGCTGTGGCATATACTGGAAGAAGAAGGGATTGGTCAGAATTTGTAGGGCTGCTAAGGGCAATATATGAGGATAACAAGGCGCATATTACATGGGAAGGGCGTACAGGCACAGAGCCCGTGTACATTCGAAGAGGTTTAAAACAGGGGTGCCCCCTTTCGCCATTGCTGTTCACACTTTACATTAGAGGAATGGAAAGACGATTGGAGGAGAGTGGATTAGGCTTTGACTTGTCGTACCGAAGCAATGGAGAGTTGGTGGAGCAACGGATTCCGGGATTGCTGTACGCGGACGATATAGTGCTGCTGGCAGATAATGCGGAAGACCTTCAAAAAGAAAATTACCCCACCTTCCCGCGAGGGGATGGAGATGCGACGCATCTTGGGGGTTCACTTGGTGTTTCCGTTGGGTTGATTCTCTAATTGCGTGAAACGTGTGAGGAACGCGTATGATGTATTCTTTATTTCTTTGGCCGGTGCTGGAACGACCGCGGCTATGACGCAACGTGGCGCGGCTATGACGCAACGCAATCCAACACAATCCACTTTAATCCAATCCAATCCAAATCCAAGCCAACCCAACCCAATCGAATTCAATCCAATGCCCCTCGCGAGAGAATGTTCGCTATCGGAAAGGAGAGGGTGTGAGCGGCGGAGAGCGCAGCTCGCGCGGCGAGGAGAATGGGGGAGGGGTGTGGACGGACAACAACAACGCCGTATGGAGGGACAAGGCGAGTGAATGAGATGCAGTCGCATCTAAAACTGGCCGACATTTGTGGTGATGAAGCAACGCACCTAGGCCTACATTTTAACCCACAGAAATCTGGAGTCATGGGGTTCAACGAGGAAGCTCATATAGCCCCAATAAGAATTCAATAGGAAGCCATACCATTAGTAAATAAGTACAAATACTTGGGGATCTGGCTTAATGAAGGAAAAGGCTACCTGAATGCCCATGAAGAACACCTCAAACTGAAAGGAAGACGAAATGCAGCAGTAATGAAACATAGAGCACTTTGGGGATACAATAAGTACGAGGTAGTGCGAGGCATCTGGAAAGGGGTAATGGTGCCGGCGCTCACGTTCTCTAATGCCGTATTATGCTTAAAGTCCGATATCCTGTCGGGACTGGAGGTTAACCAAAAGGCAGTCGGCAGATTAGCACTCGGAGCTCACAGTAAGACTACAAATGAGGCGCGGTACAGGCGATATGGGTTGGGCTTCATTTGAGGCGAGGGAAGCGCAAAGTAAAATACGTTTTGAGGAGCGGCTTAGACACTGAGATGAGAAGAACTGGGCAGCCAGAGTGCACAGGTACGTGCACCTTAAAAGTGTGGATACCCAATGGCGGTAGAGGACGCGAAAGCTGGCGACTAAATATACCTTGACCGCGGCAGATAAACAAGGGGGGGGGGGGGGGGGGGGGGCAGTTAAAAAGCAAGTGAAGGAAACAGAGACGCTCATGTGGAAAGAGAGGATGGAAAAGAAGGGATCGCTGGGAATCTATAAAGCAAGCAAAAAAGAGATCCGGAAAGAGAACTTTTATGACAACAATAAAGGTAGCATGCGTTGCTCTTTGAGGCGCGGGCTGGCTGCTTGAGAACTCGAACCCTCGAACTTACATGAGAAAATATTCGTCACAGGATGAGACATGTGTTGGAGACATGCTTGGTCCAGGCGAGGCGAGAGAAGTGCCCGGGTAATGAGTGCGCAGGCTGCGGCGTGGGCCGCCTCATTCCCTGCCACGCCGGAGTGGCCGGGGGTCCAGACAATGGAGAGGTCAAATGGTCAATGTCTTCAGAGAGGCGTTGAAGGAGGTGAATGATTGCTGGCGGGGCGAGGCCGGCTTGGTAGAGGCGGCAGGCTTGCTGCGAGTCGGTGATGATGGTCAGGTAGGGTTGGTGGCCGTGGGTCAGGGCAGCGTCGGCGGTGGCGAGGGACTCGGCGGTGAGCGTGGGGTTGTGGCGGTAGGAGGCCGCGGTGGGGACGTGAGGGATGTGGATGCGTTGACAAATCGAGAGGGGAATACATTGGGGCGCGTGTGGGGTGGCAGGGGCCGTGCGTCCGATGAGCTATAAGCTTTTTATAGAAGTACCTTTTTATATAGAAATACCCGTCGACCGGCCGGTGTGAGGGAGAGTCGGTACAGGTGGGAAGTGCGTTGGGCTTCCAAGATTTTGGGGTGTTGTGGAGGCCAAGCTGGAGGAGGCGTATGTTGGAGGTGTAGGTAGGGAGGCCCAAGGCTGCTTTAGGTCTTGCAGATAGATCAGAGCGTCCAACTTGTTGGCTTCCTGTATCTTGAGGTTGACAAAAGGTCAGCTGTATGTGAGGCGACTGGTGAGGAGGGCTTGGACGAGTTTGCAGGTGTCGGATTCTTTCAGGTTGTAGGTGGAGCAGCGGATGCTCCGAATGAGGTGCGTGAGTTGGGTGATCGTCTTGTGGAGCTGTGGGAGAAGAATGGCGCGCAGCCGTCGTAGTGAAAAGGAACGCCGAGTACCCGAAGGGTGGTGACTTGGGATATCGGAGTGCCGTGGATGGTCACTTTGTGGGTCCGGGGTGGGTTGTGGGGGGTGGCCGCGGGGGCGGCGGAGCAAAAATTCATTAGATGCGACGCTGAGAGGGGAGAGAGAACGTGTTTATTAATATGAAAATATTTACAGGGCGAAGTTTTGCCTCTCGGTAGAGGGCACAGGTCTCGCCGGGGGAAGAAGGAGTGAGAGGGAATTGTTAATTAAGTATGATAACAGGCTATGTACAGACTATGTATAAAAGGCTATGTACAGACTATATACATACGCTCTCACGTTACCTACAGCCTATTTACACACACACGCACTCACACATACACAGCCGCGCGCACAAGAGGGCTAACAGGGAGTGGATGGCCGGTGGGATCTGGTTTTTACAGTTCATGGGCGGGTGTTGAGGCCTGACTCGTCGAGGTACGAGAGGAGCAGCCTGAAGGCCTCCCGGTGCAGCATGAAGGGCCCCCTAGGACGCAGGATGTCCTCTGCGGTGCTTGATGGTAGCCCCAGCCGCCGGTAACCAGACACCAGTTTGTTCCGGGCACCAGCGTACGCAGGGCAGGAGCAGAGGATGTGATCCAGTGTCTCGGGGTCGGGGCAGTGGGCACAGGTGGGTGTGGCCTTGCGGCCCTGCCTGTGGAGGCGTGCTGCTGTGTTGTAGCAGCCGGTGCGGAGCCGGAGGAGGAGGGACCTCTCAGTCTGGGTTATCCCTCTGGTGGGAAGGAGCCGCGGGGCCTCGCCGGTGGCCACTCGTTTGCAGGGGTGGCGGGCGGCCACCTCACGCCTGATGACGTCCCTGGCAACATCGTAGCGCACCAGGGACGCGGAAACTGGGGCCGTTGGGGAGTGGTGGGCTGCTTTGGCTAAATCGTCTGCAGCCTTGTTCCCCGGTATACCGACGTGGGCAGGAAGCCACTGCAGTCGGAGCATCTCTTGCCGGCGGCCCTGTCCTGCGTCCGTTGTCGTCCGTGTCCGCACAGCTGCGTCTCTCCTCCGCTCACCCCCTCTCCTCTCTCCGATAGCGAACACTCTCGCCCAACATCTGCGGGCGCGTGGCGCAGGGCACTCTCACTCCGCCGGTGGGCGGCGCTGCGCGCTGTGCGCATGTGCAGTACTCTCTCTCTCCGCTGTCTCCTCTCCTTCGGGTGCGCTGCGCATATAAGCGGAGTGCCGCGCTCCAGCCGGACGCCCGCATCCCCTCGCGTGGAACCCAACGATGTGATTGAAACGCAATTCACGTTCGCGTTTCACGCAATTTCGACTAATCGACCCAACGGAAACACCCAACGGAACCCCCTTCGGCGTCGCATCACACCAGGATTCCCGCGAGGGGAGGTGGGCGTAATTTTTTAATTCTCGAATTTATCAGGGGGTATTGCGGGATTTCTTTACATCAATGCGGACCATGGCACTGACCCCGTTGTAGGTGCTCAGCGAACGATGGAGTCTTTGCAAGCAACAGCAAAAAGCGCTGAGTTCACAGTAAATTATTCTACACAGACAAAGGTCTTTAACTGGTGGAATACTGATCGTAGCCGAGATTATCGCCGTAGAAAAGCAGCTCTGAGGTACCTCCTGCACAATCAGTGTTCGGTAAATTGGATAAACTATATAAGTACATGGCAGCAGTGTTCAAACGTACAGTTGCTAAAGCTTGGATCACATTATAAAACTCTATGACTTTCGAATTCTAAAAATTAAGCAGCGCTTTATAAGTTCATGGCAAGCAATAGGGAGGTTTCTTGCAAGCAGTTGTAGTCATCAGAGGTCTTGACTTCTGCTGAAGAGGCCCAGTTTCTTGAGCGCTCCGCTAGAGGACTTGCGGTTCGGTTTCCTTCTCGTTGCAGTAACTAATAAATCCTACAGAAATGGATGATATTGTGCCAGTATCATCTTTTGATCTGACGGAGGCCTTGTCCACCACACGATCTGCGGCGCCGGTGCTTGGCGGGGTGACTGTTGGTGCTACTAATTTTTTTGTTGAGAAACTCGAGCCGGTTCTATTGAATGTAATAAATTCATCCCTCAAGTTTTGTTGGATTCCACAAAACTGGGAAGTGTCCAAGATAATTTTGCTCCAAAAAAAGCCAGGTCAGGGTTTCGATTTAGACAATTTAAGGCTGATTGCTCTGACATCTTACATGACCAAATAATTGAGCGAATAGTTTTTAAACTGCTAGCTTCTTTCATGCAGGACAAACATACTTATTCCTGCTCAGATTGGTTTTAGGCGGGGATGTTCTATTTTAACGCTCTCGTGGAGTTGGAGGCGAGGATTCGCTTAGCACAAAACGAAAAAAATAGTGTCGGCATTAATGACCTTAGATGAAGCCAAGGCTTATGACAGTGTTGAACATAATATCTTGCTAAACGAACTAGCCCGCATAAACCTCCCTGCATACCTTTTTGCTTGGATTAGGGAGTCTTTGGCCGATGGCGAATTCAAGGATCGGTTTTATCGTCTTTTTAACATCCTTATGAGTGGCCTTCCTTATACTCCCAGACGTAACAGCCTACGTTTATGCGGATGATATAGCTTTCTTTGTGGCCGCAGTCGCCATTTATTTGTTGTATGAACGTTTTCGGGTGTATTTATCTCTCTTGGCAGCATTAATCTAACGCTAAATGTGTCGAAGAGTGCTCTACTCGTCTTCCCGGTTGCAGGGCCAGTTTCAATTTCTCTCGCTTACAAAAATCAAGTCATTCCGCAGGTGGATTCGCTGAAGTATCGTGGTATTACACACACTTTTGCTCTTGATTGGCATACACATATTAATGCATCAGTCACTAAAGCGGAGAGAGCATCTGGTCGCATGAAGATGGGAAACGAGCAGGAACGCGCCAGGACACACTTTTGCTGTTGTACCGATCCTACGTCCGGCCAGTCATGGAGTTTGGCTGCGTCTTGTTTTGCAATTGCCCTATTTACAAACTGCGACCGTTATACCTGTTGGAGATGTATGCGCATCCTTCTATTTTGCCTTGGCCTCCCCCGGTTTGTCTCGAACCGCGTTTTGTACTTACAGTAAAGCCCGCTTATATCGAACACGGATATATCGAATTATTGCCTATATCGAGCTTTTGTATAATTCTGGTAAAAATTACATGCATTTAAAACTTCTTATATCGAACGCGACTCTCCCGCGCGGGATTTTTCGCTCTGATAATGATGATGATTTCTATTGGTTTCCCCTTTGTATCGGGGTGATGACATGTCATCTTACCAAAAAGGACTAATATACCTATGTTATACACATTTGGTTCAATACTAGCGCTGCTTAGGGCAGGCACAAAAAGCTTATTAGGCACAAAATGCTTTTTTTTTCTGTTACAGGTGGTAACTGTCCTAGGCAATATTCCCCTCTCTGCTTTTCGTCCACCAGCATTCTAATCTTATTTTCATCCCCTCGACAGCCTTGAAGTTAACTTCCTCTGTGATACCCTTAAATCCTAGGGCTTCTGAAAGCCCAATATTCCCTTCATGTACATTTGGATGGATACCCTCACATTCTAACACGATGTGCCGCATAGTTTCTGTTTCTTTTCCGCAGACCCCGCATACCCCATCATTTTGTGAATACTTCCCCACAAAACTCTTAGTTCGCAGGCAACCTGCTCTAGCCTCAAAAAGCAAAGCACTGCCCTGGGAATTATCGTAGAAATTTTCCTTTCTGATGTTCATCTTCTCAGCCCTGTACATCTCTAACGACGTTTTAGCTTCCATTTTTTCCCTCCATTTATTCGTTTCAATCTGCCTTGCCTCTTTTTTGGTTACCTTGGCTGTTTTGGATTCCCCACTGTTCTTTCCGTATTTCATCGTTAGCCTTCTAGTCTTTCTTAACCACTGCGTGTCCACGCTTTTCAAGTATAGGTACCTAAAAACCTTAGCTGCCCACCTTCGTTGATCCATTGCCCTCAACCTCATCTCAAAGCATATTTTACTCTGAGCTTCTCTAACTTCAAACGACGCCCAGCCCATATCTCCCTGAACTGCTTCGTTAGTTGTTTTTCCATGCGCGCCTAAGGCCAAACGTCCTACCGTTCTCTGGTTTACTTCAAGGCCTGATAGAACGTCTGATTTTAAGCAGAGTACAGCATTCGCAAACGTGAGACCCGGGCCCATTACTCGTTTCCACATTCCTCTTACTACTTCATATTTGTTATACCCCCACAGAGCTCTATGCTTCATTATAGTTGCGTTTCGCTTTCCCTTAACCTTAAGTTGCTCCTCGTGAGTACTTAAGTAGTTATCCCCTTCGTTTATCCACACTCCCAAATGTGCACTCTAGGTAATTCGCCTTGCTGGATAGACACTACGTCGGTGGTAGCGTCATTGAAAACCATTATACCTGATTTTTCTGCACTGAAATTTGATCCGAGGTCAGTGGCTTCCTGGCCGCAAATATTTATTAGCCGCTGCATATCGGTTTGGTTATCAGCTAAAAGAACAATGTCGTCTGCGTATGACATTCCCGGAATATGCTGTTGTACCACTTCGCCTTGCAGCATATGGGTTAGGCTAAACCCTACTTGACTTTCTTCCAGTTTCTTTTCTAACCCTGCCATGTAAAGCATGAACAGTATTGGGCTCAAAGGGCATCCCTGTTTCAGTCCCCGATGGATGTTGACCTGCTGGGGGCATTTCTGTCCTTCCCAAGTAAGGTGCACTCTATTGTCTTTATAGATTGCTATAAGGAACTGTACTAACTCGTCATCTAATCCCTGGAGTTTCAGCATTTTCCACAGCCGTTCTCTGTTTACGTTGTCATATGCCCCTTTAATGTCCAAGAACGTAATCCACATGTGCTTTCGCAATTTCAATGCATTGCGTTATCACGAACAGATTGTCATCCAGTCGCCTGTCTTGTCTAAATCCATTCTGCAGTTCCCCAAGTATTTCATTTTCTTCCATCCATGCTTGAATTTCTGATTTTATCGCCTGCATTACGAATCTATACACCACTGACGTTACTGTGAGTGGTCTGTATGAATCAATACTGGCTTTGTCTCCTCTGCCTTTATATATTAAATTCATCCTACTTTCTAACCAGTCCTCTGGTATTTGTTTGGTTTCTATCACCTTATCTATTGCCCTCATAAACGATTCCTTACTTTTAGGTCCAAGTAGGTTTATCAGTTGCATTGGTATTCCGTCCGGGCCCACTGCTGTCTGGGGGGAAACCTTTTGCTCTGCTTTTTTCCAATCAAGGTTGCTCAAACTTATTTTCCTTTCCGCAGTCTTTTGTGGCGCTGATGTTATCGGTGCAGGTTTCCCTACCACTATTGTCCTAAACTTCTCACTAATCACTCGATGAATATGCGCCAACACGTGCTCTCCTTCTAAATGTTCCCCCTCCTCATCAATCAGGAATTTTTGATGGTTATCGTTTTTTGAGCTTAGTGATTTTACATGGTTCCAAAACTTCTTGGATGCGCTTTCGTCTTTCTTCCGTATTTCTGCCATCCATTGTTCGCTTTTCTGCTTGATCTTTGCTTGCACCATATCTCCTTAGGCATACGGCATACTTTCCCGCAATACATCGGCGCTCAGCGGTGGTGCGGGTGTCACTTGCGACTCCCGCGCGAGCTCGGGCGTGTCCAAACCGGCCGTGGCAGAGTGGAACAGCTCCCCGCATGCATGCCGTTGGAGCCGAAAGCGCCACATTGGGCTCTGTGGGCTGTGGTGTCACCGAACTTCAAGTCCGCGCCACTCGCTGCCCGCACTTGCTCGGTTCGCTGGGTTCGCCGTTATTCGCTTGTATCCATGCTTGTCTCCGGTCTGTCGAAGACGCCGAGGACTCCGTGCCGCTTCCGAGCACGAGCGTAGCCGCCACTGACGTGGCCCTTCTAAGGCGATACTGCACGTGCCATTGAGGGCAGCGGTCTCGTGCTTGTCGACAGTTTTAGATACCGTGCAGCAAGCAGACACCAGCAACGCGTTGTGCTCCAAGAAGCAGCTAGGCTACACTCACGCAGCCCTTCCGCCCCACTAAATTAACTTTTCTTTTCGAGAAAGTGTCGT
This sequence comes from Haemaphysalis longicornis, assembly GCF_048455015.1. Classification (NCBI taxonomy): domain Eukaryota; kingdom Metazoa; phylum Arthropoda; class Arachnida; order Ixodida; family Ixodidae; genus Haemaphysalis; species Haemaphysalis longicornis. Next base: position 347,948,958 of record NW_027526203.1, on the reverse strand, counting down.
ATCAATAGTGAACTGCAGGGTGGTAAGAGCTCAGCGTTAGTTCGTAACTCCGTCGACAAGATTGCTCTCATATAAGTTTTTTTTTTGCTTCACTTTCTATATCGAATTTTTGCTATATCGAACTATTTTACAATGCTCGCGCTGTTCGATATAAGCGGGCTTTACTGTACACGCATTCCTGAACTGAGGGTCCGACTTCTCTTGCTGTAGTTTCAAACTTACCTCCGCATGGGAGCTGCCAAGCCGGTATTTATTTGTGCTCCTAGTTTATTTTTTACATCTCCGTGGCCGAAACGTATTTCCCCCCAAGTGCAATTCGTTCAAACATGCCTTGACTGTATTTCTGTTAAGCTATATGAAGTTATTCTAGTATCCACTATTGAGCGAGAAACTGAGTTTTTCTTTCAAAAACCCTTCCCTTCAGCTGCAAAACTTCTCCCATGCTCTCTATTAACCGATGAGTATTAATGAGTAATTAACCAAGTATCCTGCTTCTTCTATGATTTATACTGATGCATCTCAAAATGGCGAAAAGCTGGAATTGATATTTTTTTTTCACAATCTCATTCGCTACGAATCCCGTACACACCCATTTTAATGGCAGAATTTTTAGCAATAGCTCTCGCTCTATGTAAAATACCGCAGCATGTATCAAAAATCATATCATATTATCCGATTAGGTGCCAGCTATATCGGCATTAACTTCCTTTTCCGACTCTCCATTGTACCGCACATTATTGTTTTTTTTTTTTGTTGTTGTTGTTGTTCCAATTGGAACGTGAGGTACGTTTGGCTTGGGTCCCTGGCCATTCGGACATCAGGGACAACGAGCTAGCGGACCATTTAGCTAATCTCGCTGTCACAGCTCCCGTTCAATTTGGCATACCCAATCTAGCTGGTTCTTTTTGCATCTTCAAGATTAAGACGATATTTGTATTTCGGCGCTAATCGTTCAGATGCACTCATATATCCTTTTAAAAGTATCAAATTTAAATTTCGAGTGAATGTTTATTTTTGCGGTTCTCGGCAATGCGAAGTGACCTTCCCCGAGCTGCGCTGCAGGATTCCAAGGCTAAATTTCTATTTGTTTAGAACAGGGCTTTCACCTACGGAACTGTGTGCGGCATGTCAGTTCCCGGAAACAATCGAACTTTTTGTTCTCGCCTGTCGCCGCTTCTCGGCAGCTAGACAACTGCTTTTGAAGGACGTACAGTCGGTAAAACGCTTGTCTATAACAGCGATTTCAACTTCAACCAGCTACATCCGAAAACTGTCGAAACATACTCGTTCCAAACAAATCGGAGGCAAAAGCGAAGGGCTAAGACTTCAGAATTCCGCAGTAGTTTTATTCAAATCCCGCTCCGGCGGGGCAGGATAGGGCTGAGAGTACGAACGCTGTGTTATAGACAAGCCTTTTACCGGCTGTACCCTATTGAGCGTTTGGGCTTGACTCTATCTGTTCCACTTATATTATCTATTGAGGCATCAAATTTGGGGAATGCGAAAAATTACGCCCATCTTCCCGAAAGTGAACCCTGATGTGCTGCGACGCATCGGGGGGTTCAATTGGCGTTTCCATGGGGTTGATTCTTTAAATCGGGTGAAACATGTTGTGAACGCGTATGATGCATTCCATCACATGCGGGAGGGACCGTCGCTTCCATCACGTCTTCATCGGAAGAATCAAGTCAAGCACGGAGTCGTCAAGCAAAGTCACGCGGAGTCGAACGAGAGCGAGCGCTGACTGAACCGCCGCAGCGCGCTACCCGCTTTATATTCACAGCGCTTGAAGGAGAGAAGACAGCGGAGGAGAGTCGCGCATGCGCGCACTTGCGCGCCGGAGCAGACGCGAGCGGAGCGAAGCGCGCGCGCGCAGCTGTTGTTGTTTATGATAATGAGACGGAGTGAGAGTGTTGCGCCAGCTGTCGGAGAGAAGAACGGGGGAGAGTTTCACATGCGCAGGTGGTGTGCGGACGCCGACGGGACATACCCCAGAGCAAGATATGCGTCGCATCTAAAAGGATATAATTGTATTCAAGCTTTTCTTTCTGCTTCAGGTCACTTGAATTGCCGAATACTAATTAATGGGTTATTGAGTTTTAATCCTAACGAAGTTTCATTTTGCGGCCTCTTGTCTTTCAGGAAATACCATATTTTCGCGCGTATAACCCGACCCCCACTTTCAGCTAGCCCGCCAGAAAATAATAAAAAAAAAAATCCTGGCGTATCGCCCGTACGGAAAGGCTGCACCAAAGCTGCTGCTCAAGCCAAACATCACATACTATGTAGTCAGAAAGCGTACATTTACTAAGTAGAATACTCTGACTGCAAGGCGAAAGTCACAATTCACTCAGTCTCTCGCAAGAGCTATCACTTGAGCCGCAGTCCTCACTGTTGTACACAAGGTCATCTTCGGTTTCATTCATGTTGTTTGTGATGCACCATTTTTTAAGCCTTTTTGCACCATCTAACCTGGAATCGTCCTTTATGCCTCGGCAATCCACTTGCAGACTAATGCCATGGACGGCTTAGTCAGTGTTACTGCGTAGGAGCTTCGCGGCACAACGCGCATCGCCGTAAAGCTGCACTAAAGGAAAAACCGTAACCCTACTCCCGTGCTATACCCGTACCCCTACTTTGCCATTGAAATTTTCGCATTTTCAGTGCGGGTTATACGCGAGAAAATACGGTAAATTAGTAATTTGAGAGCATCATTATCATCATCATAATCATAATCGTACTTCCGGAGAGGGTAAGGTCAGGGACCTTAGGAGAGGGTAAGGTCCCGACCTTAGGAGAGGGTAAGGGAGACTGCAGCGCCCTCCGGCGATCGGTCGGTAGCCTCGATAGTCTAGAGCGTCCCTAGTCTATTGCCATAATGATGATGATGATGATGATGATGATGATGTGGCTATCCATTTTAATCCGATGGGGACAAGTTTCGCACCAAAGCCATCGCTTCAAACTATAGCCGCTTGGTGCCCGCAGCGCCCCCACTTGGTGTCATAAGGAACCTTTACACGTATTGCCGGGGTCGATACACTTACTCCTTCCATACATCTAACCGAACGCCTTGCCAACCTTGTTCCGGAGTCTGTGGGGGCTTCAAGCTCGGCTTCCGACCATGCGCTACAAGAACGAGCATCCGATGCGCAAGATGGCCGGGGACGTCAGCTCCGTTGTTCCTCCAGAGTTCACTCAAATTATCGCTCAAGCGAAAGAGTCCCCTCAAGAGAAAGACAAGCGTTTTCAGAATAACGAAAACACAAATTTGAATGCGAACAAGTCGTTTGGTGCTAACGAAAAAAATCGGAACCGGCCGCCCGGAAAGGAACCAACTATAATGGAAGGAGCGCTGGAAATAGGAGAACACTATATGGTTCGTCGTTGTGATGACACTTGGCGTAAGTATGGCGTCGCCCGTTATACGCACACCCACTTCCCCCTCCTGCGTTTGCATGAATGTAAATTAAATTGCGGAAAAGTGTCTGCAGCAGCCTGGAAAATAAGGAAAGGCCCGAAAGTTGCCGCGTAGGGTCCCTTCTCTGCTCCCCCTGCTGCAGTAGTGAGACTCGCAACAAACAAATGACGCGTGGGGCCCCTTTTGAGCCCCTACTCCCTCCAGTAGTGAAAGACGGTCTGCAGCATCCAAGTTAATAACAGAAAATTGGCAGTGCAACATGCGCAGGCGTTAGTCCTGTAGGCCGGGATATCGTGTCTATACTGCAGTTACCGACCTCTGCTGCATGTGCCGAAACCTTCGCACAATAAGAAAACTTTTTTTTTTGTGTGTGTCTGAAGGTTGGAATGTAGAGGAGCAAATTTATTTGAAGCAGAAGGTTACTTCCGGTTAGTCCTGCAGACGGAAATGCTTTGCATTAATATTTCTCTCTCTCTCTCGTTAGTGCTTTCAGCTGAACCAACAGTGGAACATGCATAGTCTCCACTGTGTTGTGTTACGGGGATTCGAAAATGTTTTTCAGAAATGTGCGCAATCCTGCCTTTTGATGTACAGTGCTCTCAGAATCATTTATGTAGATTGGCTGTCAATGGACTTGCTAGTCGAAGCAGTTGGCATCCCACTTAAACATTGCAAAATAAAAAAATACAACTAAGAACAGACCTTCTACTTCGTGTTTTAACTTCCATTTCAACCGGTATACGGACCCCATCTTCATGAATTGTGTTATTCTTTTATGGCAAAGCTGAACATTGTGCTACTAAAGAGATAAATTTTCATGCTCAAATGATCGTTTCTACTGTTTTTGTCATAGCATGTGTGGCTTTCTTTGTCTATTTTGAAGGGAGCCTCCTCTGCTGACACAGTAAAAATATCACTTAAATCACAAACGAAGCGAACGCTTATTTACAAGTAAAATAAAATCCATTTAGACAATCACCAGGAAAGCCTACGTGTTTTATCACAAAGTTGTGTTAACAGGGCCATGAAGACAACTTGAGAGCTTGCATTATTCAAAAGGTTGGGCAGTTCTGACAGTTGGACAGAACTACTGGTGGCCGTTGCTGCAGAATCCCGCCATTCACTGTACACATGATACTGACACACGACGCTAACCAACTGGCATAAGTGATACTGCCACTTACGCGACCCTGTTTGTCAAGTCATACCAGATGTTTCACAAAATGATTACTATGTGCCATAAGAAGATACAGCATAGAAAGGTTGGATCAGCAATAAACTAAACGACTGCTGACCAGTATTGCAGTAAGGCTGGCAGCAACCAACTGCATTTCGCCTTGCCTCCTGGCAGCCTTTCAGTTCCTGTTGTATTACAGCATTTAGAGGCTGTGTGGAGTCAGTATACTAACTCTCCATTCTGGGTACCTGCCTCTCGTACGTCATTGCTGATGTCATGAAATATGCTATGCAGCGAGAGAATTGAAATTTTGGCTCAAATTGTTAAATTCCTCAGCGGCAAGTGCTCAGGGTGCTATAAAACTTGAAATCTTAATAAATCAAAGCTGTATGTTGTCTTCATGTCTTTAAAGCAAAGGTATGTGTTGTATTCGTGGTCCTTTGAGGCAAATTTTTTGCACTGTGTTTGTTACAAGAAAGAAAAGTGTTGAAATTCTTTGTGTTCATCATATTCAGCTACTCATAACAGAGTTAATTATAACAAAATCTACTGTACATTCACATTTTAACGCTTATCTTATGTAGTAGTGCATAGTTTATGTATCCCAACACTGTACGTACGGCTTTCGAGCCAACAAGGCTTTCAAAAAGACCTATCTTGCCAAACACAGCTCTTCGAATTGGTAATTGACCTTCATTCCACTCTAAACGTGTCCCGTCTGGTTGATGCAAGTTTTATTGACTTCTCAAAAGCCTTCGATTGTGCGCCACATTAACGTCTTTTACTAAAAATTCAACACCTCCAACTTGACCGAAACACAACACGATGGATAGAAGAATTTTTAACCAATCGTTTCCATACAGTCAAATTAAACAATTGTATTTCTAACCAAACATGCGTTTCGTGTGGGGTCCGCCAGGGGTCATTGTTAGGTCCTCTTTTTTTCCTGATTTGCATCAATGACATACCGTGTAGCCTTAAGTCACCAATTCGCCTGTTTAGAGACAACTGTGTAGTATATAGAGAGATATCTAACCCAGCCGACACAATCATCTTGCAGTCTGATCTCATTAAGCTAGAGGAATGGTGTAGCCACTGGCAAATGGAAATTAATGTAGAAAAAACCAAACACATAATGTTTAGTTCTGTCCCCGAGGCTGTCCCTGCTAACTATAATATAATTGGTACTCCGATAGATTCAGTTCAGTCGTTAAAATATTTAGGTGTGTTTTTATGGTGAATTTAAGGTGTACGTACCACATAGAACACATAACTACTAAAGCCCTTAAAAAACTTGGCCTTCTCAAGAGGCGTCTACATTTTTAGCCACCAAAGAAACCAGGTTCTGTGTATATAATTGCCTTATCCGGCCCTCACTAGAATACGCTTCTGTCATATGGCATCCTCACGGCGTTAACTTTACTAACCTCTTGGAATCCATCCAGAACAAGGCAACCCGGGTCATCACGTCTTCATACTCTATCTACCAAAGCATATCCTCTTTACAGGATTCACTTAATTTGCCCTCACTTCCCACACACCGCAAGTTGGCTCAACTATCTTTTCTTCATTTGCTGTACCACAGTAGCACGCCGTTTTCCCAGCTTCATATCATTCCACCGCCTGAAATCTCCGCATGAATAGACCACACTTTCTAAGTGAGACCAATTTTCACTAAAGCAGAAAGATATAAAAACTCTCCTTTAGTTCTTGCTATCACAGAATGTAACTCGTTGCCTGCTCACATCGCAGAACTGTCCGATTCATCATCCATTCAACATGCACTCGAAACCTTTCTTGAAGTTCTTTGATGTCATACGAATCTTTCTTTTGTTTTTCTTTCTTTTTTTCTATTTTTTTGATGAAGTTGAGTGTAATGATTGCATTTTTTGTTTTTGTTTTTAAGTGTCTTTGTCGTGAACCCTTTTTCCATTCAGTGTAATGTATTGTTGTTGGCGTTGTTTCTGGATTGTAGTTTCAGTTTCTCGATGCTAAAGTCATGTACAGCATCCCTTCCTTCATTGTTATCTTCTACTGGGAAAATGTACTGTACTTTCAATCATAACCCCACACTATCCCCCCCCCCCCCCCCCCCCCCCCCTATGTGATGCCCATTCGGGCATTTAGGGTATGTAAATAAGTAAAATAAATAAATAAATTTACTGGTTAGTTGGTAAACATTAATCTTTATACAACAGCGCAAAGACGCAACGCCAACAGAAGGAATGCTGCATCGTCATCTTCTGTTTTTGTGTATTTGCACTGCTGTACAAACATGCATTTAATGGGCACAAAAAAATTTGTTAAAATCAAAGCAAAATAAATGTCCCAACTTTAAACTGCCATCTGAGACACACCACTCTTCTTTTTTCCAGATCCTGCAGAAATTATTCAAGTTCGCCCATGTGAACAGGATGAAGGAAAGTGGGAGTATTATGTTCACTACGAAGGATGTAAGTGTCATTACTAATCAAATATTACATTGACTAAATTTTCATGAGGGTGTTGTTTCACTAATTTCACTCATTGCCTGCTGCACATCTCGTGCCAAACTTTATCGATTCTGAGGGAAGGATATTGGCACACACCTTCCACTCTAGTAGCAGTCTACATTAGGGAGGCTTGGCCTGCAATGCCAGATTTGGCCCGTGGGCGTTTGTGACTGGTGCTGGGTGGGGACTTCAACGCAGCTTGGTCCAATTGCACTGGTGTTCCATGAGCTCTGCATGGTATCATGCACTTGCCAGATGGAATGTTGGAGCTTTGCTGTAACTTTTTGGGAGCTCTTAAACTAAGCCAAGTATAATGGCAGATGCTGCTTTCTCGGGAGCAAAGCTCACAGGATTAGCCCCTTGCGGTCCATTGTTGGGCCCTGCCTGGCTGGCAATGCAAGACGCCCACAGCGGTCCAAGGGTAAAGGTTACATTTCGCGGTTTTTCTCCTTGCGATGCACCCACACTCTTGGCTTACATTATGTGCCATCTCTCGAAAGATAAGTAAACATTAATTGTTGAAGGTTTTTTTTTTCACTAGGGTTGGGCTTTCTGGATTCCAGAGCGTTTTCACTTGCGCGCAGTTCGCTGAGAAGCATGGCTTCTCCCTCATCGCGGGATTTTTACAGTGGTGCACTTAGTGAAAGTGATGATGACTTCAGTGAGGAAGGGAACTGCTTGCCTCCATCAGTTAGTGATGGTAGCGATTCGACACAAGCGAGTAACGAAGACCACGACGGTGGTGGAGGCAGCACCATGTGGATCATTACTCTAGTGAGCTACGCATGTCGAAAGGCAATGAAATGGTGGCGAAAGCTTCTTTTCTGGCAGCTAGAGGTTTCCATTGCCAATTGTTTTATTTAGGGGTGCACACAGCTGCAGAATCATGGCGACAAAGAGCAGGAAACCTGCAGAACTGCCGCAACCTCATCCAACAGCTGGTGGGTGATCTGAGCGCTTGAGCCAAAAAGCGGAGCCCGTCTGCACATATGGAGTGCAAGTAAAGGCTATGTGGGACAAGCCATTTCATCTACAAGTCCCCATGCTGAAGAAACGAGGACTGTGCTGTTCGTAGCGACAGAAAAACAAAAGGAGACAGGAGGGAAACTTTTTTCTGCAAAGCCGGCAGTAAAAACCCTGGCCTGCACCCAGGAGAATGCTTCGAGCGGTTTCGCACTCTGCTCAAATATTGGTAAAGGAGTTGCAAGCAGAATGAAAAAGAAAAAATAAATATCCTGTGAGTTTTTCTTGCACAGTTCACGTTTTTCTTCGTGGCACCAGAAACTGGCAAAATAGCTGTGGACCGGAAGGGCTGGAAATTGGATGAAAGGTCCAGACTGCAAAGGGTTAAGGGCCTTGAGTGCATCTCAAATCAGTAAACATATTTTTTATGGTGACTTATCGTACCCTCTGAAATGTTACCCTTATTGGAGCGCGTTTGATTGTAATTGTGGTGTTTAATGCGCCAAAGCTACACCTGGGCTATGAGGCGCGCCATACTGGAGGGCTCCGGATTAACTCTGACCACCTGCAGGGGCTCTTCAACGTTTGCCGAAATCTCAACACATGAGCGTTTTCTTTTTCCAAACCCTCCATGAGAAAAGTGGCCGCGGCGGCCGGGATCGAAAGAAGAGCCAGATGTCATGTCATTGCTGTGGCTGAGTTCTAAGCTATGGCAAGTTCAAACATCAGTCAGGAAATTTGGCCAGATGTGTGAGCATTTATTCTGTTAGTCTAGAAGTCCTTGATCTTCATTGACCTTGATTCAATTATCTTCACTTTCAAACATCCTCAGGGGCCTGTAAAAGCAAGCTGGCTAAATAAAAAAAAAAAAAAGTAAAGGCATGAGATTCATCTATAATTTTGTTAGACTTCATATTTGAGTGTATTCTTGTTTTCATTTTTTTTTGTTGATTTATTTAGCATTCAGCAGGGGTCTTTAAAAGGACTAAACCCCTTGAGAAAACACTTATAATGCATGCACATGGTCATCAAGTATTTTTATGGTGAAAATAAAAGTATTCACTTTATTGTGGTGAAAGTAAAAGTAAAGCACACTGACGCTCGCCTTCAGGCATTATACCTGCAAAGCACCTGAAAACATGCCCGTAGCTGCTTTGTATTCACATTTACAGTTCTTGGGTTCAGCTTTCGTTATGCCTGCAGCTCTTGTGCATAACAAATGTTACTGGTAGATTACATTACCAGCTCACATTATTAAGGCAAAACCCTTAGTTCTCTGTTTCACGTAACATGTGAAATGCAAAAAATTGTTGTGAGGTACCCGTCGCAGTGGCTAACGTGTTGTGCAGCTGAGCCCAAGGACGCGGGTTCGATTTCCGGCGGGGGGGGAGGAGGGGGGGGGTGCGTTTTTCTGATGGAGGCAAAAAGCGAAAATTCCCGTGTGTTCGGGATTTCGGCGCAGATTAAAGATCCCCAAGTGGTCAAAATTAATCTGCAGCCCTCCACTATGGCGTGCCTCATCGCCTGTGTAGTGTCAGCGCATTAAACTTCATAATCAATCAATCAATCGTGTTTGTGAGGTGCACAGACTCGTACAAAAAGTCAGAGCGTGAGATGCGAGCGGTGTCTGAGGAGGGTCAGCAGAGGAGGGCAGGCCACTGCTGCTACCCACGGGGGCGAGCAGGTGGCTGCTGGCGGTGGCGAGCGGGCAGAACGAGCTTCACAAGGTGCTGTCCAGGGGACTGGTCCAGTGGGGACGGACACGTCCGCAGCATTCGCCAGAACGCTCAACAGCACATCAACCAGGCTTTCGCCTTCACATTATCAGAAGGTCCTAAGCATCCACCATAATTTTAGCCATGAGGCAGTGGATGAAACAAAGGAAAAAGTGAGAAGACTTCAGCGGCAACCAGCCTTCGTGAGGCTTGTTCAAGAAGCAAACACAACCTTTGCCTTTTTCACACGCTTCAACCTATTCCACTTGCAAAGTGTTTTGAAGTCTTCTTTTGCTTTAATTTGCAAGACACCAAAGTCATTTACAGTATGCTATGTATTGTGCGCCCCAACCTGTCACCTGCAAGGTATTTTGTTGTTAAACTTTCGTGTACTCAATTATGCAGATAACCGCCGGTTGGATGAGTGGGTTGACAAGGACCGCTTCAATCTCACGGCATCACAAAAGGAAGAAATGAAAAATCCGATGGTGCAAAGTGACTTCATGGAACAGACTGAACGAAAAATAACGCGCAATCAAAAACGGAGGCACGATGAAATCAATCACATCCAAAAGGTAATTTTTTTTAACATTGTCAGTAAAGTTTGCTTCTTTTTAAAGCCATATTAATTTGCAAATTGTCTTTTATTTTCATTTTTATTTCAGACTTATGCTGAGATGGATCCAACAACTGCTGCACTTGAAAAAGAGCATGAGGCAGTGAGTACACAATGTATGAGGGCGCACGAAAGAACATTGCTGATATGAATGCAATGCATTACTCCATGTACTTGACATTGTTTATGCATTCCTGCTATTTTAATAAATGCTGCAATCCTTGGAAAGAAATAACTGTATAACTCTGTTTTCTTTCTTTTTTTTAAATAATCAGATCACAAAAGTGAAGTACGTTGACAGGATCCAATTTGGCAAATATGAAATTGATGCCTGGTACTTCTCACCTTTTCCGGAAGAGTATGGGAAAGTGGCAAAGCTATGGATTTGTGAATACTGCCTGAAGTACATGCGGCTCGAGAAGACGTACCGATATCACCAGGTGGGCCCATAACAGGTGACTTGTGTAGACAAATATTGTTTGTAAACAAGAGAGGTGCCACTGCTGCCAGCTGCGCAGGAGTGTAGGCAGAAGATGGGGGCCCATGCTACACTTGCGTTGAAAGGGCCATGAGGACAACATACGAGTTTGCTTTTTTTTTTTATATCGGCCAGCTCATATCTCGCTACAGTTTTGTTCAACGGAAAACGTTGCTTGCACCACTCAGAAAAGGAGTGGATTTAAAATTACCTGCTTATATGGCGTAGCAAAGGCTGTTTCATGTGTTTTATGAGAAGCCGATTGGTAGGCGATGGCACACTAACTTGCTGTCATCGTGAAGAAACTGCAAGTTTAGAATTTTGGGATCAAAAACAGCACAGGGCATTTCAGTGTGTAATAACCTATGGTGCATAACAGCGCAGCGATAGACTTTGTTCTTGCTTCAGACGATGAAAGTGACTAGAATTGAACGACTTCAACTCACTTGAACCTTCAGTGCCTCATGAGAAAATGATGGCTGTGATTTTTTCCGCAATCCTTTAGGCTTCAAAAGTTATCACGCTGTTACAAGAGCCACTCAAAGGATGGTGCAGTGTCATCGCAGCTCATAAAACTGCTCGTAGCATCGGCCTTTGATCCATATTGATTTCTCTTATGTTACTTCACTTTAGCCATTTGTCGCTTACCTTGACCCCACAAAATTTATATTTGAAACATCGTGAGGTCCGACTGCAATCCCATAAAACTATTTCAATGATTGGTTAATGTGGTTGGCATCAGCCAATCGATCAGATTAGACGTATCCCGTCACAAGTTGAGCATGTTTTAAGTAGCTGGTGAGTCGCCACGTTCTCTTCAGTTTTCCTCATTATATTGAAGCTCATGTTGAAACTTCTATGAGTGTTCTTGTGACGAGGCAACCTTAGTTTGGGCGAAGTTGTATGTTGTCTCCATGGTCCCTTTAAAGAAGCCCTGCTGTGGCGGAGCTGATTCAGCACTTGCTCCCTTTCCTTTGTAACTGGAAGCTCTGTGAAAGAGCTAGTCATTGCAAGCACAGAACCTGCTTACACTGAGCTCCATGATCTGCGCACTGCAGCAGATATCTCTTTTGAATGTGCATTGCTTTTGTTGCAGTTTTCTTTGTTAAAGCGGTTCTTGAATGCTTTAGTTGCTCCAACTGAAATGACGCCAACCAATAGCAGTGATACAGCTGCTGCGACCTTGCAAAGAATAAGTGTGGATAAATTTTTCACGTGCGAAAAGCCCCAGAAGCAATAAAAACAAAAAAAACTGTCGTCATGCGGTCTGGTTAGCTGTATGTGGCAGGGAAAGGTCGTGGTTTGTCTTCAGTTGTTGCTTAGAGTCAAATAGGGTTGCCACCTTTCCCGGTGAAAAAAAAGAAAAAAGAAACCAGCCCTTTGAGGGGGGGGGGGCATAGTATATAAAAGGTGGAATTTGTGTTGAAAAAAGATGCCATGTTTTCTTTTTAATGCAATGCCATTTATTCTAGCATTTCCCTTAGAGATAATCAACATAACGTTTGTACTGAAAGTGACTGAGATTTTGGTTATTGCTCTTAGTGTGCTGCATTGAGAAGTAACCGCTCATACTTTGTTCATTAAAAGCTTAATTATACACCCTGTATAATTAAATATACAGGGTGTCCCAGCTATCATGCACCAAGATTTTAAAAAGAGCAATGGCGTTACTCGAAGAGAACCTAGTGCATGTGTCCAGTAGAGTGAAGTAGCTGGCAGTAATTTTTTCGTTTATGAGATTTAATTATTTGTAATTAATCACCTAACTGGAGAAGCACTGTCCTAATCATTAAAGGGTCAATGAGGCACTTGTGGGTACCCACGGGCGGCATCTAACTGCGGTATTTTTAGCGACGAACTGATTGCGTACTCATTTATTCTGACTGATAAAAAGAAACCCGCAATATATGAAAAATACCACGTGACGGCACTCCCGACCGCATCTTAAAGCAGTGCCTTCAAACAGGCTGCCTCTGCGTTTGCCAGAATTAAATAAATAAATAAAAAAAGAAAGAAGAAATCGCGACCGAGGGCCCTATTCCGGACTGCTTAAATTCACAGTGAATTCTCCATGTTTTTGCGTAAGCAGAACGTAACCAATCAGTGACGTGATGCACGTATAGCTATGATGACATGCAGTGTAATTTGACGCTTCACTCATAAAGATCACAACCAAAGTATCGAATATTGCGCATAAAAGATATAAAAACACTTGGCATGTCTTATAAAAATCAGGACGGGAGCTGAGGCTGGTAAGGGAAACATTTTTGCAGGTCAAAATTGGCGCCAACACCATAAGGCGATCAAGTAACGTTGATAAAAAAGCGAGAGAAAGGCGGATATTGAGCTAAAGAACATCACACAATCTTTTTTACCGTGTCTATTTATTTCTTTCAACCGCTTTTAGTAACATAGTTGAGCTATCTGCTTTAATGAAAGCATTGTTTCGTTATCACCTTTCCGGCCGTCACAGCCGCCACACTATCGTCTGCTGCTATGTTACAAGTTTATGGCGTGATCAGTGAAAAAGACGGCGGAGACCATCGGTTGTATGACGCATAATGGCAGCGAAGCGCTACGCCTGATAACCGTGGGGGGTACCGATGCCGCCGATTCACTCATTCGTCAAGCTCAACTTCAATCAGCGCAGTAATGAATAAAACAGTCAGTTTTCTTTGTTATTTTTCTTTTGAGTTCAAAAATGTGACCCACCAGCTTACTAGGAGTGGGGGCAAATGCCATGTTTTGGGTTTGCTTTGTCATTGCGAGGCTTGTACTGCCCTCTTATGTTGTTGTTCAGCCAAACAAGTAATATTTAATTTAATGGCAAACATAAAAACAAAATACGGCACATTATTTGTATGCTCCGTGGTCGCTAACTTGGCAACAGTCAAATCTATTATTTATTTCGGTAAAAAACAGTTTTGAACCGTGCGTCATGCGAAACTGCGCCTGCTGCAAATTCACGGGGATTTCACGACGCCGAAGGTCGGTGAAATTTCTTGCCCTATAGGCCTCCTGCGCTGGAGTTTTGGTGACATGCAGCGCCCCTAGTGGCCGACGCCTCTGGGTAGTACAAAAGCAGACGACCCTCGCCGCCCTCCATGTGTTTTCAATTACAAGTCAGAGTGAAAGTGTGTTGTACTTAGTTTAATCGCTTTGTGGAGCGTTTAAATGACTGCATACTGTATGAAATAGCCCTTCAAGTAGTTGCAGAAACTAAACAAAATAATATCCACTAAAACAAGCTGATTTATCGGCTTTCTTTTGAGCGAGCTGTCGCGGTCATCGAGGCGTGGGACAGTATCGCCAGGTAGGGTGGTCTAACTTCGTGACGACCATTACCATTCTTTGTTCTTGCGTGCGGTCGACAAAGGAAAGTTCACGAGTAGCATAAACACGGAACGCTGCTGGTAACTGTAATAAGGCGCTTCAGCGGCAGTATGCAAGCGAACGCAAGAATCGCGCAGCCGACTCAGCTGGCCTGGCATCGCCTTGAAAACAAGCGGAAATTTTGTTTTGTATTTTCGCAAACTAAATGATTCTTAAGCAACGTTTTACGCCGCACGAGTTACGAATGGCAGGGTACATGTATACTAGCGAGTAGGTGGGGCAATAGCATCAAATAAACAAATTAAGCGCTATTAAAGGACGCAAAACAAGCACCAAATCGCGCGCCCGTTGCCTGCATAGATGTGTACTTCTATATTTGCATAACGTAACAGCTGCATACACGGCTGCAAAACAATCGGGAACACCGAGCTCATTTTGCTTGTGTCAACACAGTATCCTGTGGGACCCGCGCAGCTTTGTACTACCCGGAAGTACTGCCCGGAAGCCGCTTGCGCAGCGCCACCTGGGCAGCGCAGGAGGCCTATTTTACGGCGACAGCAGCCGCCATTTTCAAGCTGTTACGTAACAGATGTCAACGTTCCCGCCAACTGTTTAAATTACGCCACTCCTCCTCAGCCAATCACAGAGAGCGTGACATGCAAGCCGTATTGTTGTTGAATAGCAAAGACAGGCCTACGTTGTCATGTCCACTACATTTATGCGCTTTCAGTAGAGAGAAATAAGGCAAACCTTTAGAACTGACGTGAGTAAACGTCGCGAAACGTCAAAACGACGAAAGCACACGCAACCGCTTTGTCAACCGGAAGCACGTGACCGAAGTTAAAAGGCCAGTCAGAAAGGACTTCTCACAAAGTCACAATTCCCGGCGAATTTCGTGCGTCGAGAATAGGGTCTTGAGTTCGTAGCTTGTCTGCTACACGCAACCTTGCTGTTGGTGCTCCTTCTGTGCATGCCATTGTCATGGTGATGCGCTGCCTTTTCGGGCGTGTGACAGGCAAACAGTTGCTTTCAAACATGGAGGAAAGAAAAGTTTAGGAGGGAGCGTCACGTGACTATTGTGAAGCCTAGTCTTAAAAAATAAAAAGGAAAAACTGATGGGAGATGCCCCCCTCACGTGACAGGCAAGCGGTAGTTCTTTGCGCCTCATGCGGCCGCCCACCCGCTCTGCGTGCGTCGTTCTGTTCGGTTGCCGGGCCGTTCGGGTATTCGGGTTTCGGCGCCGAGTCCCCGTCCGGGCATTGTGCGCAGCGCTGCCTGCAACCCGAAACGCGCAGCGGGCTGATCGTGCAGGCAAAGTGGTTGGACGGGAGAGACAGAAAACATCTTTATTTCTTGAGCTTTGGGATCCGTCGAAGTTCACGCCGCAGTCGAAGTGTTGTCTTCCGCCGCCGTGCAAAAGTGGAGATGACAGAGTACGACATCCGTGCCTTACATTTTATTTCACAAAGCACACCTCACTTTCTTGGTTCCGGTCATTTTATCTTTTCACCTCCCAGGCGTAATTTGGCGTTCGTTACCCATATACCTATCGCACGGATTGAGCGGTACTCGGACAACCAGCCCGCATTCTGCCTGCGATGTGAGGTGGAAAATGATCCATTCTTCCCGCGCCCGCACCCAACATCAGTGGTTCTGCACGTTTTGTTTTCTAATGCACTGAAGGAGACAGCAACGCAACACAGACGTCATCACGACAATTGTGGCACGTACAACGTGCCACCATGCTGGAGCACCGATAAGGCGAACATATGCAAATGCACACGCGAGCGAAACCAAAGCACACGCGAGTGACGTCGCCTTCGGCAACGTCACTCGCCTCCACCGGCAGCCAGCCGGAGCCGCTAAATGCTACCGTGGGCCTGAGAGTGGTGCATCTTCCATGATGCATTGCACGGGAGGAGCCTGAGGAGAGGAGAATGCGGCGTCAGAGGAGGTTGGCTTGCCAAAGCTGGGCCGCCTGACGTCATGCTCCCTCCTAACATTTTTCTTCCTCCATGCTTTGAAACAGAATATTTGAGGGCGCCGCTTTATGAAGTGGGCGAGAGCGCCGCAACGTGGTATTTTTCAAATTTCGCAGGGTTTCTTTATTAGTCCGAATAAGTGAGTTCGCAATTCTTCGCTGAAAATACCGCAGTTAGATGCCTCTCGTGGGTGCCTACAAGTGCCTCATTAACACTTTAATGGTTAGGACGGCACTTGTAGAATGAGATAATTACAATAATGAAATCCCACAACAGTTGCCCATGGGACATCACTTGAATTCACACACGTGGCTCTACAAAGAGTGAAACCAGAGATTCTGCCAGCCGTTACCTGGGATTCGCGCCAAAAAGCGCCTTCCCCCTCAGCCGCTGAATCAAAACCAGCGTCTGTCTCCCCGTCTCCACTTGCGGGCGTAGCTCAGTCGCTAAGACGACGGGCCCCCGCTCCGCTTCTCTTCGGGCCCAGGTTCTATCCCTGGCGGTGCCAGTAGTATTATTTAGCCTGGTTGGGAGTTTCTTGTGGTGCACACAACGAAACCATTGGCTGGTAAAGGTAGAAAGCTTTGCTTTAATAGAGTGCACACATCCCTATTAGAAAGGAATTTTGACACGGGGTCATCATCTTATGTTACTAATTGACTGTGTGTGGCGTTTTGACGCGGTGCACGAGCTTGCATAGCGCACAGCAGGACAGCGCACCGAGATGCTTTCCCACTTAGCATCGATGCTGGGAGGGGAGGGCCACTTCCCCCGATTATGAATCCTGTTTACATTGACCCGACAACGGGGCGCGTTGAGTCGAAATAGACAGGTTTTTTGGATTCAACGCACTCGTGAATGTTGCCGGGTCGACCATTTTCTAGCGATCGAGGCGCCATCTGGCGGGCATTTCTTGGGGACTGCGGGGCGAGCAGACGACGCTGCAGTCTCGCGCTGTTGCTCCGTACCATGCGTGGATTTCAGACGTCCAGGCGGCATCGAAAATCGGTAAGTGTCATTTATTCGGTATGTCAGCAGCGACAAGTTCGACAGTGCTCAAAGCGTCCGAGAGCTGTCAGGTTTGCCCATAAATTCCGTTCCCAACCCGCTAAGGTGGCGGGCCACCCCACACGCGCGTTGCCTGTGAAGCTACGTTTCGCCGTGCCAGCAGGAGGCTCGACTTTTCATCCCGAATTGATATTTATTTTCGTAACTGTGGGCAGGTTGCCGTCATTGTCCCTGGTGATGTTCAGAAGCTAGTCGTCCGGGTGTGATTACGCCGTTATTGACTGCACCAATGATCAGCGTAAGCGCCGAGTGCTCATGCAAGAAACATGTGAAGCGCACCCCGACGTAAGAAGTGTCTGCATGTGCGGAGTCTGTTCGCTGCCCAAATTTCCTGCGTCCCTTCAGAGCCGCCGCAAATGGGTCGTCGCGCTGAATGGGAAAGACTTCGAACCTAGCAAATTTGCCAAAATAAGTATGGTCGTACGCTGCTTTTAGTAGCGCTTTTCATTCACGCTCATTTATTCTTATCGCACATTTCTGTTCTCTGGAGGTATGTTCTGTTCATCTCATCGACGGGAAGCCGACAAAAATCAACCAGACACCTATGCTGCAACTCGGGTAAGCGTTTAAGTTGAGCCGAAAGCGAAGTAAAAGCATCGCGGTGGCAGAGCACGCCCGATCGTGTTGGAAAATAGCTGGTAGCGGTCCCTACCCGCCGCTGAAAGGCAAAAGTTCTTTTAAGCAAGCAAACAACCATGAAACCTTGGTGTATCTAAAATAAGTTGCCCCGGGTTGGCAGCAGGAAATAGTGTTATGCGGCGGCAACTATTCTTAAAACCTATTTTACTATTATGAGCATCTACGCCTATGACCTGCACAGCTAAAATGAATATTTCAGGGCCTGGTTTAGCAAGCAACTCAGTATGAGCTATGGGAGCGCCAATTAAATGACAACGTTTGTGCACCGACAGCAGCCAGCCATGCTTAGAAATTTGCACTACCGCGCACGCGCGATTGGAGGCATTCGCTGATTGCGCCAACCCACTTCTGAGCGTATGTAGGAGGCATATTTGCCGACACGACTGGGCGTGTCCGCCACCGCGACGCATTGATTTCGCTTCAGGCTCAAGTTTTTCGCGTACCCGAGCTGCAGCATAGGTGTCCGGTTGATTTCTGTTGGCTTCCCGTCGATAAAATGGACCGAACATACCTCCAGAGAAGGATTTAGCATGACATGGGTGAATAAACAGTGCTTCCAAAAACAGCGTATGACTGTACTTATTCTGGCAAATCTGCTAGGTTCGAAGTCTTTCTGACTCAGTGCGATGACCCATTCGCTGCGGCACTCAATGGACGCAGGAAATTTGGGCAGCGAATAGACGTCGCACATGCAGACGCTTCTTTTGTCGTGGTCTACTTCACATGTTTCTTGCATGAGCACTCTGCGCTTACGCTGATTGTTGGTGCAGCCAACAATGGCGTAATCACGCCCGGACGGCTAGCTTCTGAACATTTCCTAGTAAAGAATGACGGCAACCTGCCCACAGTTAAGAAAATGAACATAATTTGGGATGAAAAGTAGGGCGTCCTGCTGGCACAGCGAAACGTAGCCTTACTGGCAACCCCTGTCAGTACAAAGCGGGTATGGGGGTGGCCCGCCGCCTTAGCGGGTTGGGAACGAAATTTATGGGGGAAACCTGACAGCTCTCGTACGCTTTGAACGTCTTCCTTAAAGCACTGTTGAACTTGTCGCTGCTGACATACCGAATAAATGACACCGATTTTCGATGCTGCCTGGACGTCTGCTCTCCACGCCCGGCACGGAGCAATAGCGTGGGACTGCGTCGTCGTCTGCTCACCCTGCAGTCCCCAAGAAATGCCTGCCAGGTGGCGCCGCGAGCGTTAGAAAATGGCGGCGCCCAGAGCACGATAATAGAAATTTACCGGTTGGGTCGGAGAGCCGTCGTGGCGAGTCCAGTCGACCCGGAGGCAGGGGCTGAGTCGGCCGGCTGCGAGGAGCTGAATACCGTATTTGGGCGATTCTAACGCGCCCTCAATTGTAACGCGCAAGAAAATTCGAAAGAAAAAAATAATTTGACACTGACTCTACCGCTAGGTGAAAAAGACATGACATCACGTACCTGTAAGGAGATCTTATTTGGCACATGCAACTGTGGAAGGCAAAAGTGAATTGTGCTTCGTAAGATTGCTTCTCCAGCTACTGCTGCAAATAAAGTTATAGCGGGGAACATTGAAGCTGTTTGCGATTTCAAGTGCCCTGATCTTCATAATTCTAGGCGTGATGGCCTAATTGCTGCAGCACAAAAATGTGTAACAGCTGACCAAGGTATGCGACATGCCATTGAGGAATTAGTGCGCCAAAATTCACTTACATGGTGTTGACGGATTAGGATTAGGAAAAACTTTAGTTGTGCCTGCAAAACGACGGTTTTTAAGCGCCGCGACGCGGGCCCGGCGTTGGTCCTAGGGTTTGCCGTTACTAGGCGCAGCGCAAACGCTTCCCGTTGCCGGGTCACCTGGTCTGTGCTTTTCGAACTCACCCCGGACTGGCAGGATGGCCCCGAGTTTAGTGTCCTTGTCGTTACTGCGTGGAACGTCCTGAAGCTGCGGCGGATAAGTCCTTGATTGAGCTTCGTTTGGAAACCGGGCGCAGTCCCAGAAAGGGTGCCACTGGCCTGCCAGACCCACACCGCACACTTGGCACACACCCTTCGAATAAAGTTCTGGATGAACCTGTGCAGCGTTGCCGGAGCGAGGATGGATTCGGGCTGGAGCTGCCATTGTAGAACTGCCTCCTCCCGGCTCAGGCCCTGGTGGGGCGGTGGTATGACCCGTCGAGCTAGGATGTAGGCCTTGGTGATCTCGTTGTAGCTCGTGAGGCGATCTTTGTCCACGAACCACCATGGACGGTCGGTCTCGGAGGAGCGGAGGGTAAGTGATCGTCCCTCCGAGTGTGCCGTCTCGTTGCGGTTGGATGCAATTTCGCATTCGCCGACGTGAGCCGGAAACCACTTGACACGAACTTCGCTGTCCTGGAGCCTGGCCTTGCCGATGATGGCGGCCGCCTTACCTTTAGCGTAGTTGTGTACGGCAATTGTCGAGTCTTAGAGCACTGTGCGGCACTCAGCCTCGGAGATGGCCAGGGCAATGGCGACCTTCTCGGCGTCCGTGGCGTCGGTGCACTGTACACTCGCAGTCATGGTCTTGGTGCCCGTGGTGGCCTTAACGGCGACTGCGACGTAACCTTCATGCTGGTACTCTGCCGCGTCGACGTAAAGCGCGTGCCCGTCTTGGGCGTGCATCTCGATGAGGGCTTTGGCCCGCGCTGCAAGTCTCTCCTTGTGCTCCGGGTGCACGTTCCCAGGTATTGGGTCAACGCATGTGTGTGCCATCACTTCCTTGTTTATGTCGCGCTGTTCCCGGTCCGCCGTGGGAGGGGGGGGGTTGTAGCCAAGGTTCTCGAGGATTTGGCATCCCGTCTTTGTCGTGGAGAGACGTTCCAGCTGTGCCGCCAACCGCGCTTCCACGATTTCTTCCAGGGTATTGTGCACTCCTAGCTGTAATAAGCGCGCCATGCTCGTGGTTTCCGTGAGGCCCAGTGCCTACTTGTAAGCCTTGCGTATAAGTTTATTGATCTTGGCTCGTTCCATGACCCTCCAGTTATGGTACACGGCCACGTACGTAATGTGGCTGATGACGAAGGACTGGACGAGTCTCATGAGGTTGTTCTCCTTCATGCCCGTTCTTCTCGTAGAAATGCGGTAAATGAGGCGAATTGCCTCGGCCGTCTTGCTGTTGAACTTGGCGAGGGTTTCGCCTTTGCTGTTGTACTTGCCGATGATCATGCCCAAAACCTTGAGTCTTGGTAGTTCGGGGATGCGTTGCCCCGATGCGGTGATCTTGATATGGTCGGCTTCGCGCTGCAGCGTCTTGCCCCTGTGTTTCGGTGCGAGCACGCATAGTTCAGACTTGCTAGGCGAACAGACCAGACCAGGCCGGTGCCAACGAGGTGCTGCTTGGTGGCGGTGACTGCCGCTTGCAGTTGATTCTCGATGTATGCGTCGCTGCCGCCGGCGACCCACAGCGTGATGTCGTCGGCGTGTATGGTATGCCAGACGCCCGTTCGCGCCAGCGCCTCCGCAACCCCGATCATGACGAGGTTGAAGAGGAACGGCGAGACGACCGATCCTTGAGGCGTGCCTGTGCTGCTGAGCATCTTCTTATTAAGCTGTAGGTCCCGAGCGTGGAGTTCTACCGTCCTATCCGTAAGGAAGTCCTTGATGTAGTTATGGCTGGTTTCGGCCGTGTTCAACTTGGAGACTTGTGCCAAGATCGCCGAATGCTTTACCTTGTCGAAAGCACTCTGGAGGTCCAGGCCAAGGATTACACTGTTATCATTCGTGCCTTCCTTGTCGATTATTTCCGTCTAAAGGGGCCCTAAATAGCCTTCCAAAGGTCGCCATTTCAATGGCGCAATCGATAGAGTACCCCTTCACGACAATGTATACCAAATATTACACCTCTGTGTAAAGCAGGGGCCACACAAACACACAAGAAAGGTCGTTTCTTTCCTTGTTTACCTGCCGCTTTCTCACCGCCATACTGCCTCGCTGTGACGTAGTTCTGACTCTGACGCAGCCTCTATGACGCACGACGCGCTGAACCAACCTTGCGGCGCCGCTATTGGTGAGCCCCTTTAAATGCTGTAGCCATCAGCGCCGGCGGTACAGCGTATCCTTGTAGGGACGAATGTCGATCTTCGCTATCCTTCGCACGAGCTCAGCTGAGTTTGTAGATAAAGCGCGTCGTTTACAAGGTATGAATAACGCTGAAAAACACTGAGATGCCCTGCAGGCGGAAACGCCGCTACACGCGCGACCGCGGCAAGCATCTGCCTGCACGGCTGACAAGGAGCGGTGTATTAAACGATGCGGCATACACCGCAGCAGCTAAAACTTGTCACCGCCCGGCAGAGTGACACTATTGCTGAAAATTGATTGATTGATTGATTATAGGGTTCAAGGCGCCGACGCAACTCAGGCGATGAGGCACGCTGTAGTGGAGGGCTCCGGATTAATTTTGACCACCTGCAGATCTTTAACGTGCACCGAAATCTCATACACACGGGCGTTTTTGCTTTTCGCCTCCATCAAAGAAGCGGCCGCCGCGGCCGGGAATCGAACCTGCGACCTAGCAAGTCCATGTGGCGAGTCCATGTGGTGCCGGGGTAGGTAAAGTTCGATAAATTGGCAAAAAACGCACCTTTCGATGAAAAATCGGTGTCGGTCGAAGCCAATCACCTTCACGGACACATTGATAATGAGAAAACTAAGATTTGAGCTAACTAGCACTGCGTAATTAGGTATGAAAAACAGAGCAGAGCCGATGTGAAAACGTCAGCTCACCTCGGCAATCGCAGCGCTCTCTCATTGACGGATTGTTTTTCGAGTTGGATTTTGGGGGACTTCGTGTCCGTTGCGTATGGCAATGCTGCTGGCTGCTTTAAAGCCTATTTCTGTTTTGAGCCCGACTGTAACGCGCACACAAATATTAAGACTACATTCTAGCAAAAAAGTGCGCGTTGAAGTGAACCGGTTCATTTGAACAGCTCAGCGGTTCATTAACCTGTGTTAAGCATAATCTAAATCATTGCTTAATTTAAGTGCGGGAATATTTCCTTGTTATGGAAACCTTTCTTTTGTCACAGTATCTGGTGTATTTGTACAGAAAAGAATTGGCTTCACCGTCACTACGAAGGTTTTTATGTGTCTGTGGTATTTCAAGATCACTCTCTGTCGATATATAAAGAAAAAAATGTACATTTTTGTCAGCTTTATTAGCACACAAATGCTCTCCACTAGTGAGCTGTGACGCCAGAAAAAATGATCCTGGAAAACACGATACAAGAATCTAATTTTAATACACGAAATGTAAGTTGTGGTTAATGAACAACAGTTTGCTCAGTTTATTCGAAGCGAGATAGGTCCGC
Source organism: Haemaphysalis longicornis (assembly GCF_048455015.1). NCBI lineage: Eukaryota > Metazoa > Arthropoda > Arachnida > Ixodida > Ixodidae > Haemaphysalis > Haemaphysalis longicornis. The sequence continues at coordinate 347,925,763 of NW_027526203.1, read as the reverse complement.
TTTTTGGCACCGATAATAGATGTCACAAAAGTTGCACACAAGACCCGGCTGGGTCGGCCGATACGCCTCTACTAACTCTACCGGAACGTGCCGACACGATTCGTCCAGAGCCACCTGGTTCAGCACGGTTCTCTGATCGAGTGAGCAGCCATTGAGCGCCGGTTCTTTGGGAGAGCCGCTGCGCCAAGGAACGGCCAGGAGGCGGGAGCCGAGAACCGCCGCTAAACTGAGCGGCTCAGAAGATCAGGCTCGTTCCTGACTCCGACTATAGCTGAGCGCACAAATGTAATGAATGTAACTGTGGTCACAGGAGTTTATTTTCATTTAGGTGTCATATAGATCACAGGAGTTTATTTTCTTATTACTTTCAAAATGCAGATGCAGCTCGTTCACCGCTGCCATTGCGGCCTCCTGATCTGTCATTCACCACCGCCACCGAGGTCTCTCAACCACCGTTCTCAAAGAGCGGCTCAGAAGATCCGAAAAACGGCTCAAAAGATCCGGCTCTCCTGACTAGGACTGTCTGCTCACACAACAGGAGGCGCTGGAGGAATTTGGAAAATTAGCCCCACCAGGCCCGGCAGTTGCTTTCTTGCACCGATAATAGATGGCGCGAAACTCACCCCAAAGAACCGGCTCATTTGACCCGGCTCTTCGGCTCAGTAACTAAGCGGAAGATCCGAAGAATGGCTCAAAATATCCGATTCTCCTGACTCTGACTGTCTGCTCCCACGACAGGAGGCGCTGGAGGAATTTGGAAAATTAGCCCCACCTGGCCTGGCAGTGCAGTTGCTTTCTCGTGCCGATAATAGATGGCACGAAACTCGCACTAAAGAGCCGGCTCATTTGACCCGGCTCTTCGGCTCAGTTGGCTCTTCTTCCTCCGTGGTTGGCTCTGCTGTGGCTCACCCCGGTCGACATGGATCCATGAGCGGGTGAGAAGGAGCTCCCTCTCTCCAAAAGAACTGCCCTTTTACTGAGCCACGGCTCACCCGCTCTTCAAAAAGAGCAGCTCAAAAGATCTGGATCACTCCTGAGCAATGCATTTCTGCCGGTAACAGTATGCTCCGGCGCTGCGGGACGCATCGCGTGACGTGTTTTGTGGAGTCTTCTTGCCGAGCGCAACATGCTGGAGGCGTTTTGACCGTAAAACTAGCGTTGGTCTCCCCCCGTCTCCACGTGTCGGCGTAGCTTAGTGGCTAAGATGATGGGCTCTCGCTTCGCTTCTTTTTGGGCTCAGGTTCGATCCCTGGCGGTGCCAGCAGTTTTATTTAGCCTGGTTGGGAGTATATTGTGGCGCACGCCACGACGAAACCGTTGGCTGGTAGAGGTAGAAATCTTTGCTTTAAAAAAATTATGGGCCGTTACTCCACTATACTGGAAACATTATGAAGTAGGTTTTCTTCGATTAACACCATTGCTCTTTTTCAAAATCTTGGCGTATGATAGCTAGGACACCCTGTATACATGCACTCACAATACTATGCAATACAATGGACGACAAAATGTAAATTCCTATATTCTCATGTTCGCCTATTTGCGCAACTAGAATTTGACTTAGCGGCTTGACAGAGTTGCTCGTTTTCTCTCGCCCTCTCGACAGTGGCATTTCAGTGTGTTGTTCCCCTTTGGTCCCCACCTCTCGGGAAGCGTGCTCGCCCACATAGGTACTTTTTGTGCTCGCGTGTCATTGCACAGCTTGTCAACACATTTTTCGTCGTAGTTGCTGAATTGGTGCTTATTAAATGCCAAAAAAGACATAATTGTAGCAGCATGGCCAAAGAACCAGCCAATGACGGCCGGTTTTAGGTACGGACTGGCAACCAACCCAGTGTTTAAAAAACCGGTCAGGCAGGTCAAAAACCGGGCAGGTGGCAACCCTAGATTCAAAGTGCTGTTGGGTAGGATTATTAGTTATGCTCTCGCATACTTAATGTAATACAGTGAAACCTCGTTAAGGGGTGACGCGGCTTTCAACTTCAGAAAAATGACCAAAACATCGTTTTTTTGAAAGCCACATATTCGGCTTCTATGTTTCCTATTCTGTGCGTCTGCAAAGTTTTTACGCTGAAAAGTGTCGCAAAGTGGCATAAAAAATAGTTTTGTCAGGCGCGGTGACAAACTATCAGCGCAAAAGGGCGAAAAAATGGCAATTTTCGGAGCGCTGTATCTCTGCAACGGTGCCACCGGGCGCGGCCATTTTGATATCGTTAGATTGGCCGAGTGTTCGTCTTTCCGGTTAGTGCTTGCTTGACAGCACTCGCTGTCTAGCAAGCGAGATTTTTATTTTTGTTTATTTCAGTACAGAAGTGCTATATTTCGAACATGGGCAAACTAGGCTGTTGGGGACATTTAATGGAACTAAATCTTTAAGTATTGGAGCACGATGATTTTTTAGCCCATACCGTGGGTCATGAACTAGCAAGTCCCATGGCAATGTGATCATGTGAGTCCTTCTTAACCGGGCAACTTCTATTGCTAGTCCTGGTGTTAAAATAAATTGACTATAGGATCTGGTTGTTTTGCAAAGGTTAAGCTTAAAGAAGTAAAGAAAAAAATTCTCTAAGTTTTTTTTTTGGAAGCAGTGGAAGATAGCTTGCATGTGCCTGTGTGTGTGTGTGTAATAAAAACAAGCAGCGTGCTGTTACATTAAGCAATAAGTAGAGAGAATGCAATTTTTTTTATGGCCAACTTAGCTTCATGTACATGTGATGCTTTCAGAGTGAGTGCACATGGAGGCAACCCCCTGGCAAAGAGATTTACAGGAAAGGCACGGTGTCTTTGTGGGAGACAGATGGCAGAGATCACAAGGTATGTAGCCATCTTTGCCTGGTTGGAAACGATATGAAAGAAGAGCTTAAGTTTTCCTGTATGTGTAGCTTCTTTAAGTTGCTCTTTGGGCTAAAGTTGTGTGTATTCTGGGCAAGTTGGTATCCCATATGATGAGAACCACAACAAGGGATGAGGACAGCAAGACCAATGTGTGTGTGTGTGTTTATGTATGTATGTATGTATGTACGTATGTATGTATGTATGTATGTATGTGTGTGTGTGTGTGTGTGTGTGTGTGTGTGCAATTGCTCTTGTTGGATGTCCATGTCATGCTCCTGTAGCTGCTAGAGGGCGTAACCATCGTGTTAAGTTGTCTAGGAATGGACATTTTTCTTGGTCACTTTTGGCACAAGTCCACAGGGCGGAAATGAAGTTGGTTGTGTATGCAGATGAGTTTTATTGGCTGTGCAGGAAAATAAAAAAAATTGTGTGTGCTCGCATAAAAGGGCTGTTCTAAAAAATATATGGGGCCACTGTGTAAGTGGAATGCCAGCGAAGCCGTCATGGAAGTGCCGAGCTGCTCGTTCTACTATACCATTTCATTCCTTCCTCGTGCTTACACCTGCTGCGCCTTGGCGGCTGTCTGTGCATGTGGTCGTTGTGTGGCCTTGAAGGCGCCACACTCTTTCCCCCTCTCCCCTGCCTTGTGTCTGCTGCAGCATTGCTGCCACACTTTTTCCCCTGCTCCCCTCATCCGCAGCGCCATTCTTGTCCACATGTCATGTCCCCGACTTGGGCGTAAGCCAACCAGGATACCCGCTGGGAAGGCATGTGTGGGGATGCATATGGGGGCTAGAGAGGGAAGCTGTAAAAATACGGGCCCCTCTTAGGGGCCAATGCATCCCTCTCCCCATATCTGCTTATCTCTTGCGAGGTGTTTACCAAGTTCGAAGAGGGTGCCATCTTTTTAGTGCAGGTGACTGCTCAGAATTCAGGTGCGTGCTGTAGCAGGTATGGCACTGGCTCTCGAGGCGTGCATTAATTTACTTGCCGCAGGCCAAGATAGTTGGCCCATCTCCACAGCATGCATATGCTTTCGAGTGTACTATCGCTGGAGTTGCCTTCTTGGGTGCAATTTCAGCACCTTCAGTTTGCTATGCATAAACGTGAGCAACAGCTACACTAAATCTACGAGGAAGTGGAGTTGGGGTCCCCTCAACCGTTTATTGGTGTCTTTGAGAGTTCCTTCGGGTTGTCATGATAGAGAACTCCTCATGTAAAGAAACGTGTGGCGATCTATAGCCTGCTGCAGTATATTCAAATGCAAACCTGCAACTTCGCTGGGTATGATGTGGGTTTGGTTTCCTTAGTTGTCTCCTCCAAATGCTGTCCTCCTTTTTCACTGGTTCCTTTGTTGGAGCATCAAAGGTACTATTCAATCAATCCAGCACCGTTCAAGCTGTCGAAGCAAATGGGTACTGGTGTGCACTTTCTTTTTAGTGTAAACTTGGCAAAAGGCAGGGACCCCCCGCAATGATCTTGTGATGCCAGCTGCTGATCAGTGGAGACAATTTTTCCTGTGTTGTCCTCAAGTGCTACACGAAGGAAATCATGCAGTGCAGGGGGCCCTTCTGTGCCCTCATCAAAAATCAATTTGCATAGTGACGCGCACAGAGCAACACTGCAGCCACTCATATGCATGTGGGGTGGGTAGCTGGTGGACACAGCCTAGAAGAGAGCTTTATTGCAGGGCCACGCTGGTGGTGTGGGTAGCAAGATTACGAAATTGGCTGACGATTACAATACTCCCCAATGCGAAATTTGAGTGCAGCCCGAACTGCAGTCTTCTCAGCGACGGCGCATAGCTGCTACACCGCAGGAAGTGATCCTGTCATCAGCAAACGCACGATGGTGCGCGCCATACTCTGGTGTTGTCTCACACCGCGTCACCGCCGGGGGAGCTTGTCTTGCGCAGCCTTGGCATACAACTCTTCCACGCGCACTTTCTCCACACTTTCATCTCCAGTTTCCTGCTCGCTCTCTCTCCAGTGGCCTCTTAGTTTTCTCGGTTACAACGAGGCCGACACCGTTGCACAACGTGAAACCAGAGGAGCGTTAAGAGCTCTTCTCTTAAGAAACATTATTGTAAGGTGAACAAAGACATTATGCCTGAAGACAGGATGACTGGAAACATCGCATAGTAACAGTTTGTCTGGAACATCGCGGGCCTTTGAAAGCATGCCACTAAGAGAAGTTTAAGGACACATTCTACAAGAAATAATTCACACGTAACGTATTCCAGTACAGTACTAAAAGCTCATAAATTTAAACTCGGTGAATTCAAACTTATGGTGAATTCGAACTAAATGCCCTGGTCCCGGTACAGCCCTGTCTGTATGTTACAATGGGGGAAAACTCCTGCTCATTCGAACGCATTGGTATCCAGAACGGCTAATTCGAACTGGGATCCCCTGGTTTCCATTGCTCCTCGCAGAAGAAGTCGGCCCAGAGTGATTACAATGTGTTGCAAATCCAAACCAGACCAAATTTACTAGAGATGCATGCAAAGCAGCGTCGAGGCTGCATGTTGAAGCATGTTATTTCTCAGCAGATGAGAATTCTAACGCTGCACTGGAGCTCTTCCGCAAGTTCCAAGCGATGCCCATGGAGTCGTGACACAAGAAACACAAGCAAATGCATATTATTGATTAGTTTTAATTTTGATTGCCTCGAATCTGCCTAGTAAATAAACTTGTTTTCGCATATAAACAGCGTTATTATTTTGACATTACAGCTCACTGCTCACATGAATTCAAAAGCATTGTCTGTTTCGTGTGTATAACTGACTGAGACGTTAATTTCGTTCGCTGTTCTGCCTCCATGGACATTATTTACGAAATCACCTGACACAAACGTCCAGTAGCGCCTCATTCGCGATGACGAGTCCAGAGGTGGCTTCTTTGTGTTCTGCCCATGCTGTGTGGTGCAATGTCCATTCATTCTAGTGCCCTCCTGCTTATTCGAATTGTATGGCCCCTTTCGAGTTTGAATTAACGAGCTTTTACTGTATTGCCACTCGTAGCTCGGTACAATTGACATTAGGCCACCCCTGGCGCAGTGACATGCAAGACAACGGCTCCGACTTCGTTGGTGGAAGTAGTGAGCCCAGTTTAGTAGATGCTCCAGCCACGTGCTAACTCAAGCCCCCCTCTTCTTGCAGATCTACTGCCAAAACCTCTGCCTACTGGCCAAGCTTTTCCTTGACCACAAAACACTGTACTTTGACGTGGAGCCCTTCATCTTCTACGTGCTGTGTGAGGTCGATCGGCACGGCGCCCACCTGGTGGGCTACTTCTCCAAGGAGAAGGAGTCGCCTGATGGGAACAACGTCGCCTGCATTCTCACAATGCCACCCTACCAGCGCAAGGGCTACGGGAAGTTCCTTATTGCCTTCAGTAAGTGGACATTGGCTTTTTTCACATTACTGTGAAGTATAAGCTAGCACAGTTAGGTTTTTGCCTGAGGAAATTTTCATCTTCCAGCTAAGCTTTTCCTCCCTACCAGTGCAGCTGCTTTGCTACATGACTGGTAATCACTGGTGTTTTTAATTGGTACATTAGCATAGTGCTTGACAGATTTTAAGTATTTTTTGCAATTAACCAGCACTTTATTTTTGCACTGCATCACTTCTACAACAATTTTCTTGTATACTTTGTTTATAATAAACTTGTGTTAGTCCGGTCTTTTTAACCTAGTTTAATTTTGGGCGTACTGTTCTTATTTTGCTTCAGTGTTGTAGCAGAGCACCCTTCTTTTCAGTTTACTGAAAAAAACTGTTGAGCGTGGCTGCTGTGCTGACAGCACTGAGTAAGTGCCAGTTTAGTGATTTGGCTGCAGTAATTTAAAAATGAGGAGCAGCATGCACTTGGAAGAGATTTCATCGAAACTTTGCCTTAACACGTTAGAATTTGTGTTACGAAAAATCAGTGCAGTTTGGAGTGTTTCTGTCGCACCAGTTCCTTGTTGCAGGCCATATATAAAGCATTCTAGCTTGCTACCAATGCAGCGCGTTGCACTACACCCTGGCATAATGTTCGCCGCACTAACTTGCGTTAGGTGTGCCCAAAACGGCCGCTACGGCTGGCTTGGTGTCCCATGTGCGGCCGGTCTCTCCTTGCAGGCTACGAGCTGTCCAAGCTGGAAGGCACAGTGGGCTCCCCTGAGAAGCCCCTCTCGGACTTGGGGAAGCTCAGCTACAGGAGCTACTGGTCCTGGGTGCTGCTGGAGATCCTCAGGGACGTCCGGGGGGCGCTGACTATCCGAGACCTCAGGTGAGAGCCAGGCGCTGTGAGGCACAATAAAGGCAAATGCGCAGGTGCAGCCCACATTAGCACCAGCTGTTTTCTTTCAAAATACATAGCACGTAGAGAGTGAAGCATGTTAGTGCAGTTGCCTGCACTTATCACAGCCAGTGCTTCTCCACGAAGAATTTAAAACACCATATCGCGAGCCACCTCCCCTACTTCATTGTACAGCATTATTGCAATGCCAAAGTATTTTCCATTTCAGTGCATGAACTGTGGACCTGCTCAAGATTGGTATAATTGTTGATGCAACATAATGCTTATACTATATAAATAGTGTGGGCGTTGGGAGTGTGCTGCTCTGGTATTTATGCATGGGACCGACCTCATCATGGTTATATGCAGTGTGGAAGACAGCAGGTCAATCTCCCTGTTACTTCTACCCACCTAAACCCATCGCCACTATCATCTGTGAATAATCACCATCATCCCTGGGGGGTTCGTTCCTTCGGTGGCCTGTGCTTGGCAGCCTGATAAAAGTGGTCCTTCCACATCTCGGAACTCCATCTCTCAGTAGTTGTGTGGCTTCAGGTTATACCCTGGAATAGGTATTTGGTGAAGTGTTTTTTTTTTTTTTTTTTTTTTTTTTTTTTTCAGTTTTTGTTTGAAAGCTTTGTGTGGCACACATTGGAGCATAGTATAGTACATTGATGCAAAAGAAAACAGAAAACAAAGAATAGTTCTTCACCTCATTGCATGACACTGCTACGAAGTGTGAGAGCGACAGACATGTGGGATACATGTGTGCCGCAAAATATATGGTTGTTTGAACATCCTCAAAGTGATGTCAGCAGTGGAAGAATTCTTTCATCTTTGGTAAGCCTTCTGTGTATACTCCAAAGGGCAGCTCGGACATGTGGACTTGTACTAGTAGTGCTAAGAATACAAAAATATACTATTCGTGGTAGCAATGCAGAAAATGCCACAAGCTTGAAAACGTCTGTCACCCCTCCTCCCCACCAAGCATTTTTCAAAGCACTACAGTGTGCGACATGGTGAATTGTTGCTGTACTGTTCATACTTTGTGCACCTTCTGCGAGGGGGCAGTAGCGAAGGGCTTGATCAACATGTGGTGTGGACTAGCTACGGGATCTCAGGGGTGTCCTGACTAGCTATGCTGCAGTAAGAACTACCAAGCCATACTAGCCACGTAGCGGAATCTGAAAACTCGCGCATGCGTTTGAGTACTCTTGTACGATAGACTGACTCCATGCCTTGGCAATGAAAATGTGGCTTTATTGCCAGGTAAATACAGGTAATATGCTGTTGCTCACACCATGGGAGACTCAGACACTGATATTTGACCGTTTCACCAGGGGGACAAGGTCCCCCCAACAAACAAACACCCTCCAGACCTGCAAGCAGGGTCCATGTGAACACGATGTTCATCGCACTTCTCGGCTTGGGGGAGAAGAGGTCTTCTGCGGCAATCAGAAATAGGGGCACAGTGAAAGGCAGCACAGTGTTCTTCCTTCCCCATGCCCTTTCGAGGCTTTTTGGAGGCTGTTCACGTGCGAAGGTCCAGCGCTTTTGACACTTTCGTGTCCGTGGAAAAATTGGTGGTTTTTGGGTAGTCTAGGAAATATTTTTTTCTTGTCATAGAAAATGATTGATGCTAAAGTGTAAGGCCTGAAATGATAGAGGAAGGATATGGCTTTCCAACTGTAATAATTTCAAACAGAAGATTTATCACAAATTTTATGAAAAAATTACCAAAACAAAAAAGTAACAAATAGAAAACAAAATTGATCAAAACACCAGTGCTATGTTGCGCAGGGTACACATAAAATTCTGGAATATACAATTTGAACATAAATAAGGCCTTTATAGAATTATACTGCAAGTATGAGCTCTGTAAGTACAAAAGTTATTTGCATACATACAAAAATAGAAACACTCGTGCCCATCGGTTTTTTGGGTAGCCCAGGAAATTTTTTTTTCTTGCCACAGAAAATGATTGATGCTAAAGTGTAAGGTGTGAAGTGATAGAGGAAGGACAGTAACAATTTCAAACAACATATTTATTACAAATTTTATCAAAAAATTATCAAAACAAAAAAATAGATGAAAACATCAATGCTACTTTGCACAGGGTACACAAAAACAATTTGAAATATACACTTTGAACACAAGGCCCTTATAGAATAATACTGCAAATATGAGCAGTGTAAGTACAAAAGTTATTTACATACATACAAAAATATAAACACTGGTGCCTATCGTGCCATTGCGTGAAGCAGTTTCTCGGCACGGAGAAAGACAGGTTGGCTGCGCATGTTTCGCCGATATTTGTTTTCTTCTCAACCTTCCTTGCTTCGCAGCACAGTTTGCAGATCCGGTATTTTCAATTTTTTGTGAATGGTGTTGGGGACCCTGAGGTGCAGTTTTAGGGAACACAACAGGAGGGATGACGAGGCTGGCGAGATGTTGCTCATCACAGTGCAGCAGCTGTTCAATGAGCTGTCCCCTACATCTCCATGCTCTTTATTATCGTGACGTTCCCGGGGAAGGTCTGTATTCCTCACTTTCATCTATTCTTGATATTCTTCTCCCTCGGAAAGGTCTCTATTCTTCATCAGGGCCGCATAGCAATCGCTGATAGGTTGGTTGTCCCCGGGCACCCACATCACACTGCACGCCAAGCTGCGCACTCCTGCTGTTGGCCAAGACGCACCCCTCAGATCTTTTTCTCCTTTTTTTTCCTTCCGGCTTGCCAGTTCTCTGCTTCATCTGTTAAGCCCTGCAATTCCTTGCCTCTTCATTGCAGCAATCGACAAGCGCCACTCTCTGCCTTTTCTGTTCATAGTCAAGTGTCCGTTTTTTTTTTTTTATTCCATCGAGTGGCTGTTTGCACTTGCATTGAGCGTCTGATGTTTAAAAAGTTGCCGGGGTTATGTTTCGACTTCTCGAAATGCTGGCCGACATTCAGTTGAAAGTGACCACAGAGCAAGCTTTTGGAAAAATGTCGAAATGATCTTGGAACGAAAAAAAAAATTTACACCATCTTCCCGCGAGGGGAACCATGGGGTAGATGCGACGCATCGGGGGTTGCCGTTGCGTTTCCGTTATGTTAGCGATGTCAGCGTATGGATTGCTGTTGTTGTGTATCCTATTTATGCAGCATGTTCACCCCCGATGCGTCGCATCTACCCCATGGTTCCCCTCGCGGGAAGATGGTGTAATTTTTAACCGAGCGCAAGCTGCGCGTTAACGCACAGCTGGCACGGCGACGGGAGCGAGCGCAGCCAAGCGCAAGCTGCGCGCTGACTGCACTGACGCACAGATGGCGCTGCGGTGAGAGCGGCGGAGCGCGCAGCTGCCGCGGCGAGGAGAATGGGCGAGGGATGCGGACTATGCCGCGACAACGACGCGGGACAAGGCGAGTTAAAGAGATGCGTTGCATGTAAAAGGGAAGGTGCCTTGTGCAGGTGCAGCATTGCAATCAGCCCTGCCAGACTCATTGGATTAGCTGGACTATTTGGTTCTGCCAGGAACATCATCCATGTAGCCTGCCAATGGCATCGTGGGTCTGAGCTGTAGTACTAGTCTTTCCTCAAGGTCTGGTAGAGGGGATCACATTGACACTGCGTGTTACTTGATGACTGAGCAGTAGCAGTATGTCGAACGATCGGAAAAACACAAGCGTGCGTTACTGGGAAAGCTGGTGACACAGCACAAGTTCGACCTTCTTGGCGTCACCGTGGGAGGCCAGGCAATTGATGATGGAACAGAGTGTATTGTTGAGGCCAACACGGGTGTCCTGAACGACTTCTTCACGCAGGCAAAGTGTGGGAGCAGCAGTGCAGGACCCCTGATGCCAGAGCCATGAATAAGGGCTTGGCAGCCAACTTGTGCGCCTGTGCCCCATGTGCAACTCTGAGGAAAAAGCAACCTTCTCTCCAAGAGTTGCTAGGATGACAAAGATGACTCCCTTTGAACTGAACATGAGTGCCACGAAGGCCATACAGTCTATTGGCAAAGGGGTAGCAGCGCTTGCAGACTTCTGCGCATGCACCACACGACCTTTAAAGAACACTTGTCAAGATCTGTTCAAGCTCATGAAGCCTCAGCAAGTGCAGGTGAAGCTGGGCTGTGCCGCCGGCAACAGCCTTGTATGCTGTAGCATGGACAAAGACAGCCCGTGTTTGCACAAGGCAAATGGAGCCAACGAGATCAGCAGAGGTGAAAAGGAGAGGCCTTGCAAGCAGCACAGGCTTAGTACAGATGGAGCTGGAGACCAACGCCCTGGGTCTGGTGACGTACCAGCAAAAGGCTCTTCCAAGGGACACAAAAATTCTGCTTGCAGAGCTCACATGTAGGGCTGGTGCCTCCAGTTGCACCTCATAAAGTCTGCTGTTTACCTTGGGAATAATTTTTTACACTGCAGTCATTTTTTATATTTATTGTTTGGATGGATTAGGAAACCCTTCTTTTATCTTTATTTCAACAAGAACTGTGTTGAATAGCTGTGCATGAGATCCCTCAGAATTATTTGCAATCAGTGTCAAAACATCCACTGCAGTTTACCCAGCTTCACTTCTTTTGGCAATGCACTTGACCGTACGGATGTTTGCAAGGCTTATTTTTATTTAAATCATGCCATCAACTTTATGACGTTACATTCATAAAAAAACAGAACTTCATGCTGATGCAATAGTTACGAACAATAGTGTGACCTCATCAGTCTTCGTGAACAGTGCATGCAGCACAGCATAATTAGACTAGTTTATCAATGCAATAGTATCAGCATGCATGGTAGGTCTTAAGCTACAAATCCATATCATGGCTCTTCAGAAGTGACCTAATCAAACTTGGGCATTTTCTTTGAACTGAAAAAATAATTGTACCATCTTAAAACTAACTGCATATTTGAAATGGAGACAAAATGCATACGCACAGTGGTTTACATTGCCGTATATGGATTAATAAAAAAAGTTTATTTTAAGGCAGTGTCTCCCCTTAACACAGAGCCAAAAATTACCAAAGAAATGCAAAATATGATGCAGGCAGCCAATCCAGTGTAAAAGGAAAGGCAGATCACATGTGTGCAGCTGTTGTCTCACTTCTGAGAGATGCAAATGCGAGCGTCTCTGTGAGAGCAAAAGTAGCAAGCCAGCTCAGTACTGGTGGCCTCTAATCTTTGCTATGATCAAAAGCCAGGAGGAAAATTCTAGCCCATAACAACTAGCCCTGTCTCTGAAAAAGGGGTGGAACAAGCAGCTTGGGTAACTTAGCACAAGAGTTTCCTGTGTTCTACCTTTCCACGACATACAGGTCTAGTCATGCTGCTGTTTCTGAATTATTGATAACCATTTTTACTGCTGAACTATCAGCAAATAAGGCTGTGGCCCTGGGAGAGCGTGCACTGTACCATGGGGGATTATTGCTTGTTTCCTTTTTTACCTGCAGTATTAGTGCTGTTCCGTCTACATGCGGGTCCTCAAAGTGATCCAGAACTTGAGAGTTATTCACCAGCCAACATCGCACATGGGAGGGGAACGGGCCCCAGGCCTGTGCACACCCACAATTCAAAGCAAAGGTGTCCCCTGTCGTCCACAACCTGCACAGTGGAACTAGAAAGGAAGCGAGAGGGCAGTAAGCTGGGTTCAGACTTATTGTACATGAAAGGAAGGCAGGTGGTAGAGTATCGATTGTTGGGACTAATGTGTGCAGCCGACGTACTACAGATGGCAAACAACGAGCTAGATATACAGCACCTCATGGGTATGTGCAGTGAAGAAGTGACGTACCTGGGATTATCCTTTAGCAGAAAGAAATCGGTGGTCGTGGTTTTTAGCAGCGAAATGGAGCTGGTACCAGTGTGTCCAACTGTGGTTAAAGGAGTACAGATGTTGTGGTTAACAAGGGCACAGATTACACTGTGATGAAACATATAACATTGTGGGGCTATAACAAATGTGAGAAGGTGAGGGGAATCTGAAAATTGGTAATAGTTGTGGGGCTAACTTTCTCAAATTCAGTGCTGTGCATGAAACCAGAGACCCAAGCAGGCCTGGAGGTGAACCACAGGGTGGTGGGTAGACTAGCTCAAGCTGCCCATCGAAAAACTACGAACAAAGCCATGTAGAGGCACGGGATGGTCATCCTTGGAAGTCAGGATAGGTTCAGAGACATGGAGAATGGGCAGGAGGAGTGTTTAGATATCAGTATGTGAAAGGCTTGGGACATGTGGTGAATATGAAGGACCAGGCAACTGAAAATGAAGCAGGCGTGTAGAGCAGTTTAAGAAACTGGTAAAAGTACGGATTCAAATTGGGCAGGGAATGGGGGGGGGACTCTGGATATGTACAAGGCAGAGAAGCTAGAAAATTGGGAAGGAATGTTTCTATGGGAACACAAAAAGCCCTGGCGGGATGTCTAAGAACACAGGCCTACGCGGTAACCACAAGCAACAAGGCAAGACCTGTATGTGCTGCGGCGGTGACCGGCAAACTGTTTGGCATGTTGTGATGGACTGCAGAGATATCCAGCCGGCGTGGGTGGATGACTGCACTCCGTTCAGTGGGGCATTCAGGTGAGGGGGAGTCCGAATTCGAATTTAGAGGAGGTGACAGAGACATGGCTGGAGCTGTGGTGGAGGAAAAGTAGGAAATGGACTGAATGCAATGAGGAGTAAATAGATAAAAATTAGAAGGGGAGGGAGATGAAAGGAGGGGGTAGGAAAATGCGCAAATTGATAAAGTTTGTTACGGGGTGATCATTTACAACTGATGCGCTGACACAAAGGGCAAGCCTCTATTAATCATCAATCATCATCACCAGTTGGCACAAGCAGACAACCCTTGCAGCCACCGTTTCGGTGATGGGAAGGAAAATTATGGTATTTGAAGGCCAGTGTGGGGGTTACGAGTATTATGCAAGCCAATACAGTAAAAGCTCGTTAATTTGAACTCGGTTAATTTGAACTTGCAGTTAATTTGAATTGACGTCCTGGTCCCCGCACAGCCCTGTATATTTCAGTGGGGGAAAACTCCCAATAATTCCAATGCATCGGCATCCAGAACACTTAATTCGAACTGGGATTCCCTGGTTTCCATCACTCCTCACTGAACAAGTCAGCCCAGAGTAATTACAATGTGTTGCAAATCTAAACCAAACCAAATTTACTAAAGATAAAAAAAAGTGAAACAAAAACAATAGCGTAGCGCATGCGCTATGCTGCTGTGACAGCTTATGTCGCTTCTGCAGCGGGCACAGCGCCGCCAGTGCCAGTGCTCCAGCATATGCCGTTCGAGCTCCATGGACATTTGTTGTCAAATCACCTGCCAAAAATGTGTAGTAGCACTTAATTAGCGATAATGAGTCCAGAGGTGGCTTCTTATTCACGAGCTGCCTTCAAAGCTGAAGGTATTGACGGGGGTGAACAGGTAGCCCCTGGTGTTGGTGAGCCAGCGGAACAAGCTTTGGAGGACGCTGTCTATTGGGCTGGTCAAGTGGTGATGGACACTTCCGCAAAGTTCGACAGAAAGTTCAAAAACAGATTAACAGAAGTTCCAACTAAGTTTTCACCGTCGCATTTTTGGAAAGGTCTAATAAAATGTTCCCAGTATTTTTACATCGATAAGTGAAAAGTAGATTGCCCAGAGCATATTGTCACAGACTGCACAGAGATACGACTGCAGCAAGACGAAGGGGAAGCGACATTGACGGAGGCTTTGAGGTTTGGTGTGAGGGGGAGCCTCAACTTCAGGGCCCTAGAGGTGACAAAGAGGCGGCTGGAGTGGTGGTGGAAGAAAAAGTGGGGAAGAGAGTGGGACGTAGGAAGAGTAATATACCGAATAAGAATTTAGGACAGAAGGGGGGGAGGTAAACAGGTGTGCAAGGGCAGGAAGGGGGGGTGTAGCGATGGGAGTTTAAAATTGGGGGGAGCGGGGCAAATCCATTAGGCTAGTTAAGGGTAGGGCAAATAAGTAGAACAACACAGGCAAGTCGATTGGTGACAACCGACGTCCCGATACAAAGGAAGGGCATTTAATCATAATCATCATCATCACCAGAGGGGTCGTAGTGTTAGTGTTCCAGAAGTAGTAGTGTAGTGGGTAGAGTGCCCGCCTTCCAGTCAGCATTCGTGGGTTCGAATCTCAGTGTAAGAGAATGTTTTTCTTTTTTTCTTTTTTTGCATATGCATGGGCAGGGTTTGTACGGGCTTCAAAACCAAAAATTCAAGGACTTTCAAGGGCCAGAAAACACATTTTCAAGGTCCCCATCTTATGTTTTATCTGGGATTGTTTATAATTTTTTTAACACAATGCAAAATTTTGTTATTGCCCAATACCTAAGAACATTAATGCACATTTAGATAGGCGTTACAGGTTCATGAATGCTCCCCAAGCTTTATTTTTTATTTCATAGTTTGTATTTAGAGGTTTTTTTCTTTTGGTGTTTTGCTGAGGCTGTTTGATTTCAAAACTTAGTTAATGTTGCCTGCATGTCCTGCTTTGTCAGCAAGAGTATCAGCTGAAATTAACTCGGCAAGTGTTGCTGCAAGGCAGGATGAACTATGTACACGTCCACTATTTGCACGTAAAAAAGCAAACGCAGATGGAGCGTATGAGGCACAGCAAACATGCAATGAAAGGCCGTCCACAGACTAGATGGAAAATGCAAGATAGAGAACAGAAGCCGGCTTTCACGGGATTGTATCGTGACATGAATTCTATTGAGCAGTGCTGCTCCCAATGTTGCCTCGTAATAATGAGAATCCACAACTCGTAATTTCACGGAATACACTGAAACTTCATTGTTACAATGTTTCTTTACATTTTTAACACCTGAAATTCACAACAAACACTATAAATTCTTGTGAAAAGATAGGACCATTGGTTCTCTCCAGAAAAATCAAGGGTTTTCAAGGACCCTTTAAAAATTCAAGGACTTTCCAGGCCTTGAAATTTACACTTCTAAATTCAAGGGTTTTCAAGGTTTGCAAGGACCTGTGCGAATCCTGATGGAGCGCACGAACAATCTGCTTAATTTAAAGAACACTTACGGTCAGGTAATTTGTACTTTTTAACAGCGGAACTGTATTACGTTACGATTTCGTACATTTTTCTGTGCCCTTAATTGCGGGCACTGTACATCGTGGCGGCCTTATGGACCTCCTCCACCCCCATTCCCCTTCCTATTTGCGGAGACAAAGTTTGTTCTCTCTCTTTCTCTCTCTCGATGCTGTCACATCCAGACGCCCTAACTTTATGCGCGTGTTTTTAAAGGGCGAGGCAGGCGTCAAATACAGCGAGGAGTTCATGGCTATGCATTTATTTTTTGTTTGCGAGTGTGCTTTTAGCGGGTTCAGAGGCTCCAAATGCATTTGAAGCACGAAGCATCCTGAAACACTCGCTTTAACCCGGCAATAGCCTAAGGAAACAAGCAGCGGTGTAATGTGTAGGAGACTGATCGAATGCGGAAGATGGAAGGGGATCGCGAAGCAAATTTCGAGAACTCGGGGCGGAATCAAAGTGCCCATATAAAGATGATTCAGAACATAAGAATCAATTTTAAACAAAAATAAAACACAAAACTATAAGTGAAATAAATTCAAAACTTTGCTATGCAGTCAGTGTGCTGCATAGCGAAGTCGTCCAATCGCTTTACCTGATGTCTTTCTTAACGAGGATTCTTTCATTGGTGCTCTTTGGCGCAGATATCTTTGCGCCGTTAACACAAACGTTTTGTGCGATGACGGATCAAATTGTGGTGAAAGTAGGAGTCTAAGCTTGTCGCATCACTTTCGAGAGAAAAATCAGTCTCGGTCGTCATTAGGATGGGCGTGCCAATATTCCATCCACCCCCGAGAAAATTCGGGGAGCAGGGCGAACCCTGCACAATTATTCCTTCATATGGCAGAGCCCAGCATGCTTTGTGCGTATTCGTCCTCGGAAAAAAATGCGCGCGCCTGCTATGAGATGTCAGAAAAGCTCAGTGGTCTGAATACGCATGTGCGCTGAGCAACCATTCCCACGAAAAAGCCTGCGCAGCCCAACGTTCTTTCCCCTCCACTTCTTTTTTGTTTCAGTGTGAGAACAAAGGCACGTTGGGAATGCCACAGAAAATGTAGGCAATCCCGATTGAGAGTTTGTCAGATGAGGTCTTCCGCGCATTTTTGCCCAAGCACAACTTTGGGAAGCGAAAGCAATTTGCTCGAGAACAGTTGACTGCAATATTCCAGTTCTCTCACAAGTGGGCACCTTTGGTTGGGCAGAGAGAAGTTTGCAATTGAGGAAGGCGTGCAACCATCATCTGTGCTTACTCCCCACTTAATCGCTTTGCAAAGAGCAAGAGCGATGCGATGCTCTATGCCGAAAGTTTAATGGGTAGCATTCTTTGCCGAGTACCGCCGCAATCAGGACCGTGTAACACCCTGCATTTCCACAGAAATGTAGGTTTGGCGGGAAAAAAGCAGTTTTAATTGTTACAATAGCGTAAATGGGGATAATTGGTCGGACGGCATTTTGAAAAACGAAAGATAAAAAATAAAAATAAAATTTTTACAAAAATGATCTCAGGAAATCAAAAATATGCATCGCATACATCTCCCCCCACAACTGAAGAACAAACTAAAGAAGCCCGCAAAAGAACGTCAGAAATGCGAATAAAAAATAGTGTAAATGGTTCAACTCTGAAGTACGCCTTGCATCTTCAAGAGAAAGAATTATCAGCGAACTAAAGGCGCTTCATCACTATAATTCTATAAATTTACATCATTCGCGTAAACAAACAAACAAGACTTTAAAAAGAATAAAATAAACTAAACTAACGTCTCTTGCTACTCATGCTCATATTTGGCTGCAAAGAACTCTTTGTCTACACAAGTGGCATAAGAATGCTATATGCATTAGCAGACAATTCTGTGAATTTCTGCAGATTTTTTTGCTGTCATTAACTATTATAAACATTAAATCAGCCGGTGTTCAACACAGAATTTGCTATTCGTATTCATGGGTTTCTAAAAAAGAAGAAAACATAGGCATACGCCGGAATTCGAACCCATGGACAACGAGTGGCAGGCAGTGACTGTGTCCACTACACTATTTATCCTCTAGTATTCGACGGCAACGCCCCTTGCGGAGTTCCGGTTTTCTGGCTTCAGTGCCTCCCATTGAAAATGCCTTTGCTTTTGCCACACTGTCCTCGGGTACAAATTAACGGCAATAGCTCGTGTAGTGTATCACGCCGCCGAAGCGACAGACTTGGATGTCAAGGTGCACGCGCGGTTTGAAACGAGATTGCGCTTAATGCATGACATCTTTTTCACACCTAGCGTTTTGCTGTCGCTGCAGGTATTTATGGACAGATTAAGCGCGACAAATCACGGAAACTGTTCGTGTCACGTTCAAAATAGTACTCGCACCAAGGCACTTTTTGTGCTGCGCAGAGTAACAGCCAGCTGCGGTGATGGGGTGCAGGGGCAACTTCCGTATTTTGTGCCTATTAAGTTTTTTTGTGCCTGCCCTAAGAGCAGTGCTAGTATTAAGTGGAGAGTATAAAACACAGGTATATTAGATTTGTTTTTGGCAAGATGACACGTCATCACCCCGCTACAAAGGGGATACCACTAGCGATCATCATCATCATCATCGTTGTCGTTCTCGAGTTGTCTCTGGGTATAATAGTCATTTGTGCCACATACTTTTAAAGAGACACTAAAAGGTGGAAACAAGTTGGCCTGCATCAATGGGTTACGGTGACAGGAATCTAAATACGCCATTCTCACACCTAGCAGTTGTTTAATGAGACAAAAAATACCAGAAATGTGGAAACAGGGACCAATGCTTGTATGCTTTTGGTTGACTGATTGTAGGGTTTGACACGACGCAGGTGATGAGCCGCGCCGTTGTGGAGGGCTCTGGATTAATTTTGACCACCTGGGGATCTTTAATGTGCGGCAAAATCTCGTACACACGAGCATTTTTGCTTTTTGCCTCCATCGAAAAAGCGGCCACCGCGGCCGGGAATCGAACCTGCATCCTCGTGCGCCTTTGTGACGTCACAAGAAGTGGTGTACGGCGAGAGCTCATTGGAGACGCATCTATAATTGTTTTCCTCAAATAAACAGTTCCGAAGTGGTTGAGCATGTGAAATAAACGTAAATCAAAGCTTTCCGTGAGCGCATCGTATCTAAGAAACACAGACTACAGCTTTTATACCCTGCGAGGCAGGATGCTTCCTTAACTATCCTGTCAGCTATCGTACTGTCAGTTTCGTTTCTGAAAAGCACTGGTGCGCTACTAGCGAAGTTCATAACCCAAGACGTTGAGCCCCCGAGCGTCTGCAAGTAATATACCTGGCAGGAAGCAGCTAAAGTCCCTTGATTAGAATCGGCAAAAGGAACAAGATGCACTGTAGGTGGCCACCCGAGCTGCCAGTCTCCCATACTCCGCGTGCAGTGGAGGAGGAGGAGAACACTTTAATATGTCGCTATCGGTGAAGTGCGCGCGGTTCGAACATAATCGCCTGTTAAATCAACTTACTGCGAGCGGTTAGCTGACTGATCCACCCGTTCGCCTTGAGCCGCCGTTTATTATCCGTAAAGCGTGCGTCGCTCAGCGCGAGTTTATTTCATGCTATGTTCGCGCTGCGCGTGAGAATATAAGAGATGGCTTGATCGCCAGAAGAAGTGATGTAAAGGCGCCAGCCAGGAGCCCAGGACGCTGCAGTTGATATTCCAAATGGCGGTTGTTGTTGCTTCAAAAGAAGTTTCGCCGCAGCTTTCCATGCTCGCATTGGGCTCGATGTGGCCTGGGACGCCAGAGTGTGCGGGCACACCAGCCGCTCAAGCATCTAAACGCGTTTCTCATTCCATCGGCAAAAAATAAAAAATCCAAGCCAGCTTTCTTGGCTAGAGAAACGTTGCCGTAGTAGACCTGAGCGCCGCCGCCCCCCAAGTCAGCAGAGTGAGCACTGGGTGGGGATTCGCTCCTATTTTGTGACGCAATGACTATGTCTCGAAAAAATCAAAAAGAAGCGGGTAGGACAAACGCCAGCTTTATTTATTTATTTCTCAGCAAATAATGCATCGTTGCTTTTCAAACAAAAGCTGAGAGAGCTACGAAACGTATGATCTTTCAGTTAAAACAAAATTTTATTCAGCCTTTAGTGTCCCCATAAGTAATGGGGTCAGTGGTGATTTTGTAAGAAATATGTCCTGGAAAATAAAATAGCACACGCCAAGTTTTCAAACCAAAGAATGTGCAAGAGGCACTTTGAACACAAGCTTGTTTTCAATGTCGCTTTGACAAAATTTGTGGACATTAGGGTTTGTGCAAATTGACTTGTTACTTTTGCACGTATCCTCACTTCACACGACCCTCACTTTACACATGGCATGTGGGCAGCGTTCATGTGTAACGGGTTGTATGCACATTGTTTCAGCCAAATGACCAGCATAACGCACAACGACATAGTGACCACACTGCAGAGCCTCAACATGGTAAAGTACTGGAAAGGGCAGCACGTCATCTGCGTGACACCAAAGCTCGTGGAAGAGCACCTGAAGAGTGCCCAGTACAAGAGGCCGCGGCTGCAGGTCGACATCTCGGCACTCCGCTGGACACCTCCCAAGAAGAGGCTTCTCAAACCAGGAAAGAAAATCTAGGCCTCAAGAAGAACAAGACCATTGGGCTACAGGGTGAACGAGCTGGGAAATTGTTATTTATTACGTGCAGCTCGACCCCTTGTTGCCCAAGGAACTAGGAACTAAGCAGGGCTTGACCTGAACTATGGGAATTTTTTCGCACTGAAAGAGAAGCCGTTTTGTAGCCAGCAAGAGCAGCAGGATTGCTTGGGTCTGAACGCCTTTGTACATGCCTCCCAATGGTGAAAGGAAGAGAACTACTTTGAGATATAATTCCCTTATCGTGGCTTTAGGAGCAGCCCACGTTGGCAGCATAGAGCTAGAGGGAATCTGACCATTGGAGTGAACTACATCGCACCTTTATTCAAACCAGTAGCAAGCCTAATGTGGGATTATTGGAGGATGCCTTGGGAGCTTGCTTGTCGTCCTCTCATGCATCTTTTCGTTTAATAATCAGGGGACCAACGTTGTCTCCGCATTCTTCGTTGTGCTTGTTGTGAGAGCCATCACAGTATGGAAACTGAAAGAAAAAAAGAAAAGACAAACAGTCACAGAATAAAAGCAAGACAATTTTGCATTCTGCACATCTGTGGGATGCACTTCATAGCACACCGCCCTGGTGAACCCTCCCAGTATATTTATTATTTAGCCCCGCATACGATTTTGCACTGTTTGTGAAACAGCACATTTTTACTGTACTGCGCAGTTCACTGCGTACAAGCAAGCTTTGACTGCATTCAACTAGTAATTCCACATTAGTGCTTTACACATCACGTACCATTGGGCCTGGCGTTCAGGAAAAAAAAAAAAAAAAACATTTCTGAAGGTGGTGGCCCACTGCTTGCCATACACCTGGAGCTTGTTGAGCTCTTTGCAGTTTCCAGAAGCCATTTTTTGTTACATTTGTTATGACACGTTGCGTTTTAAAAAATTTATATATTTATATAACCTTTTTTGTTGACCATATGTTCACGTCCGATGTATTTTGTAAATATAGCATATTTTTCTTTCAACAGCGAAGCTGTTCATGGTTGAGGCGTAATGTGGGCGCAGTGATGTGGAGAGGGCATGGCCTGGCGAGGGGGAGAGAGCAAGTGCCACGCATTGGTGCGCCAAGCGCAGGTGGCAGGAGTCTGCCAACTGGAGGGCACACACATATTATAGATTAGTGCGCTTGCTGGTCGTATCTAGAACATTCGGTAAATGGTTAAAGTCACGCGCTCTCCAGAGGAGGAAGCCGCCTGCCGGGAGCGCCTGTCGAGAGTTGCCGTGTGAACGGAAATCGATCTGCTGGGTTTCGAGAATTTATCCGAAGCTTGGCTTTGCGATCAGGGAACACCACACAGCTTCGCTGTTTGTAATTAGCACGTCTTAGTTGTTGTCTCTCTATGTTTGCTACATGTTAAGTTGCAAAAGTTGTGCTTGAATGATTTTTTAAAGATAGTTATACAATGTATTTATACTTTCCTTCTTGCTTGTTAGCACAGGTTTTTAGATGTACCCTAAACTGAGCTACAGTTGTAATAGTATTTACACCTTTCCTTATTTGCTAGCAATGCCTTTTACTTTTTTTACAGCACTCTAAACTAGGTTAAAACTGTCTGTGTAGTATGTTTTTTGTCTTTCGACGTGTTTGTACATGTTACAAAAAAAAATTTATCCATGTACTTTTTCTGTGTTTGCTCAGCATGTTATTTTTCTCAAGCTATGTGTAGCACCTATTTGTAACTTTTCTTGCTTACTACCGTAACTTTTAACTTGGGCTTGCTTTTGTATAGCACATGCTTATTTAATTTTTATTAATCTTTCTCATAGTTACAAAAATTTATGCATGAACAGTTGAAATAGCTCACGAATCTATTCAATTTGCAGTGCAGATTTACTGTACAATATTTGAGAATATTCTAATTGGCAAATAGAGCGATAAAAGTTGGCTCTGCCACACGACGTGTCACTGCACAGCCGGACCCTTTGGGTTGGCTTTTGTGCAAAAAAACCCAACAAGTGCATGCTTAACTGTGTTAGCAGAAATGTGCTGTGAAGAATTTGTAAGCTGGAAAGAAGTTGTCCATATAGTAAGGAATTGAGTTTTTACTTGTTGGCAATGCTTGCAGTGAATTCATACCAGCCACTAGTGTGCCCGGCAAGGGTTGCTTCTCAATGACTGGAGGGACTGCAACCAAATATACACAGTAGTCGACCATTTTTTCGGACTCCGAAAATTTGGACTTTCCCGAGGGACCGCCATTTGTCCCATAGGAGTAATAACTCGCGGATTTTTCGGACTGCTCTTTTATTGGGACTATTTTTCGTTCCCCTCCAGGTCCAAAAAACCCGGTCGGCTACTGTACCTGACAATTTTGTTTCACTGCTTTGCCATCTTGTCTTAATCTTTCATCATTATTTTGCGTGCTGTTTTCTTTTTAAGCACTAGAAGCATGAATGCTCAGATATGTTAAATCCCGACTGCACGCCTTTTTTTTTTTAAGCTGTGTTGTAGAAGCTCTGACACGATAAAGCAAAGATACTTGTATTTGAAAATATCTTATTCATTTTGTTTGAAGTCCCAAATTTGATATTGTGCACCTTAAAGGGGCCATGAAGACAAAATACAAGTTTTGCTCTTGTTAACAAAGACTGCTTTGTTCCGATAATAATGATACCAATTTTCTCTCAATGTTCAAACAAATAATAGAAATATTAAAGAAAACAGATTAAGCAGAGGCGACTGCCCAGCCAATTTCCAGCGATTTTTCTGACGTCACAGATCTTGTTTGTGATTTGCAGCTGCTTGCCTAAGCTCAAGAATATGACCGAGCGATTGTAGTGAGGCCTCTAGTTCTGTTTGATCACATATCAGTTGAATGCGAACATGGAATTAAAGCATTGATAGAAATGTTTTTTTAATGCTCACCCATAATGCATCACTCCTGCTCATATTGCCGTATTTACGCGATTGTAGGTCAACCCGTTTATTAAAGTTTGAAAATCTGAAGTTGGGGGGGGGGGGGGGGGGGGGGGTCGACCTACAATCGAAACTGAAACTTGTACCGCCATCAATGACAAGCCAAAAGAGAAATAGGGGACAATAGTGTAGTTGCAACTGTGCGTTTGCTTTCCGATTCTACCTGTTGCGTATAGCAGTTATGTATTCTGAACATTTGTTTTCTCCTCTTACTGTGCTCACTGCAATACATGTGGCATGATCCGTTGGCCATTTCGGAGCGCTCTCACGAGCAGCATCATGTCACCGCTGGTGATGGTGAGGTTGGTGATCCCCAGTGGCCTGACGGGGAAACTCTAGCCACTTGACGTGGGCAAGTCGTTCAAGGACCTTTTGCACCGCACATACGAGTGGCTGTCGGTGGACAATCGAGAACTTCCACCAGCCGGGCTCAGTGTGAAGAGGGCCTCCATGGCTACTCTGTGAGGGTTGATTGATTGTAGGGTTTAATGCGCAGACGCAACGCAGGCGATGAGGCGTGCCGTAGTGGGCTCCGGATTAATTTTTACCACCTGGGGACCTTTAACGTGCGCCAAAATCTCGTACACACGGGCGTTTTTGCTTTTCGCCTCCATTAGAAAAGCAGCCACCGCGGCCAGGAATCGAACACGCATTCTTGTGCCCAGCAGCACAACGCCTTAGCCACTGGGCCACCGCGGCGGGTGCTCTGTGCGGGTTGGTGCTTTCCTCATTGTCGGCCATTCCGCACGATGTTATGATGCGGTCTTTGGCAAAGGGCGGGCTCACACTGGACAACGAGGTGCTGTCTGACCGCAGCAGCAGCACTAGTGAAGACAATACCAGCAAGGATGTGCTGGAGGTCAGGTGACCAATATATTTTGGTGGTGGAATGCGCTTGTTTGTCTATCTATTTAGCAGCAGAGCTGTTTAAGCCGAGCGTTATCTGTCCGTCGCATCAAAATACCTCGCGGAGCGATCGCACCACCTTGTGTTGTGTCCAGCAACCTTTGGCGCAGCTGTGCCTAGCTTCGTGTTGGCATCGCTGGTCTAGGCTCACTGGCACTGCGCAACTCGTGGTATAAAAGCCCGTGTACAGTTGCAGCGTCCTGGCTTGTGCCATGTAAGGAACTCGCAACAAAGTACCAAAAAAATACGAAGCGCATGTGAGCGTGCACCTTGTGAGGAGTGCCCGGCATTGGCCAGCTCGACCTCAGAGAAAAAACTCTGCCCAGCGTTCGCGGCGAGATCTCACGCGTGCAGCTCTCCTTGCGAGTTCACGTGCATTCGTGCCTGAAGTGGGGAGCACACACACAGAGTTCGCACTACAGACGCCAAATTCACGGAACCGGTCACTGTGCTGTCTATTTCGGGAAAGAATTGAATGCCTGCGGACTTTGATCCGGGCCTGCCAGTCGCAGAGAACTTTCAGCGGCAAGTTCGGAAGTCTATGTGAGGTGCAACAGCCGATTCTCCAACGACGGGAGAGAGGCTGTCAGTTCTGCCGTTTCTCCAGCCTTGCATCACTAGTGCAAGCTGTGGCTTTTTTTTTTCTTTTTATTATTTTTGTACGTGTGCTGTGGGGGGGTCGACCTACAACTGTTAAGCAAAATTTTAAAGTTTTGTAATATTTCCTGTATTTGTCGGTTAAAAAATTGGGCCCATCTCCCCGCGAGGGGGACTCGAGTAAATGCGTCGCATAGGGGGTGGGTGTATTGCGTTAACGTTTAGTGTTTGGGGAGTTGGTGGTAGTGAATGCGTTGTATCAGCAGCTTCTTGACGTAGTTTGAATGAGTCAAGGATATAAGGCGCGTTCGTAGCCTCCCATTCTGTGTCGGCTTTGTGGCGCAGTGGGTAGAGCACCATGTACATTGCGTTCCGCCCGCAGGGTCGAGGGACCGAAACCAGGCGCTGCATAGTATTTTTTTTTATATAGTGTAGGGGGAGGGGTGCGGACTACGACTGCGGACGTCAACGCGGGTGACATCGTGAGTTACTGAAATGCTCTGCATTTAAAAAAATCAGTTATGCGGCGGCCGTGGTGACCTCTCCCAAGCAGGGTGTCGTTTAGACGCTGCCCCGCGCGTGGGCTCTTCTACGGTACCAAGCACAGGCGTACGGCGACACGAGGGTGAACGAGCGAGGGGCGTACGCTATAACGTGCCTTTCTCGTATTCGAGGGAGTGTTTCCACGATTACAGCAACCGTTGGATTTTTTTCTTTTTTTCTAAAGCCACTGTGCAAACTGAGGACTTGCCAGTCGGCACCAGACACGCGCTCGGCATTTTCTTGGTATTTTTTCCTGCAACACCGAACTTGCAAGCAACAGCAGCAGCTCCGCTGTTAAAAACATCTTTCGTGGCTGGAATGGAGCTGAGAATTGCCAAAGGCTAGTTCCTTCAGTTTGAGCAATGTTTTAATTTGTCTTCATGGCCCTTTAAATATAAATTGAAATTTTGTAGTGCGTAACATTGATTCATTTTACATGCCATGCATTATATCTTTGTTGTGTGTCTAAATCTTTCGCCGAGACCAAACTTGGCTAAAAATATTTTGTAGCTTTCTCATTTTACATGCCATGTATTATATCTGTTGTGTGCGTAGTTCTATGGCTGACACCAAACTTGGCTAGAAACATTTTGTAACATATGTTTATTTCTTTTGAATGTTTTAATTTGTCTTCATGGCCCTTTAAATACAAGTCGAAATTTTGTGGTGCACGACGATTCATTTTACCATGTATTATACCTTTGTTGTGTTTGTAGTTTTTTGGCTGACACATAACTTGGCTAGAAATGTTTTGTAGCGTATCTTTATTTCTCATTTTACATACCATGTATTATATCTTTGTCTTGTGTGTAGTTCTTTGGCTAGAAGTATTTTGTAGCATATGTTTATTTCTTTTTTTGGTGCTGTTATCTTTCCATACGAATAAATATTCTCATAAAAATGCTGCGTGTGTTTCTTTAATCTGCTTTATGTTTCTTAATTTTACATTAGGCTGAGTACCCCAACACCCCAGTTATGCTCCAGTAGATGTGGCGAAAAGAATGAGCGTACTAGGCGTCTGGGTACCGTGATGCGAACCAACTGACTGCCCGAGCCACATGCCAGTGGAGCTAGCTCCTGCTGGCCACCCTTGAGGCGAGCTTCTGTCCCTTCATTATTCAACGGTTCATGCACAAGACATCTAGTTGAGCTCAATGGAAAAATTCACCACGGAATAAAAGTTTTAGCACAGTCTCTATGCAATGCTACCATCATCGCAGATGAGGTAGGTACAAAGCCATGTCACGTATGGCCAACATCAGTAATACAGAACGAAAATGTAGCGAGCATGCCACCACACACGAGCTGTGGGTCCACCAATTTGAGTTGTTATGCTGACGGTTTGCTTTGTGCGCCAGTTGTGTAAAACTGTGGCTAACACGGTTCACAAAAAATTGCATGCCAGACTGCTCAGCAATCCCTTTGCAGGGCACTCTGCACTTTACACCCTTGGAGGGACCATGAAGACAAAATGCAAGTTTGGTTCATTTAAAAGATTGCCTCGTTAGAATAATGCTGACACCACTTTTAGCACAGATTTCACTCATCAAATAAGCTATAAAATTAGGAAAAAAGTGAATGACCATGCGACCCACTAGCTCATTTCGCGCACTAGACCTACGACATAGAATGGGCACCTGTCGATTGGCTGAGGCTGGCAAAATAAAACGCAAGTTGGGCAGGGCTTATAAGCTTGTGGAACAAACTGTTTGCGCTTAAATTTAATGCATATTCTCTTTAAAGCAGTAAGAATGGTGGGGTAAACAATGAAAGTTATGAACGAACATGTAAACATCAAACAAGTTAGTGTGGCACTCTGCCGGCTGACACTGCCTTAGCTTAGGTTTTTGGAAACGATTACTATCAACTGCAATAAAAATTGGGCAGGTATAGAAGGGTGGTCAGAAGTGAAGTGCGACTCTGGTACTTTAGCAGTAATGCAGTGACATCTATGAAAGTGGGAGATGAACAAGATAATCACACCGTAGTCTCCGCAATCGGCTCCCGCCACATTCGCCCGGAGCGTGCGCAAGCAGAGAAAGCAGTCTGACTGCTCCTTTCACTGCACCACGGCACGCCTGCCCCAAGATCGCTTCCCACAGACGTGGACAGGCGCACAGGGTGAAGACATCACAGCCTTTGTGCGACGTGTGAAAGAAAACTACTGCACATCAGTGCTGGAGAAAAACAGGATGTAGTTACTGGCGCAATTAGGCATTAGCCTCGTACATTTTGACGTAAACTTAAACTTGGGGTGAGGCGCAGGTAAATTCGCTGCACAGCAGATACAAAACGTTTTGCAATCTGTAGATAATTTTTTTCTGTAGTCACGCATGGTTGCCAAGCAAAACATTTCACACCTCAGTAGAGCAGCCTGTTTGATTTCTGCAAATCTCGTACACATTATATTAGTACCTGAAATTAGCTTTGATATATTGAGAACAAGCAGAGTTCCTTGAGTTTTCCTGCATACCAAAGATAAAACTTAACTTGTGTTTGCATACACGTAATAAATTTTAGTTTTCAGGACTCGCAGATGCCGCTCAATACAATTTCCAAACCAAGGTTGGGCAGGAGATGAACGCCTGCAATGCTTCAGGTTGTTTTGAAGTTGCATGGGTGTGAAACTAGGTCAATTTTTTTCCCCCTCTTTTCGGGGTTGACAAAAAAGAAAAAACAGAATTAATGGACCGAACTTACACATGGGCAAAACGACAGACAAGATCATTTGAGAGTACGTGACACTTTATTTACAAACAAAAGAATCTGCAGAAATAGTGTCTACTACTGCATAGCATTCTTGTGCTGCTTGTCTAAAGTGAGAGTTCTTTACAGCTAGATTTTGCAATGAGTAGCCAAAGATGGGTCACTTATTTTTAAGGGTTCTTTTTTTTTTGCCAATGATGTAAATTTATACCAACATAGAAATAACTTATACTTCGCGAATGCCTTTTTCCACAGATGCAAGGCATAGTGCAGGGTCGTTCCATTTTTGCTATTTTTTATTCGTATTTCCAACACTCTTTTCCACACTTTTTGTTTAGTCTGTTTCTTGGAAGACAAGTATAAGATGCTTGTTTTTGATTTCGTCAGTTCATTCTTACAAAGTTTGCTTTATTTTGTGGCTTTTCAAAATCCTGTCCGACCAATCATCTCTATTATTGTAGCGATTAAATGTGTTACTCCGCCAACTATGCATTTTTGTGGAAATTATCATTTTCGCTATTTTTTTTTCATGTTCTGACTGTTCTTTTGCGGGCTTCTTTAAGTTTTGTCTTAGGTTCTTGGAGAAGATGTACAAGGTGCATATTTTTTATTTTGTCAGATCATTTTTGTAACATTTTTATTTTTCTATTTTTATTATTTTTGATATTTCGAAATTCTGTTCCAAGCATTTATCTTCATTTGCGCTTTTATGACGATTAATTGCGTGAATTCTGCCAGTTATGCATATTTGGGTCAATGCGGGGTGCTACACGGTTTGCCCACGTTCGCTATTTTTTATTCGTATTTCCAACCTTCTTTTCCGGGCCTGACAGGCATTAAAAAGCATGCTCGGCGCTGTTAGATCTCGTAACAATGTTGTAACAGCAAAAAAGGAATTCAGTAGGCTTGTATTGAATCGACGTGATGTAAAGAAAATGCCTTGGCTACCTCGTTCGAATGGCTTTTAAATTATTAAAGCTGCATGAACTGTTAAATAACGTACCTCAACTTTGTACTCGTAAGGAGTCAAAACACATCACAGTGTTTTTCTCCCATGAAAACCCGGCAATAAGGGTTGATGTACGCCTGAAATCGCAGTCAGCGTTGGGCAGGTGAGCGTCGCTTGAGCCTTAGGCTAACGTCGCCACCACACGGTGGGTGCAGGAGGCAACCGAATTAAATCTCTCCGCTTGGCTCCGCACCGAGTGGGACGGCCGGAGCAACGGCGCGCCGCCGGCAGCTGATCGCAGAGGCCACCTGTGACCAAACGGCCATCCACCAACCAAACCGAACGACCAAACAGCCATCCGTGAAATGGTAGCAGGCTCAGTGAGCATACCACCTTCAGTTTGAAGGCCCTGGATACGTCATTGCCGACGTCACGAAACATGCGATTTAATGGAAAAATTGAAATTTTGGCTTAAAGTGTTTAAAGGCAGCTGGCCAGCGAGCAGACAGATAGCCAGCAGCTCAGGAGCAAGCCTGCGCGCAAGGGGCAGTAAATGGGTGAAGCGTTCACAGCCACAGAGTTCATAGCAGAGCTCGACCAGTTCTGTAGCTGCGTGGCTGGCCAGAGGAAAAAGCCCCGGCCGGCCAGAATGTCACAGGCGCGCCATGGCTGTTTACGCGATCCGCCAGCAGGTGCAGCATACTCTGCGGCGCGGCCTTTTTAAACGCTTCTGACTGATTAACGAGGCGTTTCACGGGGCTACCACTCGTGTCCCAGCCGATTTGGTGGCACGTACTACACATTCAAAATAAATTTGGCCGAGGTGAAATTTGAGTGCAGTTCGCATTTAATTTCCCAGTGAATAAAGCATCGTTTGCTGCCGGGCAAGTGCTGAGGGCACTATAAAACATCAAATCTTACGAATAAAAGAAACTTGTATTTTGTCTGCATGGCCCCTTTAAAAGAACCACAAGTGGTCCCTATCTTCCCCATGCTTAGGTGGCCACTACAGGGAACCTGTTTTCCAAGCGCTGCAAGTGGGAAACAATTTATCTCGGTGTGTGCCGACTATGTACTACTGGTGTACGATTTTGGAATAAACCATTTTTCATGCTTTAAATGCTGCGCTTCTCAAAACTGAACATGGCTCATTTCAATCTGATGCTTTTTTCAGAGCCAAGTACTGTTAATTTTAGTTTATATTCTTTTTTTTTACTCACAGTGTTGTACTTCATGTAGAAAACTACACAAAATTGCATTCTTTTTTCAAAGAAGCAAAAACTGGCGAATTTTCTTTATTAAAAGAAGTTGCTTCGAAAATTGCTAATAAAATTTTAAAACAGTACTAATACTGGAAACTTTAGGTTGAAGTGCTTCGGCCCAGGATATCTTTCGATAAAACTACGAGTGTGAAAAAGAGGTTTTTCAAAATTTACATTAAACTTGCGATTCACAAAACACCAGTTTTGTGAACCGCAAATTTCTACACTGCAAGTTCCTGCAACACTTTAAGAGCACCACTTTCAATGACTTTAGAGCCAATTTTGAAATTCTGGCACCACCTCAAGTAAGCATACCACCCCGTTACGTCAGAACCACACTGGGGTGTATGCAGTACTAAGTTCCACAAGCAAAACAGTGGTACAGCTTAACCAGTTACACCACATGTTGGGAATGTTGACCTGGGGGGTTCGATGTGACATGTCAAGCCAAACTACACCGACTCACAGGCCGCATGCCGACAGCTTCTCTGCAACCGAATACACAGGCATACCGCACGCATACTCAACAAGGTCCTCGCTACAAGTCAGAGGTGCTACAAGGTGATCTGGGTACATGGGCACGAAGGCATGCCAGGAAATGAGAGCACATATGCACTCGCCCAAGCTTTAAACCACCGGGCGCCTGAGCATGCACTTTCACATTCGAGGGAATGTAGGACGCAACCAGGACATCAAGAACCAGTTGACACCAGAGATCTCCTACGGACAGCCCGTCAAAACAGACAGAAGCACCCAACACCACACAAAACGCTCACGCGCTGAGAATCCGCAGTACTAAGGCAGATTCAGACAAACACGCTACCTGCTGTACACCTCGCACACCGATTCCAGCGACTACTGGGACGCCCAAGTGTCCTAACAGTGGGGACTACCCCAGCATCTAGCATACTTTCTGGACATGCACACTGAACCCCCACACTGCCCCCCCCATACTCAATCTTACCCCACTGCGTGGGAAAGAAGGCTGAAAAGGAGCGAGGAAGTGCAAAGGACACTCGTAGAACGTGCAGAGATGGCCCTGTAGACTATCCCGCCAGCTCCGGACTAGAGGATCTTTGTGGAAATAGTTATTTTTCTTCTTATTCTTTAGTAGATGGTAGATAGATACCGAGTAAAACATCAGTACACACCTGCTTTACCCACAAGTTAACAACTGTGCCGCCAAACTCCCAAGCCAGCACTGCCAACGTGTGGTGTAACTGGTTAACACCTTCCTGTTTACGCATATTCAAATCTGTAGTGTACTACTATTGGGACTTTCAAGTTCAAATTTTGACGTTTTCACATTAGAATTTGACGCTTTTCGAGTGCGCTCTGAGAGCTGGCGTTATCTACGAAGCAGTAAAGGAACTTGCATCCTCTTTGGGCTTTTTTTTTTCTGCGCGCCACGATTTTTTAAAGCCCTGCCAGTGTCATGTGATGGGCACTCATGATACCAAAACGGTGTTGACATCACGCACTACGGCGCTGTGGAAACGCTGCATTGTTTGTGATTTGAACGACAGTACACGCCACTTTTTGGGCGACATTAGCAGCACTGACTCCAAGGACAACTTTTCGCCATCGGATTTCAGCACCGAAAGCGACAGTGCACCAAACCAGCCCAGAACCTGTTCAATGCAAGCCCCAGAAAATGCTAAAGTATCGAAGCTGGGAATTTGGAAAAAAAGAGTGGAGCAGAAAACCAATGTTTTCTGCGAAGCATGTGCGGCCAACCTATGTTTCGAGGAACTGCTTTGCGCAGTGAGACGAAACCCACTAGTGCTAACATTTTTTTTTTGCAAGTCAAGAAATTTTACAGTTAGGCATTTGATATTTGCAGGAGTTTTGCACTGATAGTATACGTACATACTGTATACCTTAGATTTCTTGTGTATTTTTTCTGTGGAGCAACACAGATGTTTTTGCTTATCCCGAAACTTTTCTGTACAGTATTTTTCTCTTTTTCTCAAATAAACATTTCTGTTTGAAACAACCACCACTGCAAAGAAAACTTACTCTTTATGATTTGATACTATACACTTATATGTTGCATATATTGTGCAACCGGGAAAAAATTGTTTGCTAGACTACCCAAAATCACTGATTTTCCCATGGGCAGGAAAGTGTTAAGTTGCAATGCCATTCTACGTGCAGTACTTTTTCCTCCTGGCCAGGTAAAGAAATCTGTACTGCATCAACCTGTACCACTGCCATACCTTTTTTGACTTCCAGCACCGACAGAAGACTGCTTTGTTTCCAATGTCTTCTATGTCAACAGAATTAACAATCTTCGGGTTACTCATGTCGACTTGCAAATTGACGCGCCCCTTTGACTTGCTGTACGACCTGTATGCAAAGATGGCGAAGCCCAGAGCAGCAGCTGTGCCAAGCCATGGCAGGTAAGGGAGGAGAGTCTCCTTGGTGCCTGAAAGAGAGGGGGAAGCAGAGGCCCTCAGTTGGACACATCCCTTCCAGCATCACGCACGGAACAGTAGCCGCAATCACAACACCCTCTTTGAACATTACTGCCCACAAAAATATTCCCACTGCTTATTGTGGCAGAGAGTGTGGCACAAGCCTTGATGCAATATTTTCACGCAGCAGATGAAACATACACCATTCCGGCTCGCAAGGGCAAGGTGGGTCAGCAACTTGCAGGTAGAGTAACCAACCACGTTTCCTGAACAGGAGGGGTTTGCGTAATGGTGGGAATAATACAACAGTACAAGAAATCAAGCCCGAAAAATCGCCGGCAGGTTACAAGTTATATTGGATACATCGAAATAATCAAACAAACACAAATTAAAAAAAACGTAAAAAAAGAAATCTGCCGGCTACCATGCTGTGTTTTGTGGTTTGACTTTGCACAGCTGGACTAAGCATTCAAATGAGCCACTTGGTACGAGATGTGCGCAGCAAACAATTGCGGCTAAGTTTAGAGCACCTTTGTGCTTTTTTTTTTGTGTGTGTGTGTGCCAAACATTATGCACATGGTCATCTCAATCCTCTGTCTGTGCTAGAAATGTGGCTTCGGTGAAATCAGCAGGCTTGTGGGCAGTGATCTTGCTACCCTTGAAACACTTTGGTGGCCAAAAATAAAAACATGCTTATGAACAACAAGACGGCCAACGAGTTTCTAGTGACCAATTCTGGCTAAAAAACAGAAAAGGCAGGAGAAGAGGGAAAGAGAGGAAAGGTAATTTGTTGTTCTGTACTGCGCTAGCTCATTCAAGTGTGATGCGATACTAATGGCATAAAAGAAAGATGGTTAGTTCATGATTCTTCAAATTTAAAACTTCACACAATGACGCTGCACCAGGGCTACGAAATGCCGTACTGGAAGGCTACGGGTTTACACTACCTGGTGTTCTTTAATGCGCACCGTAGTCCCCCTGCAAGGATTATAGTGCATTGCACCTCTATAGGAAACACAGCCTCTGTTGCCAGAAATTGAAATCCACGTCCAAGTGAGCAGCAGCACAACGCCTTAACCACTGCAGAAGCCATGCAAGCGACACACAAGACTCGTGTCCTAACACAGTACACACACACACACACATCAAACAGCGGCTACCGGTTGCTAGGGTAAAAAAAATGCATATCCCCTACTCTTGATTCTACCTATAAAGTCAAATGAAGAGTTACAGCAGTTAAATTACACAATACAGCTAGACACAAGGATTTGCCACCTTTTGTTTCAGTGTCCTTTTAAATTAGGTTCCAAAGGAATGACACTCACACAAAATATAGTAGGTTGATCTGAGTAATGCAAAATGTAGCAAGAAGGCAGAGTTGAGAACTAGTGCCTGGGCAATCATCCTGTAGTTTTCCTCGATGCATGTTGCCATCCTGTGCTACTAAGAAACAAAAATGTTACAGACTTGTACACTTATCCCTTCTGCTGGAAGAACCACATTTGCTGCTTTAGATTATGAACGTTTTTAGTGTACCATTCCAAACATGCTCTGCGTCATTCAACAGCAAATCTGGATGGTTATAGAAAGCTTGACCGCAAACTACAGTTATTTTTGTTGCATTAGAATGTGAATGGCCATCCTTGATTTGGTTCAAGTGCATTATAAGGGACTGCACATTCACACCATACTTAGCACTGATGTAGCACATGGTCTAACTTATCCAGTGCATACAGGGAGCACATGTTCGAGCCTTCCTTTGTTTTAAATTTTGAGACCTTCAACGACAGATTTTGTTCGAGTGCTTTGTTACCCCGTTTATGGCCCCTTGCATTCAATAGCTGGGTTGTCATAACGGTCTCTTTAGGTTGGGCCACAGGCTAGAAGAGCACAAGTACACGTGATGTAAGTACTACCTTACTCCTGCCGGTGCACCCGAAGGGCCGATAGCGCAGCTGCAAAATGTTAGGTGAACGGAAGCGAAACAGCAGCGCGAGAAAGGTGCACCTGCAACGGAATTCTGCCCGCATTGCTGCGGTAAAACCTGCCTCTCGCTGCACTTCGTACTGGCACTGCGGGCTTTCTATCCACGGCTCAACTTTCAAGCTCTCCTACAGCGGTTCAGAACTTCGTCCTGTCGAAATTCAATGGCTCCACAAAAACTGAAAGCACGTAATATTCAAGCGGGTCAGTTACCGAAGAAGGGTATTGAAAGCGATAGGATAGCTGCACGTGTAATTTTATAATGGTACCGAGCACCAAACATGAACGGTTTATTCTAGTTAACGGCTAATGGCACTTTGGTTGCTTTGCGAGGCCGGCCGTCCCTGGTGCGTGCGCTGCTCTCGAGCCCTACTCCTAGCGGTTATTAAGGTCGCGCCGACAATTAACACATCCCCGCCTCATTATCAGGAATTTAGAAGCTCGCAAGCTGGCCTGTTGGGACAACTCAACATAGCTAATAAGTAGCATTACTATAGTTACCATTAAAAGTTCACAAAAGTGTTACGTCATAAAACGTTATCCAAAACTTTGAGGCCGCCGCAAGAACAGGGTCACACAAGTGCCACTCCATAAAACGTTATCGAAAACCCCATATTTGAGGTCAATGCAAGTACAGCGTTTTGTTACTTATGATTGTTTTCCAAGAAGGGCATTGATTTCGTAAAAATTCAGTTTTAATGTAGGTGCGAGCAGGCAAACGACATAAGTGGACCTTTCTGTGCGTGGGTAACGCCGCTATTTTTTTTTTTTTGCACCTTTATGAACTGAAATAGAAACACAGGAAAAAGCGCGCGGCTTACTACTTACAACCTAGTTTAAAAAAAGTACTACACAGTTATGATAGGACAACTTTTAGGCTACAAATATCTCACCGCCCAAATATTTCCACTGATCAAACGAAACGCTTCAGAAAAAGCTTCAGAATGAGAAATAAGCCTTACTCATTTTGCTCGAAGGCGATTACGCTCAATACGGGTGCAGGGCCGACAAAATAATTGTATCGAGCGCTAAAGGCGGGGTTCTTCCCTCAGTCACCTGCCTCTACAACATGCTGCACGAGACGATCAGGCGATCCCAACGGTACGCTTACAGGAGCGGTACACGGAAGTCAATTTGGCGCGAGGAGAAATTACAGGTAGCAAAATATAACTAGCAACGCTTAAAAGCTCAAAAATTTTCTTTTGCATTAAAAAAATTATTATTATTTATAGAATATTTTTGCACGATCCAAATACTCTTAAACAAATTGACAAAAATGAATTTAGAACAGCCAGCGCACGCGAGCCCGTGGCTGCGCAGGGCGACAATTGTTTAGCCAGTCGGTTTCAGTGGGGTAGGCTTACTTGTCATGGCTTTGAAGAGGATTAACAAGGTAATTTTGTGGTTCTCATGGTTTATTTCTGGTGTAATGTAGCGCTAAGGGCTTTGGTAAGCGTACACGGCGAGGGCATTCCGAATTTTATGGCGGAAATCGGGTTACAGAACGCTGTCGTGTCAAGGTGGTTATAGGCCTACCTCCGCGCCGGCTCGAGTGAATGGAAGCTTCTTTTTTTTGTCCATCTTTGGCCTCTATTTTCATTTGTGCGTATGCTGATAATCTTTACCGAGTTTTTATTTATGCGAATCTCTTAATGCAGTAATACCTTTTGTTCGTGTGCGTTTTGTGTTAAATGTGATTTTCACACTAGTGGCTATGGTGTGCCGACAGCTTGAGGCGTCTATCGCGTTCGTTCTCCCGAACAGACCTCCAGCTACGATAAGTTTTATCCAGAACTGTCGTCACGCGAATAATTTGATATAGTTCCTTTCAAACAATGAGCTAAAGGGTTGCCTGTGCCTTGCTGCGAATGCCGATAAAGGAACGCGGTCCGGCAGGTCTGGAACGTTCTTCAGCCTGTTGGAACATTTTTGGCGGTTTCAAAAAAGCGGTTTGACGTAATACGCAGGTCATCGTCCCACCGTTCGTCTGCAAACCTGAATGTTATTTTTCAGCCATAAATTTGACTTGTGTGCCGGGACGGCGTGGTCTTTGTTCCGCGTTCGATTCTATTTAGTACCCCCTCCTCCCCGCGTGTTCCTGTAATAAAGGGAGGGGAGGTGTTGGAATTATTCTTTTTGTACACTGTGCACACGTATGCGTGTTACAGGCTCAAGAGATAGTCATTCCGCGCGATGAAAATGACGACGGCGTGCGTCACGCAGAACGTGCGTTGGCATTCGAATCTTGGTGGTGTTCTGTATGTTCTTGCTGGCTTCCGGCCTCAAATGAACTCTTTCCTTCAGGAATTATCGTGCCAATATTGGTAAAACCCCTTGCTAGCTTTGGTGCAGATCTCTACTGCTTGCTTTGGCCGTGTATATAGTGCCACTGACCTTCACGAATGCGCGACGGGCATTTGCTCAAACCTGTTAGACGTCGAGAAGCGGTTCTTTCCCCCCCCCCCCCTTCCCCCCTCATTTTTTTTGTTCAGCAATCTGTGGGATGGCGATTATTGGGTAGTTTAATTAATTTTTATTCTATTAAGGTTTATTTGAGAATGGAAGCTGCGGCGTCTGTGCTGAACTGGTGTCGGTAACTGAAACTTGCATAACGTCGCCCGTTGATAGTGTAAAATGTTAGCTGCTTCACGAGCTTGTTATGAGCAATCGGTTGTGTTCGATTGGACCCGCTCATTTTCTACTCGTCCAAAACAGCTCGGCTCACGCGTCGCGCAGAACCCGACCGGCACTTTTTTCGTCTGCATCCCCCTTTGGGGGTGCAGGGAAGGCCGCGAACCGCGTCGCCCTCCGCCGCGGGTGAACGGCGGAGTGCGACGCCGCCTGAACTGGTTCACGAAGTGCAGGCGAATCGAACGCACCCCTTTCCCCGGAGCCTTAGGTTGTCTGTGTTGTCGGCAAGGGCCATTCATTTTGCCGTGTTTTGATTTTAGGAGCTCCAGGACCTGGGACGAGATCCCCCGGCGCAGTGCTCTGCAGGCCCCGTAGGAGATGATCGTAAGAACTTTTGTTTGTACTTTTTCGGGCGCACTCGCTTAGCGTTTTTTCTTTTTTTCGCTGCTTATGCTGTGCAGAAAGTAACTGCTGTCACTTTCTGCACATGCCCTTTTGAGAGTATGTGCACTTCCACGCATGCTGCTGGTGTTTGTGTGCAGCACTGTTTGTTTTAGTGAGTACTTAACATTACTAGTAGCGCAGTAAGCTTCCAAACGCTGGTAGTAGCCTGAAATAACCTGGTTGTGACAGTATTTGACAGTTCAGTAGGACACTTTGTTCTTAGGGCCCTTCACTGGCCAAGCTAGCTAGCAATTTTTGCCTTAGTGGCAAATGTGGCAGTCATTCCAGCTGCGTGAAATTTTTCTCGCTTCAGTGATGTGCAGAGTTTTCTGTGGAGTGGTCCTGCTGCGGCACTACAGCAGGCAATGCTAGTGGGTGCCCTTGTTTGTGCTTGCGCAGTTATCTAAATATCACTTCAGGCCTGTTAAAGGAGCCATGAAGAGAACATACAACTTCGTTTAATTTGAAAGAACTAGAATTCAGTATCTCACTGAGCTCCATTACAGCCACAAAAGATGTTTTTTAACGAAAAAAAAGCAAGAAGTATTTAAAAACTTTCAAATTTTGCACCACAGTGACTTGTTATGAGCAAGAATGACGTCATGCGGGCCAACAATAAAACATAATTTTCAGTGCGTTAACTGCACGTTAGCATTCAAGTGATGCGGTCAAATGGAACTAGAGGCCCCATTACAGGCGTCCAGTCATGTGTCGTCGCGACAGGTCAGTTAGGCGGCCGCCAATCGCACAAACAAGGTTCCGTGACGTCATGGAAAAGTTGTGAGAAATTGGCTACGGGGTCGCGACTGCTTTACACGTTTTCTTTAATATCTCCGTTATTTTTTCGAAGATTGCGATGATATTGGTATCATTGTTATCGGGACTAAGCAGTCTTTCTAATACACCCAACTTGTATTTTGTCTTCGTGGCTCCTTTAAAAGGGGGCTCACTGCCCTCGGTAGTGCCTCATCTGGACAAGCACTTCAGTTTGTAGTGGACCTTGCTAGAATGTCATGGCTAATTATCCCAGTGCTAAGTGGTCGCTGCTGGATGGAAGCTTTGCTTGTCCAAGCAGTGCAGCGACATTTAAAGCTTTATCAGCTTCAGTATGCAGTGGAGCTTCAGCATCTGAAGATGAACTGCATGAGCATGAAATTTTCCCAATAAGCACCACAAGTAATCTCATTTTTCATGTGCAAGGAAACCTTCTGCTGAGCTTGCTTACTGCTTCAACTCTTGATGTTCTCGCGTGAGTTGCAATTGCTTTCTGAATTCTGTTAAAACAGAATTCAGTGGGGGACAAATGTGTTCCTGGTGGTGGACTGTAATTGCATTGCTTTCAACATCGGAGGCTGTTTAAAGTCATATACTGTTGTCGCCATGGTTATATATGGGCACTGCTGTATGTTTTACTTGACTAGCTGCACGGACGTGCTGTGACAGTATCTGTGCTGCCACATTTGTTCAGGAATAGCCTGGTTAGTGTTTAAAAGGGGAACGGGAATGGATGGTATTCACCTTCTCCTGCATTTATACGTGTAATTCAGTGGGCAGGCTTGGGGCATGGCGGTAGACAAGTGGCAGTTTTCTCGTTTGTGTGCAGAAATACTGAGTGTCTATTTTCGTTTGCTTTGCAGTGTTCCATTGGCAGGCGACTATAATGGGACCTGTAAGTTGCTTCTTGTTTTAAAACAAGTTATTCCTTGAATAGCAATTTTTGTCATCGTGCCGTGGTTTTCTAATTGCAAATAGTTATCGGCTCACTCTTCTGCAATGGCGCGTTAAGTGTCATGCGCGTAAAATTCTGTGCAGGTATGCGCTTACTCTGTTGTGTTTTCTTTTGTTTTCTTTTATTCTTTGACAAATGTTGTCAATGTGTGTAGTGTTATTTTTTCTGTTGTATTAATATGTACCCAGTTAACTATTGCGTCCTTGTGAATGTAAACATGTAAACCCACCCTGCCCAAGGCCTGGCTCTCAGGCTGGCAGTATTCGATAAATAAATAAAATAAATAAACATTGTGCTCCGTTAAAGTAGTTGTGGCTGCATTGCTAGTGCACCTTTTTGTGACTAACTGGAAGTAAAACTTGTTTCCACTGGTGGTGGAACTGAAGTATTAGCTATTGCCAGTGAAGTATTAGCTATTGACCATGCCAGTGACCCGGACTCAAATGCCTTTTTTTTACTCTTATTCAGTTTTTGGGCTGGTTTGAAGCATTAAGTCAGTTCTTGATCCAGTTAAAAAAAATTGGGAAAATGAGGAAAAAAAAACTGCTGTTATCCTCGTATGTAGTCGTTCCATCTGATTTTTTTTCCCCTGCATGGTTGCATTTTCGACCAGCAATGATGCCCGCTTGACATTGCACTTTTTACACGTCAGTGCTAAAAAAATCTTGTTTTTAAGAGATCTGTAGAGTATCCACATGTGCACCACTGGAAAGGTTCATGGTGCTGGATTAATTTAACTCTTTCTCCCCTTTCACTAGCCTGACAGCCCCTACCAAGGTGGAGTGTTCTTCCTCACCATCCACTTTCCGACAGACTATCCATTCAAGCCCCCTAAGGTATGTTTATCTTAAATTTGGGAGTGCTGCTAGGGGCAGTGCTGTGCCTAGCGTGTGTGTGGTTGCTTGTTTAATTCCTCTCCTGCTAGCTGTTCTTGTCATGGCTGCGCCTAGTCTGCATGCCATGCAGGCTAGGCCCAGTACGGGCTAACAGACTTAAAGGGGCCGTGCAGAAAAAATACAAGCTTGTTTTATATGAAAGATTTGGTGTTTTGTAGGGCCCCCAGCGCTTGTCTGGCAGCAAACGATGCTTTATGA
Source organism: Haemaphysalis longicornis (assembly GCF_048455015.1). Lineage (NCBI taxonomy): Eukaryota > Metazoa > Arthropoda > Arachnida > Ixodida > Ixodidae > Haemaphysalis > Haemaphysalis longicornis. The sequence continues at coordinate 347,884,807 of NW_027526203.1, read as the reverse complement.
AACATTTTCAGCCAAAATTTTGTTTCTCCCGCTAAATGGACCCTTTTCCGGTAACGATCTGCGCATGCGCGGGCTGCTGGTCTGCCATTCTTGGCAGGCGCCTCGGGCAAAATAAACAAAAGCGCGCCCCTCTGTTTTCTGCTTAGGGAGTGGCTATAATCTGCACGTTTTCTTTTTTTTTTTTTTTCCTCTTGGGACTCCTCGTGGTGGGTTCATACGTGCATACAATAATGGCTTTCTAAGAAAAGGGGCGAAGTCGCTTGAGATTGACCACGCTTCCAGCACATGGCTGCCAGTGAGGGGGTTACGAAAATGAAAAAAAAAAGGGGGGGGGGGGGGCGCTTCGAACACGGCAGATTAGTCACGAGAACGTTTGCCTGCTACCGTGACATTCATGTGAAAGGTGGGGGTGACTGGTCGGTGCGGGAGGGGCAGCAGGACCAGGATATTTTGTGCACGAGTTCTCTGAAAGCCAAACTTTCTTGGGGGTGTGCCTTACTGCCATTTTCAGTTCGCCGTGGTGGTCGCTAGAGGGACCGGTACTGGAAAAAGGTCCATTGTATTTTGTTACTTCGAGAATGACGTATTCGGAGTGGGCCCTAAAACTAAAGATGGTCTGCTGACCAGGGCTGCTTCCATCTCAGACGGCCGTGAAGTGCCAGTGTTCACACTTTGCTTCTGGCCAGACTTCTATACCTGCTGTATTTTTATTACAGTTCATACTAATTGTTTCTTCCTAAAACTCTACAAACATGGTAATGCAAGTGGCCCTGCCGCCTATGCCAGTTGGTCGATGTCGTACAAGTCCAACGTGTTCGACGTCTGTGTTAGCCAGTGTCAGCTGGTGAAGTGCCGCACTAACTGCTTTGATGTTGACATGTACGTTTGTAGCTTGTTCGTACCGCTATAAAGTGAATGTGCATTACATTTAAGCACAAATAGCTCGTTCTGCAAGCTTATAATCCCTGTTCAGTTTGCTTTTGCTGGCCTCAGCCATTCACGCAGCTGTCAGTAATACATCATACGTTCTAGTGCAGGAAATGCGCATGGCTGGTCATTTTTTTTTTTTCCCCTAATTATATAGCTTGAGTGAAATTCGTGTTAAAAGTGGTGTCAGTGTTATTCTAATGAGGAAATCTTTCTGCACAGCCCCTTAAGCAAGGTAAAAACAGCTCTGCACGTTTTGGGCAGTTCAGCTACCAAGGCTGTGTTGCAGCTCCAATAAAAGCTGGTCAATGTTAGCCATGCTTTGGGGTGTGCTAAAAGAATAGCGGGACGGAAGAATTTGTTGCTTTCCTTTTCACCGTGCTATCCACAAAGTATGCTGCTATTGCGTATTTGGCATGTACCATGTTTTTTGCCACGAGTTGTAAAATGGTACTGCAGGATTAAGTTTCCTCCTGAGGGGATGTTCGGGCAGGACAAGAGGAGAGGTAGAAATTTCCCTTCTTAGAATGTGGTGCATCTCAACCAATCCTCAAATCTGGAAGAAACTGCTCCGCACGTTTGCCATGTGCTTAGCTTGACATGCATAGGGGGGACTGTTTCTTGCAGTAGTTGGGGCAGCAGTGTCTCTGAGTCTCTGAGTCTGAGAAATTAGTCTCTGAGGTAGTTTGACATTGTTGAGTGGGAGCTTGAGACAATGGCAAGAGCAGTTGACTACGTTGGCTTGCTAGGTAGTGCAGTGTGCAGCAACATGTTGAAAATCTGCAGCACTGCGTTTTCCTTGTTCAGTTGTGATTTGTTCAGGGAAAGTTGCTCTTAGAAGACAGCACCTGTGTGCGACGAGCCGCTGTGGTAAAGCCTGTGTTAAACCCTTTAGCCCTGCTTTAAATATGAAAGGGGCACTGATCTGGTTTGTGGCCTTGCAAGTTACGGAAGGTGTAACAGAATGGGCAGTGCTTGTCTTAGTGCTTTTGTAAGAAAAGAACACAGTACAGGCAGAGGTTTAAGCTAGTACATACATAATATAAAACGGGTTTCTTTGCTACCACTGCAGGTACACTTTCAGCTTCTATTATGTTTCACCTCAGGGGTGTGAGTGCAGTTCAGATTTACAAAGGTTAATGTGAGTTATTGCCCCCTATAAACTGTCATCGTGTGCCTGCACACACTGGAAGCATCATATTAGTGCAGTTCCCTGTGCTGTATTTTCTGCACATTCTTCATGGCAGTACCGCATGGGAGCACTTAGCTGACCAGTATTTTGTTCATACGCTATCACTATACTCGGTAGCAAGTTAAAAATGGCAATAGGTCATGTGCGGTACTACTCCACTGAAGCGACGGACCCAGATGTCAACGGGCACGCGCGTTTTGAAAGGAGATTGCTATGAATGCGTGATATCATCTGCCTTTTCTTGCGTAGTTTGTTTGTCATTGCTGCAGTAGTTTATAAGCATATTAAATCCAAAAACTCATAAACTGCTCGTGCCATGTTCAAAATATTCCCAGTAACGCACTCCTTGTGCCGCGCGGAATAACATCTGGCTGCAGTGATGAAGCAGAGGCAAATTCCGTTGCCGTTAAGTTGTACCAGAGTATAGGAGGTCCTGAAGTTGCAAGAACTGTCTGGGGGGAAAGGCAGTGTATGCTGTGAAAGATGGTATTGTGTGTGAAGTGAAAGGACTAAATATAATGAGCTGCAACATTTGGGTGTGAGATGAGTACCGTATTTTCCGGTCTATAAGTAGCACCTTTGTATAAGTCGCACCCCCCTCAAAATGAGTTTTTTCGAAAAAAAAAACGTATATAAGACGCACTTATTAATTAGGTAAACTAATAGTGAATCAGATCGTTAGAAAGTGCGGCGAAAGTACAGGGTTGCGGCGGCCACCGCCTATTAGCGCATCCCCCTTTAAGGAGGGCTAGACACGGGCATATAACATCCTAAGTCTAGACACAACTAACTTCTCAAAAATGGTTCATTGATACACACAGATGGCATGTACTTACAGACGGCGTTTAGGCAAAACCATCAGTCTTTTTCCTCAGACTCGCTAACAAATAATTCAGTATCTTCAGTGGGAGTTCCACCGGCGCATCACTGTCGTCCTCCTACTCTCTGATTCTTTGCCAACATCGTTACCACTCGCGGACCGGATTACTCCGGCCTTTATCAGCCCGGCTACAACTGTTGTCGAAATAGTCCCAAGAGTTGGAGACCCATTTGGCCACCTCTCCAAACGTCGCGCGTCTCTTGCGTGCTGTCGTAAATCAGCTCAATAAAGGTGTCATGGCGGACGGAAGTGACGTGACCGGAAGCGGCCTGAAAATCGAAACTTATCCACAAGCTGTCATTTTAAAAATTAGCAGCACATTTACCTCCTTCAGAGTAACTCTCTGTAATAATTCATAAGCTGCATTTTGTTTTTGCAACCCAGTTTGATGTTACTTTGAATTCATTCTGAACTGTAGTTACTGCGCAATGGCGTAAAGTGGCGCCCGGTTGTCACAAGCCATTATCATTGTTTTTGTCTAGAAAAAGCTGCAAATTCTTTGGTGTAACGTCCCGAAGCGACATATGGGCTATGAGAAACGCCGTACCGGTGGGCTTGGGATTCATTTACACCATAGAGCTGTGTCAACATGTGCTGGCCACGCGCGGCCGCCGCGAACCGGATTTATTACATACATAAGTCGCAATGGTGGATAAGACACACCAACGAAAATTTCAGAAAGAAACCGTGACTTATACCCCGGAAAATATGGTATAGGTGGCTCTCCTTTTGGCACTTCTTTACTTTGACAATTGCAATACTTTGTGATGTGAAATTCGGGTGCAGCATTTAGGTGGTTTTGATCATTGAGGCAAAGAATTGGAGACATGCATGTACTTTGCAGTCACCTCTTTATTTCCACTCATTCAGCAGTTTCCAATTATGGTATTGGCCGGCACTGTTCACTGCATACCTTACCGATCTCTGAAATGGGTGAATGGACATGGTGTGCTACTGTGGCACACCGCCTTCCTTTTTGCTCTTTTGCCATATTGTCCTTCTCACTCTCTTCGCTGTCGCCATCATTCATTCTCAGTGTTCGCTCTTTTCCTGCGCTGCCCATCACCTTGTACTAGATTGAGGTGTCATTTGGGGCGTGGAGTGGGCTGGGGTATTTTGTGAGGTTTCTTAGTTTGTGATGAGGTATGGTGATCAGTGCACCCCTGGCCGCTGCTGCCCAGGGGTCGATTAATTTATCTGGATTTGTTGCCATAATCTTTCTCAATTTTATGGCATCACATTTTATTAGAATTATAGGGTTCAATGCTCCGAAACTACACCTGAGTTATGAGGTGTGCTTTGGTGGAGGACTCCGGATTAATTTTGACCACTTGCGTATCTTTAACGTGCGCCAAAATCTCAGCACACAGACGTTGTCGTTTTTCGCCACCATCTGAAAAGCGGCCAGAGTGAAACCTGCGTCCTTGGGCTGAGCAGGACAGTGCTTGCAGCCACCGTGGCGGGTACATTGTATTTTCGAAAACACTTAACTCTGGGTGTTAATTCCTTCGTTGTGGCGGAAAAATGGCTAATTTTGGGTGCTTCACAAATTCTTTTTTTTTCTCTCTCTTGAGCAACTACACAAATTTAGCATTGTTATACATGAAACTAGCTTATAGTTTGCCCTTTCAAATTTATAGCAGTTTTGTGAGAGGTACAGTTGTTCAGAGTTGTCAAACAGAAAAAAAATGCCCAAAAAAGAATGAACACAATACGAATAGGCGATTGTACTAAGCCAGAAAATATTTCAGCAACTCTGAAATATACAAGTAGTTCCTAGGTTCCTTAGCTATCATTTAATATATACATCAATCCTGCACACCTTGTTATTTCAGTTGTCTCCATCCTTTTTGGCTGGTGTGAAAAGGGGGCGTGTCCTTGTACTCAAATATCTGCCTCACCGGAACCAAAATCTAAAGATCCCACATCGTTCCTGGAGTCATCATCGCAGCTGGGATTAGAACAGTCGGCCACTGCCGAAGTCCGTGCGATGGTAGGCAGCCTTTGCGGGGTGTGTTGCGTGTAGCGGAGTCGGTCACGCCCAACTCGCAGTTCACTTGCATTGGCCTCCGCAGGTGACATGTGAACAAGCAAAACTGAAACTGAAAAAAGGAGTTGCCAATGCCACCAGATGGTGGTAGTTATCTGGAAGGTGCCATTGAGTTTTCGCTGGAGGAATGAAGTCATTGGAACTCTTGTCCGGTGGTCTGTGGCACCGTAACAAGAGTTAAATTATAGCTGGCGCTGGCTGCAACAGGAGTTAGCTGGAAACTCTTGCTGCAGCCAGCGCCGTGTACAATTTTTTCATCGCAAAAATGAGTTGTGCTTTCACTAGTTTGCTCTTCAAATGGCACATCTCTTCTGGTGCCCTGTACCAATTGCTGCATTGCACACCAATGGGCGCTAAGAGTGGCCTTCTGACGGTGCATATAAACAGGTGAGGTTCGTGTGTAGCACAATTTGCATGTCTAATCGTAAAGCTTCAAGCAGTGTTTTTGAAGCATGCTAGCAAAGGGAGTTGTGCTGCTGAGCACGAGGTCACGGGTTCGATTCCCGGCCGCGGCGGCAGCTTTTCTGATGGAGGCGGAAAGCAAAGAAGCCCGTGTGTTCGAGGTTTCGGCGCACTTTCAAGATCCCCAGGTGTTAAAAATTGATCCGGAGCCTTCCACCACAGTGCGCCTCATCGCCTGCGTTATGTCGGCGTATAAACCTGACAATCATTCAGTAGCAAAGGGAGTGTTGGAATCTAAAAACGCTGAGTAATTTGTCTCTGGCCAAACAGTGTGTTCACCAAATAGTTAACGGCATAATGTTCACATGTACATGTATGGTCTGTGGGGGGCACTGTATGCAGGTCGCCTTCACTACCCGTATTTACCACCCTAACATCAACAGCAATGGAAGCATCTGCCTGGATATTCTGCGGTCACAGTGGTCGCCTGCTCTGACAATATCCAAAGGTGAGAAGACTGGTGCTGTGCCTTCAGTTGTGCCTCGTGACTGTGGTCTTCACTAGGTGTGAGCATATGGGATGCACAGAATATTGCTTTGTGCTTTGTTCTTGAAGCAGATCAAGTGTGCTATTCTCAGCAGCCAGGCTGAGTGCAAGGTGAAAAACTTGCGTGTACATGATGTCACAACACATGCTAAGGAAACCCTAGGGTGTCTAGTCTAAATGGCACCATGGCACACCTTAGAGGTGGTGTTAACCCTCAAATTTGTATTGTTGCTGAACAGATTCTTGTTAGGTGTATGCTGGTACGTATGGAGATTTGCAGTGACAGCCATGCCAGCATGGCATCTGACCTATGGGGGCACATGGGTCTTTGAGCAAAACTTTTTTTTTTAGTTATGATGATAAAAATTGGGGGGCATATGTAGTTTTTCGTTGTGATTGTACATATAAAATTTGTTTTTGTGTAAAACGGCTATATTCACATTTATTTGTATTTTTATATGATTTTTTTATAGTCTAAAAAAACCTGCTGGAGGGATGCAGCTGAGCAAGGTGCCAGTTAACTGTGCACAAATCAGAGTGCAATAATACTAAAATTATCATTGTCTAATCTGTACTCAGTGGCTAAGACGTTGCGCTGCTGAGCAAGAGGTCACGGGTTCGATTCCCGGCCGCGGCGGCAGCTTTTCTGATGGAGGCGAAAAGCAAAAACACCCGTGTGTTCGAGATTTCGGCGCACGTGAAAGATACCCAGGTGGTCAAAATTAATCCGGAGCCCTCCACTACGGCGTACCTCATCGCTTGCGTTGTGTCGGCACGTTAAACCCTACAATCAATCAATCTGTCTGGTCTGTAGCAGAAGTTACGACCATTTGAAGTTTGGCCCTGGAAGGCAAAACCTGTTTTTGATTGCCACCTTCCAAGCACAAACTTCAAACGGTCATAACTTCTGCTACAGACCAGACAGATTGATAATATTAGTCTTATTGCACTCCTTAATCTGTGCACAGTTCATTGGTACGTTGTTCATCTGCAGCCAATTTGCTTCCTCTTCGCTGCCACAATGACCTTTACTCTGTCATTGTTGCTATAAGTGTGAGCTTTCTTTTTTGGACATCACTTTGGAGGGGTGTACACTGACGTGTTATTCTCGTTCAGAGCAAAAGTTCCCACGATTACAGCAAACGGTGGAGCTTTTTCAGGCCAATCTTGGCCAATTAAATGTGCGCATGGGACGCTGGGCAGTCATCGCTAGACATGCACACACGAGAGGTACTTTTCTTGGTTTTGTTCACTGCTGGGCGGTCGGCGCAAGCCCCATGCCCACGTGCGCGTACTCGACAATTTCTTGGTATTTTTAACTGTGGACATGAAAAATTACAATTTTCTTAACAGCTTCGCTGCTAAGAATCTTAAAAGATCATGTTGTCTACTTCATCCAAGCATTTGATCTTGCTGACATGTCTATAGTATTCTGCCTAAAAGTTGCGGGAAAAGACATTGTTATGCCCAAGCCTTTTCTGTGCTGGTCTCACCAGGTGCTACTTTCAAGAGAAATCAAGCAGTGCAGCCAAAATCAACAAAACGTGTATTAAGTAATGGACATGCATGTACACTCGGCTGTCTCGACTGCAGGCACTGGGCCGGAAGGTGTTGCTCCAATAGTTCTTGCGCACCGCTCGCTTGGTCCGTTTTATTTTGTGGCTGCGTGTACATGCGAGAACATGCTTTTTGCTGGTCAAAATAACCACTCCTGTGCATGTGGCTGGTGCATCAAAGGCCTTTCACATCCTGTTCAGGGCCCCGCTGTTGGTAGCCTGTCTCATTGGAGTGAGCTGCAGTTACTGGTTGGCGCTACTGTAGACTTGCTGTAAACTTGGGCTTACTAAGCACCTTGTAAGAATGCTAAGGGTCAGACTTTGGGGTAAGAAAGCAGCAGTATGGGATTAGGGGACAAACTTGTGTGGAAGGCAGCTAAACAATGCATCGTTTGCCATCAAGCAGGGCCTGATACAGCTTTGGAAGGTGGGGTCCTCTAGGTAATACAAGGTCCCCTCAAGTGGAACTTTGCCAAAGCTACATTGCCCTAATATAAAAGCGAGCAAACAAGCGAAGGTGGTGTTGCCATTATTTTCTTGTCCCCGTTTTGTGCAGTGCTGCTGTCGATCTGCTCGCTGCTGTGCGACCCGAATCCGGATGACCCACTGGTTCCTGAGATAGCCAAGATCTACAAGACTGACCGAGACAAGTACAACGAGCTAGCGCGGGAGTGGACCAGGAAGTATGCCATGTGACTGCAATGAAGAAAATTCTTCTCCTGGCCTTTTTTTTTTTTTTTTTTTTTTCCTTCACATTCTGTATCCCCGAGCTGGAGGGGAATTAAAACCCTACGGTAGTGCAAAGAGAACGTCAGCCACTGCTTTGGAAGTCTGTGCTTTGTGTAAATAAAATCATCTTTTACAGTTGTCCCTTTTTATTGTGTGCCTTTTGAAAGCCCCAATTTCAGCGAACTGAAAAGGGAGGTGGCTGGGTGTTTTGTGATGTCCTTGCTGTAGGCATTTATAGACAGTTAACGAGCACTTGCCTGTTGTTGGCAGTGCAAGCACCGTAGTGCAGCCCAGCGGCCCAATTGTTCAAAAAGGGGGGCGTCGTTTCGGAACCACTGTAGCGCAATGGAAGTGTTCTTGTGCTGGGGCACCACTTTGAGAGGCAACGGAGGGGTGCAAAGCTTAGGGAGGGGGATATGCCTTTGAGATATTCATTACTAGGGGAAGCTACAGCCTTGTGGACAATTTTCGTGGCTCTCGGTGTAGGCTGGGGATGACATCCCGTACACATACTTATATGTTCCTACTAATCCATCATTCTTACTGGGAATACACCCCACCATCTCGTGCCCCATCCCTCGCCTCGACTTCCTGGGAGCTCCGGCCCACCGACTGTCTCCCCCGCCGACAGCGAACATCCAGGCTGCCCGGGAAGCTCGCTGTATAAGTTCGGTCTCTCTGAGTGGGACCAACAGCGCCCTGTCAAACCTAATGTATTTTACCACAGACCGGGTCGTCGACCGAAAAGTGCGAAAAAGCTCTGATGAAATCTCTGGACACACGGCGCGTGCGTGAAACCGGTCTTCCGTTGTCAAAACGGTTACTTCAAAATTGCGAGAAAGGAACGCTTCTAGATAAGAATACACGCATCGATCACGAATTAAGCGCAATAGCATACCTTCATCTTAGATTGTTCGTAGATGATTTTACTTAGTGCGTGAAAAATTGTCGCATGGGTTCGTTCTTCGTTTGCGATTTGGGCCTTTGACGGTCTGACGATAGATTGGGCGCACTTTCAGCGGAGTTTGCGCAAACTTTCAGCGAAAGTTTTGATGTGGGAAAGCTTTCGCGCTTCTCTCAACTTTCGTTAGGAAGGGATGGTAAATTTTTATTTGTCGCACGTAAATGCATGTTTGTTCCGATGTGACGGTGAATTCGCGGATTGCGTCCCAATTTATTGGTGACTGACATCAGCAAAAATCAGTTAATCAGCGAGCCGCAAATCGTTATGTTGTCCGTGATAGGTTATTCACTTTGTACAGCACAAACGGCGAGAAAGGAACACGCAAAGGAGCTTTTGCTAGGCGTCCCGTCGCTCAGCGTCGTCTGCTGAAAATCGCAGACGACTGCCTGTGCTCGATGCAGATGCCGCGTGTTCTGTCGTCGTTTGCAGTCGTTAGCAGCAGATCAAAGAGTAGGCCTGCTGCCAATGGATGCGCACCCTGCGTAATAAGAAACTTTTGCTACGCAACCAGAGGCGAACGCAACTAGTAATCTGCAACGCTAGCTGAACCTACAGTGGCTGAACGAACGCTACGGCGGCAGCGGTGCCGCCATTACATCGCTGTGGTGGCTGTGGGTTTGTGGGCCTGTCGGCACTGTCGGTTTAGAAACGCCAGCGCCTACTTTGTTGCAAGTTTCACACCAGTAAAAATATTTTTATATCTGTTTGATGCATACTTTTTGGTTAAAATTTACACTAAACATTTTTGGTGTACTTAGTATTGTTCTCCGCTAGGTGAACTCGAAAATTTCAAAAAGTTCGCTTGGCGGCACAATCCAACGGCTTTTCCGTGCTCGTCTGCGTTCGTCTGTGGCAAGGTTCTCGCGCCTTTTCTGTGATTAGCTGTTTCGTTTCGCTGCAAAACGCGTCGAACTAAAAATAGCGCGTTGAAATGTGACTGCTGCATGTACAGCAGTAATTTCAAACTAGATGCGGCTTGTAGCGTTTTAAAGAAGCGAAATGTCGGACGACATTGGGTGGTAAGTGTTGCGTCGCTTGTGAATATTTCAAAAGTGAAGCTGTGTGAGATGTCCAGTGTGCGTAAAAAAAAAAAACAAAAAAAAAAACACGTGTGCTGTCGCGCACTGCGCGCCTCGTGGTTTAACTTCAACAAATTTCAGTGCTCAAAAACTTTGGAGGCTATTAGGTAAGCTGGTACCATCACAACGGGATCTGGCGTACAGTTTTCCACTTTGCTTCTTGCATGCCTGTATGCCAGGATATTGTGACAGATAAGTGAGTTGAAGGACTTTAGCGTACTTAGTCTAGCTGCTATCATCATAACAGCTAGACGAGCACAAAAAAAAAAAAAAAACGTGATTTGTCCACCCCGACCGGCCAAAAATTGTTTTTTTTTTTTTGCATTTCGTACTTGCATGCTTGCGAAGTTCACAAGCTTGTCGGAATCTTTTCTACACCATTGAAAGACATTGAAAAAGGAGCACGTGATCTTAGTAATAGATTCCTATACCTTAGTATATGGCCCCGCCCCCTCAGCGACCCCGATGTTTCCAAGAGGTTGAAAGAGGGAGAGGTGGTCTTGGTAATTATATCATATGCCTTAGTATACGGCCCCGCCCCCTCACTGACCCGGGTCAGAAGGGGTCAGCAGCCCCTTCAACCCAGGGTAGGGTGCCCGAATACATAAAGCCCCTCCGTACTTCATTGTCAACACCCTAGCCTGAACGGCGGCAAAAGACGAGGGACGCCGCTGCGAACGGAAGAAACCCAGCACTTGTTTGTTGCTGCTGATGTCTGCTAGACGTTTTTGTACTTGTTCAGTTTTTTGTGTTCTGGCATTAGTCTCCAAGTAGATTTGTCTCCCAGTGTTAAGGTGAACTGTTTCTTCCTTGCATAGGCGCACGGGCAAGCCTGTCCTCAATGGCAAGGTTCCCCGACGAGACACTGATGGCTGCGAGCTGTTCACCGACTACTTCACCGTTACCGGTACCGCTGTCTTTGTCTCACTCAAGTGCACGATGCATTGACTTTTGCTGCCGTTACTGCTTGGCCAGCCCCTTTTTTAGGGGAGGAGGATATGAGTGGGACGGTTGCCCTTCTCTTGAAATCCTGCCAGGTTGTTTCTTATAGGGGATTCAAAACTAAAACTCCAATGCAGCGTTCAGTGAATGCCTATGCTTTGCACCACAAGGTCAGCAGGATGTACTGTATTGATCGTGAACATAAGATTGTGGCGCTACTATCTCAACAGCCTGACAATGCCCTAAAGAGTGTAAAAAAATTTAGTATGCGGGCAGTGGGAGATCTTGTCGCATAAGTTCTGTGCATGCACAGAGCTTATGCACAGAGCTTATGCGCAGCATTACTTGGGTGCTAATATAGTGCCCGATGCGACGTTCCCCTGCATCCAGGCTCAGTAAGGTCGACATTGTACCATGCTTTGTTTCCTTTTGTATTTCCATATTCACAGTTCAAAACATGCATTGTTGCTCACTTGAAAACGTCGGGAATGTCAACTTAATCTGCAAAACCTTCATCAGAGAACTTGTTGGCTCTGGCTTATACAGGACAGAGATTGTGGAACATTCTAAAGCAGTGGGATGGCTTAAGTTATGCAAGCGTAACTCTGAAAATACTTCAGGAGGTGTTTTGCCTTCGGTGTTGCTGTGTACTAAACAATGCACTGTTGCTACCAGTGGAAGTATGCATTGGCTGTATACTTTTCTTTTTAGTGACTGTGTACTCCTAGTGATGACTTATGGCTCAGAAACTTGGCGACTCACTAAAAAAAATGATTGGATGGGTTGGTACACTATGCCTGGTAACAGCAGCAGTCATGTTTGCGCTGTTACCAGGCGTAACTCACTAAAAACCTTGAAAGAAAACAGGTGACTCCAACAAGCCACGGAAAGAATAAATTAGGAGAAATGCTTAAAGATAAGAAACAAGCATCTGGGATTTGGGAGCAAGCGTGGGTGTACGATATCCTACCTTAAATTAAGAGGATGAAGTGAAGTGGGGCTGGGAACGTAATGTGGAGAACTGGACAACCCCCCGCACGGGGCACCTTCAGCAATCTTGGTGATGGTACTGGCGATACCGCAGACCCCGAGCCCCCATACTCTTGCTGTAATCTACCGTGGCTACGAGTTGTAAGGTGAAGGGCAGAAACACGAACAGTGGCCGTCGGAGCCCAGGTCAAGCTCCGGCGGATGGACTCCCTGTCTTTCTATCAGGCAGGGAGCTCCGGGACCTCTTCAGCTATCAGGGTAAGGCTGACGAAGAAAGTTCCCTCGTCTCCCTGCTTTTTCCTATGCCGTATGGTAAATTGAAAACCCCCCTCCAACCATGATCGGACCCTGAAATGGGTCCGCACCGAAGCATCTTTACCACCTCTTCCTTCCATCAACCCCCCGAAACCCGACAACTACCCCCGCTTTTTGATAGTTGAATCTGTTGACAAATCCAAGCCTCTTTCTTCAAAATCAGTATTCCTTGTATCCATATTTCTTGAAGCTATCCTTGGCAAGAGATACAATGCTTAAAAACTAAGAACTGGTGAGATCTTAGTTGAGGTCAACACACAGCAGGAATCCACAACTGGATATCAGAGTCACACCCCACCACAGCCTCAACAGCTCCCAGGGTGTAATATCTGAGCCAGACCTCCTAACCGAGACAGAGACCGATCTGCTCGAAGGTCTAAAAGATCAAGGCGTGACAGCAGTAAGGCGCATCGTCATTAGGAGAGAAAAGAAAGAAATAGCCACCAAACACCTGATACTGACTTTTGACCGCTGCACACTGCCCGAGCATGTCAACGCAGGTTTCATTCGTTGTTCTGTCCGGCTGTACATCCCGAACCCGCGACGCTGTTTTAAGTGCCAGCGGTTCCGGCATGGTACCAACTCCTGTCGCGGCAGAACAACATGTGCCAAATGCGCCCAGCATGATCATCTCTCCGACAACTGCATTGCAACCAGCTTCACCTGCCTGAATTGCCAGGGTCCACACGCAGCATACTCCTGCGCTTGTGAAAAGTTTCAGGTAGAGAAAAAAATCATTAACGTAAAGGTAACAGAAAACATCACCTTCCCAGAGGCGCGAAAGAGGTTCGCCTCTTTCCCCCTGGGGAGGTACGCCGACGCAGCTCACCGGGGGGCGGAGCAGCGTCTGATTTCGGGGGGGACCCAGTACCGAGAGACGGACTTGGTCCCCCCCCCCCCCCCCATGGGTTGCCTCGGGCAGCCCAACCAGCCTCCGCACCGCTCACTGAGCCAGCAGCGGCTGTGGTGGCATCCATGTCCGGTAGGGATGTTGCTGCACCCACTGTTTCCTCCTCTCCACCGGCCCGAAGCACACGCGAGGGCCCGAAGGAGATGGAGACGGAGGAAACCGCAGTAGTTCCCACCCCCGCCACACCACCTCTGCCACCCGGGGCGCTCGTGACGCCCTCGGCGGTCGCGGCTCCAACAAAGGGCACTGGGCCTTCAAGGACAGGAAGGACAGGGTTGGCTGCGCACACTCTTCTGGCGGTGTGGCCATAATCGCCCGCAAATCCTTAGCATGCCCCCCTGTCACCTTGAACACCGTCCTTGTGGCTGTAGCCATCGGCACAATAATATTCAGTAGGTTGATAACGGCATGCTCCATTTACATTCCCCCTGATCTTGCACTTTCGAGCTCTGACTTTGAGGCGCTGGTCGACCAGCTGCCCGAACCATGCATCCTAACAGGCGACCTTAAAGGAGCCATGAAGAGAAAATGCAAGTTGGTTTTATTCGAAAGATTTCGTGTTTTATAGTGCCCCCAGCGCTTGTCCGGATACAAACGGTGCTTTATTCACTGAGAAATTAAACAATTTAGGTTAAAATTTTCATTTTCCCGCTCAATCGTGCGTTTTCGTGGTCCCAAGTGACATCACTGAAACCGACCGCTCTGCAGCCTAGAATACCTTTATTCACGCATCCGCCGTACAGGGTAGAGACACGTATACGCTGGCGCCGACATTTTTGGTTGCTCGCTCGCCGCCGAAGCAAGTCATTGTGTCAAAACCGCGCTAAAATTATCGCCGCAACGCGGTTTACTGAAGAAGTTTGAATCATATTGTCTGTTTCGCGTTGCTAGGTCTCGTGGGAAACGAAAAGAATAACGCGCTGAGCCCGTTGGCCCAATTGCGGCGGCACGGGACCGTTCGAAGGTTGTCTCCACCCTGTACAGCGGTGTTGGTTTGTTCCCGCGTTTCTTTACGTTCCGTAGCCTAGATGGCGCCACCATACCGTGGCAAGCGTTTGGTTTGTTTTTGCCCGCATTTAAACCTGGCTTGTTTTTGTTCTGGGAGAAAATATTCGTTCCCTGAAACAGTGCTCGCTCGACAAATGGGGTCACGTAAGACACCGTTGCTTGCGTCAATCGGCCAGTGTCGTCTGAGACAACCCCAAGCCCCGTAGTGCTGTGCAGCGAAACCAGGCATGCTGTGCGCAGTACGAACAGCAGAACGCATCAGTACTTCTATGTTTACATGTGCTTTCGTAACTTCCACGGTTTGTCCCATCATTCTTATTGCTTTGTAAAGAATGTGCCCTAAATTTAAGCGCAAATCGCTCGTTCGTCTAGTTTGTAAGTTCTACCTAATTTGCGTCTGCTTCTGCCAGCCTCCGCCAATTGCAGAGCTTAGCCCATGTGACGACATAGGTTCTGTTGCGGGAAATGAGCTGGTGGGTCGCATGACCATTCCCGTTTTTCCTAATTATGTAGCTTATTTGAGCGAAGTTTACGTTAAAAGTGGTGTCAGTATGATTCTAACGAGACAATCTTTTGAATGAACCAAACTTGTGTTTTCTCTTCATGGCTCCTTTAATGCACACAATTCTCTTTGGGGCTCTTCTCGCACGGATGCCCGAGGCCGCCTGATAGAGAAGTTTTTAACATCCTCTGGAGCATGCCTTTTCAACAAGAAACAGCCTACATACCATAACATAGAACACAACACATACTCATATCTTGATTTGGCTGTTGACTCCGCAGTTCTCTTTCCTTGGGGCGTGGTTACGGACCCATATGGTAATGACCACTTTCCCACCTCACTAACATGTATCGGTAAAGGCCCATGCAGTCCATCTTCCCAAAACAGGTTCAATGAAGCAAGAGCTAACTGGAACACATGTACAGAGACATCCAAAGTGCACTACACATTGAAGAAGCTACCCAACTCCTCACGGCGCACATCCTCGCCGCCGCCGAAAAGTCCATTCCCCACGCCTCTGGTGCCCCGCGCAACCAGAGGAGGCCGTGGTGGAATGAAGACTGTAGGCGGGCGCGAGAGGCCCAGAGCAAGGGGTGGGGTATCCTTCGGGTACCGTATTTTCCGGTCTATAAGTCGCACTTTTGTATAAGTCGCACCCCCTCAAAACTGCAGTTTAAAAAAAAAAACATATAAGTCGCACCGGTTTATAAGACGCACCGGCATACAAAACGCACTCAATCAGGTAAACTCATAGAAGACCAGTCCGTCAGAAAGTGTGGAGAAAGTAGGTAATTGCAGCGGCCGCCGCCTCTGAACGCAACCCCCAGTAAGCAGTACTCGACACGTGCATCTACCATCCAAAGTCTAGACAGAACTAACTTCTCAAAAATGGTTTAATGATACACACAGAAGGCACGTACTTACAGACAGTGTTTAGGCAAAACCATCCAAACCTTCTTCCTCCAACTCGCCAACAAATAATTCATTCATTTAGACCATAGAGCTGTATCTCAACACGCGCTGACCTCACGCAGCACAAAGGCACATTTTCGAGCGCGGACGACGCACGGCCACCATGTACCAAATTTATTCCATACATAGGTTGCACCGGTAGATAAGACGCACCAACAAAAATTTCAAAAAAAAACGCGACTTATACACCGGAAAATACGGTAACCTCATTTTGTTCAAACGGGCCAGGGCGTTAGGAAAACGTGTGCGTTGTGAGGCAAAATGAGAGAGATGGCGTTCCTTCATAACATCAATAAACTCCCGCACAGACACACGAAAAGTATGGACAAGAATACCCAAACTCAAAGGACAACATACACACAGCCTGCCTCTGGTCAGCACAACAGGGGACACACTCGAAGACCAGGCTGACACACTCGCACAACACTTCCAAGACGTGTCCAGTTCAGCACACTACACAAACACTCATGAAACACAAACAAACGATCGAAAAGAAGCCTATACTAGATAACAATAGGTCAACATCTTCTTATAACTCACAGTTTTCACTGCATGAGCTGAGGGCTGCTTTAAGCTTGTGTAAACCCTCAGCTCCAGGCCCAGACATCACATATACAATGATACAACACCTACACGCAAACACACTTGAAGCACTTCTACATCTATATAATAAAATGTGGCTTTTGGGGCACATCCCATATTCTTGGAAGGAGGCCATAGTAGTGGCTTTCTTGAAGGAGGAAAAGGACCCGTCGTCCCCCTCAAGTTACCGTCCTATAGCCCTGACGAGCTGCCTGTACATGCTTCTAGAGAAGATGATAAATCGCAGGCTCGTGTACTTCCTCGAGTACAACGGTCTTCTCGAGAGCTGCCAGGCAGGCTTCAGGGCGGGGCGATCCACGAACGATCAACTCGTATTTCTTGAATCATATATAAAGGATGCCTTCGTGCATAAACAGTATTGCGTAACTGTGTTTTTCGACCTCGAGAAGGCCTACAACACCGCTTGGCGTTATGGGATCCTTAGTGACATCAAATCATTCGGTGTCTCGGGTAACATGTTAAACACTCTTGTTAGTTACTTGTCGGAAAGAACATTTCCAGTAAGAGTTGGTTGTGCACTCTCAAAGGTTTACGTGCAAGAAAATGGCGTGCTGCAAGGTGGCGTGTTGAGCTGCACCCTCTTCATAGTTAAGATGAACTGTCTTGGAAAGGCATTGCCACCTACAATCTCTTATTCCATGTATGTAGACGACGTCCAGATATCTTATAAATCATGTAATATGTCCATCTGCGAACGTCAAGTCCAGCTTGGTGTCAAAAAACTTTCCAGCTGGGCTGACAAGAATGGTTTTAAAATTAATCCCGGAAAGAGCTCCTGCGTTGTGTTCTCCAGGAAGCGTGGGGTCCACCCGGACCCAGACATCACTCTTGAGAACGTGCAGATTCCTGTGAACAAGGAGCCTTAGGTGTTGTGTTTGACCACAAACTCACATTCATTCCCCACGTCAAGGAACTCAAACATAAATGTCTCAAAAAAATGAATATCCTTAAGGTTCTCTCCCACCAATCCTATAGTTCTGACAAAGAACTCCTGCTGCGCTTGTATACTGCTTTGGTTGGGTCTCGTTTGGACTATGGCAGTGTGGTGTATGGGTCGGCGACTAAGGCAGCGTTGCGAATGCTTGACCCAGTGTTACACTTGGGGCTTCGTCTTGCGTCGGGTGCACGGGTCGGGTGCTTTTCGCACTAGTCCGGTACAAAGTCTGTATGTCGAGTGTAACAAGTGGAGCCTTGAGAACCAACGGACGTACATGGACTTTCTTTATGCTTTTAAAATTTCATCGCTGAATAACCATCCTTTTTATCCAGTCTTTAACAATACATCCACATCTCTGCTGTTTGTAAATCGCCCATCCGTTACTCTGCCCTTTTCACTTAGAGTGAGAAGCAACCTTGGATCTCAGCACTTTGGTTTTAGATGTGTACAGATCATCTTTTACAGACATTTTACCTCCTTGGAAAGTTCGCCCTGTGTCCTGCGACCTTTCTTTCATGAAACTTGACAAAAATCGGGTACCACGAGCTGCAGTACTGCAGCACTTTCTGTCTCTGCAGTTTAAATACCCATGTGCAGAATTCTATAGTGACGCTTCTAAAACCTCCACTATGGTGTCCTGCGCTGCTCATGGTCCGAATTTCAATGCAACCAGAACCATGAGCGTACACACAACCATTTTTTCAGCAGAAACATATGGAATTTTACTCATCGTACAGCACATTCTTGAAAATCAAATTCCCAATTCCGTCATCTATACAGATTCCTTGAGTGTTGTTCGTGCACTATCATCGCACAAGCCCCCCCAAAACCACATAGTTAATCTTGTATTCAACACTATCATGTCTGTGTATGCGCAAAAGCATGAGTTGCTCCTCTGCTGGGTCCCAGGACACGCTGGGATCGGTGGGAACGAGTTGGCAGACAAAAGGGCCGCTGCTGCTGCGCAGACATAACCACCATACCATATTCAGACCTCAAGCCACACATAAGACAACACTTGCGTAGAACATGGCAAACACACTGGAGTGAGCAGACAGATAACAAGTTACACGTTATAAAACCACGCTTGGGACCATACACCACTGACACACGCAACAGACACACGGAAGTCGCCTTGGCTAGGCTACGGATAGGGCACACCCATGCAACGCACTCGTATCTGCTCACAGGATCGTCAAGACCCCAGTGCAGGATATGCGGAGAGGCCCTATCCGTAGTTCACATACTCATACCGTAGTTCACATACCCGCGAGCACAAGGTCGTGGGTTCGATTCTTGGCCTTAGCGGCCGCTTTTCTGATGGAGGCGAAAAGCAAATACGCCCGTGTGTACGAGATTTCGGTGCACGTTAAAGATACCCAGGTGGTCAAAATTAATCCGGAGCCCTACACTACGGCACGCCTTATCGCCTGCGTTGCGTCGGCGTGTTAAACCCCACAATCAATCAACTTCACACAACGCGACGCAAACACTTCCCACAACGATACAGACTACACGTCCCTCTACACCTAGCGTTTTTCTTGTCTGACGATCCCATGTTTCCTATCAAGTGTGTTTTTAAATATTTAGAAGTTAAATTTTTAGACCTCCTTTCGTACCACGCATGATCACTCCCTGGCCCTATACACCATCCATGCTCATTGTCGTTTTCTGATTTTACTTCTGTTTTTTCTGTCTTAGTGTTTAAGATTTCACCTCTCATATATAACCATTGTTTTGGCACTCTTTGCCCCAGTTGGCCTTGCGCCATTAACATCCAACCATCCTCATCATCAGAACCGGACAACCGGTGGGGCACAGTGGCGTAACTAAGGTGGGGCAGGGGGGTCAAGTGCCCCGGGCGCCACTTGGGAGGGGGCGCCGAACCGAGTCTGCTCAACTTGTGCCCAAGGGGGAAAAAATGGCAGCGGGGCCATTTTTCAGTAGCAGGGCGACGCAGCTGGAGAAGTCACTGTTGGAGAGAGTTCTTGTTTGGGTTTATTGGTACGGCATTGTAACACAAGGATAGCGCTGCGGAAGGCGAGGACGATGAGGGGACCCACAAGAGGCGCAAGGCGCCCCCTGTATCCCTCGGCAAAGCGCCCCGGGAGTGTCCCCCCTCTCTTCGTCCTTGCCTTCCGCAGCACTATCCTTGTGTTACAATGCCGCTGTTCAATCAGTTAAACTGTTCTCCTCTTCAGGAAGCGCCGTACACATATATGAATAATTAGGTATGCCCGGATGAGGGGGTTTGAAGGGCAACGCGGGATGATATCCAATGCGCTTGTGTGCGTGCTGCATGCATGTGTTTTCATGTGTTCTCGTTTGTATTCTAGCAGCGGCAAGAGGGGGGGGGGGGGGTGCTTAGAATTTGCGCCCTTATATTTCGATTAGCCCTTTGCAGGCATTCTTACAAGGCGAGGTGAACAACGTGCAGGGAATTGTAGAGATCCTGGTATCTAAAAGTCGCGGTGCCTATTGTTATCAAGTAAGATGATGATGTTTGGAGTTTAATGGCGCAAGGCCGACTAAGGGCAAAGAGCGCCAAACAATCAAGTAAGAGTCGAAAACGTAGTGCAAGGGTCAAAGCGGTAATGCCAGTCAGTAGGTACCTTGAAGACATACTTGAAGTTTTCCAGTTTATGGCAAGTAACGACAAAGAAACGAGTGAAACCAGAAGTGAACGCACACTAGCTAGTGCACCAGCGGATGTGAAGTTATGATTTTTTTTATTTAGCTCGGCTTTTGGAACAAGATACTGGTTCAAATAGATCGTATTTGGAGGCTGCAAGACTCAAAAATGAAGTTTTACGAGGTTGCTTCAGACATTAACGCTTTTAGAGAACAGTTTCATGACGAAAGAGAAGCGCTGGTGAGTGAGCCACTCGATGAAGGGCTTGGTCTCTGTTAGTCGAGGCATGTCAATATGTGAAAGGCGTTCGAGGCGGGGGGGGGGGGGGAAAAACAAAAAAAAAAAAACAGATGACTGGTGAAAAGTCGAAAGCAGAAGCGTGAACGCCTAGGAAGAATATACAAAGGGCCATGAAATCGACACTCGACCGTCGTCATTCTGAAATAGACGAGAGGTTTACTCGCCTGCAGGATACCGATGCCAAGTTTTGCTTTCTCCTGGACAAAAACAAGCTGTGCTACGCTGACGACGAGAACAAGTACAAATTATTACACCTTTGGCGAGTTTTATCGTTCCGACGGTAGCGCGCAGGACCTCTATGAAGAGACTTTAGATTGCTCACTGCTGTTTTCACGTGTTGACCGGAGATTATCAAAACCTGAACAACCTCTGAAATTTATTGTACAGTATGGGAATGATAACGTATTTCCCAACCTTCGCGTCGCGATTGAGATGAAGTTAGTCATATCCGTTTTCATCGCTGGCTATCAAGAGACCTTCAGCAAGCTAAAATTAACTTTCCATTTTGCGGGCCACAAGGGCCCACGACAGACTTTCTTATGTTGCTCTGCTGAGTGCGGAAAGAGAAGAAACTACAAAAACAAGCTTTGATGACATTATTGAACAGTTTTCGTTATCGAAAGCAAGAAAAGTAGTGCTCTAGTTTTTACGGAATCCGTAGTGTATAGTATTTTTCATATTATTAATTTTTCATATTTCATGTTAATAATAACCAACTGATCTAATTAAAGCATTTCAAACTCAAAGAATGCGTTTCTCGACAACTTTTTCACGATGAACATCAACACTGGCATCTCAAGAGGCAATGATATTCTACCAGGAGACAACAGTGATTGCAGGAACGAGTTTTTGAATGCATCATTAGCATTGATAACAAAATATGCGCATTGTATGCAGATTTGAAGTATGTCTGAGCAATCCGTTTAACGGTAAGGCAGCGAAAAATGATAACAATTCTGTGTAAATGCGTACTTGCTCGTTTTCTTCTGTGTGCTTGTACATAATTTATGAGCATCGCCTTATACGTGTCATGCGACACCAGAACAGCTGACCAGCAAGCTCCATTTCTTCTTTCACTTTTTTTTCTACGCAGTGTCTAGAGTTAACTCCGAGAGAACCCAAAATTGAAGACAAAAGTTTTTTTCCTACGAAACTTTTAGCCATTGTCTACAGTTACGTCAGACGGAACCCAAGATTGCAAATTAAAGTCACACTCGACGTAACTTCACTCAATGATTTGAGTATACGTCCGGCGTAGCCAGGCATTTCACAGTGAAAAATCAGAGTGCGAAATACAAATTAAAACGAACACATCGGTCGTATGGAACACTACGTTGGCGACCCGGAATATCACAAAGGAGCAGAGGACGCCGCACCTTGTTGTCGGCACCCGATAAAAAGGGAGGGGCGGCAGTGTCGTTGCATTACCTCCTAGGCAGTAATGGTTGTACACCTTTCTCTCAAACAGGAGTGGCAGCTCTTTCCTCTTTCCTTCCAAAGTTTAAAACGAGTTCCCGCTGCAAGTTCATTGCCAAAGGAACGCGTTCCAGTTACATTTCCAACATTGAAACATGTCGCTACATTAGCTTTACATTTGATTTTTCTTAATTAAAATGTACTGTCAGATAATCGTGAGGTGAAATAAAGTGAGCAATTTAAAATTCACATAGAACTACGTATATTATATGAATATAAACACCGCCGGAAGCAGATTATCTGGTGACAAAAGAACCAAAACAAACGTGCCCAAATGAATGTTTTGAGGGAGCACCCGACATACTCCAGACATGTCCAACTGCAACTTCCTACGCGGCAGACCGGCATGCCGGCATGGGGGAAGGAAACTACAGGAGGGACCGTAACGGGAAAACTTGGAAGCCTACCCAGCTCCCTGTTCTGTGGCCTAGTCATAAAATTCAACGGGGAACTCACGAAAAAAAAAAAACGCAATATAGTCAAGTGGCAGGCAAGCGGTGGTAGTTTTTTGCGCCTCACGCGGTCGCCAATCCTACGTGTATATTATGAGCCACATACGTGCGTGCGACTTCAATGCCGTGTGCGACGTGCGCTGCGCGGCTTGTAAATTTGAGACGCGCAGATGAACATGCCGACCAAGTGGTCGTAAGCACCTGTCCAATACTTTCGCACCGCGCCTTGGCCATAAAGTGTTTTGCGCCGACGCGTTCTAAAGTCAATAATGACAGAGGAGGACATCCGGGCCTTTTATATTGATTTGATTTGATTTCTTAAAACATACCACACTTGTATAGATTGTTCAATAGCCACTGGACGCAATAGCGACCTGTTTCTGCTCAGGTCATCTTCTAAGTAACTAACCTTCGATTGCCAAGACCGCAGGCAGTCCTGAACTCACCGCAGTCTGTCCCGGCTGCAATCCGGCATTCGTTTTTCACATATATTCCTATATCGCGATTTAAAGTAAAGGGGCACCAATGCACGTGTCTCATTTGCATTTTCACCTGCCGTTGACACAAGGCCGTGTGCACCAGGTGCAGCCAGGTCCGGCTCGCTGCGGGGTTATTCTTCTGCCTTTGACCTTCAAAGAAGCGCGTTCCGTGGAAGGGTGGATAAATTTGGCAGCCTATAGGAAGAGAAACACAGCAGCGGTTTGTGGCTTTTTATACTAGCTTCAGCGCCCCAAGGCCTTGGCGTCAGAAGCATTTAAATCCTATAGCTACGGCACGTTTACAGAAGGAACGCAGTTGTTCCCTCGCTGTGACTTCGTAAGCCTAACGAGTTACCATTACTGTCCCACCGGCCCTAATGGAATGGTAGCGTTCCTCCGTTCTTCCCAAAAGCTAACACCGTTCCAGGAACACCGTTATGTACAACAGTGAGGGGCACCAGCGCTGCCGACTTTCTTCATCCCCCGTCCCAGCGTGTTAGCACCAGCCGGGGCAGACAGCATTGTAGCAGCTTCCTCAAAAAAATGCGCATCAGGTTCGCCGACAAGTAGAGGAACAAATCAAAAGATCACCACATAACTACGCACTTTAATATAAAGTTTATTTTGTGCTTTACAATCTACCGCGTGCCCACCTATGTATTTTCCGTAGAGCATATACGCCAACATATAGTTTCGTACTAATATACAGATTTATTATGGAACTCTATGAACGCAAAAAATAAAGCTTGGAATGTTCGTAATTGCCGGACAAAAAATGCCTGCGAACCATTTCCTTCAAGACAACATTTCAGCTTTATACCTCACTGGCTATCGTTTTACTGACTGCATGTAAAGCGACTGCATGCGCCAGAATTAAATATGGCGTAACAACCACCCCCGTCTACCTATAATAGTTGCCGCTTTCATAAAATACATTTTTCTTTAGTTAGCCAGCTGTAATTAAATTTTTTGAGATTTGTTGTTTCCTTGAAGAATAAGAGAACCAAGGCATTCCCTCCTCTAACCCTCATCAATTATTAATTGCATTTGTTAAAAACTCTTGGCCCACGTAAACTTTGTTTTCGGCGCGAGCTGCAGACGATGAACTCAAACTCCGCTGCCCTCGACAAGAGGTTCTATTTTGTAATTCCCGACTTCTCCTTTCCTTTCATATGTTGGATACGAAAAGAAGTGTACGTGCATTTGTATAAAAAAATTTTTAAGAGAGAACTCCAATGACCCAGGTGGAATTCTAACGCACATCGCCTCATTGTACGGCTGCAAATATACGCTCCAAACCGCTCGACCAAAGGGGAATTTTTCTCATTATTGCATGAAAAACTAGTCCTAAAATCTCGCCCTATCTACGACGACAGGATGAACCGACGTAAGCGTTTCAACTATATTTACCAATTCCGCACCGGTTCGGCCGTATATCAGCAAAATTCGTGTTGTTTGCCAATTTGACGTCACGTATCGTACAACGGACCCTTGCAATAATGTTGCGTAGATTTGATTGAACCTGATGGTATTTAGTTCCGACAGCTGTAAACGTTTTTTCAGTGATTACCTTACGTCGAACGACGGTTTAATTTCATTTCGGACTGAAATTTTTACTGTGGCATACGTCGGACGTCACTTCAATTTCATTTACAGGCTGTTAAGCCGGAGGTAACTCAAAACACGTACTGGCATAAAGTTCCATCCCACATAATTTTAATTTTCAATTTTGGGTATTGGCTGAAAGTTCTGTCGGTTGTAGGTGGTGGTGGTGGTGGTGAAAAACTTTCTTCACTGAGCTCAAGGGGTAGGGAAAGGGGTGTGGTCAGCCTCCTTCGTCCAGGAGGCCGCGGGCCTGCGCTGCATCCGTGGCTCGTTGCACCAGCGCGAGTTGACGCTCCGGCGCCGAGCTGGTCAGCGCAGACTCCCACTGCTCATGGGGATGGGGATGGGATGGGGTGAGGGTGGTGGGGACAGGAGTATACTAGGTGGTAAGTTGAGAGTGGGATGTCACACTGTGGGCAATTGTAGGGGAACAGAGATGGGGAGATGTGGGACAGGATGGTGTGGTTGTAGTATGTCTCGGTTTGCAGTCGCCGGTAGATATACGCTTGATGGTTGGAAATTTAATTTTATATATTTTTTGGTTCATCAGACATAACTCTAAATAATATCCTAAAGTTCCGTAGGACATAACTATAGTTTTCAATTTTAGTTTCGGTCGGACGTACCTCTAGACACTGCGGTTTTTCTTTCCTTGCGGACAACTGGCGTATGGTACGATGCATGCATGCACTGTAGTGATCAATCAATCAAGTAAGCGCTCATTCGCTTGCCCAAAACATCCAAATGGCCGTTTTCGCACATAGATGATGGTGATGATGATATAATAATAATAATAATCCAATCATTATCATCGTGTGGGGCGCGAAAATATATTTGCCATGGGCGCCGTCCTATCTAGTTACACCACTGGTGGGCCACCAGGGTAAATAGACGAAGCCTGATAACTTGATGCAGAGATGAAATGAGGAAATTTAGTGGCAAAGAATGGATTCAGTCAGTGCAGGCATAGGCGTGCGCAGAGTTCTCAATTTGGGGGGGCAAAGTCTTACCGCTGCGCCCCCCCCCCCCCCCCCCCCCCCCCCAGAGCAACTCCCGACCTCTTCTCACTGAAGGCCTTGCGGTGCGAACGCAGTGCAAAGAGGGATGGTTATAAAATTTTTATTTCAATGTGATGGAATTGCAACACACAAAATATTTCTGAGCAGAAATTTTACTTTCATGTGTTACATCGGCAAGGCATGGGGCAAATTTGGCGCCCCCTTCAGATGATTAGGGGGGGCGGCCGCCCCCCCTGCCCCCCCTGTGCGCACGCCTATGAGTGCAGGTGCAGGACAGGCAATCATAACAGGGAACAATCCTGCCCTTTCCAACTGACTTGTCCCCATTGCAATGGGGACAAGGCAGTTGGAGAGGCCTTCATCCTGCAGTGGACATAAAACAGGCTGATGATTACAATAATCGCTAGTCCCAATTTGGGGCTGTAGCAGGGTGTGGTAAACAAAAACAGTGTTTGCCAATCGATGTTTAAACTATGCTAGTGCCTGTTGTTTTCAGTAGTAGTGCTGTCAAGGTTATTGTCTTCTATATCGTGCAGCAAAATGGATACTCAGCTTTGTTTTTTGGCAGAAAAAAGCAGAGTGAACTTAGCTTGATTGATTGATTGATTGATTGATTGATTGATTGATTGATAGTAGGGTTTAACGCGCCGACGTAACGCAGGCGATGAGGTGCGCCGTAGTGGAGGGCTCCGGACTAATTTTGACCACCTCGGGATCTTTAACGTGCGCCGAAATCTTGTACACACGGGTGTTTTAGCTTTTCGCCTCCATCAGAAAACCGGCCGCCGCGGCCGTGAACTTAGCTTGTTGTAACCGGAAAAAGTATAGTATTATCGTAACTACAAGGTTTTGATTAAATGTTATCGTTTTCAATATAAACAACAAATCGAAAGTCATTTTGCAGCAGTGTTCTTTTTATTCTTTCTTCAGAAAGAAGTTCGGCCATATCTTTGAAAGTGGACAAGCTGTCTTAACACATTTCAACGTTAATACTGCTATGAGTATCCCTGGTTACGTTTCAGCAAGTTACTAACAGTTTCACTACTGCAAGGTGAATATCTGAGCGAGAATTTAAAAAATAAACCTGATTTAGCAATTGCAGTGCCTTGATTTCAGCTTATGTGAATGTTTCAGTTAGGGTGTCGGGGCGGGACAGAAACCGGAACCGAAAAATGATATTTTTTGGCCGGAACGACAACGTAAACAAAACATTATTTATTATTTCGTTCAGGAGCTAAACCGAGAAAAGTTCATTTCGGTTTGTGGTTTGATCGGAAAGTTTGGGTATTTCAGCATTCACTCACACTTCCGTGCAGCGAGATGGAAAATTGCATTTGGTTCACTTGCATAAAATCGTCTTTTGTCTCCCTGATGCCCTCTTTCCTTCAGCGGGCTTGCTGCCTCATGAATTATTTAATTAATTCATTCATTCATTACTGCTTGCTTCCATTCTTTCTCCTTCTGTCTCATTGGTCAGTGCCTCGCCACGTGATGCCACGTGCAGCTGGCTGCGAATCAAATGTTCGCAACCGTGTTTATTTACTTGTTAATTATTACCATACCTCGATTCTCCGTGACACATTGTTGTAGGGGGTGTTATGCATGAACAAACACAAATTCAGGAACATGCATCATAATAAAGAAGAAAAAAGAAAAGGAAATGTTTGGCGTGGTTACTGTAGTGTACACAAATTGCTGCAAGCACAGCAGCACACTCAATGAAAGCAGATACTAGTCATGTTGCGCTTGTACGCAGGTCCTGCCAGAGTGCAGCAGGAGAAATTTAAGAAGGGGTAGTAACAACAGTGTCGGGCAGGGCATTCTACTCTTTAGTAGTTTTTAGAAAAAAGGACTTGAAATGCGGATGTGCAGCTTGAATATTCCCCAGTAGTCCGGATATACACATGAGGTCTACAGGCACTGATGTTAATTCGTTGCTACCTCCTCACAAACAAGGTGTTTTAAGATGAATACCTAGGAAATGCGTGCCGAAATTTTCAAGTGGCCCATTACACTAAACGTTTTAAACTTGTAACGGTAATATCCTAACTAAACACACAGCACGATTTTGAATACACTTCAATTTATTCATTAGAATTTTAGTGTTCAGGTCTCAGACGAAGACAGCATATTCAAGAATTAAGCGTACGCACGCATGCTGGTTTTTTCGCAGGCTTGGAGTGTTTGCACTTAACAAATGTACACCTTGTTAAATCTCCCGATGGGTATGCGCCACTCAGTCACCATCATCGTGTAGACCGTGTGAGTATAGTGCCTAGAAGTATATTCTAGGCACTATAATGTGAGTAAAGTTGTCAGAATATCATCAAGCTTTTTGACCCTGATGAAATTGAGCGAGATTATGCCGACGCCAGTGGTTCGTCCGTTAGGCCGACAGTGACGGCCACCGAACCGGTAGCCTTGGTGGTGAGGGCCCCAGAGGAGCAGGTCGGCCAGGGGGCGTGGCCCCGATGGAGTGTGCGGGCTGGACCTTCCAGTGCCCAGAAGAGCAACTTTTGGAGCGCTCGGGCGCTGCCAGTTGTGAAGAGCCTGTGGCAGGCTGCATCTCGATCGCCGCTGAACCGCGTCAAGCGGGGAGCGGCCTGAGAACGGGGCCGGGCTGCCAGCGATGCCCGCACCCGGGGCTGCAGGAACCGGCCGCGTGTGGTGTGGCTGCGGGGGACGGGACCGGACCGGGGACAAACGCGCAAGAGGTGGGGTTGCAGAACAAGCTGGGGCCAACAAAACAATGCCCAACTTCCCTGCTGCAGCTCTCCACGTGGGAAAGCGAAACAAGGTGCTCGGGCCAGGCTAGGGCCGAAAAGGGAACCCTAACGCTGGGGCAGCGGTTCAATAACCCGGGGTTTCGTGTGTCCAGAGCAGTATGACACTACATCTGAGGTTATCGTCAACGTATGGCAACGTAACCGGGTGAGGGTGCTAGATGGGCCACACCCTCCTCCGTGCCCTCTCCCCCAACGCCGCGTTCTCGCTTCGGAAGGCATATGGAGAAAAAAGGGGTCCTCCGCCGCACCGCACGAGACGCAAGGGAAAACCAACCATCCCCGCTCCCTCTCACGGGGAAGGCGTCAGAGGCAGAGCGCTCTGCTTACCTTCGGAGGGCTGCTGGGGTGATTACGCGCGCTTGCGCAACCGGTAGCGATGGGTGCTCGGCCGTTGGGCCGCCACCTCGCGCTTCGGCTGCATGCTTTCGCAGACTGGGAGCTGCCTCATCATCATCCCAATCATTGCTGCGCGCAATGAAAGGTTTCAGATCTGCGACGTTGACTGGACCGCGGTCCAGTCAACTGGTTTCCCTTTCGGATCTACCAGCTGATACACGAGCGGGGTGAGCGCATCCCCGACTCGGTACGGGCCCGACCACTTGGCCGACAGGGAAGCAGCGATGCCCTTGGTTGCGTCGCTCAAGACGTGGTTGCGTCTGAGGACTAGGTCACCCGCTTTGTAGCGGACCTCCCTGTGTGCCTTGTCGTACTGGGCCTTCTGTCCAGCGTGCGCTTTGCCTTTTCGTTAGAAATCGCCTGCTCCATCCTTGAGCGCGGTTGCGCCGCGTACTCACTCGGGGCCGAGAAAGCGGCGGCCGCCCCCCCCCCCCCCCTCTCCCTCCTCCTCCCCACCAGCCTGCAGAACGGTTTCCAGTGGGTTGGGCAGCTCTCTCCCGAAAGTGAGAAATGCATGCGTGAACCCAGTCGAGCGGTTAACGGTTGTACGCAAAGCGAAGCTCAGCTCGGGCAGATAGGCATCCCAGCCCCGGTGCTGTTCGGCAAACGCCGCTAGCATGTGCTTCACGTTCCGATTCAACCGCACGGTGGGGTTGGCTTGTGGGTGATACGTCGTCGTCTTTCGGTGCTTAATGCCCAGGGCCGCACAGGCTTCGACGAACACCTTAGCCGTGAAATAGGACGCGTTGTCGGTTATCAACTCGGCGGGGTAGCCAAACCGAGTGAATACTTCCGACAACTTGTCCTATATTGCGCGTGCCGTTAGTTTACGCAGGGGAAACAATTCGCCCCATTTCGTAAAGTGGTCTGTGACGGCTAAGAGATACATATGACCTCTGCTGGACCTAGGAAAGGGGCCCATCACGTCACAGGCCGCGATCTGCCAGGGGTACTGGCTGTTGATCGACTGCATGAGGACTGGGGCTTTGCCACCCCTGGACTTCACGCTTTGGCACACGCGACATGAGCGGGCAAAGTGGAGAGCGTCCCATTTCATGCCTGGCCAGGTCACGGAGTTGCACAACTTAAAATAAGTCTTTGGGCTACACGCGTGACCGGCCACCCCAGAGTCATTGAAATAGCTCAGAGTAGCTCTTCGCAGACTGCGCGGGATAACCACCTTGAAGGGGTCAGAGGCCTCCTCCGATGGGATGTATCGCAACAGGAGTCCCTCCGCATCAAGCAGATACGCATCCAACGCACCAGCAGAAGTACCAGCTGCATTGTGCTCGGCGCCGACAGCAATACCAGCTGTTACCGGACGCCCGATGGCCGCGCCACCTTGCTCCATCTCAGAGCACGGCTCTTCCCTGAGCCCGTCAGTGATTGACCGACAAAATGGATCGTTCTGCTGAGCTTCGAAGGCTCTTCTCTGCTGAACGCAATACTGGATGAGTAGACAGGGGCTACCAGGTATGCGGAATCGCCCGGGTTTTGCTGCAAAACGGCAGCCGTCCCTTCGGGGCTGGTTTCGTTTGAGCGGTCGGCGCAAAAAGCTCCGTGCTCGCACGCGTGCGTTGCTTCGGAAGTATGTGGAGCAGAAACGGGGGCTCGTGACAGAGCGTCCGCCACCACGTTCGTGCTTCCCTACCGGTAGCGCACAGTGAAGTTGTAGCGCTGCAGCGTCAGAGCCCAGCGGGCCAGGCGCGGCCAGACGGCTCGCCCAGGCGCTTCAGCCAGGTTAGTGCCATATGGTCCGTCTCCACCACAAGTCGAACTTGCGCAGAGCGAAAACTATCGCGAGACACTCCCTTTCCGTCACGGAGTAGTTTCGCTCTGCGGGTGTCAGCGACCGGCTGACAAAGGCGACCGGCCGAAGAACACCTCCATGCTCCTGCAGCAGCACCGCGCCCAAACCGAGATCGCTCGCATCAGACTGGCCGGGCGTTGCGAGCTGCCATCGGGAGCTATCGAAGCATCGAAAGAGGCAAAGGTGAAATCGAGAAGAGAGAGAGAGAGAGAGAGAGAGAGAGAGAGAGAGAGAGAGAGAGAGAGAGAGAGAGAGAGAGAGAGAGAGAGAGAGAGAGAGATGGGGGGGGAGGGGGGTGTTAGAGGCAGGAGAAATCACGAACTCTTTGTTCAGGTCGGGCAGCCGCAGCTCGGCTGTGTCAACGAGAGCTTTAATGAGGGTGCGAACGGCCTCCTCCTGCTCCTGACCCCAGCTCTAGCGAGCATTTTTCCTCAACAGTGCGGTCAAAGGCGCCTGCAGAGCCGCGCAATTGGGGATTGTGGGCTAACGTACGGGATAGCAGAGGGCCCCGGCTAGCTTCGCTAGAGAACGCTACGCGCCGTACACTAGCCCGGCGGAATCCGAAGACTCACGCACGGGTTCGGGTACTCCCCTGCGGTAGACAGGCTCCGGCAATCCAAAGTGAGGCTTTATTGCCTGGCATATACAGGGCATATACCAGACAACACGACTATCGCTCGCGGGGAGACAGTGGCTCCTGTCGCTCGCTCAAGCCGCTGGACTCAGACCTCGATATCCGTCGTCACGGCCGCGGGAGCAGGGGAGGCATCCCGTGGCGACCGATCAGGGCAGAATCTCTCGGCAGAGTCCGTGGAGCCAACTGGGTTCACCGTCATCCGGGCATTCGGCGTAGGCACTGCCGAGCCAACCGACTCCGACCAAATGGCCCAGTCGACTCCCGGCGGAGTGCTCGTTCGTCCCACAGGTCAGCTCGGAGGGGGGAGGTCTTCCCCAGGTCAGGGGGAGGGTGGCGCAAAGGAAGGTGACAAACTGGTCCTCCTTCCCTCGCGCCCTCGCGCACACGTTCGCGGCGAGCCGGTTCGGCGCGTCGCGCGGGGTCATGAAGAGGTCACGACTGACGTGACGCGCCGGCTGCCCAAAATGGCGGCTCCCAGCCCGCGAAAACATGTGCAGGCGAGGCGTAGGGAAACAAGGGTGCCCACAGGATAAACTGCCTGTAGTAGTTTACCATTCCCAAAAAGCGTCTCAATGCCTTGATGTCTGTCGGCGAGGGATACTCGAGCAAAGCTCGGACCTTTTCCTCGCACGGCAAGACGCGACCACTGTGTCGATGGTGGAGCCCAGCAAAGAGACGCGAGTCTCCGCAATCTGAGCTTTCTTTGGGTTGAGGGTAATACCCGAATCCTGCAAACTAGTGAGAACATCCTCCAGATGTCAAATGTGTTCCTCAAAGGTGCGAGAATACACGACAATGTCGTCGAGGTACGCCATGGCATGTCGCCACTTTGCCTCCCCGAGAACACGATCGATCAACCTCTGAAACGTAGCTGCAGCCCCAGAACAACCGAAAGGCATTCGAGTGAACTCAAACAGCCCGCGGTGGCAAGTGAACGCAGTTTTGGCTACGTCACCCGCACTCATCTGTACCTGCAGGTACCCGCGACTAGCGTCTAGGATGGTAAAGTAACGAGAACCATAGGCTAGCCGCGATAGAGTCAATACTCAGCATGGGATAGGCGTCCTTCCGAGTAAGCTCATTCAGCCTGCGATAGTCAACACAAAGACGGAAGGTGCCATCTTTCTTTTCGACTAGCACGATTGGGAACCCCCATGGACTGTCGGAGCGCTGGATTGCACCAGTCTCGAGCAACTCATCCACTGCGAGGTCGATTGCTCTCCTTTTGGCCTCACTGACCGGCCGAGGATTGCATTTCCAGGGCAGTGCATCACCAGTATCAATCCGATGCTGTCCTAAGTCCGTACAACCCGGTTTCTCGGTGAACATGGCGCTGAACCGATTCAACAACGCCAATATGCACGCCTGTACACGTTCCGACAAATCGGCCGACAGGGGCGGCAAACTTTCGTGTCGCCAGGAGCGGTAGCTATCATCGGGTTCATAATCGCTTCCTCTGGTCCAGCGTTCGAGCGCTTCGCCCCCGCTTCGCCGGGCAGCACGGGGCTGCCGGACGGCGCGGAATGCGGGCGGCCTAACGTCCCTTTCGGGTTGAGTAGAGTTCCTCTATATCTAGGGTTGAGGCTGCGCGCGCGCCGCTCGGGGGGCGCGCGGGGCGCCGCAAGATGCGGTGAGCGCCCGCGCGCGTTCCCGGAAGCTCGAGGCAGTGGTGGTGGTGAAAAACGTTCTTTACTGAGCTCAAGGGGTAGGGAAAGGGGTGTGGTCAGCCTCCTTCGTCCAGGAGGCCGCGGGCCTGCGCTGCATCCGCGGCTCGTTGCACCAGCGCGAGTTGACGCTCCGGCGCCGAGCTGGTCAGCGCAGACTCCCACTGCTCAGGGGATGGGATGGGGTGAGGGTGGTGGGGATAGGAGTATACTAGGTGGTAAGTTGAGAGTGGGATGTCACACTGTGGGCAATTGTTGGGGAACAGAGATGGGGAGATGTGGGACAGGATGGTGTGGTTGTAGTATGTCTCGGTTTGCAGTCGCCGGTAGATATACGCTTGATGGTTGGAAAGAGTGTGATGAGGAGGTGGGTATATCCTTCTTGTGTTTGTGTAATGAGAGAGAATGGAGCTGTATGTGAGGTCGAGTGGGGTCAGTGCCTGTGGGACAGGTGGGGCCGGTTCTTCCTGGCCTTGCTGTTGGGAGTGCCCGGTTGAGGAGGTCGCGGGCTACGGCGTGGGCCGCCTCATTCCCTGCAAGGCCGGTGTGGCCTGGTGTCCAGATGATAGAGATGTCGATGTCTTCGGGGAGGTGTTGTAGGATCTGGATGGCTTGAGGGGGTGCGAGGCCGGCTTGGTATAGGCGGCAGGCTTGTTGGGAATCCGATATGATGGTCAAGTAGGGTTTTTGTTGGTGGGTAGTGGTGGCGTGAGCGATAGCTAGCGCTTCGGCCGTTGCTACAGGTAGGTTCCGATAGGAGGCTGCAGTTGCTAATTTACCAGTTGAGTCGAGGACTACAAGGGTTGTGTGCTTGTGGTCTGTAGATCGAGCAATGTCTGTGTACCGTGTGTGAGGGTCTGAGCTGTGTCGTTTTTCAAGGAGCCTCACCCTGGCCTCTCGGCGTCCCCGGTTGTAGGTAGGATGCATGTGTTTTGGAACAGGATGGACCTTGAGGCGTTGACGGATGGTGAGAGGAATACGTTGCGGTGCTTGCTGTGAAGAAGGGGTAGTGCGTCCGATGTCCTGGAGAACTTTTCTTCCTGCTGGTGTCAATCTGAGTCTCTGGAGGTGTGATGCGCGCTGTGCTTCCAACAGTTCACTTAAGGTATTATGCAGGCCGAGTTTGAGGAGACGATCGTTAGATGTGTAGGTTGGGAGGCCGAGGGCTGCTTTGTAGGCTTTTCTGATGAGGATGTCCAGTTTGTTGATTTCCTGCGGTTTCAGGTTGACAAATGGGGTGCCATAGGTGATGCGGCTGACTATCAGCGCTTGGATTAGCTTGCAGGTATCGTGTTCTTTAAGTCCGTATATAGAGCCTCGTATTCTTCGGATGAGGTGTGTTAGCTGTGTGACTGTTTTTTGGAGTTGTGGTAGAAGGGCCGCTCCGGAGCCATCGTAGTGGAAAGGTACGCCGAGCACGCGGAGCGTGGTAACTTGTGGGATGGGGGATCCTTGAATGACGACTTCTGGGGTAGTGGGAGGGGGTCTGCCTCTTGTGCGGGAACGTAGAATCAACAGGACCGATTTGTTAGGTTCTGCTGTGATGCCCCTGGGTTGGAGATAAGCAATGGTGGTGTCAATGGCTTGCTGGAGTGCGTCTTCTTGTTCTCCGCTCGAGCCATGTGTCGTCCAAATGGTTAAATCGTCCGCGTATAGGGCATGACGAATGCCGGGGATATTGTCTAGTTTGCTTGGTAATTGGAGGAGTGCGATGTTAAATAGCAGGGGTGAAATTACGGACTCCTGCGGGGTGCCTTTGGCCGGTGTTTCGAAAGTTGGGGATTGTATGGGTCCGAGTCGCAACGTGGCTGTGCGGTTTCCCAGGAACGCCTTGACGAAGTAAAAGATTCGGTGGCCGCATTCGCCCCGGGCCCCAAAATTTCCTAATCCGGCAGTGCCGGATTAGGAAATGTTGGGGCCCGGGGCTACTGCGTCCTTGAGGCCCTAATGATGATGATGATGATGGTGGTGATGATTCCGCTTTGATATGCAAAATTTTTCGAAGCGCATGTTATGCTCTCTGATCAGTGATAAATTACACATAATTTTACGCTTTCCGGAAACTCATTTCTTGGCTTGATGTCTAGTATTATATAACGGATTTTACCAGGCGTAAAAGTTAGTATGGATTGATTGCCGGTCCATCACAGATTCACAATTAATCGAAGCGCCGTGTAGGCCTGCAGACGCCATGGTACCGAAAAGGATTTTCTTACGAGAAGCATATCTTGTTAAGCCTGTAACGTTTTAGTTTTATTCTAGTTTTCCACCTCCATATATGGGAGGGCTCAAAGTCTGCGCAGGCAGCTGTCACTCACAGACATGTGCCAAACAGTTAGCCGCCACGGCCTACGGGCCAAAATCCTGTAGGTTACACACGCACACGAGAAAGCACGCGGCGGCTAGAGCATGTGCCGTCTTTGAAGGAGGTGGGACGGGGGCTCAGACGTGTCGCGTAACGCAACCTTCCTATCGCAGCATGATTAGCACGAAGACGATAAGCAGAAAGATGCTTTTAGATGCAGAGCATCTGATTCACTCGCCTTGTCCCTCCGGCGTCGTCGTCGTTGTTGTCGGCGTTGTCCACCCCTCTGCCATTCTCCTCGCCGCGCGAGCTGCGCTCTCCGCCGCTCACCCCCTCACCTCTCCGATAATGAACACTCTCTCGCGAGGGGCATTGGATTGGATTGGATTTGATTGGCTTGGCTTGGATTCGGTTGGATTGGATTTGGATTGGATTGGATTAAAGTGGATTGTGTTGGATTGCGTTGCGTCATAGCCGCGGCAGACGCGCTGGGGCCGGCGCATGTGCAGTACTCTCTCTTCCGCGGTTTCCTCTCCTTCGGGCGCGCTGCGCATATAACCAGTGTGCCGTTCTCCGGCGAAGCAACATCCACGCTTGGCTCACACACCCAGAGTCCACGCCGCTTTACAAGTACGCCAACGTCGTCATCGACTGGGACTAGCTTACGCAGTCCCCTCAACGTTATGCGCGCTATAAAACGCGTTCCCTTCGCCGCTCCGCCTATGCGTCGCATCTACACAGGGGTTCCCGCGAGGGGAGGTGGGAGTTTTTTTTTTGGGGGGGGGGGGGGCTAGGGCGCGGTCCGCTTCGTGCGTGGGTTGGCGCATGGCCGTCGAACTTCCAGCGGCGATGAACTCCTGTTGCGCATCTGTGATGGCCTTCCTAGTCTGCAAGCCGTTACACATTAACGGATCCCCTTTGGGTTGAAGAGCACAGGTGAGCACGAGAGATGGCATCAGACAATTAGTTTAATAAAGATAGAATATCTCTGCTCACCCCCGCGCTGCTGCTCCTGTCGTTGCCGCGCAACAGTTCCAGCATTCAGTAGTTCGTTGTCGATCGGTCGGGTCGTTTTTGGTCGTAACTGGCAGTGGAAACACGCTGAAGCTTCTTGTCTAGATTCAGGGTCTACGACGGAGGCGAGTATGGGTGGACCTCTAGTTTTTGAATCCTCAACACATCTGTCGCGTCCACTGTTTTCCCGTGCTCCTTCGGGGATTCCTCTCCTCCTGCCGCCGCGCCCAAGAAGGACCAGATCTGCGGGCCTACGCGCCGCGGTGGCTCAGTGGCTAAGGCGTTGCGCTGCTGAGCACGAGGTCGCGGGTTCGATTCCCGGCCGCGGCGGCCGCTTTTCTGATGGAGGCGAAAAGCAAAAACGCCCGTGTGTTCGAGATTTCGGCGCACGTTAAAGATCCCCAGGAGGTCAAAATTAATCCGGAGCCCTCCGCTACGGCGCGCCTCATCGCCTGCGCTGCGTCGGCGCGTTAAACCCCACAATCAATCAATCAATCAGATCTGCGGGCCGCCCTTTGGTCCGCGCCGTCCGCCGGCTCATTCCAAAGCGAAAAGCGCCCACGGGAACAAACAGCTTATCGTCCCCGAGTCGCGGCGAAGCTCACTTTTCAAGAAGACGGCATCGAAGGGGCCGTAGGCAGGATGCGTTTTTAAGTGGATACAGCTTTCGTCATCCCGAAAGGTAACAGACGTTGTTGTTGCTTTGTTTGGCGTCCACGCCTGAGCCCTTCACACCGCGTAGGCCTGCTTATTCCCTAGCTCGAAAAGAGCCGCTAGGGTCGGGCTGGCCCGGCGGCCTCAGCGTCCACACGAGTGGCGCCTAGAGAATTACTCTACGAATGGAGTCACGCGGACATGTAGCTTCCGCAACGCTTGTTGCTCAGACAGCCTGCAGAGACTACAGCACAGAGGCGCGGGCTGCAGCCGAACGACCCCGCGAGTGGCCTACATAAAATTTGAACATTTAAATAACCATATATACGCTGACCATTCAGCGAGAAATATCGAGTCGATATGAATCATGCTTATGCGATTCAACTATTCCACTAGCTTTACCGAACGGGTCGTCACCGCAATGAGCTTCCTTTTCAAGCGCTATACATTGAAATTTCTTGCAGAAACTGTGCATGAGTCCGTATGGAAGTGCTGAAGTTGTCAATAATTACATATGACGTCCCTCAGGCTTAAACAATATACAAAGTTCTGCAGACATTACTTCATTATTCGCATGCCTGACCCTTTTTTATACCGAAACGTCCGCGTACTTATATTTCCGTGTACCGAAAAGACTACCGAAACGACCTGTGCCCAAAAAGACTGGAGCCGAGCTCGGGGCATCTTTATGTGGCTTCTTAGGCCCGGTAAAGCTGTGTACCCACGACTTTTGGTCCGAGACATCTTCTCATAAACCTCGGGAAAACAAGGAAGAGGAGTAGGAATAACTAAATTAAATTGAAATGGACTCGAAGGTTGTCAACCATAACGTGAGGGGCCCCCCACTTCTCCCCACCTGTCATGAGTTAGTCAGCTTCGGTGTGATGGTGAGGTTGAAGCTCCTACCTTCATCTTTCAATGCGGGCAGCGAGCACACTCAAGATATTTTTTCACATGATCGAGTGGGGCCCCTGACGGCTGGGGGCCCGGGGCTGCAGCCCCCACCTTAATCCGGCCCTGGCTCGAGGCGCTCGTCGGGCTGCCGTCGCGGCGGCGGCTGCATGGTTGGGAGGCATGGCTTCCCTGCTCGGCTAGCTCAGTCGGTAGATCATGACACTCTTATAGCGCTTTCCATTGGGCGAACAGGAGCACTTCTAACTGCACTCAAAGTGCTCTCGCGAGGTCTGGCGTCTTCCAGTGGTCGGGCAGGAGCAGGGGCGTTGTGTTTCATTGGTCGAGGAGGAGCACTTTTTTTTTTGGCGCCGAGAACAGCCGAGAGCAGTTCTCGGTACTCCGTCGCCAGCGGCGGTGTAACAGGGAACGCCGAGGAAGTCACGTGACCTCTTTTGCGTCACTTCTGGTTTTATCCCCGGGGTGGCGGAGGAAAAATGGCGGAATCTAGCAGCCACGATAGTCGTTCAGTGCGTACGGCAGCAGCTAAGCGCCGCCGCGTGTCTGGACGAGGAATTGCTGCTACGTTCACTCATCGCCTACTTTATCATTCGTCGCCGTGAGGAAGGCAGACACAAAACCTCCGGCACGTATCTGGCAAAACTGGCGCGGAATAACTGCGTGCGGACAAGGCGAGTGCGCGATATGCTCCGGGAAGCAAGCGCGGGGAAAGTTTTGTCACATGACCCTTGACATCACGCCCTCCCTCTCTTTTCTCTGCTCCCGGAGCAGTGCGAATGTTTCATTCGCGGAACGAAAGCACACGTCCCCGTTACTCCCGTGTGCTGCTCTGGCTTCTCGCTGCACTTGCTCCTGTTCGCCCAATGGAATTCGCCATTAATCTCAGGGTCGTGGGTTCGGGCCCCACGTTGGGCGCCAATGTGGGCTAACGTACGGGATAGCAGAGGACCCCGGCTAGCTTCGCTAGAGAACGCTACGCGCCGTACACTAGCCCTGCGGAATCCGAAGACTCACACACGGGTTCGGGTACTCACATGCGGTAGACAGGCTCCGGCAATCCCAAGTGAGGCTTTATTGCCTGGCTGATACAGGGCATATACCAGACAACACGACTATCGCTCGCGGGGAGACAGTGGCTCCTGTCGCTCGCTCAAGCCGCGGGACTCAGACCTCGATATCCGTCATCACGGCCGCGGGAGCAGGGGAGGCATCCCGTGCGAGCGATCAGGGCAGAATCTCTCAGCAGAGTCCCCGCGAAACATTCGCGCATCCCGCAGGTCGGCTCGGGGGGGAGAGGAGGGCTCCCCCGGCGCTCGGGGAGAGGGCGGCGATGGAGAAGGCGACGAACCGGTCCTCCTTCCCCCTCGCCCTCCGCGCACGTTCGCGGCGAGGCGGTTCGGCGCGTCGCGTGGGGTCATGAAGAGGACACGACCTACATGACGCGCCGGCTACCCAAAATGGCGGCTACCAGCTCGCGAAAACATGTGCAGGCGAGGCGTAGGGAAACACGGGTCCCCACAAACCTTTTATTTTCTTCCTTTTTTTTTGTATCCACATGTCCTTGGGCACTGCCAATCCACTTTCAATTTGAACCGTGGTGCAGAA
Organism: Haemaphysalis longicornis; assembly: GCF_048455015.1. Lineage (NCBI taxonomy): Eukaryota > Metazoa > Arthropoda > Arachnida > Ixodida > Ixodidae > Haemaphysalis > Haemaphysalis longicornis. The sequence continues at coordinate 347,845,557 of NW_027526203.1, read as the reverse complement.
AAATGTATAAGGCAGCGATACCTGTTTTTGCACTTTTGGAATATTTACCTTGTTATTGGAAAGCCACTGCTGCGAGTGGTGGTATATTCCTACATAAATAGTGGTATATTTATGTAGGCACTTTTATCTACCAGCGTAGACCACTTTGCTTTTGCTTAATATCCCTTCAGAGGAAGAAGTTATTTCATACAGCTTGGCTAAAAGACATTTTATCTGCAGCTTCCAAGGTTTTTCTTAACATTCTCCTTTCACATAATTTTTCTTACATTCCTGCTGTTTCATCCTTCATTTCCTTCTGTTTTTGATGAGCAAGTCAATACTAATGTGCACTGTGTGTACTCTTTCCACAGAGGGTTCTCCAACACCGTCATCAAATGAGGTACGGCTGTGCGAGCATTTTGTGTGGTTGCAGAAACCTTCAATAATCACTGTGTTCTGATTACAGGGGCAAGATGGAGCAGAGGAGCAGCCACTGGAATGCGTGTCTCCATCGTTGCCTGATGGCATGTTCTCCTTTCTCTTCCCGCATATTTTTTTAAGTGTACAGGAGGCAGCGCTCTGTCTCTTTGTTTATTTCTCCCCAATTAATTTGTGAGGTGATTGCGGCGTGTGCATTGCTAAAAGAGCCAGATAAGCAAGAATTGCAAAAATTTCAAGCAGACATGCTCTTTCAGTCTGTCGAGTCTGCTTACAGTTGAGAACGTGGGTTTGATTTCTGCCCACAGTAGCTGTGTAAGCACATGGTGGCGGAAAACAAAACCGCCGGTGTGCACATCATTTCTACGTAAATTAAAGATACTTTGGAGGTCTAAATAATTCGTAACCCTTTGTTAAACCACAGCTCATAGCTCTGCTGCACCCTCCAGGCATTAAATGCCTCTCTCTGTCCCATACCACCCCTCATTTTTTTAACCTTTCCAGGCCACCTGTTGTGCTTATTCGTCCTTGTGCGCCACATATTTGCAAGCATTTGGTGGCCACTCCCTGCTGTTATTACCAGCGGTTGGGTTTGAAGGGTCATACTGTAGAGTAGCAAGGATGTCAGTATTCATTCTAAAGTAGTCTTTGTACTTCGATGGGAAAATATGTTACAGATCTGATTTTGGAGGTTCTGTAAATTGTAAAATTGGGTTTTCTTTAAGCTCTTTTTTAGTTTTGAATGTTGCTGACCCTCCCAAATCATTCTTTGACTTTTTTTTTGTCATACCCTTGCACTGACTTTTAAAAAGGCCCATCTAAAATGTAAAAAAAAAGGTGCAACTTGCACTAGTGGTGCAAGGCTGGAGAAACGGCAGAGCTGGCGGCCCCTCTCCCTTCGTCGGAGACCCGACTGACCTCGCGTGGATTTCCGAGCTTGCGGCTGAAAGTCCTCCATGACTGGCAGGCCCCGATCATTTTGTCCGCAGCCTTCCACATCTCTCCCAAAGTGGACCGCTCTAGCCAGCGCTAAAACCTGCGGCAACCAACTTTGTGAACTCTGCGTCTGTAGCACAAACTTTGCGTGTGTGCCGCACTTCAGGCGTGAACGCACATGAACTGGCGAGTGGCTCACGCCATGAACGCTGGGCGTAGTGTTCTCAAAGTTCGAGCTGGTCGACGCCAGGTGCTCCTCATGAGGTACATGCTCTCGTGCACTCAGTCTTTTTACTTGGTAGTTTTTTCTGGTAATGCTATACAGCAGGACTAAAAGCTTAAACATCTCTTCTGTTAAAACATTTTGTCCCCTCCCTCCCAAACCCCCCACCTCTCTCAAATATTCTAAGCCTTGCATTGAAACAGTCATATGTGGCCGAGGTACATACAGTTCACACCAACACTGTGGTGCTCACCTTTAGGGGACTGTTTGAAGCTGGTTGATCTGGCTACTGCACTGGCTGAATTCATGTTGTGGCTGCATTCGTATTCCCTTCCATCCTGGTTTATCGCCCGCAGTGGAGACGCATAATTTTTACCCGGGGCACCATTACTACCAAAGTCAGTTGTGAGCAGTGGTGGGTGTAATTGCTTCGTCATTCCATTTTAGCGCGAGAGCGCTAGGTGTCCCACCTCTTGAAGTTGCACCTGTCGTTCTGTCGGGGTGTGAAGCCTGTCAGTCAATGTCACAGAGCATTGCACGAGCAAGAAAGAGTTGCTAGGCAACGCGTTGCCCAGCAGCTGGGGCATGTGCCAATGGAGAATGCGGTATCTGCACAGGATGCACAGAGAGAGACAGTATGGGGAGGAGGTTGGCGCACACGTAGCTGGATCTCCTTTTGTTGGTGCAGCGCGTTGCCCTTATTGTCTTGCAATGGTGTCTGAGAATGGACGGGCCAGGTACTTAGACTGATGTCGATGCTCAACAGTGCAAGCAACCTCATTCGCAACGTGTATCCGTTGACCCCAAAGTGGGGGCTGAAATATTTTTAAGAATAAATAATGAAAAACAAGCGCTGCTACCCCCCTCTCAAGAGCTACCGTTTGCATTCACCGCAGTGAGACAATTTAATTTTTATATTCACTTCAATTTCCCTCTCTCCGAGTGGCTTGTTTAGTGAGGTTGTCAGGGAATGAACTGCCGCCCTTGTTTTGTGTGTGTGTGTATGTGTTGCTCTTTACTTTCTCTTTTTATCAAGTTAGGTTTGCCCGCGGTTTTTTCAGAATTTGTTTCTGGGCATGTTTGTCACAGTCCAAGAACATAAGTAGCACACAAGAAAGAGGACACGGACAGGCTCTGCACTTGCAACTGTTTATTAGCAAAGACTAGCATAAACATGCCAACATGAGTCAGTGGAAGAATTTACCCAAAAAGCACACCTCAGCATTGAACAATAGCATCCAAGTTTCACTAACACACTTCCTTCGATCTTATGCGATGTGCTCCCAACAGTTCTCTGGCCTACTGATTTTTGCTTTAGCTTATTTCGTGTCTATTCCTACCGCAAGAGGAACTGCGCTCAGAGCAAATAGGTGTGCACTGGTAGTTTCAGTGCCATACCGTCGGTGATCCACATGAGCCAGTCCCCCGAGTGGGTACGCGCCGCTCTTTTTGAGGCACCATCGCCCGCTGCAGCTCGCGCTTCACGTGCCCGAGTGTTCCAAGGCCCTCTCAGATGATTCGGACGCCGGTAAGCTTACATTCTTATTGGCTTAAGCGTTAAAATCTACGACAGTCGGAAATGTTCTTACAGTATGCGGGGAGCGGATTTTGGCGAAGCACCCCGGGGGTCTTTTTTCCCCTGCATGCGGTGAAGACCCGTGGTTTCGCGGACCCGACTTCAAAAGGCCTATTTCGTCTCCCGGTCTGGTGCCGGCATCTTGACACGAATCCTACCACACGTTGCCGCTAAGCTTGCCGAGTTTATTCCGAGTTGGGCGTCGCTCTGAACGTTCAAGTGAAGGGGCTTCAAACACGGCTGTAGCTTGCCTCACAGTATGCGCAATTTCAAACTAATTATAACGCATTTCTCCGCTAGTTTTAAATGCCAGTTTTAAAACACACATGACATCACCTTTTCAAAGCTCATTCGAATTTCCCGGAACGACGTATCGTTGCACAACGTTTGCCTGCAGAGGTAAACGCATAGCGCTGCCGGGTAAAATTCGCTGGCGAACTTGGAAGGTGCTAAATTGCTTGAAAACTACCGTCATTTCGCATCTCTCGCGTAGAGCCCTTTCGTTCCGCTCCTGCCCTACGCGGCGGGGTCCGTTCAGTCATCATGGCCGGCGGTCTGCGACACCTCGTAGCGGGCGAAGCTTTTCCCGCTGTGATTGCGGCGTACACACGTTCCCAACAAGGGTCTTATTTCAGCGCTAGGTGCCCCATTTTGTAAAATCTCGTTTGCCGTATGTCGGAGTGTGAAGCCTGTAGTCGAGGTCACAGAGCGAAAGAATGCCGCGCGAGCAAAGAAGTGACAACTAGGCGACGCCCAGGAGGTGATGTGAAATTAAAAAAAGTCAGGCGGCGCACCTCTCGCTTTACCACTCGTTCATCTCGGGTAATTAGCTTTAAAAAATTAGCCTTGAACAAACTTCGACTGCCCCTTTTTTTTACGGGCTTGTTCCTGCTAACGCGACCTTGACCAAAATGCAATTAAAGTCTCGTGTGACCATTTAATTGTTCCTTCAGATTCTAGTTGGTATTTTCAACAAAAGCTTAAGCAAGGAGCTGTTAAGAGCTTGACTGGAGCTTGTACTATAGTGATAAATTGCGAAGGTACCCTTGAAATTGCCTTTCTATTCTGTTATAATTTTTATTGGTGTAAATTCCTTGGTATTAGAATTGAGTGAGTGAACACAGGCAAGCAGTACTTTATAGTTGTCATAGCTGGTTAATTCCCCAATTGGAGTACGTAAGTCATGTCCATTCTAGGCTCGCAAATGTTTATCTACAAGTTTTAGTTAGGCATTCACATTGAGGGAATATCTTGCAATCCTTGGGCCTGATAAAATTAATAATTTTATTGATTAGCGTTTATGAATAACAAATTGAAATTCTCACTCACGGATAAATTTTCCAATTCTTATAATTCATTCTAGGTGTTGCTTTCTGCTTGTACATGACTTCACGTATATATACATAAAATTATGTTACTTTTATAATTTTTTAAACTTTAAGGGACACTACAGGCTGAATATCTTTTTGCTGCAACGGAAAGATTGTATGTTTTGTAGCTCTCCTAGCTTTTGTTTGACAACCAACAATGTCTTGTTTGCTGAGGAATAAATAATTAGACTGACATTTCTCCCATTTTCCTCCCAATTTTTTTCATGGCGATAAAAGGCATGTCACAGCGCTTTTCTGATAGAGGCGAAAAGCAAAAACGCCTGTGTCGAGATTTCAGCGCAGGTTAAGGATCCCCAGGTGGTCAAAGTTACTCCGGAGCTCCCCTCCACTGTGGTGCGCCTCGTAGCCCAGGTGCAGCTTAGGCGCATTAGACCCCACAATAATCACGTCGCAAAGTTCCTAGAGTGAGCTGGGGCTGTATTCTCGACTGAACTCGATTGTCGCTATTTTCCCGAAAGCCTGTTCTGGCTGCCTTTCACTTTCGTCGCAAAGTTTGAAAGCCAATCTGAAAGGGTCGTTCTGATGCTCCTTACCAGGTGGTAATCTGATAAGCCCTGCCCTTGTATGCCGTCAGTAGCTGAGCGTTTCCATGAGGTACTGCTGCCTGGGAGCATGTGTAGAAAACAGACGCATACAGTTAAACCTCGATGTAACGAACTTCAATGTAACGAAACCCTCGATGTAACGAACCACGGAATTTTTCGTAACTCCAAGTGTATGCACACCATGTATTTTCACCCTCTGTGTAACGAAGTCCCGTTTGCCGGAATTTCAATCTAACAAAGTTTCATAGAGAACTAGACGCGGAATCTAAGTTGTAGAGGTATATTTTGAAAGATGCAAACGCCGACATGGGGTCTCAATAAAAGGAGAACGGCAACACGGGCCACCCAATGTCGCGGATACAGCGAGCCACGGAGTCTGTGAGCGGGCCCCTTGCCTACAAACTGCGTGGCGTGCATACACGCCTGGCGCACTGTTTCTGTCGGAGCTTCAGTCTGAGTGGGCATCAGCGTGAACCGCATGGATCGTTTTCTCCCCGCAAAAACGCAAAACGCGCCCCGCAAGCCACAGGCGCGCTGACGCAGCCGCGCGGTGTGGGTAGCTCCAGCGACCGCTTCTAACCCGGTTGCTCGCTGAAACGCAACTCGAGGGGCAAACGAGAGGGGCACGCGAAAAACAAAGCGGATAATGTGGGCGAAATTTTCACAGTAAAACGTCATACGCGCCGCTTACGAAAGCGCCCATCAAATATCCTTCGTGGTGGTAAGCCTAATCGCCTCTGGCGGGGCCGCCGCCGCTTTGCCCTTCGAGTTCGCTCATGCTTGTTGGGTTTCATCGTTCCAGCAAGCATTTGGATCGTTCCATGCCAAACGTCCCAGCCGTAAAATCGACCATCACGGATTTGCTCAGTAAAAATTGTGGGTCATCCTCGCATGGCCCGCATTGCTCCCTGAAAGTGTTTTTGTCCAAAAAAATTTTGTTCTGTTTCTAGCGGCCCTTGAAAATCATGAAAAAGTAACTTCTCTTACAATGGCTACCATTTTTTGTGAACATCAGTTGAGGCCCTGGGCTGCTCTATGCCGCATTTTTAAAATATTTTTCCTTTTCTTTGCTGTGATTACGTCATTCAGAAAATACGCGATTTCGAGCATTTTCAAACATTTTTAGCAAACACGAGCTCATTCTCTCAGCCAATGAAGCCTTTGTACCTGTATCTCAGCATTGTGGAAAATTGGTAAAAGCTATGTTTACACTGAAAAAAGGTGAAATGTGCGAGAAAACGTTTGTCAAACTTGGAAAAATCTCCTTTCTGGCCCATATTCACCTTGAAATTGCGCATTGTTGTGCTCGCAGTAAAAATATAAAATACAAGCCATTCACTAGTACAAATGATTGCAGTTTATTTCAGGGAGTTTAATTAGAACAGTTTTTGTTTTAGCAGAGAAATAAATTTTTCAATTTGTACAGCGACACTACTTCCCCCCGTTGTTCCACAGAGCGTCTTCTCTGCACGGCATGCGCCTGCCTGCATGAAAGAGGCGCGAGCCAGCGGGTTTGCGCTACAAGAATACCTTTCGCCGCAATGGTATTTCGTAGCGTCAGTACAGGAAAGAGGAATAATTCGCGTGTTAGTGGGGAAAAGTACAACGTGGAGCTAGCGGTGGTGCACGGCTGCACATCAGATGTGCATTTAAAGCATTGGGTTATGCAATTCCCGCTAACGCATACAAATCAATCCGTTTAACTCGATGGCTCCACCGCTGAATTTATTTCGTAATTTTCGGCGTACTTAAAAGATACCACGTATAACATACCCTGCTTCTTTAAATGCACGTCCATGTCCAGCCAGCCGTTGAGTTACCCGTACTCAAGGAATGGGCGCATTAACAACTCCGAAGTTCATTTATTATAGCGGAAAACAATCATTGGCAGCATGCATTAAAAAAAAGTGTAGAGGGGAGGACTCGTTAGAACACTAGTTCGCATTTTCAAAGCCGGGTAATGTAAACTGAAAGCACACAGATACAAACAAAAATGCGTCAACTTATTTCACCTTTCGAATCGCAGTGATCCATGCTTACCGTCTATCCTTTTGGTGTGCTTTCGCGGGGAATATGCAGAATTTAACGAATGGATCCTTTTCTTTACTGTCGTGGCAGCTGACCATGCAACAATATGGGGGGTTTGCTTCGCTTTCAGTTTCATCTTTTCGTTTCGGGCTAGTGAGGAGTGTTCCCGCCGCTCTTTGGCGGTCGCTTTGTTCGCATTCGTGAGTGGGAGGCTGGATGCCTCAGGCGGCGCAGGAGACAGCGCGAGCTGCGCGTGCACTTGCCAGACGCGGAAGAGCGGGCCGGGGCTATAAACGTTGGGCCGGGGGGCGTCTGCTTAGAGCGCTGAAAAGCCGTTCACCAGACGCAGTCGTTTCGCAATGACTGAGGTGGTTAGACCAGCCAAGGGTCGCCCACAAGAGCACTCTTTATCCCGTGAAACCGCCGGGGCGCTCGGCCGTTCGACTGGCGCGTAGCAGACGACGCGTCTCTAGCAGACAAGACAAGCACCGGCAAAAATGGACCCAGTAGCTACTCTACGTGTAAACCGAACTTGCTGGACACGTGCTAATGTGTGTGCTTTCATAAGTCGAAAGAAAATTTTACCCAGCCCTCTTCCTAGCGCGAGAAATGCAGCACGCGCGCAGCGAAAAAAGCACGTGCCGAAGCGGCGGCCGCCCCGGCGTACTCCCCCGGAGGGGAGAGTGCAGCGCCACCCGGCGATCGTTCCGGAGCCTATTGCGCGCCCACAGCGGCTTTTGCCTCAGCCAGGAAGTGACTCGCGCTGCGCGTGGTAGTGGGAGGAGCCTGACCAGTTTCGCCAATGGGGAGGCGTGCACCCAATGGCGGGAGCTTCGAAGCGCTCGGGGATGCGGGCTTGCCAGACTATTAGGCTATTTGATAGGCGCTTTTTTAAATGCAGAGCATTTCAGTAACTCACGATGCCACCCGCATTGACGTCCGTAGTCCGCACCCCTCCCTACTATATATAAAAAAAAATACTATCCGGCGCCCAGTTTCGATCCCTCGACCCTGCGGGCGGAACGCAATGTACATGGTGCTCTACCCACTGCGCCACAAAGCCGACACAGAATGGGACACTGCGAACGCGCCTTATATCGTTGACTCATTCAAATTACTGCTGACGAGCGCTCTCTCGTCAGCAGTTGCCACAAGTGCAACAACATTAACGTAACGCAAACTACTTAACGTCGTGCGCCCCCGGAAATGCTCTGCATTTGATCGTTCCCCTCGCGAGGGGGATGTTTCACTGTGTCTTCTCTCGGTCGCGGGACCCGTGGCGCCATCTGGCGGAGGCGCAGCACAACTCATAGCACTTTGAAAAGATGCGGCGCCAGCTTTGTCTGCTGCCTGCCTCTCATACCGGCGCCGTCTGTGCACGGCGGCCGCGTGCGGAGGATCGTCAGAGTCACACTCTTACACACAATAGAAATAATTTTATCTAGAAACGTTTCTAGAAACGGCCACGGATATTTTTATAGATATTTGATAGGCGCTTTCATAAGCGCATCGTATGACGTTTTACAGTGAAAATTTCGCCCACGTTACCCTTTTTTTTTTTTTTTTCCTCTCGCATGCCCCTCTCGTTTGCCCCTCGAGTTGCGTGGTCTTCACATCGCTCTCGCTTCGAGATCGCCCATGCCCTCAACGAAGCGATTTAGCCACCGAAAACGTGCGACAACATCACCAGCTAACCGTCCTCTATCACCGAATACCAACCAAGGTGAGCTGAGATCATCGAAACTTGCACAACAAGCGGTTTTAACTCTGCCACCTCGGAGCTGCAACCTCAGCCTAACGTTCCTCGCCCCCCCTCTCCCCCCCCCCCCCGTCGAAGACGCGGCCGCCACGCCGTAGCGGCGCTCGTCGCAGCCGCTCGCTTCGGCAGCGGCGCCTGCTGGTTTTGCCAACCACGCGGGCGTTCGCTCGGCGCGACGCACATCGCCTGCACCCAGTACCCTCCGTGATACGCACCACACCATGGAATACACCGTAGAAGGACAGCCAATAGACCCAGCAACCCTAGATGAACCCGGATGGGTTTGCATCCACCGTCAAGCCAAAACACCGAACCTCCAAAACGCCGGCAGTCAGCTACTCTCAAGCAAAGAACCCATGCACAGCACCCCGACCGGCGAGCACGCCCACAAGCGCAGACAACAGCCTAAAAAGAAACCACCTCCGCCTGCAGCACCTCTGCCAGAAGACGACATCAAAATCGTGCTACGACCCCAAGGCGGCCTGGACCTCCAAACCGTACCTGCAGCATCCCTTGCAGACCTCGTCCAAAGGCAAGCAAATATCACTCGCAACAATGAGGATCAACTCCGAGTCAACCAGAAATCTAACTTCATTGTGATCAGCACCCCGCCAGAAGCGCGAGCCAAGCAATACCTCCAACTAACGACCCTTCAATACCAAGGAGCAACATACCTCCTCTCCAACCACATCCCCCCACCGTCCAACACTTGTGTTGGTGTCATATTCAATGCCCCAACAGAGGACGATGCAAGCACCATACTCAGAAGCCTAACTGACTACAACCCAGCGCTTCACATACTGGATGCCAAAAGACTTAACAACTCCTCATTGGTGCAAATACTCTTCAACGGAACAACAATACCATACTGGGTACGCTACAGGGCAGCGATCGTACGCTGCTACCCTTTCAAGAGGAAATCCGAAGCCTGCTTTAACTGCTGGCGACCCGGCCACAGACAGGACGTCTGCCCCCACACGCCCCCTACGCCTCGATGCACCAAGTGCGGCTCCACCACACCGACAGAAAACCACCCGTGCAACCCCAACTGCATTCTCTGCAGAGACTCCCACCTCACCGGAGCATCGTGTTGTCCCCGCCGCTTCCAACCACGACGTCCCCACCAACCACCCATCATCGCCCTAGTCTCCCAGGCTGAGCACCAACCCCAAGCAAGAGGAAACTCCACAAAGAAGCAAGACCCCAACCATGAAGAGTTGACGTACAGAGATGTCCTTCAACATTCACCCAGCCGATCATCTCAAGGCAGAAACACGCAGGTGAGCCCCCAAGGCCTTCCCAAACCCTTACTCAACACGCCTCCGACAACACAACCCCAAACAACTCAAACCAACGCACACCAAGCACTTATCAAAGAAATACAGGCCCTACGAGCTGAAATTCTAAAGCTGCGGCAAGAAAACGCCCAGCTCAAAGAACAGAATCTCTTACTGAGACAACAACAACAACACTCATCCTCTGAAGAAGAGACATGCAACCAACAGTCATCTCACGAACCCTCCCACACAACATCCCCACCACTCAAACGAAGGGCAACGACAGAGAGCGCTAATTCTGCAGTGTCAATAGATATTGCCCAAGAACTACGAACACAGCGACAAGAATATTTACAACTTCACGACTCAGTCAAAGCAGCACAAGCCGCCATGCAGGAATCTATAACGGCTCTACACAATGAACTACTTACATGCATGAAAGAACTTCTACCACAACGACTAGCGATGCCAACACCCGACCCATCTGCCAGTACCCCCGTAGCAATCGAAATGGAAGCAGATGCCGACCTATAAAACACACACTGCCTGGCAATGGAATTGTAGAAGCTATCGCGCCAAGCGCCCCGCGCTCCAAACACACTTGTCAACCATTCAAAACCCCCCCACGGTTATAGCACTGCAATAAACAGGTACTATGGTGAAACTAACAGGATACCAGACCTTTCAAACGCCCGAATACCCCCAAATAGCAACACTCGTACAACGCAATATAAGCGCAGAATATCGGGTCTTTACAAATATTAATATTCCACATAACTTCGTCACACGATATCCTCTTCAACCCTACCACACCAAATTACACGTGCTAAATCTATACAGCTCCCCAAAAAACACCCAACACAACTTCAAACACATTCTCATGGAAGCACTACGAGAAGCAGGCAGTCAACCCCTCCTGGTCATGGGGGATTTCAATGCCCCACACGTGGCATGGGGCTACACGCGAACAAAAAAAGGCCGGCTCCTCTGGGAAACAATACAAGAACTACAGCTGACTCTACACAACGAACCGGACATACCCACGCACATAGGCAACAGCGCACAAAGGGACACAGCACCTAATCTCGTATTTTCCCATCGCCTACATGGCATAACCTGGACACCCACACTAAACACACTTGGAAGTGACCATTACATTCTTGAAACAACCTTCGCGTACAAATCTGCCCTAATAAAAAAACGGAACAAAAACACATCACTGATTGGGACGGTTTCCAAACCTCGACCCTAAACGTTTCACCACCATCCAATCAAACGAACGAAGAGCTGGAACGGTGGCTCAACCAAATAATGCAGGCAAAGAAAGAGAACGAAAAACTTGTTGATCCCGAACTACCAGTTCCCTAAGCCGATTCATGCATACAGCATTTGTGGGAGGCGTACCGCAGCATAGAGCGCCGGTGGAGAACCCGCAAACACAGAAAGGCCCTCAAAAAACGCCTTGCCCAATTACACAGGGAGATCATAGAACATGCCACGCAGCTAACCCGAACACAGTGGCACCAAGTATGTGACGAAATGAGGGGAGGACTGTCCATGAAGCGCACCTGGGCCCTCCTGCGCCAACTCATGGACCCCGCAGCTTCTAAATCACGCACTATGCAGCGCATAACCCAACTACTGCATAAGCAGGCCACCACGGGACAACTCATGCAGACACTACGAAACATGTACATCCTCTCAGCAGCGAATACCTTCCCACCCGACCCCATATATCGAGGCAATCCAAACCCCACACTAGACACAGAAATCACAACTGCAGAGGTACATAGCGCAATTTTAAAGCTCCGACGCGGAACGGCTCCCGGCTCCGACAAAATCACCAACAAGATACTAAGACACCTAGACGATCAAGCCCTCGACGCAATCACGACACTCTTCAACCACCACTGGATGGCAGGAACCCTTCCAACCACATGGAAACATTCCAACATCTCGCTAATCCCTAAACCTTCAAAACCAATCGAACTAGAAAACCTCCGTCCGATTTCCCTTACGTCTTGCTTAGGAAAACTTCTCGAGCACATAATACATAACAGAATAACGAGATACCTCGAAGAACAAGACCTCCTCCCATCCAACCTCATAGGGTTTCGCACAGGGCTATCAACTCAAGACGCACACATTCAAATTTACCACGACATCATTCAAGCTCCTTCCAAAAAAAATTCTCCCGCATTTCCCCGAGGGGGAGAATGTGAAAGTGCGAATGCACGGTTGTCGGCCCGCTTGCGGCGCTTGCGCTCGGCCCCCGCAGCCCACCGCCTCGCCGCCTTCTCTTCCATCTCTTCCATCGGGTTTGTAGTATCACGTGTACACCACGCAGTTATCAAGCCGCTATAACGCCGCTGAGTCGCCAACGCACGCCGCTGGCGACGTAGTTTGAATGCGTTAAAGATATAAGGCGCGTTACTCACGCTGATATCAGCGTGGCGTCCGTGGCTTAGTCGGTAGAGCGTCGCGCTGCGGCCGCAAAGTCCTCGGATCTAAACCTGGCGCCGGATGCTGTTTCTTTTTTAAATATAGAGGAGCACTGCGGACGCCGTTGCCGCCGCCGCCGCCGCCGCCGGCGGTGGATGGTTTGGGGTCGCTTATAAAGTGCATTCGCACTTAAAAGACAATGCCGCGATCCTCGCCTTAGACCTACACAAGGCCTTTGATCACATCTCCCACGCACTAATACTACAAGCGATCACATCTCTCAACCTAGGGCAACGCACACACAAGTACGTGCTCACTTTTCTCACTGACAGGACTGCCACACTCAGATTAGGCCCCCTCATTTCTCCAACCTTCCCAATGCCAGCGAGAGGCACTCCTCAAGGCGCTGTCCTCTCACCCCTGCTTTTCAATCTGGCAATGATACCCACTGCACGCAGCCTGGAAAAGATACCGGAACTCAGATCTACAATATACGCAGACGACATTACACTATGGGTACCCCGCGGTAGCGACGCACATATCGAGGAAGTCCTCCAACTGGGAACCACGGCAGTCGCACACACAACACAGCAAGCCGGTCTCACATGCTCGGTGCACAAATCCGAACTCTTAATCCTGCGCCCTCCGCGAACGAAATCCCCCGCCAAACACAAAATCCATATATCAATAATCACCCCATTCCGGATGTAAGTAACTTGCGCATCCTAGGCCTTACGATTCAAGCAAATAGAAGCACAACCCTCACACAACGCGCCCTTCAAAATCACACTCTACAGACCATCGGACTCGTAAAACGAATAACAAACAGACACCACGGAATATCAGAAATGGAATGCCTCAGACTTGTGCAAAGCTTCATAATAAGCCGTTTCTGCTACCATCTACCATACGCGAATCTACCGAAAGCCAACAAAAACGACTTGGACGCACTACTCCGCAAAGCCTACAGAGCCGCGCTGCTACTGCCCCCCCACGCCCAGACTGCAAGACTACTCGCCCTGGGTGTCCATAACACCATTGACGAACTTGTCGAGGCCCACAGAACAGCTCAAATAAACAGACTGTCTCAATCCCTCCCGGGACGAAGGATCCTCCAGCGGATTAACCTCAACCCACCAGTACCCGTCGACCCACCTCAGGTCATCCCAAACGACCTACGTCAACTTATCAAGATCAGGCCAATTCCTCGAAACATGCACACAACCTTCTATTCGGCCAGACGACAAGCTCGAGCAAGACATCACAACACCCACTACCCACCCTCGGAGCACGCGCTGTACGTGGATGCAGCACAGTATCACTCCAAGGAAGCCTTCACTGCAGTAGTGCTTACCTCACTCACAGATGCACCAACCAATTGCATAACCATTTTCACTAACTCCCCGGTGACAGCGGAGGAATCGGCAGTGGCCCTCGCCCTCACACAAACCCCCACCCCCATGAAAATTCTCACGGATTCCCAACAAGCACTTTGCAACTTCGCCAAAGGCACCATATCTAAAGTAGCACTGCAAATCTTGCGGAAGAAGCCCCCCACCCAACCCGTGTCGCTGCTGTGGACCCCGGCCCACACTGGAATAGGCGGTAATGAGGCGGCCCACCATCAAGCTCGAGCACTGACCACCCGAGCAGGCCTCTCTTTTCCGCCTAACAACGGTGTCCCGACGGCTTCTCGGTATGCACTTCTAACATATCGAGAAGTGGCCCAGCACTACCGACTCCTCCGCAGGCACTATCCCCCACCGCACCCGTCACTAAAGCACGCTGCCGCCAACATGTGCAGGGTTCGCACAGGTCCTTGAAAACCTTGAAAACCCTTGAATTTAGAAGTGTCAATTTCAAGGCCTGGAAAGTCCTGGAATTTTTAAAGGGTCCTTGAAAACCCTTGATTTTTCTGGAGAGAACCAATGGCCCTGTCTTTTCTCAAGAATTTGAAGTGTTTGTCGTGGATTTTAGGTGTTAAAAATGTACAGAAACATTGAAACAATCAAGTTTCAGTGCATTGCGTGAAATTAAGAGTTTGGTGGATTGTCATTATTACGAGGCAACATTGAGAGCAGCACTCCTCAATAGAATCCATGTCACGATACAATCCAGTGAAAGCTGGCTTCTCTTCTTTATCTTGCATTGCCCATCTAGTCTGTGGACGGCCGCTCATTGCCTGTTTGCTGTGCCTCATACGCTCCATCTGCGTTTGCTCTTACGTGCAAATGGTGGACGTGTACATAGTTTGTCCTACCTTGCAGCAACACTTGCTGATTTAATTTCAGCAGATACTCTTGCTGACAAAGCAGAAGATGCAGGCAACATTAATGGAGTTTTGAAATCGAACAGCCTCAGCAAAACACTAAGAAAAAAAGGAAGACCTCAAAATACCAACTGTGAAATAAAAAATAAAGCTGGGGGAGCATTCACGAACTTGTTAGCGCCTATCTAAATGTGTACTAATGTGCTTAGGTATTGGGCAATAAGAAAATTTTGCATTGTGTTGAAAAAAGTTATAAATAATCCCAGATAAAACATTAGATGGGGGCCTTGAAAATGTGTTTTCTGGTCCTTGAAAGTCCTTGAAAACCCTTGAATTTTTGCTTTTGAAGCCCGTACGAACCCTGATGTGGCGCATCCTACAAACTCACTGCTTCCCCCACAGAACCACACTCATACACACGCACCCACACAAGTTTCCAACACCACACTGCCCTCATTGCCACCAACGTGATACCCACTTTCATTCGCTGTGTGAGTGCCCACACGACCCATTTCCCTCCTACCCCACGCCCCACCACTGGGAACAGGCCTTGGGGAGCTCGGACCTGGCGGTTCAGGAAACTCTAACCGCACGGGCCCTTGCGGTCGCCGAAGCCGTATGGGCTTCGGCCATCCTTCCCCACTAAATCCCAGTTGTAAAATAAAGTGGTTCTCTCTCTCTCTCTCTCGAGTTGCGTTTCAGCGAGCGGTTAGAAGCGGTCGCTGGAGCTACCCGCATCGTGCGGGTGGCCTCTGCGGCTGCGTCAGCGCGCCTGTGGCTTGTGGATGCGTGTTTGCGGGGAGAAAACGCTCCATGCGGTTCGCGCTGACGACCGCGTAGACGATTAAGCTCCGATAGAAACAGCTAGAAACAGTGCGCCAGAGGTGTATGGGCGCCATGTTTTCTTTTGCAGGAAACGCTTCACGGGATGAACACTTCATTATGACCGTGAATTTCAATGTAACGAACTAAATTACGAATTTTACCTACTTCGTTACATCGAGGTTTAACTGTATAAGACCAATGAAGTTCATGGCCATTTCATTTGAGCCGATTGCACTAGTAATCTCCTATTTTGCCACTGGCTGTTGTTGCATATGTGTGCACTAGCCAGTAGGTACAGTAGGCTCTTGTGTTTACCCACGTGCATATTTTGGCTGCACTTGTACACAGAGCAAAACATTTCAACAAAATTGAGACTGAGACAGTCTGTGCTGAGGCATTATATTCTATAGTTTGCCAGCTGAGGATTGTGTCGTTCGAGAAGCACATGATCAGCAAGAGTTCCAACATACATTTATTTTACTTTTACATGTCCCTGCCTAAGTGTGTATTACAAAAATGCTTATACAAGCTCCACCCGTCCTATGCTTGACCATTAACTATTCATGATGCACAAATAGTAGTGGAGGAAAAGTGAGTGGAGGGGACAATAGCTTAAGTCTTAATAGCTTAAGTCTGCCTTCAATTCTGGGAGGCAACAATAGAAAGAACCCTCCAAGTGAGCTTAGCTTAATAAGACTGTTTGTTGTCCACTGTATTGCCATATGTACGCTATGCCTACCGTCTGCTTCATTGCTGTTGCTCTTGGCTTCTACCAAGCACCAGCAATCGATTAGCCTACTCTGTAGGCAGACTTTTTTTTTTTTTTTTTTTTTTCAATTTTATTTTTTGTGTGTCAAATACAATGGCTAGCCCAGATTGCTTAAAAGAACACAAGTGTAAAAAGAAGTTGGTCTATATCGGTAGATTATGCTGGCATAAATAGAAATATACCACTTGAGACGACAGTTGCTTATTAGCTCAGAAAATGCCAAACCTTGTAAATTTTTCGATACTATGATTTGGGACATTGCAAATCGTGATTGGTAACAGGGGACTAGCAGAGCTTGTTAAAGCATTTTTTTGAAGAGAGCAGTAAGTTCAGGACATATAAACGCAAAATCGGTGCATCTTGCAACTTTTGTTCGACACATTTTTTTTAGAAAGATAGAAAAGCTTTTCAACATTACCAAACTGGCTGCCTTACTACTAAAGGCAGTAAGCTTTGCTTCAGTTAGAATCTCGATTAAATGCTTTGCCTTGCTGTACCAAGAGGACAGTTATCATTTATTTTTGGTGCCGTGTGTATGTAGTGCAGTACACAAAAGCCGTGTGCAATATAGAAAATCATTAGCTGTAGCGATGAGGTGACCACATTGCCTGCCCGCTGGCTTTTACTGTTCACAGACTGCGCCACCCTGTCCTTCTGTGTTATTTGGGGGGAGGGAGGGGTAGCCACCGCTGTGTTGGTGCACTTTGTGGGAAAGAGATTCCAGCAGTAATTATGTAATTACTTTTTCAAGAAGGTTTTCACCCTTGACAAAACTGCCTTTGAGACTCTCTCTCTCTCTCCCTTTTTTTTATCTTTTAGTTTGGAGTTTGCATAATGCCAATGCTCTTCATGTCTGAACAGACTGAGTTACAAAATGTTTCACGATATTGGCAATGAACTGAGGGAAAAAACTGCTTGTTTTTGCTCTTCCAGCCGATTCTTGCTTATAAGCTTGCAAAAACAAATGTTCTGACATGATGGAAGAACATTTTAAAACCACCCCTCTCTATCTACGTACACAGAAACCTGCAGTGACTCATGCCAGTGTTCTTGCCATGTGTCGATCTCTTCAGTGCCCCTTTGAAGTGCAAGAATTGGCATATAGCCCCTTGTCCCTGCTTCTTTCTTTTTTCTTTTTTAATAACTTGGTTTTAAAGAACAGAAAGTCAGGTTTGCCTTAATAGAGAGGGCTGTGAACGCTATAGCATCCGGCATCAAATCTAGTGTTCAGATCACCCTCTCAAACATTCAATCATGTGAAAGGCATTTCAGCTTAGTTTTAATGTTACGTAACATAATTTGCACAAACATATTTCCATAAACCGGACAGAAATCTTAAATCTTTGTGCTTAAAATTTGTTTCCAGAATCCCTGGTGTTGGATTCTCTGGAAGGTTCTTGGACAGACAGGGACAGCCGTGCAGGGTAACTATGTTGACCTGGCGGCTTAGAAACAATCCCTGATTTCGTGCTTGCCTTCATTCCAGGAGCCCCGTCATCCACCCTGAAGACGTCGCTGCTGGAGGTAGCCTTCATTTTTGTTCTTTACCAGCACATGTGCGCATGTGTATATGTTGAATTTTTTTGTTGCACCTGTTTTGTCTCTTTGCGTTCGGAGAACAAAAGAAAATTCTTGATAGAAGGCATGTCTGGACATTTCACGGCTCAATGAAAGACTTTATGACATTGTTTAGTCTTCAGGGCTTTTTAACTCTGGTTTGTTTTGCAGGGAATTCTTCTCACCTTTATGTTATAGAGGCTATGCGACGACACGAACTAAATGACGACTCTTATCTGCACCTCCCTGCGTAAGTACCGTCCTCCCTAAGTACTGTTCTGGTTTTGTGTTCACATAGCCGTAACACGTTTCCTACGCGTAAGAGGGGTATTCATGTTTTCGGTGAGCTAATCTATCGATCTAGAGCAACCAGGTTGCTCTAGATCGATGGGACAGTAATGTCAAAGTACTGTGTATTTTTACTTCAGTGTCCCTGCAAGCAAATGAAAATACAAGTTAATGGACGGGCCACACATTGCTTTGCAGTTTCTGAGGTTTTTCATTTGAGAATCCGTCATCAAATCCTGGACATGGGAAGCTGTGGACTGTCAATGGCACATTCTAAACAAGCCATTCTGTGTCACATGTGGGTGTTACAGTTAGAAGCACTCAGGGAAAACCTGGAAAACTCTGGGTATTTGAAAATGTCAGCTTGGTAGACATACTAGTACTGCCACCTGGGAGAAACGGTTGAATACACGCCGGTTGATCAAATAAGTTGGCAGCTGTCTTGTATCAAGTCAGTCGCACTGGTTTCTGCTTGTGCCACTGGCTTGTTCGCTAGTGGTCAAATAGGTGCGGTAGGCTCTCGCATTCACCGGAGTGCACACAGCTTTTGACCTTAATGCAAGGCGAAACATTTCAACATTGAAACCGCAACAGTCTATACCACCCAGGCTGAGGCATCATATATTCTTTGATGACCAGCAAAAGTGTCGTATACATTATATTACACATGCATGTTATTGCCTTGGTGTGTCTTAGAAAAATCAAGCTACAGTAATCCCACTTCACAATGCATTCGTGATTTGGGATGTCACAAATTGTAGTGGGGAAAATCGTGTGGTGCATCAACACTTATTTTTATGCTTTTGGCATTTTCTGCGTTAATCAGCAGCTGTGTCTGTTGTGAGTGGTATAATTGCATTCGCAACACTTTAATCTACATACTAGGCCAAGTGCTTTTGCACTTTAGTGTCACTTTAATGCTTTCTGTGTAATTTATTTTCATTTTGAACAGGCATCAAGAGGACAACAGCACTGCAGAGAGCATTACTCGTACAAAGACAGGCAAGTCAGCTCGAGTCAATTTGTGGGCCCTGTACTGTTTCCTGTGCACATGGTATGCAATGAATGGTGCTGTCATATTTTCTCAAGCTCGAACCTAATTGTTGTTACAGATATCCAGGCTATCATCATTGCTGTCCCTGACTCAAGGTAAGTGTTCTGCATTGTTTTGTCTTCACTGACGGGAAACTGGCCAACACAGATTCGTGAGCTCATTTTTTGGTCGTGGCAGCAGTTTTTTCGGGCTGAGGTTTATGCAAAAATGTCAGCATGTGTGGCATTTCAGTGAACTTTAAATTCCAGCTGGTCTGTGCTCATATGTATCCTTCCATTACAGCACACTTCACAACTTGAGGGTAACATTGGAGGAATTAATTTTATTTCTTCGGTTGTTTCACATAAGAGGTGATGTGGCAGTAGTGTTATGGGGAAAAAACAAAATGCACATGTTTGCTCAATGCAATGCTGTTGTCAGAGGCCAGAAGCTAATTGCTTGCAAGTAGTTCTGTGCACTTGATTTCTCATGTGCATTCGGCACATGTGGCCACACCTGTTTTGAAGCTGCTCCACTTGATAACTGCACAAGATTTTTTTCAACAGGCATGCCTATTGTTTAGTAAAACCAGAGTCCTTCAGTGCTTTTCTGGTCATGAAATGCCAGCAGAAGTTTTATTCAGGTACAAAAGTTGCCACTAGGATTGGCCCTGTCAATAAGGAGGCTGCGCTGGCCTTCCGTGACGCTTGCTGGCCAGCTGTTTCTTCATTTCTAACAGTGAAAATGCGAGCAAACTATGAATATTTTTGTGTCGGGTATTGTCGCGTATCTTAGCTGCAAGATAGAAGTAAGACGACGCGTGTTACAAAGTCAAGTTGCAATGTTCGTTAGTTGCGACAGGCAGGGATGAGTTTTCACTATGGCAGGGCGGGCATGAATGAATGAATGAGTTTATTGTTAAAGACCGTGGTGTGGGCATGGTGGGCCTAAGAGGGCCGTTGTGAGATACAGGGGGTTTCACTACGCGAAATGACCCATCCGAAATGCTGCAAAGAGGTTCGCGGCTTCCCCGAGGGAGACGTCGCGACGAGTTCAACTCACCGACAAGGCGACGACAGGCTCCAAAGGGCCAGGATGAACCAGGAGATTTATTGGCTGAGTGGTACAGTGCATATTGATCGCCTCTACAGGGCTATGAACGGGTGCCTCAAGGCCCGGCCTCAAGCGGGCTGCGATGGCCGAGGCGACACGGGCTGCCGACGAGGTAGGAATAAGCCTATCTTGCGCGTCCGATTGGCGTCAGGGGCCCCGCTCCGGACGGATGGCGGCGAGGGCGCGGACGAGCTGCGTTTCCTCGCGTTCCATACTCTATCCTCCATCTCCCTCTCTGGAGAGCAGGGAAGTCCGCGGCCCTTGGGTGAGGAGGAGTGACGGCAGTGGCAGCGGTGGTGGGGTTATGTTCGTGCCCGCCGGCGCATCGGCCCGCGAGACGACGCAGCAACGAGATGTATCTTGCCGGCGAATGCGCGTGCCGCGTTTGTGGGAAGAGGAAAAGGGGATCTTATTGATTGATTGATTGATTGATTGATTGATTGATTGATTGATTGATTGATTGATTGTAGGGTTTAACGCGCCGACGCGACACACATGATGAGGCGCGCCGTAGTGGAGGGCTTCGGATTAATTTTGACCACCTGGGGATCTTTAACGTGCGCCGAATTTGAGCTGAATGGCATTTCAAAACCTAGTGTAGCAGCACAACTTGGCATTTGAGTCAGATGACATTTGGTTCAAATGACATTCGGACGCTATTGTAGCAGGGGTATAAAACAAAATATTCTTAATTGTGGGACTTTGTTTACTTCTTGTTCACTTAAATCATGATATCAATGTGTAAAATTCTATACTTTTAGTGCCAGTGCGAGCAAGCGACAAACCAGCGTGGCCAGACAGCACAAAAAAGCCTCGATCAGGTCAGATATTACAGCCTTGGGTGACTGCTAGGCTGAGCACATAGGCAGTGTGTCTAACAGATAAAAACTCGCGCAGAGTGTGTCTGCGACTCACCCACGGGGCTAGTTAAAAAGAACGTGCAGGCACAGCTAGACTTGCCTGGCTTTTCAGAACTCGCAATAACTTATTGGTTTATCAAACTTTGGCCACTGCAGATTTGGGTGCGCAACACAGATGACAGGAAGTTTTGACCACTGGCTGGCCGTAGCGGGCAGCTGCCAAGCGCGTGCAGATGACTACACAAGCTCAGCACACCTGTGCTGTACAAGTGTTTATTTATTAAGTTTGTTGCAATAGCAGGATGGATCTAGGGAAATGAGACATACAAATATCGTAAAAGACATCATACATATAGTAGCTCCCGTTTCATCGTTGTTGGGGGACAGCAGACGTCGTCGTGCAGGTGGGTTTACTCTTTCTGACCATGCCACTGTCTTCGACTTCATCAGATACGCCGGCAGGTTTTCAAATATCTGTGGGACGGCGCTGAAGTGGCAATTTGGCTTCGCGCACTGGAGATACACAGATTGGCTGCTTATCATGTACCCATCGGCTCAAATAACATCCATGAACACTAAATGTTTCCCGCACACATGCATGTGCTTCGACTCGAGACTGAAGACTGAAAGCGTCCGTCTCCTGTCATGGAATGGCTCGCTTCCACCTATCGCACTGTTCACGGTCACTACTAGGGAAGCGAAACAGCGAAGCTTTTTCTATATGTATTTCGACAGCCAGAACGGCAACCACGCATGCAGCATATCTGAGGCATTGTAGTGTACATGGTTTACTCTTCATGGTGAGTAAACAAAGGTATATTGCATAGCAAACACCACAGCAAAATCTCAATCAATGCACTGCCAATGTGGCCGCAGCCTTCCAAGGCGCCTGCACCGGACTCGCAGCGCCGCCACGCTGGAGCTTTGGTCCACGTATGAAGCTCTCCCATAGCATTACGCAGACGTTTCGGGACCAGAAGAGCATTGAAGGACTCTGGTAAAACTATTGCCAGGGCTGAGCAGTATCACAAGAGATCATTCTGTGCATACCAGAGCATAAGCTTTGGGCATGCATGTAGACTGCTGCCTTTTTAAATGGGGAAGACATGCCTGCCTTCAGTTCAGAGGCTTGCACCGCACGTGCTGATCACTTTTGCGTTTATTTTTCGTATGCGTACAGGGGTATGTCATTTATCAGCCTGAAAAGCATCACCATTGTCTCACTTACTATAAAAGGAACAAATGAAGTGAACGTGCTGAAGCGCTTGCTGGTAAGCAAGACAGTGCAGTTGCTGTCTCTGATAACAGGAGCTTCGTGAACTGCCATGCACGACAGTCACATTGAGTGTGCACAGGGGCATATCAGTGCATCTACCGTATAAACCGGATTATAGGTCGACCCGGTATATAAGTCGACCCCCTACCTTGAGGTGGGAAAAGTTGACAAAAAAAATAATTCGGCACAGAAGCGCACTCACAATGTCTATATTTATTTTCGACGCCTGTCCGTCACTGCCTACTACATCCCCACTTATGGTTAAAATGCAGTTTCACAAGTCCAGTTTTTTTGGGCATTTGACCTGCCGGTGGACCTGGGCCCGTTTGCCCGAACGCTATAAGTGTGGGAATAAGTTCTCAACTACGACTTTAGCGCTGTCTAGGTAATAATTCGTTTGCCCGAAACTGATGCAAGCACTCGGGTGAAGTGGCATTTCCGTCGGGTTTTCTGGCAACCGGCTTATTTTCTGTGGCCGACTTCGACTTATTGACGTCTTATTCGTAAGTGGGAACTTATGCGTACGGGCAAACAGGCCCTGGTCATTGGCATGGAGTGCCACTGCACACGTTCTTGGCGACATCACTGTTGGTGCCAAAGTTAAAGCCAGCTCTGATGCTTTGAGTTCAGGATGAAATTGTTGACAGCCTTGCTCTGCAGAAGCACCAAGAGCCGACGGTTGGGCTGAGAAACGCCTTCTAGTGTGCAGCACTTTGGCTCCCAGTACAAGGGTTCAGCGGGAGGAAAGGTGAAGGTGGCGGTGTCCGCGTAACCGAGTGAGCGAACGAGAATGCAACTACCAAAAAATGATGTTATGTTGAACTGTTGAACATGTACTACTGGAGTGCTCTGCTTATGCCGGCTCAAGGTGTCGTCTAAAATCACCCAGCAGAAAGAAAACTGAGGAGCAGCGTCTCGCGAAAGTGCGAGGGGGAGGGCAGCACGCGCTGCTAAGGCGTCATCTGCGTCACCAGGGCTCAGCATGTCTCAGTGCCACCCCCTCACACGTTCGCCATGCGTTGCTGCCGAGAAGCACCCTTCCACTCACACTTTCGCCAGGTGCTCCTCCTCTGTTTGTGGCTCATCCGAACCACATGACATTTGCGCGGGAGGTTAAAAACGATTTGCAACAACGTGCTCGGCGGCAGCAAAGTGCTGCGAAATAACGGCAGAGTAGTGCCCGCCACTGTGCGTTTGCTGATCATGATATCACTTCCTAAGATGCACAGATATGTGCCGTGACTGAGAAGACTGCAGTTCGCGCTGCGCAAAAAGTTCACATAAGCAAGTATAGTAATCGTCGTGATTTTTTTAATGTTTTATTGGCATATGAGCGCTGCAGTCTTGCTGGACTCGGTACCTTCGCTGCACATGATACACCAGCCGGTCAAGGAGGACAGAGTTGCCGAGCAGCGGGATGCCAGTTTTAGTCCTGGCTCTCTTTGCTTCGGACAGCTTCATTCCTTGCTTTGAACTGCCGGGCTTCTAGCATTTTTGGCCTTGTCATCTTGAGTCGTCGGCCTGTTAGTAGCCGAGACAGGCTGTATCGGCACACCTGGGTGTGCCTTGGTGTACTGGAAGCACTGTGTGTTTAATGAAAAGTTAGTGGTCCTCTACGTGCATTCTGCTTCACTGTTTGTGGCTAGCCCAGGTTGCTCTGGTTGGTGAACTGACACCAGAAATATGAGAAGTGAAGCAGCCCACGTCCAGCCCACAGTGAAGCACCACTGACAGTCGGGGGCATGGGCAGCTTGGCCAGGGCCTTGATGTTTGCCAGATCAGAACTGGTGTGTTCTGTGCTAAGATGCCAAAAAAAACTTGCTTGACAAGGTAGCTTGATTCCTGCTTCTTCCATGCGTTGGCCGTGCTCTTGCTGCGATGCTGCAGACTAGAATATTATTAGTTATGCTGATAACTCCTTCCGTGCCTTCCAGAATTCTGCTCACCTGTTGCTCAGAACATTCTGGCGCTGAGCAGGGGTTAAAAGATAGCATTTGTGAACGGAACCTTTCCTCCACATTGTGAAAACTAAC
This sequence comes from Haemaphysalis longicornis, assembly GCF_048455015.1. Classification (NCBI taxonomy): domain Eukaryota; kingdom Metazoa; phylum Arthropoda; class Arachnida; order Ixodida; family Ixodidae; genus Haemaphysalis; species Haemaphysalis longicornis. The sequence goes on along the minus strand of NW_027526203.1, from coordinate 347,820,940 downwards.
GGTAGCATTGAGCTTGAAAAGAGCTTTGATGATCTAGGCTGTCCCAGGATGTTTTTGTTTGAAGATAGCATGCGGCACTCCATAAGCACAATTGTTCAGCTGCGTGGTATCAACACAGATTCGGTAACTTCTGCTTTTGGAATGGAAAGGCCACCATGCCAAAACACTGTGGTGTGGAAAGTCCACTTTTCAGATAAGTAATGTTTGCACAGCTATAATATATGGCCCGTGGTTTGTCTAGGTTAGTTAGGGTTCAAAAAGACATCTTCACTGTAGGCTTACATAGCTCGAGCTGACTCACAGCTGGGAGCGCGGCTCGCCTCTGATCGTTTTTCGCCTGCGCACTGTTACACCAAGAGCACGCTGAAGAGGCGCCGAAGGGAGCCCTCCAGGGAGGTGTCGACAAGAGTATGCCGTTGCCGTTTTAAGTACACTCAAACCCTGTTATAATGAAGTGGAAGGGAATCCGTGCTTATTCCGTTATATCCATTATTTCGTTACATAAATTACAACAGAAATTATAACAGTTTATGGTAATGTACGCTTAGTCGCGTGCACAACTATGGGCATGCAGAGAAGGGCCTGGCAGCCTACTGTACTGCTACTCGACCATGCATGCGACGGAAATTGAACAGAAGACCAACACGTTGTTCGATGCGCACACTGCTTATTTTATTATCCGCTAGACATAGCTGAAAAATGTCGGTGATGCTCCTCTGTTTCGGACATCGCAAGCGGAAGACTTCCTTTTCAGTGGTGTCTGCCCTTCTCGCCGTTGCCATGGGCACCCAAGAAACGGCGTAGAAGGTCAACCGCATCAAGTTCCTGCGACGATGGTGGCACGCCGAACGTGTGTGCATGGGAGACCACGGCGTTTTCATTGTCGCCTGTGTCGGTTTGTCCAGTGACATCTGCGACAAACCGACACAAGCGATGGTTTGTGTCATTTGGCTCCGCCGCATCGGTCGGCTCCGCCGTATTGAGGGAAACCACCTTGCACTGCTTCTCACTGCAGTCACGTAGCCCGCTCGCCCTCTTGCTCCGCCCTGCTGGCTCAACGAGGAGGATGGCTCGCTCGGCCGCGCGTGGTGTGGCCATGAGGTCGACGGCGGAGTTCGAAAATAGCCATGACGAAAGGGTGTCAAATTCGGCGGTAAACTTCACGCTCCGTGATTGGTTTTTTTTTTTTTTTTTTCCCCTCTCTCTTCTTCTTCTTCAGGGAGAGACTAATAGAGTTCGTTATATCCATTGACAGGTCAGTTTTGCTTTGTTACAATGAGGCTTCAAACGCACGGTTCTCTATAGAGATTTCAAGGAAAATCTCATTTACTATGCTATAATGATTATTTCGTTATATCCTGTTATGTTATAACGAGTTTTGAGTGTAGTATTACCTCCCTGGTGTGTAGCCTTGCTTTGCGGTCAGTGTGGTTGTGTCCATGGGCATCAACGATATGTCAGGATAACTCCTTAAGAGGAGCTGCTTTAGGAGCTCCTCTCAAACAGATTTTTGAAGGCATGCTCTATGAGAATGGCTTGGTACATGAGTGAAAGTGGATCGCGTAGGTATTTGCCCTTCAGCTCACCTAAACTGTCAGAGCTGTGGTAGGCCTTGTGAAGGCAAGACATTCACTGTTTGCACAGTAGACCAGACTTTCCAGCTTAGTTTTGCTTGGAATGTTTCCAGGACGGTGAGTGAGTAGTTTTCTGGGGCCATGAGCTTTTAGATGCAACGCATCTCATGCTCGCCCCTCTGTCCTTCCTGCGTCTGTCCGGCGTTGTCCGCACAGCTGCGGGTTGGCGCAGCGCGCTCTCACTCCGTTGCTAGACGCCGGCGGGTGGCGCTGCGCGCGCTGCGCATGTGCAGTACCCTCTCTCTCCGCGCTCTCCTCTCCTTCGGACGCTGTGAATATAAAGCGGCATGCCGCGCTCCGATGGCCTCAGTCGACGGTTGTCCGCGTTACGCTTGCACTCTCTCGCAGTACTCGACGATTGCTTGAAGCAATCGTCGAGCCCCTAACTGTGCCCTTTACGGACCACAAGGCACTCATTCTCGTTTGCAATAAAGACCGTGCCTGAGCATACGTGTACTGCATGTGCATTGCATAGTGAAAATGGAAAATTACGCCCACCTCCCCTTCGCGTGAGAATCCTTGCTATAAGCGCAATCAATACGACGGAAAACGCCAATGGAACCCCCCATGAGATGCGTTGCATCACACCAGGGTTCCCAGGAGGGGAGGTGGGTGTAATTTTTTTTTAGATGTGACGCATCTCTTGCTCTCGGGTATGTCCCTCCGTTGTCGCGGCGTCCGCACACCTCCTGCGCATGCGCCAACTCTCCTCCGTTCTTCTCACCAAAAGCTGTGTGCAACGCGCTCTCTCTGTCATTATCATAACAGCTGCGCGCGCTTCACTGACGCTTCTCTCTCGCATTTGCTCTTGCTGTGCATGCGCAACTCTCCTCCGTTCGTCTCCTCTCCTTCAAGTGCTGAATATAAAGCGGTGAGCGCGCTGCGCCGGTTCAGTCAAGTGCATTCGCTTGACTGCACTTGACTTTGCTTGTGCTTCGCTTGATGACGACGACTCCGTTGCTTCTTACGATGTAGTGCGATGGAAGCAACAGTCCCGTCAGCGAGTGGTTTGACACAATCGAGTACCAGCGTCAATCCAAACGCTGATGGCAACGTTACTTCAACTGAAGACAAGGCTACGAAGCGACGGGCACGTGACGCTGAACGTTTCACGCGATTTAGAGAATCAACCCAACGGAAACGCCAATTGAACCCCCCGATGCGTCGCATCACATCAGGGTTCCCTCGCGGGAAGATGGGTGTTTTTTTTTTTTTCCTGGCATTTTCAGCTGCTCAGTATTCCAGACAACAAGTATGGCATCACTGTCACCTTTGCACCTGAGTCAACCTTGCAGTTAGGTTGTAACCTTTGACGAAGTTAGTGTTAACTGCTTTGAAGAACTTAGCTTGGGTGATGGCTGCTACTGACTGAAGTGCGAGACAACCCATGCTCTGCTTTTCATTTTGCGTACTGCCTTGAAGTGTCCAATTCCCTTACAGCTTTTGCATTTTGCTTGCCTAGCTGGCAGTCTGCTCAGCGATAAGTAGGTCAACTATGGTATCTACAGTTCTCGGTCACATCGCTTGTGTTGGGCTTGGTCATGTGTTTTTAGGTCCTCCTCGAAGAATTTGAGCCACGTCATGGTTTGTGCAGCAGCTTTCAAACTTTGCCCTCAGCAATAGCATGAGCAGAAGTCTACTTTTTTTTTTTTTTTTTTTTGAACTCTCCTGCACTTGGTTTTGCCACATCTTCATTAATGGGAGCGTATAGTCTGGCTTTGAGTGACACCTTTCGATTTTGGCACAACTTGTCCACAAGATTTGAGTCAGGGAGACTTGCAAGGAACCTGTCCCAAATGAGGCATTCTTCTGCTTGAATGTAGTTGTGCTTGTTGAAAAGTGTCTGCAGTGCAGTGTAGGACTCATTTGTTGTTTTGCCTTTGTCCTATGTGGAACAGTGGGAGCGGACACTTTTCTAGACCTTGTTGACTGGGTTGATGAAGGGATAGATGCACATTTTGACCAATTCTAGCGAGCTGGATGGAGTGGGAGTGGGAAGAGCACAGTGGGCCTCCGGGGAGCCCATAGCCTAGAGAAGCGTCCTGATTTGTGCTTCACCACGAGCTTAGTAGAGTCCAGATGCATACTAGTGGTCATGTAATTGAAATGCCTATTCTTTTCATAAGCTGGTATGTATTTGCAGATTAAGCATTCTGTGGCAGTTAAAGCTTTTTATACTGTTACCGGGTTGAATGCTTAGTTTCTTCATCTTTGGGGGCGAATTCTGCAGGCCATACCATTGACTGTAGGCACCATGTCTTGCTTATTGCATGAGGAGTGAACAAAGTGACCACACTGAACGCTAACCGGGTCTCGTGTGTTTATTTAACAAACCTCTTAGGTGACCACACCGAACACGAACTGGGCCTCGGGTGTTTACTTAACAAACCTCTCAACTCGATCGAGCTTGCCCTAGCAAGCAGCATAATTGCCAACTCCAGTAACTGGAGCCTCACGAATGGCAGCATGTGAAAAGGTTTCCTTAAGTGTCTGTATGCACTACAGCCATAGTTGCCTTGACTATGCCTCATTTACAAAGAATAAACAGCAGCACATAACTTTTTGTACCATCTGCGGTGGACTTGTTGGGGCAGTCGGTGGGCTGGTTCCCACCTGCTGTTCCTGCTGTTACACAGTGAAGAGTGCGGTCATGTACACTTTGTTTCATGAGCATCAAACAGTGCTAAAGGTGCAACAGGTATCGGTCAATAGGGAGAGTGGACACAGAGGCATCGGCCAGTGAGAGCAGCAGATTAATCGGCACCAATGCTCCTCTGCAGTAACTGCACCCACATTGTCTGCTCCCATCAGAAAAAAAGCAGGCGACGCCTTGGGACTATGGTCTTCTACGCATTGTCGTAGCACCTCATCTGTCTTGCAGCTTCCACACATGGCACAAAGTTCATGAAGCGGAGTGCAGGTCTCACTTCAGATAAGGCCGTCAATGTGGAGGAGCCCACCAGTTGTGCGTCTGACCTACAGGCGGTGTTATTGGAACCATCCTCCAAGCTCACAGTCCTATATCGACCTTGGGAAGCAGATAGTTACACTGCAGAGATCCGAAATTGTACAGAGAGTATCACACGCTGAACGTGTCATCGCAGATAAAATAAGACCATCTTGTAATGACAGAACCCATGTACAACAAACGTACAGATTGACCCAGCCTGTGCACGAACGACAATCACAATAAAGCACTTACGTTCAATACTGAATGGGAAGGCTTAGCGCAAGAAAGACGAGGACGGTGGCAGACGAGACAGGTGCTGAGCCTCGTGCCTGTCTCGTCCTGTCAGAACAAGCACCTGTCTTGTCTGCCACCGTTTCCGTCTTTTTTGCGCTAAGCCTCCCATTCAGTACGTACCAACTAGCCCAACAGCATGTTTTATTGAAGTACATTCAATGCATACATCCTGCACAAAGCATGAGCGCTATACACATTCTAAGCCTTCGCAACAGATCCCCTCTCAAAACGCCATGCTGTGCTAGCATTGTGTAGCAGTGTTACTCGTAAGGAGCTGTTTCACCCAATAACTTTTTCCAGAGTTAGTATATCTACCCTCAGTATTTAATCAATCTGTTTCACTTTTTGTGTTCCAAAATGCACAACATTCACAGTACCTAGCTTGTAAATTTACCGATTAAAATGTAAAAGGCTGTTTCATGTTTATTGCAAAACCTGTTCGCTGGGAGCAGCGATTTCAAAGGCTACATTTGACAACAAAATGTCCTGCACTTGCGGCTAAAATGGACTGGACACATTTTTTGGGCCTTGTGCTCACTTTTGAGAGGGCCATTAGTTGCTGCAAATTTGCAGCAAGCAGTAGTCTGTCTGAATCCTATATGTACTGCAAGTATTTCTAGCCTATAAAGAGATGCACGACTCACTTTTTATTTGAACTGAAATACCTTTGTCTGCATTTTATGTTCCTGTGCTGCCTCTGTGCTGCCGTTGCATCGGTGCTTTGTAGTTCAGTTCACTCCTAAACTTCACTTTTTCTGGTGCATGACTAATCCAAGCTGTCGGCATGACGCTGCTGCTCCTTTCCTAGGTCTCCTGATTTGACACTGTCTGCTGAAAATGCCTGTTCCTCATGTTGCTGAAGATCGTGCGTAACGTTTCGTTTTTTACCACTTGCTGTGGAGCCATTGTGGATGAGCAACTGTGCTGCTCTGTATATGAGCGTTCGAAGTTAAGACACAGCAGCTGAAGTATTGAGGACAGCCTGGCCAGTTGAAAATGGTTCATACTTGTAACTGCGCACCAAAAAAAAATGGACTAGAGGAGGTAAACGCACACAACACATGCATTGTATGTGTTTCCCTCTGTTTTCCTGATGGGTTCAAACAACAAAGTTCTCAATCCACGTGATAGTTTAATTAATAACCCATAAACAAGCTTGGCTGATTTATGGATGTTTAGTTAAGTGTTCGTTGGGCAAGTTCATATTTTTACATGGTTGTCTGTGACCATTTCAGCACCAATGATGGAATTGACCCATCTTGCTCATCCAGTATGCGGTAGGTGAATTACAACCGAGACTTGAAGACTAAAAGTATCCTATCAGCAAGGATAAACTCTCAGAACTCTGGAATAGAACGTAGCAATTTGATTTCTAGGTAGCCTAAACTAGTGCCCCTCTGAAGGTGCCTTATAGGCCAAGTGGTGTTTTTTAAGCAAACTCCAAGTTTTGATTCCACTCTGAGCTTAGATTTCATTTTGTGTCGTATTGTTTACATGAAAATAAAAGCAGTGGAAACAACTCATATACTATTTTAAGCAATAAAATAATCACGGCATTAACAGCCAGAAAGAAGTGCATAGGGAGCATGGTGAGTGGGCAATATTTCCACACATTATCTCTGCTTTACGAGCATTGCATCAGTGATTATAACAGAGTAAAGCAGCGGGCAAACAAAACTTGAACACCTGAATGTTCAGTCAATTGTTTCAAGAATTTGTTGTGTGGTGCAACCATTTATGCACCGCCTTCCTTTTTTTCAGCTGACCAACTATTGAAAACTTTGCTTTTCAAATGTGTGTTGTATGCATACGTCACCCATCTTTACACCAGGGTTTGGTGTCGACAAAAAATTTTAACCAGCTAGTCTGCAGGTTTTAATTGATTGTTCGATTATTCAGTTTATAGAAAAAGCATCCAGAAATAAACATATAATCTGCGTGTAAGGGGTGTTTTACCTGCCACATGACTCGCACGCTGTTGAAACCACTTCTGACATACGTAGTGAGTTCAGGTAGCTCCGTTGGCAGTGCCAAGACAATGAGAATTCAGCTTTCCCATTTTCTGGACCGTCTGGACTTCTTTTTTTTTTTTTTTTTGCGATAAATTCTTTTTTAACTTTGTGAAGAAATTAAGATCATTGCATTCAAGCCAGAGAAGTCTTTTTAATAAACCATACTTGTATTTTGTCTTCATGGCCCTTTTAATGGTGTTCCGAGTGAATGGACAAACATTGATATATTAAGTGTTCATGCTGTATGGTAGGCCCAAGGTAGTGGAGCCTGACGGATGGTATGATGGTGTGCTGTTGCGGGAAGATGGCTGTGTCCAAGAATTTTCCCCTTTGCTCATATCTCAAAGGTTTGACTGTTACTTTATCAGATATGAGCCACGTGCAGACTTGCATGTTCTGCTTATCTGCATGCCTCCCCCACGTCTGAAAGATATCTACAATTGTCAATCTTCTGGGGAAGGGGCACCATAGCTATTGCTGTGGGGCTGTGCTGGCCTGCGTGTATCCGCACGTACTGCATGCAGAAATGCAAGGCCAGGTAGCAGTGGTGAATTGCACCACTGTGTGTGTACCCACTGACGTCCCTGTGAATTTTCTTTCCCAGTGCGACGGGCCTCTCCGAAGTGGCCTCAGAAGAGCTGGAGAAGAGGGAGTCCAGTGCAGACAATGGTGCAGCCAAGACAGAAGCTCAGTTGGAGAGGGACAGTCCTTTTGCTTTCTCCCTGAATGGCTTAAGGACAGGTGAAGAGGAGCCAAACTCACTGGGCCCTCCTCCTGCTAGGAGCCAAATTAATGCGAACTTTTGGCGTCTCCCTCTCTTTCGGACCGATGACGATATCAGCCAACTAGTTCATCCTCCCAGTGGCACCAGTGAGGGCGACAAAGGGCCCAAAAGGACCCTGCCAAATGTTTCCAAAGTGGCCGTGTTAGGTGGCTCTCAAGTTCTCTGGCCACGTTGTGGTGCTGGTGCTTCGCTCCCTAAGCCAGGCTGCACTGAAGGAGAGATGTGCAAGAAGCTTGAGGGGCAAGGAGGTGGCACTTTCGAAAGCTCCGTCCCTGACGATGGGCAGAACAAGAGGCTCTTCCAGCAGAAAACGCTTCCCCTGCTTTCACCTATGCCCAAGGCTAAACCGAAGCTGAATGACAGTGAGACGGACAATTCTGGTGGTATGCCACTGATATCGAGGGACCTTTGGAGTAGTGGAGCCTGCAGTGAGAAGGGCACACAGGAGCCTCTCGCACGGTTCGCTCAATGGGCCAACAGATTGGACAAAGACAGTGGCCCAAAGAGCACCAGTAGGAGGTGCTCTGGGAGCGGTCAATTAGGCCATATGTCTAGCAAGAATGCTCAAGGAGAGGATGGTACATCTGAGGTGGCAGCTTCCGAAAATCTCAATTCTGAAGGTGCACACCCCGTGAAAGGGCACTCGTGTCAGGAGACACCTAAATCTCCCAAAGAAAGCCAAGGGCATTTACCAAGACATGGACAACAAATGCCTGACATCAGCCCTTGCCTAGACATTTTCCCGGCCACAAGGAAAACTCCAGCTGTGCCAAGTGTACCAACTGAGCTTTATCAACAGCCTTTGCAAAACCAGGAGGCATTTGTGAAAAAGACAAGCTTTTGGACAAGGCCTCGGTCAAGGCCAAAGTCTGGTGCCTTGGGCCCCCAGCTGTTCGGAGGTTCACACACTGCGAACGCAAGAATTGAGCTTAACCAACAGCCTTTGCAAAACCAAAGAGCATCTGTGCAAAAGCCAAGCTTGTGGTCAAGACCCAAGTCAAATGCCTTGGATGCCCAAGTGTCAGCAGGCTTGCATACTGCAAGTGCACCCACTGAGCCTAACCGGCATCCCATGCAAAACCAAAAGGTGTCTGGGGAAGAGCCAAGCTTTTCGTCAAGACCCAAGGCAAGTGCCGTGGACGCCCAAGTGTCGGCAGGCTTGCATACTGCAAGTGCACCAACTGAGCTTAAGCACGCACCTTTGCAAACCCAAAAGGCATCTGAAGAAAAGAGGAGCTTTTGGTCAAGACCAAAGTCAAGTGCCCAGGGCTCACTAGTGTCTGAAGCAGGTCATAGAGTGCCCCAGAAACGTGGGGTTGAGCCAGCAACAACAGCCTTAAGTTTCCATGACAGCTCAGGAAAAAATGGAAGGGGTACAAGTGAAAGCACCTTGCCAAATGTGCCTGTTGACATAAGTAACGATAATACCGCCGATTCGGCCGGTATACCTGCAAAACGTGTGTCGAAACGCAAGCCCCTACTTCTGCCAAATTTTAACAAGAGACCGGCATCCTGTCTGGAGGCTCCCCAAAGCAGTGCACTCAAGTCACTCAATACTGGTCAGACGAGGGGGAACAAGTCTCCAAGAAAAGGTGAGGGCTTCTTTAACTTATAAAGAGCTGCTGTCTTACATGGGCTGTAAAAAAAATCTTCGAAGGGGAAGTAACCTTAGTCCAAAATGCAGATGGCAAAAGGAGGTTTGGGATACTGTAAAGGCAATTTCTGGTGTGTGTTACTCAACATAGCTATTTGTATGTTAGTGTTTTCTCTAGCTGGTGAGCTTGTGTGGTTTCTGGTTCCATTGCCAAGCAATCACCCGCCACGGTGGCTCAGTGGCTGAGGCGTTGTGCTGCTGAGCACGAGGTTGCGGGTTCGATTCCCGGCCGCAGCGGCCGCTTTTCTGATGGAGGGTAAAAGCAAAAACGCCCATGTGTATGACATTTCGGTGCATGTTAAAGATCCCCAGGTGGTCAAAATTAATCCGGAGCCCTCCACTACACCATGCCTCATTGCCTGCGTTGCGTCGGCACGTTAAACCCTACAATCAATCAATCCATTGCTAAGCAATCCTGACTGGGACTGTTAAAGTGCGCTGGATCAATGGGAATGTGCAGAGAGAATGAAGCACAACAAGTTTAGGCCTTTTTGCTTGCCTGTCAGATTAGTGCTTTCCAGGTAGTGTTTTACAGTTCTGTACAACTTTACTTCACAACTCCTGGCATGAACTGTGTTTAGCTGGCAATTACTATACTTGGCTACAAGTTAAGAACAACAGCAGCTCATGCAGTGTAGTAGTATCACTTCACCTAAGGACGGACCCAGGTTTTGTCCGTACCGTGTCCATTTCACAAGTGCCCGTTTTGAGCAAGCCCTGATTGGCTAAAAGTGAACACCCGTATGTGACACCACACAAGCACGGCGGAGCTACTGCGTTGAGCCGTGGCTTCGAGCAGACGATTTTTCATCGCCTTGTTGTTGGCTCGCTGGCGGAACTGGAGGGCAATAAGTAATGTTGACCCGTTCGAAAGGCCTGCAGAAGCATTCCGCCTCTCTAAGAGGACTGTGCAGTGGCTGTGCAACGAGCTGCAAGACGAACTTGGCCAGCAGCATCGTGGGCTCAGTGTTGGGGACAATGTTATATGCGCCCTTTGCTTCTTCGCTACCGGTGGCTTTCAATCAGCGGTCGGTAACGAAAAAACGTTATCACTGTCGCAGCCCTTCGCGAGCCAGTGCATCTACGCCGCTGCCATCACACAGTGAAATAAACGATCGTCTACATATGTGCTTGATGGCTGCCGGGCAGACTACCAAATTTCACAAGCACTCGGCATGGAATTTATAAACTTTTATTGATACTTTATGAATACACATACCAGCTTAACTTTCGTAGACATGACGTGAAGCAGACACGTAGTTAAAGGAGCCATGAAGAGAAAACACAAGTTTGGTTCATTCAAAAGATTGTCTCGTTAGAATCATACTGACACCACTTTTAACGTAAACTTCGCTCAAATAAGCTACATAATTAGGAAAAACGGGAATGGTCATGCGACCCACCAGCTCATTTCCCGCAACAGAACCTATGATGTCACATGAGCTAAGCTCTGAGATTGGCGGAGGCTGGCAGAAGCAGACGCAAATTAGGTAGAGCTTACAAACTAGACGAAGGAGCGATTTGCGCTTAAATTTAGGGCACATTCTTCACAAAGCAATAAGAATGATGGGACAAACAGTGGAAGTTACGAAAACACATGTAAACATAGAAGTACTGATGCGTTCTGCTGTTCGTACTGCGCACAGCATGCTTGGTTTAGCTGCACAGCACTACGGGGCTTGGGGTTGTCTCAGACGACACTGGCCGATTGACGCAAGCAACGGTGTCTTACGTGACCCCATTTGTCGAGCGAGCACTGTTTCAGGGAACGAATATTTTCTCCAAGAACAAAAACAAGCCAGGTTTAAATGCGGGCAAAAACAAACCAAACGCTTGCCACGGTATGGTGGCGCCATGTAGGTTCCAGAACGTAAAGAAACGCGGGAACAAAAACGTTGTACAGGGTGGAGACAACCTTTGAACGGTCCCGTGGCGCCGCAATTGGGCCAACGGGCTCAACGCGTTATTCTTTTCGTTTCCCACGAGACCTAGCAACGCGAAACAGACAATATGATTCAAACTTCTTCAGTAAACCGCGTTGCGGCGATAATTTTAGCGCGGTTTTGACACAATGACTTGCTTCGGCGGCGAGCGAGCAACCGAAAATGGCGGCGCCAGCGTATACGTGTCTCTACCCTGTACGGCGGATGCGTGAATGAAGGTACTCTAGGCTGCAGAACGGTCGGTTCCTGTGATGTCATTTGGGACCACGAAAACGCACCATTGAGCGGGAAAATCAAAATTTTTACCTAAATTGTTTAATTTCTGAGTGAATAAAGCACCGTTTGTATCCGGACAAGCGCTGGGGGCACTATAAAACACGAAATCTTTCGAATAAAACCAACTTGCATTTTCTCTTCATGGCTCCTTTAAAGGGGCACTGACACAAAATTTTGAAGGCGAGATAACTTCGGAGATAGATTGGTGGGAACACATATACATCATCTGCAAAATATCAGCGGTGAATACAGCCTAGAACATATTTAAAATCAATTTTGAAGTGTGCGAAACGCAACCGAGCGGCCAGCAGATCCACCCGCGCAAGTGTAAATAAACAACATCCAAACACGTCACGAGTTTGTGTTTGCCGCGCTTCCGTACTGCCGGCTCGCCGCTCCAATCGGAGGGCCGGAGGGCGGAGCTTCTGCTCTCGAGAACGAACGACGCGATCGTTGGCGGCGGAGGCGCCGTGATTTCGTCAGCTCATCGGGCAGCTGGCCGCTACCAAAGTTCTACAGCGATTCCAGGCACTCTGTTTCTATTACTGTTTATTACCATTGGATGCGGAAACGCTCCGGAGGCACGAAAAGCCCACTGAGCAAGCCGCACGGTCGCTGTGCAGGCGGCGGCCACGGCCGCGAAGTGGCCCACGCCGGCGCAGGTAGCTCGAGTGATAGCTTGTTACCGCTGCACGAAATTGTCCCCAAGTCCCGACCATGGTGGCTTACATGAGAAAGGATTTAATGATGCCATGGCGGGTTGCATTAAAAATTGTCATCTGCACCGCTTACGAGAGCGGCACTCGAATATCCGCCGCAGTGCTAAGCCGAACACATCTGTAGGCGGACCTGTAGGCAGACCGGCCGGCTGCTCCCAGTGCGCGTCTTGCCACTCACCGTCTCGAGCGTCGCGCGCCGTTCGTTAGCCGCGGTAGCATTTGCACTCGCAGCGCCTGCGTCACATCCACGGTCGCTTTTTAATTAGGCGCCTCACGAGATCAGTACGGGGGGGCATTCGCAGAAACTGCCGTCGATGCGGATTCGACAGTGCTACGGCGGCTGTGCTCTGTAATTGTGATATCCCTCCGACGGTCACGTGGTCAGCTTTGTTCACACAAAATCCACAAAATCCATCGTTTCGCGGCACTCGCTGAAACCGAAACTGCGACTGGCCGCATTGAAAATGCCTCTAATTAAACAACCGTCGCACGCTGAAGCAAATGAGGTTTCTACAGGTTATAAGTAGGTCACTAGCTACTTATCGCAACAAAAAAAACAAGATGCAAAATTTTTGTGTCAGTGCCCCTTTAAGTCACGAAAATCCCGACCACTCGCACGTTTTTTCACTCGTCGAGTACCACAGAATTTACAGTGCCGTGATGAACTTTTTGAGGCTCTTGGAAAAGCTCGCATCGGCATGCTGCAAGTGTGTCAATGCCCACATACATAACAGGTTATCTTGATATGCAGTCATTGTTACCAACAAAAATCCGGATCAGAGTGCAAAAAAAAAAAACTGAGCAGTCGTAGCGTTGTTTACGCTTTACACAGGAAACAGCAGGCTGCAGCTGCCATCTTTCGGCATTCTTCGCTTTGTGGTGAAACTTTTCACCTGCGTCATATGAAAATCTTATCATGTGTAGGTTTTCTGAATACGGTCAGATAAACTTATAAGATAATTTACAATGTGTTTAGCTCGAAATTTGTTTACAAATTGGGAAAAAGTCAACCCAAAGCCCACCTGCAACCGGAAGTACGTCATTTATATATTTATTTTATTTATTTATACATACTGCAGCCCAATTGGGCTATCGCAGGAGTGGGTTGGTACATAGAATGCAAAACACTTTTCTGCACATAACACATATAAAAACACAACACATTTAAATTCACTTATTCATAAAGTTTAGACATAATAGATAATAAGTACAGCAAGACATTGAAATTATGCAAAACTGACATAACACAATCAATTTAAATTCTGCAAAAATTTTTCCAAAGGCAATGACATAATTTCACCTGGTAGTAGGTTCCATTTTTCAATTGTTCGCAGGAAGAAGCTGTACTTAAATAGATTAGTTCGTGGATGAAAAGTTGCAAGGTTGGGTTTGTAGCTATTTCTAGTAGATTTAAGTTTATCGGGCGACAAATAGCTGTTCTGTAATGAGTAGCGTGGAGTATTCGTAAGAATATGTAAAAGTTTTAACACATTCGCGTTCACGGCGCTCGGACAGGGGTTGTAATTCTAGTGTAGCAAGGTGGAATGACGGCGAAAAGCTCCAATCAAAACGGCGGAAAATAAAACGAATGGATTTTTTCTGAACAGATTCAAGTGTGTTAATTTCAGATACTTTATAAGGGTTCCAGATGGTACAGGCGTATTCTAAGATGGGTCGGATAAGTGTTTTATATGTCAGCAATTTCGTTTCGAGTGGAGCTTCCCGCAATGTACGGTTTAGGTAGCCTAACTTTTTTAGAGCTTTGTTGCATGTATAATCAATGTGCCTTGACCGAGACAAGGTAGGTGTGAAGATGACGCCCGGGTACTTATATTTGTTCACCCGCTGCAGGGAAGAGCCATTGAAAGAATAATTAAACAAACGGAACTGCGTGTACTGAAAGATAAAGTGACTGTTTTTGTAAAGTTAATACAGTCGAACACGGATATATCGAACACGGGTATATCGAATTATTGTCTATATAGAACTCACAAATTATCCCCTTGAAAATTCTGTGTAAAAGTACAGGAATTCGTACTTCTATATCGAACCGCATTTTTCCGGACATTGGTTATATCGAACGCCGCGCGAGCTGGAAGGTGCTCTTCGGCGGTCGCTGCACCCCCGATTGAGGTTGAGGAGGATATAGAGGAATGCGCGGGCATGGTGAAGGCTGGCTCGCAAAACTAATCCCTCCTACCGGAACGAATTTGCGCTTGCCCAGTCGGGCCCCGCTACCGGCCGCCGTAGCGTTAGCGGACGGAGCCCGGTATGCTAAATCTCTCTAGGCACACAAGCCGGAATGCTCGGAAAATATGACAGTGCGAGGTAAAAATGCCCCAAATGCGCACGTCTTTTTTTCCGCTGCGTACGTTCCCCGGCTTGCCGAAAAAGAGTTTTGTTTTCTCTCTCTCTGGGTCTGTCTCCCCCCGATGTTGTCTCGGGAAAGGGAAGAGGGAACGAAGGCGCTGGCGGCCTCCTCCTTCTTTTGCATTTTGCTGCTGTTGCTGCTGTTTGGCGAGTTGTCCCGCACCTTTCAAAGATCACTGTTTCTCTCGGAGATGACCATCGCGAGCGCTTGGAATTGTTACCTTCAAAGTTCTTGTGGTACGTGCGCGCTGTTCTTCTTTTGCGTGCGTGTTGTGCGTGGTGTGCGAAGGCGCAGCGTACTGCTGCAATTTTCTAGTTGTGCAGCCTCGAGAAGATCGAGGCCAGCGTCTTTAATTTCATTTCCAGGACGAAGAAGCAGGCGATTTTTTTTTTATGGAAATAAAGCGTCCTGTTGCGTCCTGAGTGCGGAATTAGTTGTCGTTCTTGAATGCGACGATCGGCAAGTGATTGTCCGCCATAGGTGAGGTCTCAGAGCCCATATTTTTTATATCGAATTTTTCATATATCGAACTATTTCGCGATCCCCTTGGAGTTCGATATATCCGTGTTCGACTGTATTCATGTGCCATGTCTGGCACCACCTGCAAAATTGAGCGAAAGAATCATTTAGTGAAATATGATCATCATTCGTGTTAATTACATTGTACAACACGCAATCGTCAGCATAGAGGCAGATGTTTGCGGATATATATTTAGGCTGATCATTTATATACAATAAGAACCAAAGTGGCCCCAGGACCGAACCCTGGGGAACTCCGAATGACACATGTGCTACCGACGAACTTGTGGAGTTAAACGAAACATACTGGGAGCGATCATGTAAAAAGCTAGCAATCCAATCAACTAAGGCCGAGTTGTTAAGTATAACGCGAAGTTTATGAAGAAGTTTTGAATGGGTAACGGTGTCGAAAGCCTTAGATAAGTATATAAAAATTGTGTCAATTTGATTTCCTTTGTCAAGAGCGTCGGCAGTGTCATGGGAAAATTCAACAAGCTGAGTTACTGTACTAAAGCCGTGACAAAAACCATGCTGGACGTTAGACAAAATGTTATTGCATTCAAGAAACTCCATAATATGACTGAAGATTATATGTTCGAGAAGTTTACATGATTGAGACGTTAATTTAATCGGACGATAGTTCAATGGTGACTGCTTGTTGCCGGATTTAAACATGGGAAATATTTTTGCCAATTTCCATACTAACGAGACAGTCGCAGTAGATAAAGATTTATTAAAAATTAGTTAAGTACCGGCTCGTCCAAACACAATATCTAACCAGAAAAGCATTGTTAATTTCATCAGGACTGCAGGATTTTTTATTGTCCAGGTGCAAAATTAAATTTAGAACCCCCTCGACAGACACGGTTATATCGCCAATTGAGTAATATGACTCGTGTGGGAAATCGGGTATTTCGAAGTTGTCCGTTATGAATACTCACTGGAAGTACTCATTGAAGGCAGTGGCGATAGTTATAGGGTCACTAGACGGGACATTGTTAACTAGGATAGTATTAGTAGAGGCTGAAGAGGGTATAATTGAACTCCGAAATTTCCTAGGGTTAGTTTTCAGTAAACTTTGTAATGTAACCTTAAAGTAAAAATCTTTAGATGAATTCATTTTAAGGCGGAGCTTTTCTTTAGCTTCGTTAAATTCGGCGTTTTTAAGGGGATCACCTTTTCGTTTTGCAAGCCTTAACCTCGCAACACGACGCGACAGATGAAGTATATCACGCGAGATCCAAGGGAGGCAAGGAGTTTTCTTTTTTGTTTTAAGGGGTACAAAGCGCTGTAGACAGGTTGCAACAATATTTTCGAAAGAAGCCACCAAGGAATTCACATCATTCAACAAAATAAGTTGTTCGAAATCGTCAAAAGAATCGCCTAAATAATCGATACTGGAGGAATCGTCGGCGCGTGAAAAATCAGGAAATGTAGAATAAACAAAGCAATTGTTGCGAACCGGAATGGGTATGGAAACAAGAGTAGCCATGTGATCTTGTGATGATCTTGTGAACAGCAATGTGATGATGAAACTGATGCAAAACGGACATTTTCAAGACTGACAAACTCCAGAATACCGCCCCAGATGTCTTAGTGCATGCGTTTTGAAAGGGGGTGGCGCCTAATGTGTGAAATGGTCTGATTTTCCTCGCATAGCTTCTTTGTCACTGGTGCAGTGATTTATAAGTGCTAGAGTAAGTCCGAAAAAGCACGGAAACGACTTGTCACATTCAAAACGCTCGCAGTAACGCACTCCTTGTACTGAACAGTAGAACAGCCAGCTGCGGGTATGAGGCGCAGGGGGGGCAACTTCCGTAGTCGTTCTTAAAGGAGCCATGAAGACAAAATACAAGTCGGGTTTATTAGAAAGACTGCTTAGTCCCGATAACAATGATACCAATATCATCGGAATCTTAGAACAAATAAGGGAGATATTAAAGAAAACGTGTGAAGCAGTCGCGACCCCCTAGCCAATTTCCCGCAACTTTTCTATGACGTCACGGAACCTTGTTTGTGTGATTGGCGGCCGCCTAACTCACCTGTCGCGACGACACATGACTGGATGTCTGTAATGGGGCCTCTAGTTCCATTTGACCGCATCACTCGAATGCTAACAAGCAGTTAACGCACTGAAAATTGTGTTTTATTGTTGGCCCGTGTGACGACATTCTTGCTCATAACACGTCACTGTGGCACGAAATTTGAAAGTTTTCAAATACTTCTTGCTTTTTTTTCGTTAAAAAACATCTTTTGTGGCTGTAATGGAGCTGAGTGAGATACTGAATCCTAGTTCTTTCAAATTAAACGAAGTTGTATTTTGTCTTCATGGCTCCTTTAAGTTGTACACAAGTATAGGGGGGCATTTGTTCCTGAATGCGTGGAAAGTGTGTAGATCAGTACGTTTACATGGAAAGTTGCTGCTCATCTGGATGTCTCTTCACTGCTACTACTTGCCAACTGGTGTCTTCTTCAGAAAGAGGGGTGGGGCCTTTAGTTCACCGTCCCAGTGTGTAGCCTTCAAAAGCAGTGCTGACTGTTTTCAGGAGTGTTTCTTTCGATGTGGGTAGCTTGCCTGCACCAGGAGGCAAAGGAGATGTGCCGCAGCAGGCACGAAATCAGCTGACACATTAAGCACAGTTTCCTGGTAAGGCAGGTTGTTCAGAGCCATAGCAGTTCTCTATTCCGAAGAAAGTGCCACTAACGTAATGTGATGAGATCCATTTCAAGGCTGCACAGTCGCCAGAGCTGAACTCTCTGCTAACGTGGCCTTGCTGATTTGGTTTTGCAGAGGCATTGTGAAGAGGAGAGGTTCTGATTATGGTGGCCTTTATGTCTAAAATGTACCGTAAAACTTCATTGAAGCCATTGTCAATTGGTAGGCATTAATACTGCATGCAAAATCATTGCATTGCTTAAATTCAGCATAAAAATTGATAATGCTGACTGTAAGGGGTTTGGCACGACTACACTGTTTCAATCAAATTGTAACACTAACAAAATTTTAGGGCTGAGAAAATTTTACTTTGCAAGGAAGGTATAAAGCTTGCAGTAGCTTGAGGGTGCCTCCAAAGCTGTGAAAGAAGTCCTATGCTGAAGAGTGGCATCCCATCAACCTTTTCCTCACATTGCCCCTGTGGTGTCTGTTTCATTGTGGGTTCTGATATAGGACACTGGACTTCCGTTATGCTGGGTTAACTGGGTTTATTATACCGTAGAAAAAGTGTATACAAGCGGCTACATGGCTTGCAAGACAGAAAAGAAAGTGAAGTGGCGGACAGGGCACGGACGTAACTTATGCCGTCGTCTCCACAAGGTTCACCACGCTCTGCCGCAGGGAGGTAGAAAGGAATGGAACTTGTGGGGTCTTGTGTTGATGGCTGTTTCTGCTGGCAGCTTTCTTACACCCAGGGTTGGGTCCCGCCGTCTACGCTCTTAGCTTGACTGTGTGGTGCCATCTGTCAGTTCCTCACGTAACATCTTTCTTTCTTTGAGAGAGCTGTCTGCTTTATCCGACGACGAAGTCTTGCAACGTCTTTGGGAGCATCCTGCTTCTTGGTCGAGCCGGAGTGCCGCTCTGGTCAGATGGTCGTCCATTTGAGCTGTTGGATCCACTGACTTGTGTAGGCAAAGAGATGGGCGATGCTCGGCTTGTCGAAGCTTCATTGTTCGACATACTCGCAGGCAGGTCAGGTGTGGTGTATCCCGGCTGGCTCTCATCAAAGGCCTGGGCGTGCTTCTAATGAAGATGCGATTTTTCCGCAGGATGCTGTCACCAACCTTCACCTTGTATGATCTGTCGTTCACCTGTTCAGTCACAGTTGCTTTCTCCCATGTTTTGCCTTTCTGGGGTCGAACTGTCACGCTTCCTTCGTCCTTCAGGAATAACAGATCCCTTGCTTGTTGGTCATCTCCTGTTGCATTTCGAATTTTCTCTTGCGTTTCTTTACGCACAGGCAGTTCACCTACGACGTTGATGTTGTCGAGTTCTTCCTCACTGATGTCGTTCGGCAGAAATGCACGAGACATCGTGTCGGCTACTGAAGTTCTTTGCTTGGTTGGTGCTCGATGCCTATGTCGTACCTTTTGGTCTAAAGAACCATTCCTTGCAGTCACCTTGGTACTTGATCAAGTTGTTTCTTGAGATTCGACTGAAGTCACTTGTGATCAGTGATGATCGTAGTGACTCTTCCAAAAGTATACAGATGAAATTTCTTCAGTGCAAAGACAATTTCCAGTATCTTCTCCTCAATCTGTGCGTAACGGATTTCTGTTAATGTCAGCGCACGGCTTGCAAATGACACACTGTCCATTCTGGAGAGGAACTGCTTGCAGTCCCATCTTGCTTGCATCACATTGAATTTCCAGTGGTTTGAGAACGTCGTAGTACGCAAGTACTGGTGCTTTTGTCACTGTTTCCTTGGCACTTTGAAATACTTGTTCTTGTGGTTTTCCCCAGTACCATGGTTCCTCTTTGATTGTGAGCTTTGGCAGTGGTTCCACCACATGCGAGATTATCAGCAGAAATCTGGCAAGGTAGTTGATCATTCCACAAAAGGGCTGTACTGCTTCTACATCTGTTGGTCTGGGCATTACTTGAATTGCTTTGACTTTCTCTGGGTCGACTTTCAGTCCTTCTTTCTTTAACAGGTGTCCCAGGAACACTGTTGTCGACGTCTTCAGCTACGTCTTTTTTTTTTTTTTGTTGAGGCGTATTCCCATTTGCCGGCATATTTGGAGTAGTCTTTCCAATTTTCGGTCATGGTGTTTCGCAGCCTCTCTCTGTTTTGCCGATCCCCGAATACTAGGATGTCGTCTGCGACGCAGATAACTCCACTGAGCCCTTCAAGTGCCAGTTGAAGTCTTCTGGAAAATTTCACTGCTCACAGCAAGTCCAAAGGGTAGGCAAAGCCATCAATAACGTCCTTAAAGTATTTGAAAGGTTGTCATGAAGCTTGATTCCTCATCGAGAGAACATTGCCAGAAGCCCTTTCGCAAGTAAAGTTTTGAGAAAACTTTTGCCCTTGCAAGTTCAGGTAGCGCGTCGTCAAGAATTCGCAATGTGTGTGTGACATTCCCTTTTCAGAGCCTCATTCAGTGCCTGTGGATCGATGCAAATCCTCATTTCGCCATTATTCTTTGTTGCTATGACCTTTCTGCTCACCCATTGTGTTGGTTCTGAAACTCTCCCGATTACTTTTCACTGCTCCAGGTTCATCAAGGCTGTGTTCAGTTGTGGTTGTATGCTCACAGGAACTCTGCAGCTTGTTATCGCTTTGGGACATCTTGGCCTTGTTCACCAAGTGAACTTTTCCCAGAAGTGTTCCTAGAGAGTCTCCAAAAACATCTCCACAATGTGACGTAGGAAGTGTTCTTCTGAAACCTCATCGATCCCAGCCACAAGGTTGTAGTTGTTATGAGGCCCATCTTCTCTGCTGTCTTTCTTCCTATCAGAGTTGTTCAGGCCTTCCTTAACTACAAATTTTACCTTGTGCTTGGTCCCATTCTTTGCTGTCGTTTCGAGTGCTGCTTTTCCTATTGCCTTCATTAACCGTGCCACCATTCCATGTTCGCGGAGTTATTGCGCATGGTTCCAGTTGCTCTCGAGCAGCATGCCTGCTAGTGATGACAACAGCTGCTCCACTGTCTACTTGGAGGTTACTTGCTTTCCGTTGGCTTCCAGTGAAGTGTAGACTACGCTCTTTGTCTTGCTGTTGACGACAAGAATATCTTCTTCTTCACCACTTTCGATCTCTAACCCGGCTACTACTTTGCGACTTTTGCATACGGCTGCAAAATGTTTCTGCTTTCTGCATTTGCTGCATACTTGCTTCCATGCAAGGCAGGCTTCTTTTTTGCAATCATGGCTGCCGCCGCAACATTTGAATTTCTGCTCAGTAGGCTTCAGTGGGTTTCTTGCTTTAGTGGTGTTCTGGCTGCTGTTGCCAATTGCTCGATGGGTATTCTTTTTCCATGCATGAACTTGACTATAGCTCGTTTCTCCTTCTTTAAAGGGGCACTGACACAAAAATTTAGCATCTTGTTTTTTTCGTTGCGATAAGTAGCTAGTGACCTACTTATAACCTGTAGAAACCTCATTTGCTTCAGCGTGCGACGGTTGTTTAATTAGAGGGATTTTAAATGCGGCCAGTCACAGTTTCGGTTTCAGCGAGTGCCGCGAAACGATGGATTTTGTGGATTTTGTGTGAACAAAGCTGACCACGTGACCGTCGGAGGGATATCACAGAGCAGAGCCACCGTAGCACTGTCGAATCCGCATCGACGGCAGTTTCTGCGAATGCCCCCACGTACTGATCTCGTGAGGCGCTTAATTAAAAAGCGACCGTGGATGTGACGCAGGCGCTGCGAGTGCAAATGCTACCGCGGCTAAAGACGACGCGCGACGCTCGAGACGGTGGGTGGCAAGACGCGCGCTGGGAGCAGCCGGCCGGTCTGCCTACAGGTCCGCCTACAGATGTGTTCGGCTCAGCACTGCGGCGGATATTCGAGTGCCGCTCTCGTAAGCGGTGCAGATGACAATTTTTAATGCAACCCGCTATCGCATCATTAACTCCTTTCTCATGTAAGCCACTATGGTCGGGACTTGGAGACAATTTCGTGCAGCGGTAACAACCTATCACTCGAGCTACCTGCGCCGGCCTGGGCCACTTCGCGGCCGTGGCCGCCGCCTGCACAGCAACCGTGCGGCTAGCTCAGTGAGCTTTTCGTGCCTCCGGCGAGTTTTCGCATCCAATGGTAATAAACAGTAATAGAAACAGTGCCTGGAATCGCTGTAGAACTTTGGTCGCGGCCAGCTGCCCGATGAGCTTACGAAATCACGGCGCCTCCGCCGCCAACGATTGGGTCGTTCGTTCTCGAGAGCAGAAGCTCCGCCCTCCGGCCCTCCGATTGGAGCGGCGAGCCGGGCGAGCCCGCGTAAAACGCCGGTAGTGCGGAAGCGGCAAACACAAACTCGTGACGTGTTTGGATGTTGTTTATTTACAATTGCGCGTGGTCCTCTGCTGGCTGCTCGGTTGCGTTTCGCACACTTCAAAATTGATTTTAAATATGTTCTAGGCTGTATTCGCCGCTGATATTTTGCAGATGATGTATATGTGTTCCCACCAATCTATCTCCGACGGTATCTCGCCGTCAAAATTTTGTGTCAGTGCACCTTTAAATGCTCTCAGTTGGAACTTTGTTGCTTCATGAGCAAGACATACCTTGACAACTTTCTCTATGGTCCTCGAGCTTTAGTATGTCAGCACGCGCTTTTCTTCATGTACTCCACATGCGATTTGGTCGCGGATCCAGCTGTCTTTTTGGGTCCAAAATATGCAAGCGTGCGCTTTCTGTTTCAAGTCCGTCAGGAAATTGTCGAATTGTTCCTCTGGCTGTCGCATGCGGGAAGAAAAACGTAGCTCGAATAGAGTTCGTTGTGCTTTGGTAGGAAGTGTGTGTCGAGAAGGTTAATACCATGAGCGAAGCCAAATTCATTCTGATTGTGGTCTTGCAGGGGAAGGTGGGTACACCAAAGTCCAAAGTGTTGTATACATCAAGCAATGCTGGTCCTCTGACAGTCAAGAAAAGTGCTACTTGCCACTCGGGCGAGGCACTGGCTGTGTCCGTTGCTTTTAGGTACAGCGTGAAGGCTTGCTTGAAGACGAAGTCGAGGGTTTGACTCAAACCTGTCTGGTCGGGAGACATGTTGAAGTAAAAGGGGAGACACTGACCAAAAGAAACTGCTAAAAACTTAAATAACTGTAAAACAACAACAAAAACGTTTCGGCTTCGCTATGGAAGCCTCGTTTACAATGGGGTGAAGGAAAGTTCATGGTCGCGTATGCTTGAAGACGCGCCATTGTTTCGCAGCATTGCCCTCAGAGTTAAATTTCAGTGATGCTGGAAGCTTATCCATTTCTTCGCTTGCGGTAAAGCTGGTTCACAACTCTGACACCATGTTTCGTTGTGGGTTCTGATATAAAACAGTGGACTTCGGTTATACGGTTATATTTGTCACAGGCTGCGGGGATAGAGGAACTCCAAATGTGTCGAAGGACTTATGTCCCCTACCGTAGCTTATAGTTCTTGTGTACAGTCCAACCCACTTACAACAATACCAGTTATAACAATGTATTGGATATAACAATGAACAGTGCCATATATGTTATTTGGTAAAATAAACCGTTTATAGCAATGGTCATTTACCTCATTATTGGTTAGAACTATTGAGTCTGACAGTATGAGCCTACGTAAGGTATACTATTTGGAGACCTGTGAGAGATCTTGGTTGCATTGTGTGTGACCAAGCATGACTTTTTAAGCATGAAATAAGTTGCAGCATTTTCTATTTTTCTAACACTGAAAAAAAAAGTTGGTTCCTTTTATGTAGTCATGCTATCGCTGAAGGAGGAGACTTCTGACTTGCCCCTCTTCTCCTGCGGCCAGCTGGCCCAGAAAATGAGACAGGGGGCACCTCTTCAACACTGTCTGTATTAAAATGAAGCTACTGTTGATTACCAATGTTAAAAAAGGCAGCAAATGCCACTTTAGTAACATGCAATCTGCCATTATTAAAAAAGAAACCGTGTAAGATTTGGTGCCGAGACTTGATCCTATGTGAAAGACAGTGGTCTTTCCTAGGGGCCCGTGGGGTCGGCTGGCACACGCATGGCTAAGCCTGGTTGGTCTACCGTGCAATGACATTTGTTTTGTAAATACTGGGTGAAAACCCCTAGACGCTTACAAAAGTAACTTTTTCTGCCCAACCCTGTTATAACAATTGCAGGTTACAATAATGGCTTTTTTTGTGGCACATCAATATTGTTAAAAGTGGGTTAGACTCTATTGTATAAAAAAGAACACATCGAAAGAGTAGGCTGTGGTGTTAACTTGGGAGACGTGATTGTGGTGTACCATGCTTTAAAGATCTGTTCGAAGGCTTCAGCTCGGGGTTCTTTCAGTAAGCAGTTCCGCCTGTTTGTTTTTGTGTCCATGGGTTTGCCATCGGTGGTTAAAAATGTGGTTCCCCCAGGCCTTGGTGGCTTTTATTTCATTTTAATACCGTGTACAGAGAAGCCAAAAATATGAATTTGTAGTCGGAGGCCGTATTTGCTTAATGTGGCCATTTATTTGGACAGTGGAGGCGGCAAGTGGGCAGTAAAATGGAAAATGCAGGAATGGACACTAGAAGAACAAAACTCAACATCTGGGACCAAAGCTGTGTTGGTTGGTTTTATCAGGTTGTACAAAAAACATCTAGCTTAGAAATGTTAACTTTGATAGTAATTTTGTTAGGCAGGTTGAATGTCGTGAATTTTAAGTCCTACGGCTCCAAATTCAGTCTGATATATGTGACTTGCTCCTGAATACATGTGTAATACATTTATGGAGTCACTGAACTGGTTCTAACTCTGTGATTAGCATCATCTTGACTTTTATCGTTTTTTTTTGGCTTCATGGAAAAGTGGTGAAACAACCAGATAGAACTTCCTTACTTGTGAGCTAATGCCATTCTATGGGGATGGGAAGATTTCATGGTAACTGCTTTTATATGCTGAGGTAATATGATGAGTCCCATGTCTGTCCTTGTTTTAGTTCTATGCAGGCATGCTTATAATTGCCTCTCTGGGCTGCACTCTCACGGTTGAAGACACAAGTTTGGGTTAATGCAGTAATCATTAGCTTTCTTTTCTGATGGTTCTCAAAAACCTGCCAGTGACAGTAAAGCATGACTGACTACATTGGGGGCTACAACCTTCAGCAATTCTGTATCTGCCCAACTACGTTCATACAAGGTCCAAGCTTTTTGTTGCAAAAAAGTTTCAAGTGTGTTGTTCACAGTAGGTTGGAATCCTCTAGTGTGTCACCTAAACAATATTAATCCTCTGTTTCAGGTGATGCTCAAGATGAGGCCAAGGACACAACTACGAAAATGTGTAAATGTATGTTTAAATTCATGAAATATTCATAAAGTACAGTTTCCAACATTTTCTCTTTTAGGTGATGCCCAGTGTGGGACAACCAATGCCTCTGCTCAAACATGCGAGTTGTAGAACAGCTGTCATACATTTGAATTACTGAGCTGTTCACATGAGTCTATTCTGGTAATAAGGCTGCACAACATTGTTGCCTATGCTTTTGTTGTGTGTGATTGGTGAGCCAGCTAGCAATTCGAAAGCCTTCGATCATGTATGTTTTAGTATAATAGCATCCAAGAAGACAGTTCACTGAGGAATGTTAGTAGTGGGAACTTAAGTGCCTTCTTGTGTAGCTGGAGTGTACGACTGGATGCACATTCAATCCTGGTTGCAGCAGCTGTTTTTCTGATGGAGATGAAAAACAAGCACTCGTGGGTTAAGATTTTTGCGTACAATTAACATTCCTCAGGTGGTCTAAATTAGTCTGTAGCCCTTTACTACGGCGCTTCTCATGGCCTAGGTGCAGCTTCGATGCAGAAGACCCCATAATTTGAATCTTTTTCTTGTTGCATAGACGCGAGGGCAGAGGCCATGTAAATTGCACTAGGGGTTATGTGAAAAACACTAAATACTTGCAACAGTGGGATTGCCCAAGCTAGTGAGATTTATTATGGGGGTTTGATTAGCTTATTTATGAACTTCCGCACGGTTTTTTGTACGATCCTGCATTCTTGCAAGACTGCCTTGAAATTTTTATTTTTAAGTGAC
Source organism: Haemaphysalis longicornis (assembly GCF_048455015.1). Lineage (NCBI taxonomy): Eukaryota > Metazoa > Arthropoda > Arachnida > Ixodida > Ixodidae > Haemaphysalis > Haemaphysalis longicornis. Next base: position 347,795,096 of record NW_027526203.1, on the reverse strand, counting down.
ACTTGAATTAAATTTATTCCGCCACTGGGGTTACTTTGAATATTTTAAACATGAACTGACCCCCGTTTGGTTGAGTCCTAATATATTGAAGGGTCAGCAAATCGCTAAATATGCCTGCGCACCAGTGGTGGTGTTGCAACATTGCGGAAGAAAATGGCAGTAAAAACACTGCTGGGGAAAAGAACACTCAAGATTCATGTGTGCTCCTCTGCTGCAGCATCCATGGCCAGTGTAGTTTTGACAAGATTAGCCGTGAATTGAAAGCACTTGGGCAAAACTAGCGGAGAAAATGACACCTACGAGGATCACTACCCCAGGTGGAGCAGCTGGCTGTGAACAGCACTGAAAAGCCTGCAGTAAAGTGGCTAGTTGGGCAAGTTGGTACGGGTTCATGGTGTAGCACAGTGCAAAAGACAAGATACGAAAGAAAGGGACACAAGACGAGTGCTGTTGAGTTGAGTCAGCGCTTGTTTTGTGTCCCTTTCTTTTGTGTCTTTTGCGCTGTGCTACACCATGGACTGAAAAGCCTGCCTGCAGTGTACAACTTCAAGTCTGTCCAATGGCCCCAACTAGAAGGCTGCTGAAATTTTCTGGTTGAGTGTATCCTAAATATTAGGGAAGAGCTTGCATTGGGGGCGCTGCTGGCCGTTTGCTAAATGACTGGACCATCACAGGTCAGATGCTTGAGGCTGCTGTAGTTTATTTGCAGGTTTTTGTGGGGATAAGCAATAACTTGAAATATTGAGGTTTAATACGCAAGTTTGGCTGTGTTCTGGTCTCCATGCATTTACATTTTGAGGTTTGGCCTCGAGAGCGTTTTTTGTATATGGTAATTTGCTGGTACTATTTATAGCTGCTCTTTTAGAGCATGGCCTTGAGCTCTGCAGAAGTTACTGGCTAATTATTTAGTAGCCTTAGTTACTTTTTAAACCTATTGCTTGTTTCGGAAAGCCTCTTATGGGTTTAAGGACACCTCAAGCATGCTAACCTTTTGCACCATGTTTTGTTCAAGAACAGTCTTTTTCATGGTGGCTGTGTCTGTCTTAAGAAGATGCAGAATTGATTGAAGACCTGCACTAATTGGAAGTTTATGAAGTACTGATACGCATCAGGATCGAATTGCTTTTAGTGAATCACGTGTTAATGTCCTGGCTGCAACCATGCAGGCATTTTTGGCTGATGTTTTATTACTTTTTGGCGCTGCTGCTTAGAAGTGCCAGTGGTAAAAAGTGCATCATACAAGGTGTGGGAGGTATCTAAAGGCAGAAACGTACAAGCGCGGCCACAGTTAAAAGTAACATGGATTGCATGGTCGCGTACTGCGGAGCACCACGACGGGCATTACAGGAGTCTTGCGGCACATGTGCAATCAGTACTAGAGGTGGAAATAGCTGCGCGTCATCTGCTGCAGTTCCTCCCACTTTACCATGCAATCAATCTAGCCACGGTGCTGTAACAAAATGTATTCCAACTGAGCTATCTAAGCACACATTGCTGCACACAGAAAATTTTAAATACACGTTCTACTTCCACAGGGTCATTTTCGTTACAAAGGTTCACGTTCAGCATTTTTATCCTTGAAGAGAAAAAAAATCACACGACAAACAATGATAAGATAAATTGCAGAACGTTTAAAATTTTGGGGTGCATCTTGCATGCATGCCTCGATAACTCAGTTCGGATACCTAAACAGAGTGCCACGGCTGCAGTGCTTTCGTACAAGAGTGCGCATGGAAAAGTCGGAGGAAGCGTAGCAGAGAACACGTAGCTATATCCGCCTCTGGCTCAGGATTGCGCATTTGCCGCAAGATTCCCGCGACACCCATCGCAGCGCTCCACGGAGTGCAGCCACGTGCTCCGTTATGCGTGTAACAGTGGCCGCGCCTGTACGTTAAAAATAGTGACAGGTTTCCTCGAGAGATCATGTTTTTTTTCTAAATTTGGTGCACAGATTTTTGCACCCAGGTTCTAGAAGGTCATTAAAATCACCTCTCAAAGGAGTACTGACATGAAATTTTCATGTTAAGGTTTTTTTTCTCTGCTATGGGTGCCTACTAGCCCACTAATCATAGAACGGCACATTAGACAGTCAGTAGCTGCTTAAATAATTATTTGCAGCCTCATTTATTCGTGTCAGTTTCGGTTTCAACTAAATGAACACCAAGGCGGCCGCCATGACAGGAGAGCGCTCGTGGCGTCACCATCCTTGTCGCGCCACTGCCCGTGTGGACATGTGTGCGCACCTAGACCAGCTGTGGTCTCCACCATCTCCACGTGCCGGGCAGCGTGACGTCAGTCCAGAAGCCGTGACACAGCGCGCACCAACTGCAGCTAGCGCGTTGGCCATGTCATGTGACCCCTCATGTCGGCAGTTTGGGGCCAGGAGGAGCAGATGGCGTCATGCCGATGCCATTCCAAACGGGTATTCGTTCTGAGCTTTCTCGTGTGTATAAAGATTAAAATGGATTTAAAATGTTTACTTAACGGTTACTGTTGAAATTTGAGGGAGATGTCTCTATATACAAAATAAGCCCTTTATATAGTTATCCCAGCTTTGAAGTTTCGTGTCAGTACTCCTCTAAGGCTAGACAACAAACCCAGTACACCTTCTAAAACATCTGCCTGCACTCACTTTGTGGTTTCATGAATTTTGGCCTAAAAGCTCTACACTAGCTGCCTTTTGCAAGTCTGTAACAATATGCCAAGACTGGTTAAAGTGCCTTCCACCTTCTCCCAAGCTGTAGTGATCGATAATGTTTGAATCTGGAGAGCTAGGAAGCCACGTGTGAGAGTTGGAAGAATCGTAGATAACCTAGACTAGCTTTCTTTCATTGCCGCATGAGGGTTTGCCGACAACTTACAACTGCCTCATTAGGCTATCCTCTGAACCCAAGCGCTGTGATGTTCACATATAAAAGTGGTCACATATGATTGCCAAATAACCTTTGTTTGTTTATATGACCACACTGTAAGACTTCTGGGAAAACTCTGCCACGAGGTGTGCGGCCACCAAGTAGGCTTCCTCTAGTTGGAAATGACAAAACCCTGACACCATTTCTCTCCTTGAAAATGACGAGCCTGATGAAGGGCTGTGGTGAGGCTGGCAATGAGGCTAGTACTACTTTTCATTTCAGTTGGAATCTAGTGGAATGGTGCTGTTGTACTAGCTAATTCATGCAGATGTAATTAATGCTAATAGCAATGCTAAGAATAGTGTAGGCCAAACTGGAGCCATTTGTGGCTCATAGTTATAAAACACCCTGAAAAGAACCATAGCTTTCGTGTGTGCCTATTTTGATGCTACGTATTAAACCGTAGGCACTTGCCCTGTATAGTTTTTTTGTGCCATGCTCATGCTTGTAGGAGAAACTGCTTGCCAGGCATTCTTCCTTGCCATTGCCTGTTTGTGCTCGCTGTCTTTTTTTCAGGCATTTTCTACTGTCTTTTTTCAACTGTATTTAGGTTCTTGAGAAAATTTAACTTTTATCAGTTATTATATATCAGTTTTTTTGGATATCATATGTACACTCTGTCCTGTTTCAGCTGGTTGTCAGGCTGGAGTACTGGACACTTCAGCACAGACTTGTAAGTTGTCTATAATACTGCACAATGCATGCCATATGCAACTTTTTAGAACGGAAGAAATTAGGGTTGTATCCTGTTTTTTTTTTTTTTTTTTTTATTATTATTAACCCGGTGGGTGAATCTTGTTTAGCAGAACCTTGGTAGACCTGTAAATTATAGTAGTATTCTGGTTATCACCCAATAGCTTTTTGTTGAGGTTTCCTTAAAAAAAAAAAAGAGGAAGCTAGGAAACTGTGAGTGTGCGTCATTTCTGTTAGGCGAGCAAGCTGTAATAAGGAAGCTGGTGGTGGCAAGTTCAGTCCCATAACTTGTGCCATCACAGACTTAAATGCAGGGTTTTCCCTGTGGTGGCACAAGCACTTGAGAAATTGTACCGCCCTGCCTGGGAGCACAGTTCCGATATCTTTTGCGCAGCTGCTATATTTCCTCGTGCAGGCCGGAAAGGAACTCGATTCAGGCCCCTCTACTGTGGAAGGCCTGATAGTTCAGGTGTAGCTTTGGTGCATAGTGGCCTGAGTGCCCAACATTTGGTGCGTGTCGAACAAACCTTTTGTCTCAATGAATCCCAGAACCATCAATTACGCTGCCCTGCGGGCAGCTGTTTAACAGTTGGGATTGTTTTTTTTTTTTTTTTTTTTTTTCTTCTTTTTTTGTATGCTCTAATAAAAATTGTTTTACAGCCTTCATCTGTGTGCTCGGAAAGCACGTAAAGATGGGTGACACTGAAAAGCAGCAGCTGCGGGACAGTGAGTGTTGTTTTATTTTCCCGCTTTAATGCGCGTATTTTTTCTGTTTCTGCGGAACAGTAAAAAAAAAAAAAAAACAGTCCTGTGCAATTGCTTGCTGAAGATGTTAATTAAATACTTACACAATGTTGGCTTCTGCACACTATTATTGCCAGTGATTATTGCCAGTCCCTAGACCTGACTAAATTCGGACTGATTTGGTTTGTTCTGAACATGCATGCACGTCTTGTCATGCCGGTGTTCTATTTGCAAAGCGCTCTTGGCGCATTAGGAGTCTCTTGTGAAGTGGTCAATAAATCCAGGGTGTTCTTGGTATAAATGAGGCTGCTTTCTTGTAGCGGTGTGTGCTAATACCTTGGCAAGGACTGTTTCGTTGTGGGTTCGCATATTGAACACTGGACTGAGGTAGATACAGTGAGTGCAGGCGGCTATGTATAAAAGTGAAGTGGAAGCCAGGGCACAGGCGAGACCCGATGAGTCGCCTGCTCAAAGTTCACCGGGCGCTGCTGAAGGGAGACGGAGAGGAAATTCGGGGGGGCCACAAGTTGGGGGCTGCCTGGTGGCTTGGCTTTGCATGTCATAGAGGGGGGGCTGGCGACTACACACTCGGCTTGGCTATGTGGTGCCATCTGTTAGTTCCACTTGTAACAAGGGTGAAGTCGGGATAAGGCTGCAGGACCTGGTGTGGGCCATGTTCATCTTGAGTTTGTAAACGCAGGCCTTGCCTAGCCGCTCTTTTGGGAAGTGCCAGCTAGGGAGGTCACACTTGGTGCAGTCTTTGACGCGGGCTTTCTTCATCCTTGCCCAGCATTCCACGTGACGCTGGAAGAGCTGGCATTCAAGGACCTGTCACTTCGGCATGCCACTGAAGACACCCCCTTCAGCTTTGCCATCTATATGTCTACCAGCACCATGGCGGTTGGCAAAATGAGGCTCGCTGCTAACCAGGGAAAGCCAGCTGCTACGAACCAGCACTGTGATATGGTTAATGTTTTTGACTGTTTTGATTTTTGTCTTTTTGACCACAGCTGGTTGCGGTCTATCAACATTTTCTGTCTGTCACTGTCTAATTGAAGCGCAGTATATTATCGTCTATACACTATGGACTGCTTCTATTTTTAACACAATGCATGGGTACATCACCCAATAGTATGCTTCTAACCTAACCACTGTCAACTGAAATAACGTGCTTTTGATTCTTCTCTTCGCAAAATAGTGTATGTACTGGGTTTTAATGCTCAACTTTTTTGCATGAATTACCGGGCAATTACAACACATGCACGTTAGAACCAAGTGGAAACCGAAAGCATGCTAGTGAGGGTCCTTATCATTGGCAGCCTTGCAAGGCAGCCATAGATGCTTGTTTGCCGGAGCAAAGCATTCATGATTTCACAGTCTATGCCATAATGCAAACACCAAAACAATAAGTTGTGTGGTAGACTGCTTCCTTTCAGCGGGGAATGAAGGCAGCTAATATGGTTCATGCTGCCGCAAACTCCAAGCATCAAAACAGAATGCACAGGAAGTAAATGACCGCATTTTCTCAATTCTGCGCATCCTCCTCCACTTCGGCAACGACAAAGTTGTGCTTTAGATCTTAGCACCCTTTCCTACTTAAAACAATGTAAAAAAAAGCGACACTTAGAATGGAGAACATACAGTATCTTTCAATGCAAAATGAAGGCAGCTACTGCATAGTATTGATTGTAACCCTCCCAACACTCGTGTTCCCAAGCAATGCATGCGGATGTGTTACCTGGGAGGGTGTAAACATTGAGTCCTGTGTGTGAGGCTTTGCAGTTTTAAGTTAATTATCTCTGTATCATGCCAAGCTAAGAAAACTTGCGGGTAATAAGCATCCTTCTTTTCCTCTGATGCAGGAGAAAGAGCAATTAACTTGATGCTGTGAAACATGCCCCGTTTCTGTGCAGAATCACAGTGACGTGTTGCAGTAATTCAAGCACACTGCGACAGCTATTGCACTGCTATTGGCAACCTATTTGAACCTTCTCGGTGCATTGGGGTAACATGTTGCGATCCTATAGGGACCGGGCGGCCGTTGTATGGCACCACCGTCGCTTCAGCGAACAGCGCCGCCCGTGGCGAACCGCTCGTCAGTGGAATGCTGGTGGCGGTCAGCGCAGCATTATTGTGCATGGCTTTCTGTCGTTTTTCTGCGGCGCGGCTTGCAAAGCGTACATAACCACAAGGACTTTTTTCAGATCGGTAAATCTTGAGCGTGGATGTGACCTTTACAAAGAATGCCATGTGTGTGATTTACGCCCATACTCAGTATTTACAAATAGCAGACGACACTCAATGCGCCAAGCTGGAAGTCAAGGTGGAAGTGAAAGTCCTTTCCTTCATGCAATTTTTTTCATGCCTGCATGCAGTTTCGCGTATCGAGGAGTATATTGCAGCTAAATGCTCCCACAAAGCCGGTGTGTGCAACCAATCCAGGAATGCTGCGGCGCTGGCCTTTGCCAGTTGATGACGAAACGGCGTCGACGTCCTGCACAAGCGAAAGACAAAGTTTGGGGGTGCCTTCTAAGATTTACCTCAAAACAGAAATTGTGATGGACGATGCTTCCGTAACTTCATTACCTACGGCTGAAACGTGTTTAATTTCACAGAAATGCTCTTACTACAGTCATAGGGAATAGTTGATAGAATGAATACCGCATGATTGTAGAACGTTATTGCTTGTCGTGGATAAGCACTGATTTACAAGAATTGCAATGGTTGCTGGCTAGTTGGTAAATGGTTTTACAAAAACCAACTCCTGCGTGGCTGAAGGACGCAAGACAGGAGGGTGCCCGAAGCCTGTACTCAGCTCCGCAACTGAATGCTGCGGGCGGTTTACGAGCTGCCACCTACGCTTGAAAAATCATGCACTCCTCCATCTAACGACGATAATGGTTTATCGCAAAGCTTTCTCGTATGGGTTTCCTTGGTTGCCTTCTGGATTTAAACTTTGACTAGTTGAGCTTCGAATTTGACCAGCATGCAGTTTGGTTTGTTGATCGCATCGTCTTTGACTTTGACCATTTCCCATTCGATTTCGCACGAAGAAAGCTTTGCGTTCAACCATCGTAATCATTAGACGAGGGGCTAGATGAGTTTGCTGTTTAATTTTGAACTTTCATGCACCCCTCTCCAAATATAAACTTTTTCCAGCGTGTCGGAAATGTGCATATTTGAGGCAACTAATTGCGCGTTTTTGGTGTCTCCACAAGGCATTACACGATTTTTTAGGTACTCTGTAAAGAATACTTAAGCATTAAAAACACCGGCTGACGTTAACACTGCCACATTTTTAACTATCAGTGCCAGCCTTTATTCCACGCAGGTGGTAAAACGGGAAGGGGAGGAGGGATGGTTTGGGGCTTGGGCTGTTGGGTGGGTGAATAACTTTGGCACCTGATAAAATGCCCACCACAAACGTGGGATTTTCACTTCGGCTTTCAGGCTCCCATGCTGTCACAGAGTCGCTCACCAAAACCGAAGGCACAAAGCTCACGGTTACAGAAAGTGTAAACGACCGCAACATTTCTACGGCTACACGGTACTGCATATCGTACACAAGTGCCTTTCTCTTCAAAGAACACGTGTCGAGGTAACCCAACGCTAAGGCTGGCACGGAAACCGCAGTCATTGAAACCAGCGAAGATAATTTAAAGTGGTAGGAATGAATATTAATATTCCTAATAGTTTTATTCCTACTCGGATCGCGCGGAGCCATGGGCGCAGAGCGCTGCAAGAAGCGCTCATGTCGATGTAGCCCATTCCCAACCTTAGAAGCATCCAATAAGTTTGCATAGCCGTTAGTGCATTTAAGAAGAAATGAATAATAATAATAGTAGTTTTATTCGTACTTGGAACGGGTGGAGCCAAGCGCAGATTGCTGCAAAAAGCGCTCGTGCCATTGCAGCCGACACCCAACTTTAGAAGCGTCCGACAACTTTACGTAGTCGTTACTGCATCTAAGAACCCAACACATCTGTCTAGACTTCGTTTCATCTCACATGTCCACTCACAACACCACCAAAACATTCAAAGCACCGAAGCAAACACAAGAACAACGGGAGGCTGTGTAGTCCAATGCACCGGCTCATTCCACTGACGAGGGGAGCGCCGAGTGGTGGCGCCACCCGTCCAGCTGCCCGGTCCCTATTCGCCCCGAGCGCGAACACAGTCGGCCCCTGGCGGCGGCGGGACGAACCGCTCCTAGTGTGGATGGCGCTCTCGCGTCGTCTGCTTTTTCACGTTGCGTGCGGCGCAAGAGGCGTGCTGCACACGACAAAACAACCAATATGCGTGCTCGTTTGGCAGTAAGCAATGACATAGTAACCTCTGCGTGCTCGCTTCCTCTAGAAACGCAAGAATCAGCGGCCGTTGCGGGTTAATGCGCTGGTTTAATTCCACGAAACATCTTCGCCGTGGTCACCGCTTGAGTATGAAACGTGTTATAAACATTGCTTCCACACATTGCACTTTTCTTATTGTTGAGTGCAGTCGTCTGCCGTTTCGGGAACGTCGAAGGGTGCTTTTTGAAGGTGGCGTGGTGATTATTAAAAGGATAAAAGTTTAGTACGCGAAACGGGTAAGAAGCGACAAGACCTGTGCATACGCGTGCAAATTCCACACCCTTGTAAAATTGCGCTGTGTCCTTATAGAAAGAAGAAACAAACAAAAACATTTACACTGCACACGACCCGTGCGCTATCACCCATACATTACCTGACACGTATTTTACATCCGCAAGCGACTGTGTGATCGTGTCCTTCCCGTACCTTTTCTAAAATAAATACTATTTTTGGACAGTCATTGTTTATACTAAGGATGAGGAATAAACATTTATTCAACTGTATCGAGTTGCTAATTTTGCGTATTATTTAAAATACGTTTCTATGGATGCGCAAGAGTATTTAGGGGGGATTTTTCGGTTATTAAGCAGTTGTGAGTTTGCGTCTGTCATGTGGCATTCCGTGTGTCATTTTCATATATATCATTTTCAAATCCGACATGAATCACCTTGTCCAGAAACGTGTCTCACTCAGCATAACCAACCTCTTAAGGTAGCCTAAGTTTAAAGAAAGAGGAAAAAAACGTGTAATATAATGCACGTTGTTGCCGACATGTGTGAGGGGTGTGTGCCATGACTCGCTGTTTTTTTTTTTTTTTTTTTCCCACAATGCTTGCTTTCAATACAATTTTGAAAAAGGCGAGCCACAATTCCTGGGCAGTCTCGGACCAAAAGGGGGGTTAATCAGTTTTGAAAATACGTGGTAAAGTACTGCTTTTTCGCCGCAACAGAACACGACGCCTAGTGTAGTTTCGATTGTAAGTAATAGTGATAACCATAGTTTGGCTTTTCGCGTTACATGCGTTCTCTTCTCGCTGCTCTTGCAACGTTGGCAGAACCCCCCCCCCCCCCCCCCTTCCCGAAAAAAAAAAAAAAACGAAATGCACAGAATTTTATTTTTTAACCAGTCCTCAAGAAGTAAATGCCAAGACAAAGGCGATATTCAGTTTACAAAACAAAGTAGTTACCGGGAAACCGTTGCGCTGATTCGCAATGAGAAATAAAAAGGAAATGTTTTACTACATCTGCAACAGCGCAACTTCATTTATTGCCATCTTTAGGGTTCGTAAGCGACCTTATACGCAAGAATGCAAACACACATCTCGCTGTTGCAGGCACCTGTTAGATTTTAAAAGTAACGCAAATGGTCAACAGAGCAGCCGTAACAGAAAATTTGTGCTCACTGTGAGGTCCCAGAAGCTTGGTTTGCGCACTGTAAACCTGCTTGTCACTTTACGAAAACCTAGCTAAACATGAGATGTTGATTGTACTGCGTGCGTTGACAATTCAATTCGCAAGTTCACTTGTGACGAAAGCCGTAAATAAGTGATCCGAAACCGTTATTCATCAAACCTTCCTTCAGAGTCGCTAAAATTTCATTTGAAAGACCCGTTAGGGCAGTTACATTTATATCTCTGCACTGATCAAAATTCAGTAATCTTATGTTGCCTTTTGAACACACAAAAAATATCGTAAGCTCTTAGAAGGAATTTCGGGGCAGTTAAGTAGTGTTACCATTTCAGGGCATCCCACAAATGCAAGAATGCGTCATGCTACCAGTGAAAGCGATTGAGATTGCCGTTGTAAACAGAATTTCAGAGATCGAGGCTTCCTGATTTGTTTCTATTTATGGATTTATTGAAGGCTCAAAGCCATAGTCTGGAAAGAATGAGCTTGCTACGAGCCACAGCGTACAAGTTCATTGTCACAATTACGGCCATTCTGAGATTCCCGATGAGTCGTCGCTTTTTTTGGCGTAGTATTGAAAACTGACTGCCGCTTCCATGCTACACATTGAACGTTGAGGAACCGAACTACAGCATACCACTCTTGTTTGCACCTTTCGTGCGCACATACGGCGAGAAAAAGGCACGAAGCGCGCCCACAGTGTGCATTCTTACGGGCCGCTCAGCGGAGCATCCACACTAGCAGCGCGACGCTGTCGCCACCTACATGTCGAGCTCGTGGCGAATAGTTCATACCACAAGCTAGGTGCAGCACTGTGGAGGCTACATTGTTGTCAACAGTGCGCCCACTGAAGGCGCCTAACTCGCCGTGAAGGGGTTCCTGAAAGGACATTCCCTACTCCCCTCTCGGCAAGTGGAACCGCAAGGCCCCGGTGCCTTTTGTCGCTTCCTTCACGGTGAGTTAGGTGCCCTGAGGTGGCGGGCTGTTGACAACAATGTAGCCTCCACAGTGCTGCACCTAGCTCGTGGAATGAACTATAGAGAACCACCCCTGGCATGCTGTCGAGTGACGCCGTTTATAACTGTCCTGCTATTGAATGGCCACACTTGTGGAGGCACGCTATGACGTGGAGTGAGTAATCACGGTACATTAGTCAAGTCTGTATGTGTGACAAAAGCTCTTTGTAGTTTGGAGGACAGTCGATTTTGGAGGAGAGTCACTTTTATACTGCCACAAATGGTATGCAATTGAGTGCCCACGAGTGAAGGCAGCAAACTTTGTGGGGGAAAAAAACGCACCTACAGCTAGACTGACCCCACGCTTTCTTTTAAAATGTCACCTAATACATGTCTACGCGCTTGTTGTCCAGGTAAATTATGCCCTGCACTGTCTTCTAATACGGCGTCTAATATATGCCTATGTTCTTATCATGCAGGTGGTTTGCTTGAGACAGCTCCTATGCATAATGTCGGTTTAAGGGATCAGTGTTCAACCTTGCTTTCTTGTTTTCAGGTTCTTGTTCCCCAAGATGGCAACGTAAAGGTTACTACCATGGACCAAGCCTGGCTCCTGCTCAGCCAGGGGTGTACATTCTTTATCAGGCGAGGTATGTTTGCACTGGGTTTAGTCTCCGCACAGTTATAAGGCACATAGTTACCATTGCATCGTAAAAACAACCACCAGAGTAGCTTGGATGACTAGGGCGTTGCTCTGTTGAGCACGAGGTTGCAAGTTCATTCTTTATAATGCACTTGGTGCACGTTGCATCAAATTTGCGACCTTTGGGGCATGCTGAAGATTGCGAGGTGGTCAGAGTTAATCAGCAGCCCTCTGCTAGGGTTCTGCGTTTTCGGAGTTTATTTTTGAGCAAATTCGGAGAGTGTTTTTCGGGGTTTATTTATTTTTGCAAATTCGCAGTTTTTCGGAACGTCCTTTCAGAGCACACGGAATTCGGATTATTAGGGTCAGCTAACAAGAGAAATCGTCGAGGCCTACCAGATTGTTTCATTGAAAGACAAATGCGTTTGCACAGCTCCCATAACACTGACAAAGGAAGAACTGAAATTCTTATCCAATCACTAGTTTTTGCCTTCCTAAAGTGCCTTTTTTAACGCGGGTGTTTGAACTGTCTTCCTCCACTTCTTAGTTTTTGTTGTATTTGCTTGTGCTCCTCCCCTTTCCCTCTTTTCTTTCGTTCGCAGTGTTCCATCCCGTATAAAATCGGGCGTCACAGTGAAAATAAACGAGCTTATAGTAGCTCCGTGTCCCGTCCACTTTGTCCGTCCTTGTTTCTTTGCACTTACTCAAACGTTCAATCTTTAGCGAAATGAGGTCAGAAGGGCGAACGAAATTCTAGGTAAAGAGCATATCCGGGAAAAAGGCCCGAAGTGGAGAAGCAGGGAAGGTGAGAAGTGTTTGACCTCGGTACGACTATTGTTGTGGGGAGAGATCTTGTTTTTCATGATAAGGGTCCAAAGCAACTCTTTGCGAAGCTTGGGAGCGGAAGTGGAATGAACAAAAGTGGAAGCATGAAAATAGAATAGGAAAAGTTTTTCGAGGATGCCAGGGAAAGATAAAGGGTAGTCTGGTTTTCACAGGCGGGAGTCCCTGAATTCAGAGTTTTTTGGATAAATACGAATTCGCAAACCTTTTACCGGCGAGTGTTTTTCGGATTTTTTCTGATTTATCTGAAAACGCAGAACCCTACTCGTAGCCCAGGTAGGCTGCCAGACCCATGCAGGGTTTTGAAGGAGCGGTATACCGTAATAAAGACAAATGTAAACTGCATCAAGTGCAGCCACAAGGAAACAGTTTTTCTTGGGGAGGGGCATGTAAGCACCCAATAGTTGCAGAACAGTTGCGATGTATGAGAAATAGCAGTTGGGGCATAAAAGAGAATGGTCCGTAGGTACACATTATCCCCAGGTATGCATGTTCCCCAAAAACAGCTGCAGCTTAGCTCAGCTAACCCTGGATATGCAAAGCGAATAAAGCTTGGCTTAGCCTGGTTAAGTCTTGGTTTCACTTGTTTGACCTTTGATTTAGCTCTAATTATTATGCTGCTCGTCTAAAACCTGCCTTTGTGTACGGTTGTGGTCCTGCTTCTGGCGCTTTCCGAGCTGAACGGCTTGCCTACGGTATCCGCGGGGTGGTCAGACACCGCTTGGTCAGGCGCGGGCCAGCTGCGGAGAGTCACTTGATGCGTTGCCAAGGGTACGGCGCAGCTGCAGTCAAATGAAGGTCAAATTTACTGCGCCGGCGAAACCACTCGACAGGATTAGTAAAGCTTTGAAACTATTTGTTAGGTCGGAACAATTTTGACTGTGTTTAGCATTTACGATGGTACCTCGAGGCATTTATAATGGTATTTATAATGATACAAAGCACTTATAATGGCACCTCAAAAAGAATAAATAGCACCTGGCCTTCAGCAAGACAGATATCATTGTCCAGCGCAAGTAATAGGCTGCAATGCGCATAAACAGCTTTTACAATGTGTGTAGGTATAAGGGTTGGGAAGTTTTCATGCTACGTATCAGGTGTTTGTTATTGAGCAGCTTAGTGTGTTTATCTTTTTTTATCACTGATAGAAGACATGAGTGCTGTTTGAGGCAATCAGTACGAAAAGAGGGCTTGTGCGATGTTTTCTGTGCTTATGGCGGGTGGCTATTGTCTGGGAAATAGATATATATCTAGAGCTCAGTTAAACTGATTATTATAGTTCTAAAGAAAATTTAAAATGCCATTATTAGTGCAGTGTTGCAGTGTTAGCAGTAATTCAGTTATAGGGTCGATAATTCTGCTTTATTTATGAATATATTTGATTGCTTCTCGTTGTACTCCCTCTAATTTGTTACTTTGTTTAGTGAAAAGAAAGTAGACAATATTCGCATACCCCAACATAGATCTAACATGGTATGTATATGCAAATAGTTTTGTTTGCACTAATTGCAGATTTTGGGTGAACAGTGAGCATCTTGGAGTGATGCGCGAACAGAGCCTTCCACGAACAGTGGTTTTATATTGAAACTCCACAAACTGAGCGTGATTAGTAATGTAATTTTCCATTTAGCTGACAATGCAACCTTTTCCAAAGTGTGAAGACTACAGAACACTTTTGAGGCATGACGAGACAAGGTCAACATTACGGTGGTTTTCAATGCTAACAAAAAAGTCGTGTTAGTTCTACCAGTTGTGTTAGTGCAAAAAGGGCGCTTGTGGAATCCATCTTAAAATGACAACAAAATTTGTTTGCATTCAATGTGCATGCTTGTTTCAGGATGACAGATTTTAAAGTTTGCAAACCGGAAAATTAGTTATTATACGTTTATAGCCTGATGGCTCTTGTTTGTTTGCTGATCAGTGCTCTGGAATAACCTTTGCAATTTTCATTCTTCTGAACGAGTGCCGGTAGTCATTCGCACACTTAAGGAAATTCTTTTGTTGTCTGGGCCTAAGGGCGAATGAAATTGATGTTAACGAAAATGTGGAGCACTCCAGTTGGTGTAAGAAGTTACAGTTCAATTTGTTCAAAGTTAGAATGTGGTAAATTATCGGCGATTGTAAAATAAACTGAAAATAGCCATTTAGCGAGTTCAGTGTAATTAGATCACCTTCTGTGGACACTGAGATTTCATTACTCATCCTTGGTATAAGGAAATCCCCAAAGTTCTTACAGCATTTCTCTTGTAATTAAAGCGGGGGGGGGGGGGGGGGGCTTTGTTAATATTTGGTGCTGTTACTTCTCGTATAAAAGTTTACCTTGGAAATGGTGCTTGTAGATGCAGTGTTTGTTAGGCTGTCATTGCAGAAATGTTCCGAGGCATTTAACTTTTCTTTTAGTGTGAAATGTTTTGCATGATATCCATCGACTCTGCTTTTTTTGTTGTTGTTGTTTTGTTTTGTTTTTAGTCATCCCTGTTCAAGATTGCACGTTTGCAGTATTTACTGATACCTCTTAGTCATTCAAGTGTTTTATGTCGGTGGTGACGTTATCTGAGACTACTTGAATCCAAAAATGAGATTATTAAGTATGCTAGAATCATTAGCATTTGTGAAGTCAAGCAACACGATTTTTCAGTATCTCGATTGGAGCATCATGCATTGGAATAGCGATGGCACTTAGCCTTCCCAGCAACATGCCTAATTTCACTTTATCAGACAGGAAACTGTCACTGATAAATATTATTCGAGAAACTTCTACCAGTTTGGGTTCTTTGTCAGTTTGAGTGAGGAGGATATCGCATCAAATGTCGCCAGTTAATATTGGGCAAGTTAAAATCCTCTAGGAGGATTGAGTTTTCCACCCCACTCCATGGCATTTCATGAATGGGTGTAATTGAATCCAAGGCAAGAACCTCTGACATGGGGCTATGATAAATAAAGCCTACAATAGTAGCAAATGGTCCAAGCATGGACTTCCGAATATATGCCTCATATCTTTGTCAGGCAAGGCTGTGAATGAAAGTAGCAACTCCTCCGTCCCGTGTTATTCTGCATAGTTTGGAGGGGTTATTTGAGTGTTCATAACGTTTCAGCCTTGTTTCAGTTGCCAATAAGAAATCTGGCTCGAAACTAAGAAACAACTCTTAGCACACTCCAGGCATAGAGTATGTAATGGTTACTTTTGATGATGCTATGTGCGACGAGGACATAATATTGTAGCTCGGGCTTGCTGTGTGCATGCGTGTGTTGTTTTTTGCCCGCACTTTAAAGTTGCAACTGGTTTTTGTAAATTATAGTTGCTTTCGTCGTCCCTACAACTCATTTTTGCATCCTTCTTCTGAACCAACACCACTTTGTCACTAGGCCTCGTGCAGTCACAAAATTTCACTTTGACCTCGTATTTGTGGCAATGAGTCTCTTTTACATAAGAGTCGGAACCCTTGAGCTTTAAGCAATGTTTGGTCACCCTAGTTTTACCACAAGGGTCAAGTCATTCAAATATTACTTTAGTCTTTGTAGTAGCAGGTTTATGAAGCCCCTTTTTTTTTTTTTTTTTTTTTTTTTTTTTTAGTGGAGACAAGCTCTACTGCGAGAATTGGCTCAGTTATTTTGTTTCGCTTATTTTTGTTTTGCTTCTACTAAAGTGTTCTTATTGTCTTCAGGAACCCCATAAATAGTTAGGTCACCTCTTCTTGAACTGGTTTCTAGGTCACCTTTGAGTTCTGGGCTGAAACTACTATTTGAAGGTCAGCAACTTGATTGACATATGTGGCCAATGTGCGATTGTGTTTTTTTTATTTGTTTATTTGTAATATGCCTAAAGACCCTCGTAAGATGGTGCTACATAGGGGGGACTCAAACTTAGCCAAAATACTCGTACATTCAGGTATTAAAAACAAGCAAAAAAAACAGAAGCAATATTAAAAAAAGAAGGGAAAAGAAAGCAGTAAAAAATTAAGCAACGAAGCAATACAATTCAAGACACACTGCAGCACTAAAAGGAGCAACATGCATAAAAGCGTAGACAGCATACAATAATGTATGGGGCATCCGAAATACAAACAAGGCCAATGGGTAACAACAATAGTGTTTGTTAGTTTACGACAGTGGCGTGAATAAATTTCTGAAATTTAGTTGCGCCAATTTCAGTGGCTATGTGTGATGGTAGGTCGTTACAATCAATTGTAACTCATAGTATTAAGGATTGCGTGTTTGAGGATGTAGTTTTACTTTGTTAGGGTGATCGCGGCGTAGAAAGATAAGTGACGGCAACTAAAAAAAATCCTCACGAAGTGATAAGTGGTGAAGTTTGTGAAATAGTGAATAGGCGTGAATGTTTTCAACGAAGGTTCAAGGCTGTAGACTGGCACGATTCTTTAATAACGGTTAGGCTCGAATAGTTAGAATAGTCAGAATAAATAAAATGAGCATCACAGTTTTGCAGGGCCTCTAAGTTAGCAGATAAATAAACCTCATGAGGATCCCATTGTATATTGTATTTGTTGACAGCTATTGTTGGCAGCCGTAACTTTTCCCTCAAATGGTCCGAGATTTCTTGAAGTTTTGGAAGCTGGGCCATGCTGGGTGCATGGCTAGATTCAACGGCACTGCTATGAGAGAAATTTCAGAATTCCTGATACCACATCGAAGAGTACTGGACAAGTTTACTTTGAGCATGCCAGCACCATCAAAGAAAGGAGGGAGTTCAATAGCATGCATTTTCCGAAATGTTTGCCCCCTGGGCGAAACAGATGAGAGGTTTGTGAACCCATATTGCAATAGTACTGCCAAGCAGCCTAGTTTAAATATTGGTTATATGCCCCATGCACACTGCATGGAAATAGTGTGGTCTCATCAGTGCCTTACATACAGAGGTCAAAACTGTTAACAACAACAAGGCGTGAATGCGTGGTCATCGATACATACAGCGCAACCTATTGATAGCCACCAGTATGACTAGCGAGATTAGTGGACAGCACTGTGGCAGCTAGGCACGTGAAAGATATTCTGGATGCTTTGTCTTTGGGGAGCGAGGTTCGACATAAGCAGTCCCTCACCGTTATCACGGCCAAAACCTACTTTTGAAGTCAGCTGATAACCAGAGAAGTTGTGATCTCGCCTCTGGTGCGGTTCTTTGGCACATTTGCAGTTCATTATTAGCAGTGTGAGGTTTTCACATGCATGCGCAGACATGCAAGCGGTGAGGGTTCGCGTATGGCTTGACACTTTGTGTGTCATTTTCAAGAGAGTAACCACCTGCGATATTGCTCGCGCATTAGTTTCTTTATTTTCACACCCAGAAACACGACCAAGATGCGCACTGCCTGCCAAGAAAAAATGTCAAACAAGCAATAGCCTTCACAGGCCTGGCTGCCACAGCGCCGTTCCCTAATCTCGCTGGTAACGCCAGTGGCTATCAGCAGGCTGCACTGGATGTATAGACGGCCACACGTTCGCGCATTGTTGTTAACAGAATTGACCTCTGTACATGTGAGCTTTCAAGGGACTGGTAAAAATAATGCTGTTAAGATGGACTCGCTTTGTTTTAATTCTCAAATGTGCCAAAAACTGGTACAGTTGTTTTCATCGGTTCCTCACAGATGCGAAAAAAAAAAAATGTTTAATGCAAAGACATTAGTATGTGCTGCGTGGGAAGGAGAAACTCTTTTGCGTCATCATAAACCTGTGCCTAACTGAATGGGAACGGCTGCGGGGGTGGTGAAGCATTGTACGAACTGGCTGTTAATGGAAAAATGCCAGCCGAGTCAAATCAAATTGATTCTTGAATTCCTTTTACCAGATAAGAACTGTGATGTGTCTGCAGTGGCTGGTCATACATTGCGACAAATGGCATGGATGCTGGCCAATATTTGCAGTAACGACAAACAAAGGTGCAAGTGTTTTTGAGAAACAGAATAAGTGACGTACAGCTTGGCATGAAAACACGCAATCGTGAATGGTCAAGGGAATTAGTTTTTTGCATTTTATGGATGATGAGGTGAGAGCGTCTTTACTCTTGTAAAATGCACGGTTTATTTGTGACGTATACCAGCCACAAATCTGTCGGCGAAACAGTGTCTGAAGCCACTTGAGCAGTGTGTACTGCACAGGAGACTGCTGCTGCTCTTGGCCTCCCATATTTTGCAGCGTATTAACTCCCTAGCGCAAATTGAGTAGTGAGAGGGGGCGGTGCAGGTATGCAACGACCCGATGGTAGGCGTAGCGTCACACGTTTGAGGTGTAACATCAACCGACACTTGCAGTTCAACATGCACTGAGTGTGACGTTTCTTGACGTGTCACAAGGCATGCACAACAGCTCCTGCTGTTAATCAAACAAAGGAACCCACACCCAGAGAACCCATGCTCGTACCCGCAGTGGTGTGTTGGACAACGCTTTATAATAGACAGGAATGTATGCTGCTGAGGCATGCACCACCCAATCAGTGAATCAGTCACTTGGAAAAGTCGACAGCGAGAAATCTGTGATTGAGTCCTGTTTGCATTCTCCAAAGTACATATAGCAAAGTGTTACACATATCTTTCATTCAGAGCATTTGTTCACTACTTTGTGAAGCTCCATTTCAAATAACCCAGCGTTCTAGAACCGTCTCGAGTTCATCCGATGACGTGCACTTTGAGCAAGCATCGAAGATTTCTTTACGAGCAAATATTCTTGCCAGAGCAGTGTCTCCTAGCAGTCTTGCAGTTTAATTTTGGGGTACTTCTGATTTAGCTCAGCTTAGCTAAGCTACGGATAAGCTTAGCAAATTTTTGAGCCTGTTCTCCGTGTCAGGAGCCTACCATGGTGCTTTCATTGCTGTGAATTGTAATTGTTGTACCCACCAGCCATTAAATCCTGCTGTTTTTACAAGTTCTGTGTGCACGTCCAGCTGCTTATTTTTCACTCTTTTTGCAGGTGTGCCATTTGCACTGCAAAATGTGGGGTCCCGCCCATCTGAAATTCTATACTTCCTTTCCGTCCCAAGCTAAAGGGTTGTGCCACCCTACGAAATTCTCCTGCAACCCGGCTGCAGAAAAAATTCACAATAGAAACAGTGCACTTCTTTTGTACCTGCCAGTTGTGGAATAAATTGGCAGTGATAGGGTCATTTTGTACATTATAGTTCGCTGTAACTGTGTTGCGAATGGACAAACACTGGAAATGGTAGGCTCATTTTTGTTCAGTTCATTTCAGTTTGGGGGGTGGACAAACACTGGAAATAGTAAGCTCATTTTGTTCAGTTCATTTCAGTTTGGGGGGTGGACAAACAGTGGAAATGGTAGGCTCATTTTGTTCAGTTCATTTCAGTTTGGGGGGTGGACAAACACTGGAAATGGTAGGCTCATTTTTGTTCAGTTCATTTCAGTTTGGGGGGTGGACAAACACTGGAAATGGTAGGCTCATTTTGTTCAGTTCATTTCAGTTTGGGGGGTGGACAAACAGTGGAAATGGTAGGCCTGTTTTATGCTGTTCATTTCATGTGGGGAAGCAGAGTGAATTGCCTCTTATCTATTTTATGTTCAGAATGGACAAATGTTAGCAATGATACGCTCTTTTTGTATATATTATATATATTTTGCATATGTTGTATATATATGTTGTGTATATTATTCAGCTGTGTAATGAACTGACAAACATAGTAAATGTAAGGCTAGTTTTGTATGTTCTAGTTCACGTTGGCAGGCAAAATGAATTGCCCAACGCTGGCAGTGGAAGTTTGTGCATTCTGTTTTATGCGAGTTCAAAAAATTGACAAACATTGTGAGTGACAGGCTCTTTGGACATTCTAGTTAATGTTATCTACGGAATGTACAAGTGATGGGCTATTTTTATAGATATTTAGATATTAGTTCATATCAGCTGTGGTATGAATTGACAAACATTGAAAACAATAGGCTCATTTTGTATGTTCTAGTTCCTGTTGGTAGGCAGTGAATTTCCTAACATTTGCAGTGACAGGCTTGTTTTGAGCGTCTTGTTCTATGGAAGTGGGCAGAATATATTGACAAACACCGGCCTTAATTTGCTCATTTTGTGAATTTTTAATGAATTCACATTTCTAATGGCCCATGATGTGCTGTCATGAAATTGATACTTGCATTTGTGGACTAGTTCTGTGTTCAACGTGTCTATTTCACATATTGACTAGGCATATGTATATATAAGAATGCTTGCACCTGTTTCAAACTTCTGCATGAACTATGTTGATTCTTCACTGCTTGTATGGCAACAAATAAAGTATGTTCATGCCATTTCTTCCTGCTCTGTTTGTGGCTATAGTGTGCAATGTAATCCATTTTTCGATAATAATTTACTCCGATTTCTCCGAAATGGGCAACAGGAAAAAACGTTGTGCACTGTTCACAGCCGTTGTGCCAATTACCATGATGACATTGCACTGGTTTGCGATATGTTTGCCTGCTATCTCAGCCATTGAAGTTGTGATTTTCACCCATTTTGTAGTTATCAACTTTTTGTTTACATTAGAGCACTGCACGGGCCCGGGCCTGAAGTCTATTATCGGCAGGCCCGGGGCGGGCCCGGGCTTGAATTCATAGGCCCGGCCGTTAATAGTTCCAACATGAAGTGGCATAAAAATGAATATTCTGAGTTCACTTTTACACGCTTCTTGATGTTAGTTGTACACATTGTTTTAGAAGCGTGTTTTGCTAGGTCTGATAGTCACTATACTGTAATTTTAATGACATTTTATGTACTGCATCAAGATTTTATATTTTGGTGTATAACAAACCAAAGATACGGTTACAAGAAATGCCCTAGTGGGGAAGGAATTAAGACAACCTGGAGCTGTGCACCTATATGTGTATTTATTTATTTTTATTTACAATACTGCCAGTCTCTTCCCGAGACCATAGCAGCTGGGCTTGCAGATTTTACATACACGTAGTCTACACAAACAGCAGAAACATGCGGTAACAAAAAGAAAGAAGAACTGCAATCTTAAACGCGGATGGTCGTTAAAGAATACACAGCAGAATACGAAATATGTTTCAGTATAGTTATACATAAAAATATTTACAGAACAAACGATAAACACAAAAAAACAAATTATTTCAAAACACACATTTGTAGCCGCAAATACATAAAAACACATTTCAAACCTCAGTAACGCTAGCAGAAAAGGAATGTTACATGAATGAAAGCAACATTACCATCTCAAAGGGCATGCTTCTTCTGACCGCAATAGCTTGGTCCAAGCCCGTGAATGAGGGCAGTCTTTCTACCGCTCTGTGAAAGCATACTAGTTTGGGTTGTATATACCACCTTCATGCAACAAATGTACTGAATTGAGGCAATAACAATAAATCTGAATGTAACAAATGACCATTCAGGCATGCTGTGAAAAGCAAAGCAGATAGCAATATGGAAGACTATTCCCGATGCAAAAGCGTTAATCTAGATTGTATACGGTCTCCACAGTAAAAAACCAGTTCATTTCCAGCTATAAATGTAGCAAGATAATTATACCTAGCAGTGGATTGTGGTATCATTGATATATTGTGAAATTCACTACATGGATACACTTTTGGTGAATGAATCTATACACAAACAGGCAGTCTGAAGTATCTAAAAGTCATTATATTTCTGTATTAGATGCTGCCCATTCCCATACACGTTCTTAACAGGAGAGGTTTTTTTTTTCTTCACTTTGTTTTGTTTACATGACATACCCAGCCGTGCGGACACTGCATACGATGATATTCAAGAAGTAGGACTTCCACCAAAATCTTGCACGTAAGCATTGTTTGTCTCGCCTCCAAAAAAAAAATGCAATCTTCGCAGTTAACCCTTTGATACGCAGAGTTGCCCAGGGTCAACAACCCAAACATTGTTTCTCCCGGGCTTTGTGGGGTCTGGACATTTAACGCCGTATGTTGACAGATGAAGGTACACGGACCTTCAAAAAGTGAAAAAGAGAGGGCAGCATGTACTTTTGCCCACTAAAAAACCAGACTTCTTATGTGTGTCGACTTGCATAGAGCTGGAAGCTTGATTGGCTCGTGACAGTAAAGTGAAATTGTGCCATTTCGTTATTACTACAAATGATAGCAATACCACTTTTATGTTTATGGTCTCCACTTGGAACTATAAACCATGCCGATCAAGGTAGCATTCTTGTTCAAATGATATATAGAGCAGCAAGCACCTGATGTTGCTCGGGAGTAACACCTCACTGTGTTCATCCTAGTGAACATAATTTTCCTCTGAATTCATATCTGTGATGTCTGGAGTCCTTTTGGATCATAAAAATGTTTTCGTCATCTTAAGCAAAAAATTCAAGTTATGGGCATCAAAGGGCTAAAAATGAATTTGTAACCAGTGTAGCAGCAGACCTCATGCCCCAGGCATCATTCGAGTTGTCTTACAGTTGAAAGAATTTTGCATATACTATACGTATTTCTGCTGGAATTACACCATTCAGTATAAAGGAGGCTATGTACATATGATGCATTTCATCACAAGTATGAATAGATGGCTGGATGGGAGGTGACACAATGATTTAAGATCCTAGTTTGTGCTACAGCCCTGCTGTTTTAAGTTAATGGCTACGAAGCATACTAAGTTTTCGTGTCCAGTGCCTAACCACCGTGCGAACAGCTTTTATGGCGACCTAGCCCGCACTCGGATTAGGCTGTTGTGCTAGCTGTCAATGTAGTTGCCACATGGGCATTGTGCATATATGGCAGCGCAGCAGCGGCCGAATTCTACTGGGTGCTGGAAGGCATCTGGAAGGGCGCCGGAGGATACCCGGCGGGGTCGATTTCAGTCTTCCACAACAAAAAAGCACCTAACAGATTCTTCTTTTGGGGACATTCCCAAATAATATGGTGTAGGTCCGCCCTGCCCATACATAGCTTACATTTGCTCGTGTAAAACCCGGGGTAACAGTGGCTGTACATGACCGGATTGGGGAATCTATTTGTCTGTAATGACACTTGTTGAGAGTGCAGTGAGCGGGGGGACATTTAACCCGTTCCAATCTGTAATGGTTATGTCCCTGTATGAGACCATGTGGTTCCTCCCCATCCTAGCACGTGAGAAGTGCTCGGATGTTTCCTCAACGTGATCGGCTCGGTTAGCCCAATCTCAAGCCGTGTCATGAGCGGTCTCGTTACCGAAGAGAACAGTGTGCAGGTGTCCATTTGATTTGGACCTTTTTCCAGTCTTCGAAGCCGACCCAAATTCTCAGTGCCTGAGACGAGATCCCATCCCTTTGCAAACTTCCAAATTGCAGTTTTTGAGTTCCTGACACTGAATTTCGCTTTCATGGAAGCCATCACCACGGCAATGGCCGCCTCTTCTGCCGCTTTCGGTGATGACGCGAGTATCATGCCGGTAGTTATGGAATTGCCGTTGTGGTCGATAGCTACCACGGTCGTGGCATCACGGGACGCACATTCTGCGGCGTCCACATAGATCACGTTTTCAGTGTTTCTGTTATCAGGCTTTCACTCTTTCTCACCTTGTTTCTTTGTTGTGTTCAGGATGTGTATTCCTCGGTAAAGGGGAGTTGTGTATGCATTCCCATACTTCACTGGGAATCTCACGTTTGGCTTTTTCCAGTGGTGATCTGCGCATGCGTTGACTGCCAGACCACCATTCTTGGAAGTTGCCTCGGACAAAATTAAAAAAGGCCGCACCCTCAGCTTGCTGCTTGGGGAGCGGCTATGGTTTCTAGTGCTGCCCGTTTTTATTTCCTCTTTTCGACAGCTCGTGGTGAGTTGGTACGTGCCTACAAAAAAGGCATTCCAAGGAAAGGGGTAAAGGCGGTCGGGCTGACCACGCTGCGAGCACATGGCTACCAATGAGGGAATAACGAAAATAAAAGGTTAAAAAAAAGGGGGTGCTTAAACCACTGCAGATTGGTCAACGGAACGTGCACCTGCTACCACGACATTCATGTAAAAGGTATGGGTGACGGGTGGGTGCGGGAGGGACTGCAGGACGAGAGTAACATGCACGAGTTCTCTAAAAGTAAGACGTTTTGGGGGACTGCCTGACTGCCATTTTCAGTACGCCGTGGCGGCCGCTAGGAGGGCAGGTACTGGAAAAAGGTCCAATGGACCTTTTACAACGGCCAGTCCAGCCTTTTGTGAGCCTCTCTAGCTGGGCAATCTTTGTTCCTCAATCAGTTCCTCCAAGGTACTGAGAATTCCTAAAACCTCAAAACGTTCACTGGTTGTGGTAATGGGTAACTTGGGCTGGGTGTTGTAACTTGTTTATAGGCTTTCCTGATCATAGTATTAATTTTGGTCTTTTCGTTCGCCGTTAGTCTCGTTGATTTCCATGATAGCAAACAGAACAGAGGAGGCCAATTTTACCAGACTAGTGCAGGCATTCGTCCTGAATCGCATAGCGTACGTAAGACCTTTCTTGAGACAAGAGGAAAACTTCGCTTCCTGGGCAGCTAGGTAACGTCGCAAGTGCTTTGCACAATATAAGCAAGTGGCATCTGTTGCGGATTTTTTGTCTGCGGGAATGCTTCTTGCCAGTGGCACTGTGAGCACTTCTATGCTGCTGCCTCGTGCTCCTGTCATTGAACTGCTTGGGACACAGGTGGCAGGTGTAGTGTCTTGCATTAGGCATACACTCATCATTAAACCACTGCTTGCTGGTGGAAGGTCCCACTTCTTCACAGCATGCAGTTTCGGAATGGCTGGTCTGAATGTGCTCTTTAAAGCTGGATTTGCTTAGGAACACTTCCGGACAGAGGGGGCAGTGACGTGGCTTGACACGAGATTTGCTGTCAGGCATTTCAAGGTTCAAGGCCCATTCAATTTTGTGCTGAGCAGCCAAAACGGGACGTAGAGCAAAGTAATCTTCTAGTTCACTTTAGTCATATCGTCTATCAGGTGCCGCCATCGTTCCCTTTGCGGTCGCGGCTGCGAATAGAGATGCGTCGCTCAGGAGTGAGCCGGATCTTTTGAGCTACTCTTTTTGAAGAGCGGGTGAGCCGTAGCTCAGAAAAAGTGAAAAAAGAGCAGTTCACAGGCATCTTGCAATGGCTTTGCGCTTTCTGCTCGACGGCAGCGGCATCCGTAGCTTGGACATGAACGCGAGGATGTCGTAGACGCTGTACGAATTGTGCTCGAAGTACTCTAACTTTACAACCAACCCTCGTTCGCCGTCTGCTGCGGAGGCGAAGCTGCTGGTCTTTCCGATGCCGCCGGTGGCGGCGGCGGTTTATCTTTGTCCTGAGTGTTTTCTTAGCCCTGGCTAAGGTGTACTAGAAGCTGGTGCATTTCGCTGGTTTACCTGCGCCTGGCAGAAGTAAAACGCCGGCAAAAGTAAAAAGGAAGTCAGCCGTACCGCCGTACCACATTCCTCCATGCCGTACCACCAAGGCTAGTGTCACAGAACAGGGAGGATTTTAGAGAAGCAAAGGTCTAGCTTTGCCTGTAGTGCCAGAAAAATCGTAGCGGCGGCGTCGTGAACTACGGTGGGAGCCCGCTTGGTGCCGCTGAAACAAGGCTTTGTAAACATGGCGGATGCTTTTTGCGCAGGCCGCTTGAGCTCCTTAATAACATGGCTGCTCTCGCACGGCAGCCGCCGGCTCGCTGCTCCTGCTGGTTGCTGGCTGGCCGCGTGTTTACTTGCGCCGCGCTAGTGAAGTGATGTTACGCCAGGTGACCAGATGGCCTCTACTGGCACAGACCAGTGAGCAGCAAGTGAGAACAAATCGTTTATTGACATCTGCAAGTTTACAGGGGCAGTCGCTTTCGTGACATTTTTTTTTTTTTTTTGCCATAACAACTCGTTCACTTGCGCTAAGATTTCGAACGAAGGGCACACAACCAGCACTCAGTCGACGATGAAAGGCGGCGGTATACAGCGAGCGTCATCAGTTCGCACGTGCGATGTGCCCACCTTCCGCATCCATCACATTGGAGAGCGGCGACGTTGTCATGCACAACCTTTTCGCAGCGGCTGCAAGTAGGACGTGACGACGTGCGCTTGGGGCCGGGATTGATCGCAATGTCTCCAGCGAGCAAGAGGCACAACGTGACTGTCGGGCGGCCAGGAAGGGGTGCGCACATGTGGCGGCATACCTTGGGGCGATGCTTCAGCGAGGTGGTGGAAACCAACGTTACTAGTAACGTTGGTGGAAACCAACTCCGTGCACAGCGCGCGAGACAGACTTGTAGTGGCGAGCACGCTCAGACGGGCGCATCCGTCGTGAGGAGCAACACGTACGTTTGGCGAGGTCTGGACCGAGGCGAGTCCGTAAAACGAAGAGTGATGCCAATAGCAAGAGGAGTCGCAGCCTGACTATAGGCCTAGATGCGCCATCACAACAAGTCGATGCGGCGGTACAGCGGCCCCGCTAACACGGGCTCCAACAGGCTCACGCGGGTCGCTGAGCCTTCCCGGTGGCACGTATCACACTCACTGCATGTTCACAGCGCAGAAATACTCAAGAAAACTAGATTTGACAAGACCACCACAGAGAATAAGTTAACCGCAATCCAGCTTGGCTTAGCTTGGCTTTGTGGTTGCGAATTCACAAGCGAGGTGGTTCACCAGTCGGCTGTTCGTAAAAAGTTGCGTACATTTTGCTCAACAGATGTTTGATAAAAAACTTGTTAATAATCTTTTTAAACAACACATTGTAAGCGAACTTTGTTGGCTCTCTGAGTCATGGAATGAATGTTTTGTATTCTCTACCAAAAGTAACCTCTCGGTTGCGCCGTCTGGTGGACTTGATTAAGAAAGCTGCCGCTGTAGGTTGCCATGTTGGTGTCGATTTTTACGCCGCCTATAGGGAAACCAAGGAACGTCCAAGCTTGAGAGGCCTGGCTAGTGTCACAGAACAGGGAGTGTGTACCAAGGCTGAAGCCACAGAGACTGAACATTTTTTTTAGCGAACACGAAGCCACTTCGTACTTCCTTGAAAGAATTATGTTCTAAACAAAAATTTTAACTCCAAAATTCCTTTTTTTGCAATTGAGTTAAAATTGGTTTAAAAAATAATTTACAAGGTCAATTTTACAGCGAAAACAAAACCGTGCGTTTACGTCTGCCATGGGTCTGCCATTTAGTCGCTTCAAATTTTTGCTTTTCTGGCGCGCGGGCGCGCGTGTCTTGACAGCCATTCGAATTCTCTCAAAGCAGCCTTCTCAGCACACGGGAACAAGTGAGTAATCGCTCCCTTTTTTTGCTGGTCAAGTGATTCGTGGGCAGGAAAAGCTGAGTTAGTTGGTTCCAACTAAAAATCTCAACGGGGGATGGGGAAAAAGGTATATGCTCCCTACTTTAGTTGCCTGTCGTTTATAAAAGAAGAAAGCTGAGGTTAGGCAGCGTGTATTAAGCGTTTAAAATTTACCTTTTGGTGCAATAACGAGCTGTTCATAAAAGCCCCAATTGTCGGAGTCGCTAAAAAAAAAAAAACGCTGCAAACCACTGCGTTTCGATGCCACTCTGCCTGTACCGCCTTTTGGGTTCTACGAGGGACTATTTTTCATTATCCATGTTCGTATTCCACAGGTCGAAACCGTGTTCTTTGGCGACACAAGCTCCAAATCTCGGCTGGATAAGAGACGACTAGTGGACTGTGAAGCTGGTTCTCTACTCAAACTTCTTGTGGAAAACCCATGTCTAGCCATGTCAGGCGTTAAGACTGAACTTGAGATTGCCGAAGAGCTTGGGCATGTGAGGCTGACACAGCACACTGTGAAAAGCCCACACCTAGTCATTCCAGGCGTTAACACTGGACTTGAGGAGATTGCCCAAGAGCTTGGCCATGTGAGGCTGACTCAGAACACTGTGAAAAGCCCACATCTAGTCATGTCAAAAATTAAGGCTGAACCTGGAGAGATTACCGAAGAGCTTGCTCTGGTGGCACAGCACAGTGCTGGCTCGCATAAAAATTCACGCATTGAGACGCACAGTACCAAACAATGCTGCTCCGGCAAAAGTGAGAAAGTGCTCCTCCACGAGGCCAAGGCGTTAAACAGTGTCGTTCCAAAGACTCATGCTCACAAGGAAAAGGTCGCAAAGTATGTCTGCCGCCTTTGCATCAAAGATTTTGGCGATGCAGCTAGTCTTGGATATCACATCCAGGCAATACACCCTTCTGAGTATTTACCCAGAAATGTTGCGAGAAAACGCTCCGCAAGGCAGTGCCATTCAGAGGGCGTCGATCGGTCTTTGTACGGCTGCCACCTCTGCTTAAAAATCTTCAGTGATGCGGCTAGCCTAGGAGAGCATGTCTGTGTCAAGCATTCTGGAAAGGTTACTCAGCAAGAAATTGAATGGGCCTTGAACCTTGAAATGCCTGTCAGCAAAGCTCGTGTCAAGCCACGTCACTGCCACCTCTGTCCGGAAGTGTTCCTAAGCAAATCCAGCTTTAAAGAGCACATTCAGACCAGCCATTCCGAAACTGCATGCTGTGAAGAAGTGGGACCTTCCACCAGCAAGCAGTGGGGTAATGATGAGTGCATGCCTAATGCAAGACACTACGCCTGCCACCTGTGTCCCAAGCAGTTCAATGACAGGAACACGAGGCAGCAGCACCATAGAAGTGCTCACAGCGCCACTGGCAAGAAGCATTCCTGCAGACAAAAAATCCACCCCTGCAAACATTGTTCCAAGACATTCCACCGCAAGATCGACCTGACCCAACACCTGCTGCTGCACTCGGGTGGGCAGTCTTTTCAGTGCCACCTTTGCCCGGCAGTGCTCTCACAGAAGGAAGGCCTGATGCGACATCTTCAGAGACACCGCGGCGAGAAGCCGTTTGGCTGCCCACACTGCGGGAAGCGGTTCCTCATCAATGCCGAAGTTCTCATCCATGTGAGAACGCACACGGGTGAACGGCCGTACGCCTGTGATTTCTGCCCAGCCAAATTCTCGGCGCGCGACAACCTCCGGAAGCATGTCGCCACACACACGGGCATCAAGCCATCCGTGTGCCCCAAGTGTCCCCGGCGCTTTGCCAGGGCCCAGGATCTCAAGAGACACTACCGCATTCACACTGGAGAGCGTCCCTTTGCCTGTGCTACTTGTCCGAAGACCTTCACTCGGGGTAACTTGCTCCGAGACCATGTGGAAGCAGTTCATCGACCTCGGTTGCCCCAGTCAGGGACAAGCGCCGAGCACTCAACTATGGAGCCTTAGAGTTACCAAGCAAGCTGCACGCATGGTAACAGCACTCAAATCTATTTCAGCATGCTCCACTCCTTGTGAATAGAAAAGAAAAGCTTTATGTGAATGATTTCTCATACAAATGCCACTTGATTCATTGTGCATATGCGGGTGGGTCAAGCCTTGAAGACCTTTTTTACGCTCAGGGCACCAAAATCGCAGCAAGTGTTGTTAACATAAAGCAACACTGCCTGTATAAACATTGCCTAACGCGTCGCCCGCTTTCCAGTGGGAGCGGTAGGGACGCTTAGTTCAGGCACTCACCCAGTATGTGGCGCGCCTGCGGACGTCCCGCCTTACGTCACTGCTCGCGAGTCGCGAACACCCCACCCACTTCTACAGCGTGTATCTGTCAGCTTACCTCGAAGGCGTCGGAGCGCCGCCTGGGGAACGCTAGGCAAACTGTCAACTATTTTGCATAGTTTCCGAGAAGTGGCGCTGGCTGGCGGACATGAAAGCACGTAGGAAGGCTACGGAGCGGGAAAGGGTAGGAGAGAGCAACAGGAGAGTGGCTGTTTGGCCATTTTTCGCTCACGCATTAGGCAAGGATTTTACAGGCGGCGTTGCATAAAGTGTAAGATCAAAAACAATAAATAAGGGAATGTACACCTGGCCTTGTCCATAGCTTGTGAGGCTAGTTCTTGAATCTGGATTTCCCTTCAAGATCTTAGTTAGCACTGTGTTTAAAGTGTAACTGATTGATTGTAGGGTTTAACGTGCCGACGCAATGCAGGCGATGAGGTGCGCCGTAGTGGAGAGCTCCGGATTAATTTTGACCACGACCACCTGGGGATCTTTAACATGCGCCAAAATCTCCTACACACGGGCGTTTTTGCTTTTCGCCCTCACCAGAAAAGGGGCCACTCGGCCGGGAGTCGAACCCACAACCTCGTGCTTAAAGTGGAACTGGCGTCTAAGGTATGCATACATACTCAAAAGTTCCTGGAATGGGCTAAGTGAAAAAGCTTCACTGCAAACAAAGCCTGCTAGTGCAAGAAGTGCCTCTGGAATGAAAAACCGTATGTGCAGGAAAGCTCATCATCATCATCAACAGCCCACTATAGGTCCACTGCAGGACAGAGGCCTCTCCCGTCGACCTCCAGCTGCTCCTGACCTGCGCTGCTCGAGTGCATTCTTTGCCTCCCAATTTCGTTATTTCTTCTCTCCATCGAGTTATTGGCCTCCCCCTTCTTCTAGATCTCTCTCTCAGTATCCACTCCGTTACTCTGGAGATCAACCGATTGTCATTTCGCCTGTGTGGCCAGCCCAAGCCCATTTCTTCTTCTTTATTTGAACTATGATGTCCTCTACTCTAGTTTGTTCTCTGATCCAGGAAGCTCATTTCTTTTAACCTAACTCTTATCATTCTTCTTTTGATGGCCCACTGAGCCAACCTAAGTTTGCTTTCTAGTTGTTAGTAAGGTGTCAAGTTTCCGTTCCATATGTTGTTATGGGTAGGACGCATTGGTCATATATTCTTGAAGTGGTATATTCTTCTTTTCAGTTATAGAGGTAGCTTACTTTTTATTATTTGGGAGTGTTTGCAAAGTGCACCCCAGCCCATACCTATTCTGTGCCGGATTTCTTTCTCGTCGTTGGGATCAGCGCAAACAACCTGACCAAGGTAGTTATAGTCTTCTACTTGTTCTAGCCTTTTATACATATGCTGAACAGGGCATTTTTGGCAAGTTTATTCATCCTTACTTTCGATTTATTCATATTTATTTCTAGTCCTACGGCCCTGCTATCTGAATTTAGTTCCTCAAGCATTTTCTGCAGGTGATCTGCAGACTCGCTTAGCAAGACTATGTTGTCTACAAAGTGCAAATGGCTCAAGTATTCTGTTTATCCGTAATCTTGTGTTTTCCCAGTCACGCTTCCTGAGTACCCCTCCAGACATGCTGTGAACAGTTTTGGCGAGATGGTATCTCCTGTCGTACGTCCTTTCAGATTGGGAATTGGTCACTTGGCTTGTGAAAGATTATCCTGCCTGTACTATTACGAGCAATATGAAAGGGAACACAGGAACGCGCAGAAAACACCCTCGGACCCAGCTGTGAGTGATACGCAGCGGCCGCAGTCGGAAACAAAGTGGAAAGGGGGACGCTGTTCTAACAACTGTTCCCATTCCCGCCATTCGTCTTATCAGCTGTCGGACGATACCATTTATCAGCGAACTGCCGTAAGCTGCTGTTTTGTAGAAATGCCAGTGGGGTGGGAGTGCCAACAGTTAGTGGAAGAGCGCCCTCCTTTCCCCCTTTGGTTTTCACAGCGCCATCCGCGTATCGCTCCGAGTCTGTTTCGAGGCTGTTTGCCACGCGTTCCTGTGTTCCCTTTCATATTGCTCATAATAGTACATCCTTTATATATGTCGTCAGGAGTCTTGTGCAAGTCTCCTCTATTATCTGGTCTTTCAGTGCTTCCAGAACTGCTGCGGCGGTTACTGAATCAAATGCTTTTTCATAGTCTATATTTGCCATGTAAAGGGGCTTATTATACTCTGCAGATTTTTTTATCACTTGATTGACGACATGTATGTGATCCATTGTTGAGTATCCTCTCCTAAACCCTGCCTGCTCTCTGGGTTGTTGAGAATATAGGCTGTTACTTGTTCGGTTAACTATTATTTTAATAAACAGCTTGTATACAACTTAGAGTGGGCTGATGGGTCTCTAGTTCTTAAGGTCTTTGGAGTCCCCCTTCTTGTGAATCAGAATTACGTACCGCAGCGATGGCCCAGAGGTACAGCACTCGTCTCGTATGCGGGAGGTACTGGGTTCGAATCCTGGTACCGCCGGGCACCCACCAGTTTCTTTAATGGGTACAGGCGTCCCTGGTCGAATGCGGACCCTTGAAAGGGGAATTCATGCCTGGGAAGCTGCCTTTACCCTTGCGAGGGGCCCCTGACCCTTGTCCATCTGGCGGGGCTCCCGGCCATCATGCCGCGTTGCGCCATTGCCGGGAGTGAAAGAGTCTGGCGGCATGTCCTGCCACAGGCGGTTGAGCGTCCACCGTGGCTGTGGAAGGCACCATGTGCATTCGTGTACCTTGGTGGCGCCGGGCACCTTCTGGTAAAATAGATACAAGCGACTCCCCGGCCTGGCGCTCGGCCCTTGTGTGGAACTACAGCGCTTGGGAAGTTCACTGGGCTTGCACGGGAAATCGCCCCCATGGAATGGGGCGGCTGCAAAAATGCAGGAACTAAAAAAAAAAAAACCAACAGTTATGGTCGAGTGGTAAAACACTCGTATCGTAAGCGGGAGGTACCAGGTTCGAATCCTGGGCTGCCGGATACCCACCGGTTTCTTTAAAAGGGTACAAGCGTCCTTGGAGCCTCTGGACGCTTTGGACGTGGGAATAAACGCTTGGGGCTTGACCACAAGCAGCCGTGGGAGGTCCCTCGAACCCCTTCGCACGGGATCAGGAACCCCTGGGCACCCACCAGTCAAAATGGTACAAGCACCTCCTGTACTGCCTTGCCAGGGGATAAAGGGCTGGGACCCGCTCTACCACTGCGGCATACGTGGGAGGCTGCTGCTCTGTGACTTCAGCCGCTGGCCACCCACCAATTCGAAAATGGGTACAGGCGCCTACCATGGGGGGGTTCCTGGAAACCGTAATACCACGCCGGACCGTATCATTGGTTACAAGAAAGTGGTAGGTGCTTTGGTACCGCTAGGCACCAACCAGTATGAAAATTGGTACAAGCAATCCCTGAACAGGGGGTCCAGTGCTTGGGAAGTTACCCAACATCGTCGGGAAATGCCCCAATGGAAGGGGTCGTAACTTTTAACCGCAGCGGTGGCTCAGAGGTACAGCACTCGCCTCATATGCGGGAGGTACCGGGTTCGAATTTGGTACCGCCGGGCACCCAACGGTTTCTTTAATGGGTACAGGCGTCCCCGGTCGAGTGCGGACCTTTGAAAGGGGAATTCACGCCTGGGAAGCTCCTTGCGAGGGTCCCCTGACTCTTGTCCATCTGGCGGGGCCCCCGGCCATCATGCCGCGTTGCGCCATTGCCGGGGGTGAGAGTCTGGTGGCATGTCCTGCCACAAACGGTTGCGAGTTGAGCGTCCACTCTGGCTGTGGGAGGCACCATGTGCATTCATGTGCCTTGGTGGCGCTGGGCACCTACTGGTAAAATAGGTACAAGCGACTCCCCGACCTGGCGCTCGACCCTTGTGGGGGACTACAACGCTTGGGAAGCTCACCCAGCTTGCACAGGGAATCGCCCCTATGGAAAGGGGCAACTGCAAAAATGCAGGAACTTTTTTTTTTTCTTTCCAGGCTATGGGCACTTTTAGAGCCCTTAAAGGCCAACTGCACTGAAATTTCACATCGGCCAAATTTGCTTTGAACGTACAGTACGTACCACCAAACCAAGGTCGGGCATGACTGGTAGCCCCTTGAAATGCATTGTTAATTAGTTATAAACGTTTGAAATAGCTCCGCCGCAGGCGACCGTGCACTTGCCGGCGGATCACGCAAACAGCCTTGAAGCGGAAGTGACATTGCGGCCAGCCACGGCCAGCCAGGAAAAACCAGTCGAGCTCCACTGGGCGTGTTTCTCCTAGGCCTGCAGCCTGAGTGGTGTAGTAGGTGTTGAATGATGATGGTTGGCTGGGTTCTGTAGCCCTGGGGTGCGGCACTCATGTGCCAAACCTTCCACCATCTGACAACGGTAGGCGAAGCGTTGCACGCAGGTTTGTCCCGGCCGGTTGGCCGGCCGCGTGCCACCACTCGCTCGCTCGCTCGCTGGCTCAGCCAGCTAGAACGTCACTTCAGCCTGGCTGTAATGGCCGCGCTCCCCTCAATTTTGGTTTTAAAGTTTCCTATTTTTGATGGTCGTTTGCGCCGCAGATACGTGCATTTCAGCTGTGATATTTTGTATCTTGCAGTCTTTTTAGATAGACTATATGGAAGTAATCTTTTCAAGAGGTTGAAATTTTGACTATATGGAAATAACGTTTTCAAGAGGTTGAAATTTTGAGTGCAGTTGGCCTTTAAAGGGGCCATGCAGACAAAATATGAGTTTGTTTTATTCGAAAGATTTAGTGTTTTATAGTGCCCTCAGTGCCTGTCCGGCAGTAAACAATGCTTTATTCACTGAGAAATTAATTTAAGTTAAAATTTTTATTCTCCCAACAAATCGTGTGTCTAAGTGAAGTCTGCGATGATGTAACCAGGGGAGGCCTTCAAGTGAGCGTTAGTGCGCTGTTTAGTCTGCAGTGGACTGCTGAACGCCTTGTTTACCATCAATCCTCCTAGATGGTGCCACCATGGTGCACAGGACCGCTGTCCACCTTTCCTTTGTTTCTGACCATATTTGCACCTGGCTTGTTTTTGTTATGGTAGGTAGTAATCGTTTTGTGAAACATGGGGTATGCTTGACAAAAAGGTTAAGACAGTGTCACTTTGGCCAATCGGCCAGTGTCATGTGAGAAACCCGAAAGCACTGGACTGCTGTACAGCTATAACCTAATGCGCGCAGTACCAACAGTAGTACGCTCTGGTACTTCTATGTTTTCATGTACTTTTGTAATTTTCATTGTTTACCTTGCCATTCTTACTGCTATAAAATGAATATGCATTACATTTAAGTGAAAATAGCTTGTTCTGTGAGCTTATAAGCCCTGCCTAACTTGTATTTGCTTTTGCCGGCCACAGCCAGTCGCACAGCTGTGCATATTACGTCATAGGTTCTAGTGCGGGAAACGAGCTAGTGAGTTGCATGGCCATTCCCTTTTATCCCAATTATATAGCTTATTTGAGTGAAGTTTACGTTAAAAGTGGTGTCAGTATGATTCTAACGAGGCAATCTTTCGAATGAACCAAACTTGTGTTTTGTCGGCATGGCCCCTTTATAGTGCAGCAAGCTTTTCCAGTACAATATCTCCTCTCTCCTTTAAAAGATCCACGGTTAAATTGTTGTCACCTGCAGCTTTTCCTCTTTTTGTGCCCTTGAGAGCCTTTTCTACTTTATCTTTGGTTCCTAGTGGGACTTCGCAAGCTAAGCCATTACGCTTGGTAGTTTAGTGTTGTGTGTAGTGTTACCCTGCTTGTCTCTGAGTGTGTATGTTCTGTCTGCCAATAGCTAGCGTCTTTTTAGTTTTAGGCTTCCTCCTATTTCCAGCATTTCCTCGATCACTGTCATGTTGTACGCACGAACATTGTTCGTTTTACTTCTGTTAATCAAATTAGTCAGCTCAGCTAATTCAATCTGACCTTCTGTTTTATGTTCTTTCATGTTTCATGTGCTTAAGTTTTACAGTTAGTTCCTTCGTTTTCTGAGTTAGTTTTCCAGTTTGTTTCCTATAGGCTACTTCTCACGCAGCTGCTGCTGATTCCGTGATTGCCATTGTTAGGTTGTCATTTAGTATGTCTACACTATCCTCGTTCTCCCCGTTTAAAAGCGTGAATTTGTTTTGAAGGGTTATATTAAAATCTTGCATCCTGGCTCTGGCTCCATGCTGGGTTTCTTACTTTTCGCAAGTCTTATTTTTTCTCTTTTGAGATTCAGCCTTACTTTGCACCTAACCATCCTACGATCGCTGCTCTGAATCTTGCTTAGCACCTCCACGTCCTGCACAATACCTGGGTTGTCACTTAAAATGAAGTCAATTTCGTTTTTTGTTTTACTGTTGGGGCCTTTTCATGTCCATTTCCTATTATTTTATTTGCAGAGGAATGTGTTCATTATTTTCAGGTTATTTCCGTCTGGACATCCCACCAGTGTATCTCCATGGTTGCGACGGCCTATTCCAAAGTTTCCCACTCACCGTAAGGAATACAGAAGTAGGTGATATAGACGTTACTCTCAGTGAGCTGTGGGGAAACTGCTATCAGCAACGACACTTTTTAAACAACGGTATATGTGCTGCCATATCTGAGGAGCATTTAGAAACAGTGCTAGTATTTTTCTTTTCTAAATGTAGAGTGGCTTTGGCATTCCTTGATGTTGCATTTCTTCCTGTTCATCGCTTCCTTTTGACAACAAGAAATATAACGTACCAGTGCAAAGGTTAACGAGAAATTTTATATGTGGAGGGCAACCAAGAAGACTATGTGCAATTCAAGTGTTTCTGTTTTGTTTTTTCAGGTGATCAAGTTTGTTCTTTATCTTCAAGATAGTGCCTCTGCTCTTCTATTTGAAGCTCACAGGGACATTGGCAAATGGTAATTGCAAGATTAGGTCTGTTAAGAGTTTTGCTTGTGCTTGATTAAAGGTTCCTATCTCTATACCTATCTAGGTATCAGTTCCTATTTTCTAGTCTTGAGTTACCTGAATGAATGATAAAGCCAAACAGCGACCATTTTCTTGGAGGGACACTAAAGTGTGAAAGCATGTTGGCCTATGTCGGTGTATTAGAGTTGCGAATTCAAATGTACCACTTGCAGCATCAGCGGTTGCTTAATAACACAGAAAATGCCAAAAGAGTACAAACAGGTATCGCGACCCAGTGCACTTTCCCACACTACAATTTCTGACATCACAAATTAAGAGGCACGAACCTTAGCTAGCAGACATTATAAGAGGCCTCACCTCAGGTGGTAGGTTTAATTTCTGTTTTGTTGAAGTGTTTCGCATTGCAGTACAAGCAGTCAAAAGGTGCACGCAGGTAAACGCGAGAGCCTACCTACCATTAGCACATGTATACAAGAGGTGCACGTCGGTAAACGTGCGGGCCTACTTACCACAGGCACATATATGCATACAACAGCCAGCGGCAAAAGTCTGACATTATTAGCACATTTGGCTACAAGCCTGGACTTAACTTCAATGGCCATCAACTTCATCTTTATGAAGTCCAGTAGAACAGACTTTTGGGAAGGTGGCGATGATTAAAAGGCCGTTCACACTTGCGACTAGAGCGGAAAAAGTGGCACGATTTTTGTCGCTGCGACAAGAGCGACTTGAGTAACAGAAATCGCGCCGCTTTGGCTGCTCCAGTTGCAAGTGTGAACAGGCCTTAAGTTGAGAATCGGGCCCCAACTTGATCTGCTGCTCTTTAATGTCGTGAACAATTAGAAGGCAAACAGCAGAGGGAAATGCTAGCTTTCATTATTTATCTCTCAGCAAACAAGGCATCTACAAAATGCGTGGCCTTTCACTCAAACAAGAAGCAATTCAACCTTTAGTGTCCCCTTGATCTGAACCTGTACAATTCCTGAACACGTTATTCTGTGTACTTTTACTTTGGCCACATCAGTGCTTGTTGAAGGTGCTATTTTTCCTAAGGTTGCCGTGTTTAATTGGTGTCTTGTGCCTTCCCTGTAAGCTACAGACTCCATGCATATTACCGTAATTACCCGATTCTAACGCGCACCCGATTTTCCTAGCAAAAAAATCGAAAAAACTTGCACTTCCGATTGTAACGCGCACGGACCTTTGTGAGCAAGAAAAACGAATGCGAGAGAAACGGGCGATTTATTTCTCGAAGTAATCTCACTCATCTCACTCCTCGTGGCTCTCCGCTGACCACAACATCTCGTCCTTGGTGCCGTCAAGCGCATTCGCGATGCCACACTTCATAACGAGCGTTCAACCATGATCGATGGGATCGTGGCCCACGCCTCGCACGCCCATCCTGCGAACTTCTCCAGAGGCGCACGCTTCAGCCGACCACTCGTTTTGAACGCGGGAGAACCGCTGCTGCCATTGCTGTTATCAAGTGCGCAA
This sequence comes from Haemaphysalis longicornis, assembly GCF_048455015.1. Lineage (NCBI taxonomy): Eukaryota > Metazoa > Arthropoda > Arachnida > Ixodida > Ixodidae > Haemaphysalis > Haemaphysalis longicornis. The sequence continues at coordinate 347,756,698 of NW_027526203.1, read as the reverse complement.
GTGGAACGATTTGACGATTTGTATGAACGCCGATAGTAAAGCCTGGGCGCCTATGCTTCCTGCGTCTGATTAATCGTTGCTAAAAGCTTTGGCGCCATCGTGAGATGGCGATGGCGATGGGCGGGACGAAATTTCCGTTGTTTCGGCAGTTTCGGTTTCGTATCCGATTCTAACGCGCATGCGATTTTTCGACCTATTTTTTCGGAAAAAAGGTGCGCGTTAGAATCGGGTAATTACGGTACATCTTCAAGCTTTCAGTGAAGTGTAACATGCATCAGGAATAATATCAGTCTTAGACACCGTTGGGAGATTGCAGTGGAACTTGTTACAGAGACAGACAAAACAAAAGGAAAGGGTGCACTCTTTGACGTGAATACGGTGCATTTGCAACTGATTTTATTCTAATTGATGTCAAACACATACAGTCAACTCTTAGTACAGCTAAACCTCGATGTAAAGAATTTCTTGTAACTAATTCCTGGATTTAACGAAGTTTTTCAATTCCCCTTTGCCACCCTCAAGGAAGCCCACGTGTTTGCGACCTCTATGTAACGAAGGCGTTGCGACGGTCAACCTTGATGTAACAAATTCACTACGCTGATGAGTCATTGTTTTTGCGCTTTTTCTGAAAAATCAGCCGGAGAATTGCACTAATTTAACTAATTTCGTCTGCACCGTAAACTGCCGTGCGTGTACACGTGTGAATGCGTTGTCAGTTAGGTGTTAGTCCAGCCTGTGGGCGTGTAGTCTCGTGTCTCCACAGCTATCTGTGGTGTCAGTTCATTGGTGCTGAGTTCTCTTGCCAGAAAACTACCAAGTTTTCTCTTTTTAATTAAGACAAGCTTGCAGTCTTACATGCCATCTCCGCCCGCAAGAAAGAAGAACGTTGCGCCCGGTACGGTGTCCCAACCAGCACCAGCTCTTAACAATTTTGAGTGCGGCAAAGAGTACCAAGGTGGCAAAAAGGTGCCCCTTCAGCATAAGTTTCGTTCTTGAAATGCGTTAAGGCACCGAAAAGTCACAAATCAAGTTAAGTTGCGTTGTAAATACGGGGGTAAGTGACCTTGCTTCTTTGGAGAGCCGTGTAGGGACTAAACTCGTGGGAAAGCAGCAGGCGCAAATCACGTAGTGTTTCACTGTGAAATAAATCCTTGAAGGGGGAGTTCACCGTCACTGACGTATAGCATTTTGGTTTCATTTCTGCTTCATTCACGCAAGCCTTGGCTCGAAACCTGCATGTAACAAAATACTGCGAATTTTTGCCAACTTCAGTTATATCCAGTTTTAACTGTAATACAAAGTCCATGGGGACTACTGCAGAAGACTTCCAATTAAGCAAAAAGCTCAAGAGCCGCATTGTTGTTAAGGCCCAACCACATGCACGCGTAAAATCGACGTACTCGCGCAACGACGTACGCCTGCGGCGACATCTTTGCGCCGACCGACGACGTCGGAGAGGGCGAGTAACCACATATCGGCGCAACGCGCGCGTAAACCAATGCGCCGCGCAGTGTGGCTCGACTACTCCGGACTCGGCTTTGTGGCGACCAGTTCAACTACATATTAACTCAAATAAAACAAATAATGCCTATTCTCACAAAAATACGCATGTTTAATACAGAAACAACTAAAACAGTTCTTGGGACATTAAAAAACGTTAAGGATTAGTATGCATACTTGGCAGGCACAAAACCCTCCGCTACATATGGCGTAAACTGCCTTGCTCCCATAGTTGCTCGTTGCTTCGCGTTTTTTTATCCGGTTGTTTGGTCCCCGTATTTTACAAATCATTTCGTTTTATCGCATAATTAATAGTGAAGTTAGCTTATTTATCAATTCCCTGTCTTGTTATGCGACCTGACCGCCGATAACATCACCGCCAGAGGTGTACGTCAACACCGTGCGCCCGAAAGTTTGCGTCGATATCTGGCGGGCTCTGACTTCGGCGTAACAAGCGCGTACCAATGCATTCGGCGTACGCCGGTTCCTTACACGCTTACGCCGGTTTACGTCGTTGCGCGAGTACGCCGGTTTTACGCGTGCATGTGGTTGGGCCTTTAGTCCGCAACACGTCTTGCTTCTTGATTTTGTTCAGAATCTTAACTTTCGTCGCCACGTCGGGCGTATGACGTGGGTTACCACAATAGTTGGGACTTACCACTACAATCAAAGCCTGACGCGTCCACCACACTTGTAAACTGCTCACATAGCGCTGTGCACAACAAAGACGGTTGAGGACCTCAGAAGAGAGGGGTTTGTACTCCTGCCACAAGTCTCTACTGCCTGCCACGTGCGTTATCAACTGCCACATACTTATCAGTTGCGATGGTGCCGACATCATTACAGATTATCAAGCATTTATTTCCATTGAATTGCGTGTAAAATTCCCGGGACCAGCACATCACTTCTAACTAACCAAAAATTCCAATCAAGTGACATCAAATTATCGAGAGTCAACTGAATAAGCGAAGGAACAAAAGCAACAGTTATTGCAAAAAGTGGGGAAGGAAAAGATACATGGTTACAAGAAATGCTGGTGTGTGTCTAGGCAGTGGCTGCTATTGCAAGGAACCCTCCAAAAACTATCTTGCGCAAAGTGAGAGCAAAGCGATAGAGGGGGAGCTCACGCACTCACCTCCACATCTCGACATCGTGTTCGGTAGCCACTATCGATGCGACGATACTCGTCTGGCACAACGACAGGGCAGCCACTTCGACTGCCTAGACTATGAACATGATGTTGCAGCCACGGGCCATTTACTACGTCACTAAGAAGCACCACCGTGTATGGATCAACTGGATTTCAGCTGCACCACTTGAGATTAGAAATCTACGGGAGCAGCCTCTACAAGGGCATCGTGGCCTATAAAACTGGCGCACAAGAATCGGCTCATCAGTGGGTTTGGTTGCGGCATGAAGCGCAGCTGCTGCAGAAAGGTAGGCAGAAAATAATTATAAGTGCTGTAGAAATGATAATCGTTTTCTACTGCCCTTACCGGACCCAGAGTGCTTTTGTGATGCTTCTTGAAACATTGACCTGGCGCATTACAGCCAAATTTGGCTTCTGCGCCAATAAGATTCAAATGCATTCATTGAGACATTGAAGTCAATCCTGGCCCTGATGATGAAAGTAAGGCCAAACGGATGTTAGCAGACTTATTGGCTTGTCAAGCACACATTAGTCAGGAAATCAGTACTCTTACTCAAGAAGTTGCTTCGTTCGATGAATGCCTCGTCAAAGTAGAGTCATGGACAGCAGCAACTAGCAATGTCGCTGCTGAAGTGCAGGAGTTGGAGAGTACAGTTGCAAAACTATAGCATTGTCAATGAGCTGGACAGAAAAAATGATTTAGAAAACCGGTCCTGCAGAAACAGCCTAGTAACACATGGCTTCTCTGAATCGCCTGAGAAAATCCAGAAGAGCTCACTGTTTTGGTGACCAAAATGATAACAGATAAGCTAGAGGTTCAGTGCAACAACATTGAACACTGCCACAAAGGTGGGCCGCACGCGGGCAAGCTAAGACCAATAATCTTGAAACTTGAGATTTCAGAACTAAGAATAATATTTTGAAGAATGTGTATAAATTGAAGGGATCCGAGACCTACATAAATGAATATTTCTTGGCAAGGTTACGGAAACTGGGTAAGTTATTGCAGCAGCGCTCTGCTGATGTAAGAAAAAATGGACGCAAAATAAGACTTCACCAAGACTGCCTGGTGGTAGATAGTGTTCGATACACATAGGTTGAGGCAAAGTCCACTATCGTTAAAGGCTCGGGAAACACGCTCTCAAAAAGCATCGGCTTTGCTACTGCTGGGGCCTCGGAAAAAGCACCGGTAATCCATCAGCTCACTAGAATCTTTGACGGTTTGGAATGTAAACTCGTGTAGCTTGGTGAATAAAATCAATGACTTTCAATGCTCGTAGAATGTTACCGCCCTTCAGTCATGTGGGTGACGGAAACGTGGCTAAACTTGATCACTGACGGGGAATTCACACCACCTGGTTACGTAGTACTGTGTAAAGACAGAAGTGCTGTGCTTGGTGGGGGTGTGGCACGATTCTTACGGAATAAGTTTGATTTTTGCTTGCTTCCTGATCTACCCGAAACAGAGTCAATTTGGTGCAAGGTTAAATTTAAAGACTTGGCCGTAGTTATCAGAAGAATATACCATTCTCCAAATTCCAGTGATATATATGGCCTTGTTACTGATTACATAGCAGAACAAGGTTCTACGACTCCAGACTCGTGATCACTAGTTATTTCAACACCCCGTGTATTGATTGGATGAATTTGACCTCAACTGGCCGCGAAAAATTGGTCTATGATTCTTTAATCCTATCCTATCCTATCCTATGACCTAACCCAACCTAGCCCCAACGCAAGAACATTCCCTCTTAGATCTTGTCTTCGTTAGTGATGGCCTCCTGCAGCGTAATATCAAACAACAAATAGTTGGTTTGTCAGATCACCAGGCTGTCCTGGTAGACTTCAATGTCGCGTGTGAACAGAGCAGGCCATCTTACAGAACTGTGGCAGACTTCAGCCGTGCTGACGATGCTTCAATTGTTTCTACTCTGGCTACTTATTTTGATAGCTTTTTATTTTCTAGGTTGACTCTTTCGGTTGATGCTTTGTACAATCAATTTTGCAATTTTTGCAATATCGTCTCTGAATGCATGACAAAATTTGTCCAAAACAAGTGTGTCAAAGGCCACCCGAAACACCCCTGGTATATGCGGAAAATCGTACAGCTTATACGTCATATCAGGCGGTCACGCAGGCGCTGTCCGCTGGAAGATCGAAATCAAAATGGCCAGTTATCTTCTATGAAATCTGCCTTAAAGGCTAAGACGAAGGAGGCAAAAGAATTTTACTACAACCACACGCTATCGGCATTCATGAAAGATAACCTATCAACGTTTTGGAAGACAATTTGCTTTATCCGTAGCGATTCACAGTCTTTCTTAAGTGACTATCAACCATGCTCTTATGCCTGTGTTACCTCCGAGAGGCCTTTAATATTTTTTTCAAATCCGTGTTTGTCTCTGAAAATGCCGCTATTCTTAAATTTCACGCTCCCAGTGATATAATGGCATTTCCTGAGCTAGAGATTACTTTTGCTGGGGTTCATAACCTCTTATTAAACATAGACACTGCCAAGAGTGCTGACCCTGACAGCATGCCCAACCCTTTTTTTTTTTTTTGAAATTGTACTCTGAATGGTTGTCCCACTATTTAACTGTTATTTTCAGAAAATCTCTCGCGTCAGCATCTGTCCCTGGGGTGGTTAAAGGAGCACTGACACGAAAATTTTATGTTACGCTTTTATTGCTTTTATCGATGCCTAATGGTCTGGCGAACCTGAAACAGCACTTCAAATACTTCAGCGCGCGATAGTTAATTACATTGAACGGCCTGAAAATCGTTTGTTTCAAATTCCCGCGCTTTCATCCCGAACGGCGCATATGACAGCCTCCCGGTTTGACCTCACCGCTTTGTGCGGACGTCACCGGCGCCCGCTTGATAGGGTGTTGCGCCCGCTCACCGCTCGTAGGGCTGCGTGCGTGAAGTGACGTCACGAGTTTTTGACGAGCGCTGTCGCATCACTTCTTTTTCCTCTCCTGGACTGATGTCACGCTGATGTCCATTTGCTGAGTGCCGCTCCGCGCGCTGCTCCGTCGGCGCGATAAATGCGATCCAATTGAACTATGTTCTTCGCGTCGCAGGCCGCTCATATTTCAGCCAGGGTATTCTGTTGAGTGAAGGAAGCGAACTGTGCAATAATATTAACGCCGAAAATTGGTGTCAGTGCTCCTTTAAGCTGGCAACAAGCAATTTATTCCAAATTACAGGCCAATTTCATTAATATCTATAAGTTGCAAGCTCTTAGAGCACATTGTCCACAAGCACATTGTCCAGTACCTCAGTGATAACAGTGTGTTAACACGGCATCAGCACGGGTTCCGTGCAAGGTATTTTACTGTCACTCAGCTACTTGAGTTCACACACGACATTACTTCACAACTTAGCAGCAGGGGTCAAATTGATGCGATTTTCATTGACTACTCTAAAGCGCTCGACAAGGCCTGTTACAGAAGAGTTTTGCACAAATTACGAGCACTTATTGGAAACAGCACATTGCTCTCATGGTTAGATGATTATTTGCACTCGAGATCGCTGTTCCTTACATTTAACAACAGGCAGTCATTACGAGTGCAAGTTTCATCAGGCGTGTCACAAGGTTCAGTTCTCTGGCCATTATTGTTGATTATTTACATTAATGGCGTCATTAAAATTACTTGTGGCACGCCTGTGAAAGTGAGGTGGTATGCGGACGACTGCATTTTGTATTGCAATGTCACAAACGGTCGAGATCAGCGGTGTCTGAATGATGTGTTTTCCAAGTTTTGCGCATGGAGCAGTGACTGGCAAATGGAGATTAATTTTAACAAAACAGTTGCAGTGACTTTCACTAACAAAAAAACAGCCTTGTCATTTCACATATGGTTACACAGGACAACAATTGACCAATGTCGACGAGTTTAAATATCTTGGTGTCGCTTTCACACCGACCTTCAAATAGGCCAAACATATCGACTTCATCGGTGTGAAGGCTCTCCAAAAGCTTGCCTACTTAAAACGCACTCTCAAAAATTCTACTACACCTTGTAAAATAACTGCTTACAAAACCCTTATCCGTCCTGTACTTGAGTATACTTCGATGGTATGGTCGCCTTACTTTAATTAAATGTGATGTGGATAGGAGTGCATCTGTTCAAAAGAAAGCCATTACATTTATATTCCGTCGCTACGACCGCAACTTTTCCCCTTCATTTCACGCCGAGCAACTCACTTCGGCCCTTATCACACTGGCGTGAGTGTGACAGGATTGCTTTGATGCACAAGATTGTACATGGCTTCACTTGTTTAGCCACACCTATTTCTTTCGTCGATTGCTCGCGGTGCACAACAAGATGCACTGAACCCTTGAATATTGTCCCCTTTAGGGCTCACTTGGACTCTTAAGTTTTCTTTTTTTCTCGAACAATTGAACAATGGAACAATCTAGAGCCAGCCCTCCAACGTTTGCTGGGTAAACTTTTTGAAAGACTTGCCAGTACATACTCTATGATATTATGAATTTTGTGGGATTTTTCACGCGTATATTTGTGATGTCACATTTTTGGTAGATGTGTACGCTTTACACACTCTTTATAACTTGTCTTGGTCGTGTATATATATTTTATGCAACTCTTCCACTCCTGCTATGTCCCTCATTGAGACAGCAGTATTTGTAAATAAATAAATAAATAATAGCAAAAGCTTTGAAACTCTCCCATGAAAATCGGTCTCGGGAATGGAACAAAATTGCCTTATTAAGCACAGGTTCACATTTGCGCAGCATGATTCCCTGCCGCCGTTACTTGCTAACACGCATTTTGGTGCTCCCTTAGCCTATCCTTGATGCGTCGACCTGATTTGGCAGTGTAGTGGCAACCGCAGGACAAAGGTACCTTGTAAGCGACACCCTGTTCGCAAGTCACAAAATTACGCATCTGCTTGACATTGTATGTTGGTTTCCGGGTGCTGTTTTGCTGCCTTCTTTCTACGGTTTTGCAAAGCCCACCAAGTTTTAGGAGGGCGGTAAAAACAACAGGCACTATATGCTTTCCACCGACTTTCTCTAGTTTAGTCTGTGTGACACACCGTGAACATACTGCAAAGCGGCGGGATACCACTCTTTCGTTGTTTCTTTCGTGACAAGTTTTCCTTTGACGATAGAGAATTTTTCTGCCATAAAGACCAACAACGCATCGCGGTACCCATTTTTCTTAAGTCTGTCAACTTGGTTGCGCAGTCTTTTCCCCATTCGATGGCGGCATGATTTCGTAACAGCCTGTGAGATACATGAATGCCCAATGCTATGCTTGATTAGCTTGGAGTGTGCAGAATCGTATGGAAGTAAGCCTTTCTCTGAGCTTGTGTATTAACACCAACGCACGTGCCCTGCACATTTCACCAGGCTGAGGTCTAGAAACTGCAGGCAATTGTCGACTGGCAGTTCAGTGGTAAACTGTAAACCAGGGTGGGCAGCTTTTTGAAGCCTTTTCTGTGATGTTGGGATGTGAAGGAGAGTGCGTGAACTCCCCCTCTATCGCTCTCACTACGCGTGAGGTACAGTTTTTAGTACAGTTTTTAGGAGAATCCTCGTAACAGCAGCATGTTCCACTGTTTAGGCACACACCATGCGTTTCTTGCTACCTTGTATCTTCTCCTTCCCCACTTTTTGCATTAACTGTTGTTTTCATTCCTGTTCTTATGTTTTGCATCATTTAGAATGGAACCAGTTGAAAGTGTGCAGTCTTCATGTCAAAGTGTACGTCCCTTTGTTTTGTCTGTCACTGTAACAAGTTTCAGTGACAATCCCCCAACGATGCCATACCAATTAGCCCGACAGCTTTACTGAAGTCCTTACTGAAGTCTTAGGGCAGTCTTTAGAGCTTTACTGAAGCCTTAGTGCAGTCTTTATTTATTTTTTTCTCTGTTATTGGACCTCTGTCGGAAGCTACGTATATGCTGGAAATGGCCTTCTCTTGTATGTAGAGCAGGGGTTGGCAACCTGCGGCCCACAGGATTTATTGTCAGTTCGTTGAATTTTTCTTTTTGCCTGCAAAAGCCCCCCCCTCCCCTTCCCCCTCTTCAACCCCACACAATTTTCCGTCCAGCCCTCCGCCATGTCGGCGTCGTGGAACTCTGCCCTCCATCTCAAAAGGTTACCGACCCCTGATGTAGAGCGTAGCACTTTATTACAGAGTCTTCTTGTGCAATATTTAGGCAATGCCAAATACATATGTGTGTTTTAATTTAATGCACATTATTCGCCATGACGCTATGCTTTTCGATCTGAAGACCTGCTCTGTAAAGAGCAGTGGCATTTAATACCTGTGTTCACCAGCCATGGCGGCTTGTGGGCTAATGTGTTCTTCTGCTGACAGTGACGTGATAGGTTCCTCATTTTACGGTCTTCAGTCTCAGGACTGCCAATGCTTCAAAGTGTCAGCCAAAGTATAATCATTTGTGTGCCACAGTTATTTTTCTTGCTGAATAATTCTATTAAAGATCTGAAGTCTGTTACAGTCGCATCTGGTTATGTACAACTGGACTGTCCTCCCAGTAGCCGTTCTGTGGACCTCATAACTTGATGTTCCTATGATGCATATTTATACGTAACCACACACTGTGATATGCCCACTCTCAGCATTCCAGAGGTTACAGCCATTTTGAATTCAAAAGCATTATGTGCATCATGAGGCAAAAAAAAACACGGCCCTGTGAACAGTGGGTGGCCCCAGAATTTCATGCGCCTTCATGGAAACTAAAAACTTGTGGCAATAATGAGAACGTGCATTGACAGGCAAGTGACGAGAGCTTATGCCACACTGCGATATGCTACACTAAACACTGTTTTCGCAGCACACTTAAGTCTGCTTACGTGTTTTAAATGTAAAAGCATTATGGATTACCCTGACGATGCTTAACCCATATAATGCGTCTCTCATGCTGGTCACATGAAGCTACCATGGTACAGAATAGCAGCTTCTTAGTACAGAGTTTCGAACGGTCTTTAAAAAGGCACATACCCACTGCAGGGGCTAGCCAATGACAATGACAGAAGCTGTGAGAGGCTCACAGCCAATCCACCAATTCCCATTTGGCTGTGATGTCAACGTACTCGTACACGTTTCCCACATGCCTGCTCGGGGGATGCCAGTAAAGACAGCTGCGATTACAGGGTCCAGCCAATTCACTTACTCCCATTGCTGCAATGCTTCCCCATTCTAAGTACGTAAGCAGCCCTACAGGGGCCATGCAGAGAAAATAGAAGTTTGTTTTACAGTTAAACTTCGTTTTAAGAGGCATGGATGTAAGAGACAGTCGGGTATAAGGGACACTATTCACCCACATGGATGGCCGCCCTATCTTTACTGTTAAATTGACCTCTTTTATAACAGACATCGGATGTAGAAGACAGTTTGTTAGAAAGGACAAGTCGTCCTTGAATTTTTGTCAACAATCTCATTTGTAACAGGCATTTTAACTTTATATGTGGTGCCACCAGTTACTAGGTAACTGCAGTTGCATCTGTTGTGGAATCAAAGGGGACGACAGATGCCCGCAGTCGCTATTTATCAGAACTTCAGCAAACACACAGTGGTTCAGTCAGCTATGAAACGATGACGAGAAGCCCTGCCAATGGAATTGCAATGTACAGAAGTGGTAAAGCTTTCCGCCATGCATTCGAGCGTGACCGCACATGCAGGCTTCTGTGCAAGCCAAGAATACCAGGAGGCCACAGTGCGCTCTCCCAACCGCGTAGCTCGCAGTCAAGAAGCATTGCAGATGTTGAGTCCTGCAAGCCTGATGAATAGCCACAGCACACAGCTTCTTCAGCTGTGTGCTCTGTCTTATCATCAGGCTTGTAAACTCGACATCTACAATTCATCTTCCGCATACAGTGAAAGAAGAGAAAGCTTGTAAAAGCTGTTGTAAAAAACAGTGTAAATACAGTCATGAAGCAAACAACTCTTTCATAAATTCTGGGGACGAAACATAAATTAGAATAAGCCTTTTGCAACATGGTGTAGCCTTCCTTTGTGCTTATTTTAGTCGTACGGTGCCCACATTGAACTATGGGTGATCAATTAGTGAAAACAGAGACCTCTCATTTGAGAGACAGTAACTGCTTCCCGGTATGTGTCTCTTATAAAGGAGTTCAACTGTATTCGAAAGCTTTGGTGTTTTATAGTGCCCCAGCACTTTTCCGGCAGCAAGTGATGCTTCATTCACTGAAAAATTAATCAATTTAAGTTACAATTTTGATTCTCCTGCCAAATCGTGTGTTTGTGATGTCTGCCATGACGTCATATGGACGGGTCTTCAAGCAAAATTCAAGTGCTCTGTTCAGCCTGCAGCGGACTGCAGAGCCTTGTTTACCCTCAGTCCTCCTAGATTGCGCCACCGTACTGCTGCACACCGCTACTCACCTTTGCTTTGTTTTTGACCGTATTTGCACCTGGTCTGTTTTTGTTATGGTGGGTAGTAATCGTTTCGTGAAACATGGGGTATATTCGACAAATTTGGTCACATAAGACACTGTCGCTTATGCCAATCGGCCAGTGTCGTCGTGAAAGGTTGCCGTGGATGAATTTGAAGCCAATGACAAGGGATTGTCCGTGAGCACCCTGCACCTGTTGCTGGGCTCTCAGTGGCCGAAACCAATGCAATGAATGACATATAATTCATAGTCGGCAGCGCGTTGATGGGGTAGTTCAGGCGTACCGAATAAAAAAAACCTAAAGACACAATTATGGTATCACTACTACTTTAAATGAAGGTTCTAGTTAGTGAACATTCTGGTAATACCCGGCTTGCATGCATTTTTTTTTTTTTTTCTTGTTTTAAAGGTGATAGCCACATGGCCTGTTCTGCAAAAATCTGGCATTGGCGTGACTGGTGTCAAAAGTTCCATTTAATAAAATGTCAACATACCTACCCACAATTCTCATCGCATTAGCTGTGAATGCAGGTAAGCGCTGGTCTTACGTTCCCGATGGCTGTGGGAGGGGGGGGGGGTATTTGCCAGCCTGACGTCCCAATTGGTTATGCAATGGCCCTGTGTCAGGCCTAACATTTGAGGTCTAATGTAACCCGCGGCTTGACACAATTTTAACATTTTGGTTTATCGCTGGGTTACATGTTAAGGTTACCTAACATTCTTTTGAGCAGTGAGCAGTGGGTGTTGCAGCTTCTGCAAAATTTTCAAGTTCTAGACAGGGAGGGGGGGGGAGAGAAAAAGTAAGAGCAAGAATGACTATAGATAATTGTTTTCCTGTTGCCAGTGACGCGCCCATTAAAATCCAGTGAACCTACTCTCAAGTCTGCTGTCAACATAATGATCAGCCCTTTTGCTGTGCCCCTGAACTATATCAATCAGAAGCTTATGCGCAATGCTTGCCAAAGTTTTTAGTGTGAAAACTCTACTATGCTACATCTTTCAAGGTTAGCCGCTGACATTTACTTTCAAGGACCTTCAGCCGTTGACGTGCAAGCCGTGCCTTTTTTATTGCTTATGCTTGCTCGGAGTCTTGTTGGTGTATATGTAGTACCTCTCCACTAGACAAGGGTGAAACGGCTGCTTGGCCTGTGCTAGATCGCTCAGCACCGGCTGGGCTGTCTGTGCATGTCCTTCAGCGCAAGCAAAGGATGAATCCAATCATCAGTAGATGTAACTATACGGCAGGCAGCGGAATCCCAAGCAAAAGCAAACTTTCACGAAACAATGTGTGCATAGTTTTTGCTTTCGCTTGCGATAACTAGGTTTAGAAGTGTTAAACCTGATCCATTTTTTTATTCCGAATTCGTTTATTTGTGTTCTTGTTTGTTTTTCTTTTTTACTTTACCTTTTTCTCTCTATGTCCATCTTCTCCTTTTTTTTGGGGGGGGGGGGGGAGGAATGGCCCTCTCAGAGCCTCTGCCCCTTCAAAACAAATATATAGGTGTAACATTCACACACAGGTGGATTGACGAGTGACAATGACGACTGCCGTCATCTATTAATTTATTCGTGTTTGGTTTGCCTGCGACATCGACATACCCAGGCCCCCTGGACAAAGCGCAAAATCCGTCACTTGCTACCCCCCATTTTTTACATGCACATGTCATGTTAGTAAACCTGAGTTGTGGCCCAAGATGGAAGTTGTGTCAGCCAAGAATCGTATTTCAAACACGAATGATACAATCGCTGCTTGCTTTGTGGCTCGGCATTATATGGTTGCTAGCAAACTAGGATATCCACGAATGGTGCTAATATCCAACATCATTATAGGACATCCATGTGATGTCCATACAGTGTTTCACCCAACATCATCTGCTAGCTCAATCCATTTCCCTAAAGAAAATGGTAACTGCCCTGGTAGCACAGAATGCTGCCTGAACATTTTTGCAACGTTTCCCCTTAACGTTGCCAAAACGTGGCTAATGTCCGCTTTTTTTAACGTTCGTGCAATGTTACCCAGAAACATTGCGTCAACATGATATTAGCATTGCTCCAACATGGGCGCAACGTTTGAAGGGTGTCGGTCTAATGTTTGGATAACGTTTTTCTGACGTTCGCCAACGTTGCTCCACTATTGGAGCAACCTTCCAACCACGTGCGGGACACATTTGAACAACGTTTATGAGACGTTTTTTGATGACGTTGCAGCAACTTTTCACCCACATTTTTGCAACGTGCATACCACATTTAAGCATATCACTGTACCATTCATACGTTGTGATAACATCGCTACAATCTTGCAGCCACTTTAGATCTACGCTTTTAACATGCAGTTAGCATACAAGGAACGTTGCTTCAATGTTCAAGCAATGTTTTTATGAAGTTGCAATAACATTGCTGCAATTTTGCAGTAACTTTCCAACTACATATTTCAAACGTGCGGGTAACATTTAGAAAACGTCGCTTTAATGTCCAAGCGATGCTTCCTACAACGTTACCGCGACTTTATAGATACGTTTCTTCACCACGAGGGCCACATCCGCGCACTGTTGATATGACGTTCAAGCAATGTTTCTCTTACGAAGCAATAATATTGCAGCAATGTACAGGTAACTTACAGTTACAGATATACATGCAACAATAACTATATGAAAATAATATAAGTTAACTTTTTCCTAGAGAGGCGATTGTTGACGGCATGATAAGCGAGCAGTTCAAACCTCGTCTGCATAAACTCCTGAAAGGTATAAACCGGTATTTTAGACCTGTATATTCATACATTTGATCCCTACACTGATCAACACACACAATTAATGCAGTCCGGCAAAATAACGAACTAAGAAATAGCGAAATTTTAAAGCAAGGAACATGCAGCTAGCGTAAATAACAACATTGACACTCTTTAAGATGAAAGGACATGTGCGTTTTATTTTACTATGAACAATCGAGCCGAATACGTATGCTGTTAAAGCCTTGAATTTCGCAAGTACGCTGTTTCAGACGACGTCTTCGTTTTCCTCCTCCTGGGCTTGCTTGTTTGTCTTGACAAGTCAATTTGATGACATACTTGACGGCCATGAACCCAGTATAGGGTTGTTACTGCGACACTTCTGCGAAATGAATGAAAGCTGTAGTTTAAAATTTACAAAGTTGTTACAGCATAGACAATATCTCACCTCTCAGAACACCAGGAATTTTGGTATACAATATGGCCGCATCGATTTTCTTGTACTGGCAGTTCAGATGAGATTTTACAATCATTCCTGGAAAACAAACAAAAGGGCACTGCTGTAACACATAGGGTGCTCAAAAACTCACCTGCACTTTGGATGACGTTTGCTGCCAGATGAGCTTATTCGTGTGTCAGTTTTGTGGTGCTGGTAAATCTGAAGGCATTTCTGAAAACAAAACAGAAGTGGTGCAGAAAACTGAAGTGAAGCAAATTTTAGCTAATGGGGAAAATCTTACCTTTAGGAAGGAATATAGCAAAACAGGCCTCTCCACTTTCCACTTTGTCTTGCTTGTTTAACTTTTTCTAATGCCTGTGTCAACTAAATTTATGACACGCACATCGCATGAGTGGGTTTCTCAAGCATTCCTGGAAAACAGAAAAGGACAAAAGTACTTAATTGTAGAAAATACCTCACAGCTTTCTTTACAGGCCATTGAATAATTAAGTGAAAAGTCTTCAGACAGCGTGCAAGAGAATTTTCAATTAACAAGAGAAGCCGACCAACTGATGACGACGTGGCACGTCGGCAATATTATTTGAAAGAAGACGATAATTGCCTCAGTGCCCATAGACATAAAACACAACGAACAAAAATGAGAAAACATGCTATTGTCAAGAATGGAAACATTACACAAATTACAACCATGTATTTCCTTGGTTTCCTAATTTAAATTTACCGTTTACTCTCGAAAAATGTGCTTAAAACTGGCAATGAGCTGTTTTTTTTTCGTATGCCATTTTCTTTAAAATTATCAGCATCCGACGAACACCAGCTTTTCACATGGAAAGTTTGTGAATACTACAAAGACGCCAAGGCGTTGTTTTACATCGTAAGATGGTTAGCATAAGCAGCTGATAACATGGCTTAACTGCAACGCTAAATAGTGTTCTGGAACATTCCGCTGAAACTCGCGTGAAATTAAACATGACAACGAAGTTAAACTTATTAGTTTTATTTTTCGCGTGCGTTAGCAGCTGTGGCGAGAAGTAAATTAAAAGCCAATCGTACTATCAAGGTTCTTGCAGAACCTACACTCGATTTCAGCATCACAACAAAAAATCTACTGAGCGCCCACCTCATTTCGCATTAAATTCTTTCCATACAATTTAAGCGCTGAATACATGTTCCACCGTTTACAAACGTACGCATTCACAAAAGCAAGAAGGATATGCTTAGAAGCTAGAAACGGGAGGGCAGTCTTGTTCCCGCTCTTTTACGATGTAAACTGCGTTCGAAAGAACGAGGCGAGCTCAAAAAAACGAGCGCTTACCTTCACTGGTCGGTTGCTATGAACTTAATCGGCCACACAACAAAATTTCGTATTGGTGCCTTCTCCATTCCGCTTGATTGTCATGAGGGCTTCTCGTTTTTGCAAAAGCGCGCTCGTTTCTGCAAAAGCGCGCGCTTTTCGTTCGCTCTCCCCAACTCAACGCGGCTGCCAAGCGCAGAGGAGCAGGAGGGAACCGCTCTACGAGCTGCGCGCACGTGTGCGCGTGTGAGAGGAGGGTAGTACGCTGGCCAAGGACGAAAGAAAGCCTTTTCTTTTCGGCGTTTTTTTTTTTTTTTACGGCCATCCCCATTTTTTACGGCCACTTCGCGCTCGGCTGCTAAAACTTCCTTTGCGACTCTCTCTAGAAGGGACGGGGCGACGACGAAAAAAAAAAAAAAAAAAATAAGGCATGTAGGAAGAAAGGAACGCGCGAGACGGCGTGCCTCCCTGCACCCCGCCCCGTTTCTGAGAACGCCTGGCGCCCTGTATTTCGTTTCGCGCCAAGCAGAACGCGACAAGTGTTCGATGCATTGGAGCCTCTTACGAATAAAAATTACACCAGGGAAAATCTGAAGATATATGTGCAATGCTAATAAAAGGGAACAAAAGCGAAAATGGGGAAGTTAGTTTTCAGGTTACTTGGAAGGTTCACCAGGGTTAGGTCTTTGTTTTGTTTTATTGTTTCATATATGTTACAATATGATGGTGCTCTGACTTTGGCGCTCGAGGTAGGTGAAATGTCTATGGGGAAGTTGAAATATAAAACAGCCCACTTTATGTTTTTTATTTCAAACAAGGGTGCAAGGTGTGGACTAGTTGGAACGTTCGCTGATCAGACGGGCTATAAAAATGACTAAATTTCACATGAAGGGGGGCAATTTAAAGAACATGAACTTTGGGTTTGAATCCATTTCATTAATCAACTGTAATTACTGCGGCAACATGAAGGGAAAACACATACGATTGTAATTAGCTGGCGACATGTAGGGCTCGCACTCCCACGTCATAGTTGCACAGAAGTTTATATAGCTTGCATATAAAATTTATCCAGTACATTAATTTTTTCAAGCAGTTATGAGAATCCAGCAACAAGGAAATGTTTGAGCCTTCTATCTAGATTATTTTTGTCTAAGGATATAGAGGCGGCAACATAAAAACAACCCGGCCATGCATGATTTAAAGGGGCCCTAAATACGCTTCCGAAGGTCGCCATTTCAATTGCGCAATTGCTAGAATACCCCTTCACGGCAACGTATACCAAATATTACACCTATTACACCTAACCAATAAAAACATGAAGTAAAAATTTGGTCTCAGTACTCCTTTAAGGCAGAAAGTTAACAGTGCGAGACGCTTGTGAAAACTTAGCAAAATGGAACTGGAAGTTTCCCTTGTCGATTCACGATTACCTTTTTATAATACAGCCGTAATCTACTGCCTAAGAAAGGCGTGCAATGTTTCAACCATAGGAAAGGAAAGTTGGGAAGACATTTGTGGGTGCTGTTTTCTGGCAGGTATGAAAAAAAGCTGTATTAAGGTGCATCTGCGCGGACTTCTTAAAGATACGGTCAACACGTCGAATGAAAAACACGGAGTATACCCGGTCAGTTTGTCTTTCCATATGGTGCAGGTTCCCCAAAAGAACGTGCGTTGTAAAGAGGCCGCGTAAAATTTGGGATGTACATGGTGAAGTGAGTGTAGAGGAAGCTAAGTCGGAGCAGAGTAAACTCGATACTATTTGATGACGGCATAAAAAGTTATTTTCTTGTAGTAATTCCAGTTTATTCAGCAAATAATCAGTGCGAAATAACACACGGCAATGAAACCCAAGTTCTCATTCGTATATGTACTGACGTCGGAATGCTGCGCCGTCCGTTTCATGCGCGCGTTGGGTTAATTAGCAGGCGCTGTATTCGGTCAGTTTCCTGGATATATGCGGCATGCACGTGGACAAAAACGCACCCGACTGGCATTTGTAAAATACTCACAAAAACAGCCTGATAGCTGGCCATGCGTGACAACGCAGTCGAGGGTGAAAGCTGCGCGCGGCTTTATCGATGCGCAGCAGCTGTGTTTTGCTCTTTAAGTTTAATGATGTGTTAAAATCGCCCTAAAGTATCTGATTTGACTGATTATCAGGTTTCACGCGCCGACGCTACACAGGCGATGAGGCGTGCCGCAGTAGAAGGCTCCGGATTAATTTTGACCGCCTGGGGATCCAATTAGCGTGCGCCGAAATCTCGAACACAGGCATTTTCGCTTCTCGCCTCCACACCCGCAAAAAAAGCGGCTGCCGCGGCCTGGAATCGAACCCGCGTCATTGGGCTCAATCCTTGGGCTCAGCAGAACAACAGCCACCGTCGTGGGTTCCTAAAATAACTAAATCGATCGCACTGAGACAATCGGTATACCAATTGCATGAGCGACACGGCCTGCAGGGGCTGGTGCGAACCGTTAGCCCTGTATACCGCGCGGATGTTCCAAGAGCGCATTCGCAGAATGGCAAATTTGGTGTCGTACATCAGTGAAATGGTATTATTTGGGTGACATTTACACGGATCTAAGTTGTTTTACACTGGCGGTAGTGATTTTGCAGAGCGTGACTGTCGCACCTACATAACTTGACTGGCTTTCATCTAGGTGTGGCACAGCGACGCTTTATGTGGACGTTCATAAATTTCACGGGGACTGGACTTCACGGAAACACGTCCATAGCTAACAAAAGCGACCACTTACAGTTATTGTAAGTCCAATCTGTCATCAAGAAATTCATGTGTCAGATGCACGCCGCCAAGAAAGTTTTGCGCGTATACGTCGTACGCGTATATACATTTAGAAAAAGTGAATGACAAAAAAAAAAAAACGGGTATAGAAATAAGGTGCCTCGTTGTTGAGTCATATCTTCAAATTATTGTGGGCACCTCATCGTAAAAAAGTACACATTTGTTCAGCAACTCATATAAGAATTAAAAGTGCGACTACCGCACGACGAGTAGAGAATTCATTATTGCTTTTGAAAGTGACTGTTTTTGAGCGATATTACGAAGGCTGAAATACAAATGGGACATATAAATGGAGTAGGGGTAAGCAACAAGTAGGAGGCGAGGGGGAATGCAAACTTCTCGTTATTGTTTATTGCTGAAAACAAATAACGCGCTGCAAAGATTGGCTTAAACTGAGCTTGCTATTTCGTAATACTAAGAGGAAACAGGTAGAATACGGACATTTATATCTGTAGGACGTAATTATGGTTATAAGAATTACGCCTGCATGACTAACAAAGGTTCGATTTCTTCCACGTTGACGAAATCGTAGCGGGCCCATGCGCCCGGCACAAAGCAATGTCGCGGCCATACACGATAATTGCGGATGACGCGAGCTTGCACGACACCAATAACTTAGTGAGGCTAGAAAAAGTATTGGCTATGATCAGGAATCTGCCTGCCTAACCTGTTAAAATTCTGTTCTCCAACATAAACGAAGCCTGTTTGTGTATTTTAATTATACAGAATGATACAGCAATAAATGAGCGTCTTTGCAAGTTTTCCTGGACAAAACAATCTTTTGTTCGCGCTCAATATTCAATCGAAGGTCCCATATTTGTGGTTTATTTTGATTAACACCAAGAACGGCGATGGGATTTACCCGCTTACTAAAAAAATGAAGTCAACGAATTTCATTTATGGGACAGCGGGCAGCCATCTTGAAAAAATGACCGTCTTAGAACGGCGAAGCACCTGGCTTTAATGAAACGCACGATGCGCAGAAAGACGGTATTATTTTTCTAGGCTGTATCCACTCTACATGTAGTAATATTGTGTGATCATCCAACAAATGAGAGAATAAAATAAACGGATCTGCCGCCGAGATTGATTGCGCCATCCATCGAACCGGCACCACGCGTTTCTTTCGTTTTGAGAAACTTTCAAACGCTCGCGGTTCCTTTTAGATTTCATGGGGGGATCTACACGCTCAACCACTCCTCCACATGCATTTCTGCAGTTTTTAGAGAGCCGTGTCTCTAAATGATCCCACATCGGTGTAGGGTGCCCTGCTGTCTGCCTCTGAATAACTTCAAATCAAGTACAGGTACCGCCCTTTGTTCCGTTATATTCCCCGGTATGGGGGTGCTACCTGGTCCTGTGCATTGGCGGATCCAGAGGGGGGGGTCCGGATGTCCTGACCCCTCTCTTAATTTTTGAATTTAAACCTCCAAGAAGATGACCACTCAGGTCGCAAAAAAAGGTGAATTGATGACTTGTATTTCTTATGGTTTTGCTTTCACTAAATTTCGGTGAATAAATAAGGCTCCTCCTCCTCCTTCTCCTCCTCCTGCTCATCATCATCATCATCATCATCACTGACGGGAGCTGACCCCCCCCCCTCAGAAAAAGCCTGGATCCGCCCCTGGTCCTGTGGTATATCACCAGCGGATATCAGAGAGGTTAAACCAGATAGGCGATGCCTAAGAAAACGGCATCCATTCACGAGAACAAGATTTGCCCATTTGGTGTAGCATTCGGCGAAAACTTCCCGTACTGGAAGAGGCCCTCGTCCTGCAGTGAACAGGCTGACGATGGGGATTTCATTTATGTGCGTGCGTCGTGCGTGCGTGTGTGTGTAAGTGCCATATTCTACGCAGCTAAAGTACAGTAAAGTGCAGGAGGCGATGGTACAGCTAGTGAACTAAGGCGTCCATTGTGCATAACCATTTGAACTTTTATAGGCGACGTAATTCCTCCAAAACATGGGTTAGTGTGGTGTAACTGGTGCTCACATAATAAATAAATGGAAAGCTGCTATACATTCAACATTCCTCAATATTGCGGCAACCTAGATAAACATGCACATAGCAATGTTGTTTCTGGGTTTTTCGTGGGCATTGTAGAAACTGTGGATCACATTTAACCACACTCCCGAAATTAACGTATCTCGACGTTACATGTACTACATCGCAAACATTCAAGTCTGCTGTACGGGATCATTTGAATTTTTAGGCAGCTTATGTAACTCCCCATACAATCGTTTAACATCATAAATATGACATTTGCCAACATTTGGCAACATTGCTTTAACGCAAAAAAAGCGTGTAAAGGGCAACGTTGAAACGTACGTTGCATGAATGTATCCAACGTTGGCCAACATTTGGCAGCATTGCTGCAACGCAAGAAAACGTGCCTGTGGGAAACGCTGCCTATGCGTTGTTTGTAAACGTTGCGTGAATGTGTCCAACATTGGCCCACATTTGTCAACATTTCTGCAACGTGAAAAAACGTGCATATGGGCAACGTTGCCCATCCGTTGTTTGTAAATGTTGCGTGAATGTTGCTGAATGTGCCCAACGTTGGCCCACATTTGGCAACATTGCTGCAATGTGAAAAAATGTGCATGCGGGCAACGTTGCCTATACGTTGTTTGTAAACGTTGCGTGAATGTTGCTGAATGTGTCCAACATTGGCCCACATTTGGCAACATTGCTGCAATGTGAAAATACGTGCATACGGGCAACGTTGCCTATACGTTGTTTGTAAACGTTGCGTAAATGTTGCTGAATGTGTCCAACGTTGGCCCACATTTGGCAACATTGTCACCACGTTGTGTAACGTTGCCTAACGTTGCACAACATTGGCAACACGGCAGAAACGTTGCGGCAACAATTTGTGCTACTAGGGTGGTACCAGCTGGTTTATGGTTAAATTTCCATTTGCAATTAGCAGTGCACAACTGGGAGTTTCACCAGTTGGTGCCAGCTACCACTTTCTCTAGGGTCAACAGGAAACTCTATGTCAACAAGATGCTCGCGGCAGTGGCTAGCAAGCGAAACGACCTTCTGGTCGTGACATGGAGGAGGAAAAATTGGCCGCGAGAGTGTTTAGGTACCTGTATATGCGGAGCATGGACACGCGGTGGAGACAGCTGACCAAGCGGTACAGAAATTCGGTAGGGCAAGGTGGGGTATACACAACAGTTAAAAAGCAAGTAAAGCAGCGGAGACGACGAATTGGGTACAGAGAATGGAAGGGAAAAAAACCCTGGGGACTTATAGAACAGAGAAACTATAAATCAGGAAGGAAGGTTTCTATGGCAATACGCGAGGCAGTGCATTGCTCTTTGAAACACGGGCAGGGTGGCTGAGAACACGGGACTACACGGCTAACTACAGGCAGTAGGATGAAACTTGTGTATGCGGCCGCACGGATCGGGAAACCGTAGAGCATATTGTCATAGACTGCACAGAGATACGACTGTGGCGGGACGATGGGGAAGCAATGTTGACGGAGGCTTTGGGATTTGGTGTGAGGGGCAGCCTCGACTTCAGGGCCATAGAGGTGATGAAGAGGCGGCTGGAGTGGTGGTGGAAGAAAAATAGGGAAGAGAGTGGGACGTGGGAAGAGTAATATACGGAATTAGAATTTAGAACAGAAGAAGGGGGTGGGGGGAGCAAACAGGTGTGCAAGGGCCGGAAGAGGGGGGAAGCGATGGGAGTTTAAAACCGGGTGAAGGGGGGCTAACAGGTCATTAGGTTAATTAAGGGTAGGGAAAATAAGTAGAATAACACAGGCAGGTCGGTTGGTGACAACCGACGTCCTGATACAAAGGGAGTGCCTCTAATCATAATCATCATCAAGTGGTGACGGGCGAGCCGAAGATCTCTGAGCATTAATCGCCGCAAAGTTGGCATTTTCGGACAAATTTAGTACAAACTGATGAAACGTACATACATAGGCGCATGGAGGAAAGAAACTCTTGGTAAAAGAAACTGTAGAGAAAATAAGAAACAACGTAGTCTAGGATAGTTCTTCGAGTAACGTTGGCGGGAAGGTTCCGGGAGACACCATTGCATCCGCAAGGTAAAGGCGCCAGCGACGCACTAGAACGCCAGCAACAGGCACACGTGTATTTATTTAATACATACTGCGGACCACAATTCGGTCCAAGCAGGAGGGCTGGGTGCAATGCAAAAAGCAGTACCATACTAAACAAACCATTGCGCTGTTACTCAATATCAAAATGATATGATTCAGTTATTTGGTTCCAGTCTGAAATAGTGGGTGGGAAAAATGAAAATTTGAATGTGTCTGTACTCGCAAAGCAAGTTAGTGCGTTTGGTTGGTGATGTCTTGCGAGTCTTGCAAGCGTTTTTAGCCATTTCTCCTCCTACAAGCTTGTAGAAACAAGGTTGGATCAAGGGCAAGAGACAGGAAATCAAGGCGAGACTTCACCGCTCCTCAAGGGAAGAAATATTAGCTAGCATGAATGCTAAGAATAGCATGCTAATAATAATGCATTAGGTCGGAAAGAGAGCCTGTACGTAAAAAGAACAGGTAAACCGAATGGCCGTGCATTGAATCCTCTCGGGTTTGTTAATGTGATGTTTAAATGGGGCTCAGCCTAATGAGGGAAAATAAACTAGACAGCTTAACGTTCCGAGGGGAATTTCGTAGTTTTTATCTAAAAAAAAAACAATTTCCGGGAAGCAGATGAGCAAATATAATCAAGTTCTATGATAAGTTTTGTTTGTGTTTTTCTTTTTATTTTTTTACGTGGGGTTTTTCTTACGTGTCACACAAATATATACACTTTTTTTTTCAAGTTCAATTCCATTCCCAAATCTAAACAATATTTTTGTTGATATGCAAGCCAGCCAAGCCGCGACCATAGCCATGTAGTCATGGGGGAAGAAAATGGACGAGTGTGAGTGTAGCGAGGTAGCGAGTGTTAGCTGTTGTGCGAGCCAGCTCTTGTGGTAGCTGTGCACTAGCAGTGTAGAAACTGTTGCGAAGAGAACTTTTTTAGTGCTCTCAGCTCAGACTGAGCATGGAGAAGCTCTACGTAGTCAGCAGGTGCGTCTTACTGAATAGTTTTAGTTGTCACGTGTAGTAGTTACATGCGGAATAGCGCGGAGCAGTAACACGTGTTTATATTTCGATGTGCACGTGCATGTGTAACTTATTTCTTGAATTGCTTGAAGGGCGAGGCTTTTTCTTTTTATGTAAATCGTGCGTGAGGTGCTCGCTTGTCTAACTTGATGCGCACTCGGGGTCTTTACTTTCAGATTCACAGATGACGCTGATGTTTCGCAAAACAAAGCCATTGATCCTGACAAACGCCTTCGGAAAATCTTAAGAAAAGCCAAACGGAAGCAAGAGGAGGCGCGGCACACTGTGCGAGATGAAAATCATACGGGCGAGCCAGAAGCTGCGCTTGAGGACTCCCGATTTGAAAAAAATGGCAAGAAACGCCAAGTTACAGATGACCGGTACCACTCCAACCACATGGACGACGCGGAGCCTGATCTCAAGAAAGTTAAATCGGAGCTAAAAGGCTGCAGAGGTGATGCAGGTGCCGAACCTGCCGGTGCCGTGTCGGCGCAGACACCGAAGAAGAATAAGAATCGAAGGAAGAAAAGCCTCCAGCCCCGTGTTCGACGTAATCGAAGTGAAGCACGCAACGAAAGCCTCACTGCTGCAGAAAAGCAGCAACCATCCGTCGACCCGACTGTTGGCAACGAATACGCTGAAGATCCTAAGCCTGAGCCGCCTTCATTAGATAATGTTTCCGAGGCAAGTGACCTCGCAAAGAACGGGGAGCCCGACCCGCCGCAAGAGGAGCTTCAAGCTAGCAGTGGGCAGTATTATCCGGTACTGGGCGACGTACAGGTAAAAAAGACTGAGGCAGTTCATCGAGTGCTGCCCGATTGGCTCTCTAATCCCGAGACGGTCGCGTGTATTGTCAAAAAGGGCAAAAAACCTGGGAGCAAAAAAGTAGCGAACTTCAGCAGCAGTCTGAGTGCCGAGATGATGTCAGTGTTGGCAGCCAACCACATCAAGAGGCTCTTCCCAGTGCAAGAGAAGGTGATCCCTTGGCTGCTTTCATCAGAGCAGCGCCGTTCGCTTATGCCTCCTCGCGATATATGCGTCTCTGCACCGACAGGCAGTGGAAAAACGCTTGCCTATGTTATTCCCATTGTAGAGGCTCTGAAGTGTCGTGTTGTGCGTGCCATTCGTGCAGTGGTCGTCCTTCCCGTCAAGGAACTGGCAACACAGGTCTACAATGTGTTCCTGCAGTTTGTGCGTGAAACATCGTTGAAAGTGCAGTTGGTGACGGGAACAAGGCCATTTGCAGAAGAGCAGGCAGCGCTAGTTCGTCAAAGTGGCAGTGGCTATGTCAGCTTAGTGGACATAGTGGTTGCCACCCCAGGACGTCTTCTCGACCACATTCGCAAGACGCCTGGCTTCACCCTGAGTCTTCTCAAGTTCTTTGTGCTGGATGAAGCTGATCGAGTGATTGAAGACGTGCAGACAACATTAATTCCCGAAGTCGAACAGGCTGTCTTTGGCACAGGCAAGCACAACTGCTGCTGCGGGGCAACTGCCCATAGCCGCCTGAGCACACACCCATTGACCGCTTGCTGCCTGCAGCAGTGCCGTGAACCAGTACAGAAACTGCTGTATTCAGCAACCCTGACCCAAGACCCTGACAAATTGCAAAGCCTGATGCTTTTTCAGCCCAAGCTCTTCACGGCCGCAGCTGCTGCACCACGCGAGGAGCAGCAGCAGAAGGCGTTTGTCGGGAAGTACACAACACCTCAGGGGCTCAGCGAGTTCTATTACCTCACTCATGACAACACAAAGCCGTTGGCTGTGTGGGACCTTGTGGCAAACCATGGATTTCAAGACACTCTTTGCTTCACTGCCTCCAAGGAGGACGCCCACAGGCTTAGCTTGGTGCTTAAAGAAATGGGTGGAGTTCGTGCTGAAGAGTTTTCAGCAAAATTAAGCACTGCGGAACGTGCCCGAGTGCTGAGAAGATTTACGTCTGGGAAGCTGGACGTACTGGTGTGCTCCAATGTGCTGGCAAGAGGCTTGGATGTGACCAATGTGCGACACGTCATCTGCTACGATCCACCAAAATTCATCAAGACGTACGTGCACAGGGTTGGCAGGACTGCACGTGCTGGCGTTCCGGGCACCGCGGTGACATTCATGCGACAGGGCCAGTTGCCAGCATTCAAAGCAATGTTGGCATCAGCCGGGAAGCAAGATATTCAGGCCTTGGATCTTGGCAACAGCGATGGACTGGAAGCGTTCCAGAGCAAGTATCGAGATGCACTGAAGACTGTGGCAGCAGTCGTGAAGAGCGAGCTAGAGGGTCCGGAAAGGGGCAAAAAGTACAGCTTCGCTCAAAGATCTTCGCTGCCAAACGTGGTGCCTACGGCAGAGGCATTAAATGGCAGTCCGACTGCATGATCATGCTACTCTGTGGTCATGCTTCTGCATTTGCTACTGTAAATACGCATGTATAATACTAATAGCCCTGTCACAAAGAAATAAATGTCCTTTTTCGTAATGCTGGTGTGTGCTTATATGTGACAATTTTAATGTGAATAGGCTAGAACCCTTTTGTGCGTAGATGCACCAACTACTGACGTCAAGCCCAGGGGTGCCAAGAGAAACCTGTAGCTGATCAGTCAGTATTTTCAGGTAGATTGTGGAAGCATGTGAATGTAAAATCCTTTATTCAGTCCTCCACATGCTTGTCAGGCACAAATATGTCAGAACGAGGGTGTTGAATTCAGGGAAGACTGCTTCAGGTGAGCAGCAGAGTACCAATGACGCTGCCGATAAGCAAATGTGCACATTATTTGTGAGCAGGACTGAAGGCTGCTGAATAAGGTAGCTGCAATTAAAAGTGCTGAATATCTACTGAGTGCAGTGAAGACAAACATGGCACAATGTACGTAACTATACACGCCTTCACTGCTTTGGCATCCAGAATATGGTCGCATACATTGGCTGTGGAAAGCATACATACAACAGCAGAGGGAATTTATTGGTGCACTATTTGTGTATTGGCACCTCGTAGGCCTGGAAGTTGGCATAGAGGACATTGTGCACAAAAAAAGCGTGCTAAATATGCTGTAGCCTGTTCACTACTGGTAACTAGAGGCGTAAGAGTGAGACTGTTCGAAACTTGAGTACGTTGCAAATAGTGTTTACTACTCAATTTGCCCCACAGTTTTACTGTTTGAAGTTTTCCAATATTTGAAATACAGGAATAATGGAGCAATAAAAGTTGGTTTTGCCGTAGGACACTCAAACCGTGAAGCTTCTCTGTATGGCGTGGCCCTTGGGCTTGGATTGTCTGCAGGATGCTGAAGCTGAGCCTGACACATGTAAATCTAGTGCTAAACAAGTGTACACTTGCTCCAGTGTTAGCTGAAGAGGAGTGCTACTTGAGTTAAATTTAAAAGCTGAAGTTCTCTGTGACTATAGTGGCATGAATTGGAAATCATGGTGTATTGCTTGTTGGGTTGCATCAGCAGTTCATAGGCAGTTCAAAACTTCTCTCGCAATACAAATTCAATGGGTAAAAATGATATAGAGCCACCCTGGAGCAGTTCTGGGCAGTCCAAAATTACAAATGAAAAATATCTACTGTCTCTATGTTGAGGAAAAGTAGCCAAATATGTAGCCAAATATTTGTTCCACTGTTGTGTAATTCTGTCTTGACCTTTCAAGTTTGTCAACTACTATAAATGTTTAGCCCCTTATTTTTCATTCTTTTGTGCCATTTTCTTATCACTCAGATGTGTGAAGTTGCAACTGCCTAAGTTTTTAGTTGTTTTAGAAGCGCGATACTCACTAAAGTAGAGGTCATTGTATGCGAAAATATTCGATTTGCAGTAAGGTTTTACCAGTATTTGTATCCAATTCACAGTCCCAAATTTAATATTCACGCAGCTCTCCTGAAAACCCAACATACCACAGTTGATGAATGCAAAGTTTTTTTAATTTAAGGAATATAAAATCTTACATGCATACATCAGGCCCAGCATTCCACACTGCGCAATAAACACAAACATCGATGGTTCGAGCAACTAAAAGCAGTTTCACGGTTATGTTTACAAGCATTCACTGGAATACTACTCTAACCAGTGACTCCCCTATTTGAACAACTGCAAGTTTTTGGAATAAGAAAAATTTGTCCATCCTTGTTTGCTTCACTGCAAACCACATTAATGGGCACAAAAATTTGTGGCGCATCCTTTCTTGCATGGCTTGCTGCTTACAACAGTTTGCAATACAGTCAAGCGACTCCAGGGACTCTAATGGCTTCAGCTGACCTGTTCCCTTCCACTTGTGCACCACCAATTTTTTTATGAAAACACATTACTTTGTGCAATGAAACAGTGGCTGTGGTTAGCCACCTCTCGCTACTGCAGAGTTGTGCTATGAAACCTTCTCACCATGCCCTCTCTCTATACCGCTATTTCTGTTGGACATTTCCCAGCTCAAGTACCCCCCTGGGAACGCATGAGGGGCATGCGCGCAGGGCCTAGAGGTGAACATTTCCGTTGTACAAGAATGTCGACAACCACCCGATAACCAAAAAAAGGACAAAAGCTTGAAATGATACCCACTCAGTAATTGAATGAATTGGGGAATGATGAAAAAGGAATATGCATAGTAATAAGCAACAGATGAAGTGCAGAGGCAAACGGCCAAATGCAGAAATTTGGAAAATTTTATTTTATCAGTGTGGCTAATGTGCAGTGGTAAATGTGGCCATCCTGCTAGCCAAATTTACCCAGACCATGCATTTTACACCTAGGAACCAAAGTACAAAATTATTCTCTCCTCCACTCTCTAGTACCATAATGCCATAATTTTTAAACTTCTGTTGATACCCAAGTTCATAACTGCAGAAAATGCCGGGGAAGTTTTGGAGTTTAGCTGGTAAAGTGCAACGGTAACTTTCGCTATGTGTATCAAGGCAATGGCTAATGACAAAGCACAATGTCCAAATAAGGGTGAATTTTTAGAACAGTGCCACTAAGTGAGTCCCTGACAAAGGAAGCTTACAATACACAAAATACAATTTTTCAAAATGGTTGACAAAATAAAAGCTTACAAATTAACACCTCTGGAAATACTGTTTGCAGGTAACAATGACCTTTATATTCCAAAAAGTGACTTTGAGAAAGAGGGACACTCTGTACGAGCTTTTAGGTTGCACACAGAGAATTGAAAGGGGCCATGCAGATAAAATGCCAGTTTGTTTTATTCGAAAGATTTGGTGTTAATTTTATAGTGCCCTCAGCACTTGTCCAGCAGCAAGTGATGCTTTATTCACCGAGAAATTAAGCAATTTAAGGTAACATTTTTATTCTCCCGTGAAATCGTGTGTTTCATGATGTCTACCATGACGTCACATGTACGCGTCTTCAAGTGAAATTCTAGTGAGCAGTCCAGTGTGCAGTGAACTGTGGAGCCTTGTTTACCATCAGTCCTCCTAGATGGCGCCACCGTACTGCTCTGCACCTTCGCTTTGTTTTTCACCGTATTTGCACCTGGCTTGTTTTTGTTAGGGTAGGTAGTAATTGCTTAATAACACATTGGGTATGTTCGACAAATACTCACATAGAACAATGTCGTTTACACCAATTGGCCAGTATCGTCCGAGACAACCCCAAAGCGCTGCACTTCTGTGCAGTACCAACAGCAGTACGCACTGGTACTTCTAAGTTTTCGTGTACTTTCATATCTTCCATTGTTTACCCAACCATTCTTACTGCTATAAAATGAATATGCATTATATTTAAGCAAAATAGCTCATTCTGCAAGCTTATAAGCACAGCCTAACTTGCATTTTATTTTGCCAGCCTCAGCCAATCTCACAGCTGTGCATATTGCGTCATAGGTTCTAGTGCAGGAAATGAGCTAGTGAGTTGCATGGCCATTCCCTTTTATCCCAATTATATAGCTTATTTGAGCAAAGTTATTCTAATGAGGCAATCTTTCGAATGAAGCAAACTTGTGTTTTGTCTGCTGGCCCCTTTAATGATAGTTAATTCTGCATGTACATATATTTCAGTGACTGCAATAAAAATGCATATCTAAAGTTGGGCCATCACCCAACTGTAACATCTAAGCCAAAGAAATGCTGGCTCCGATAGTTGATTGTAGGGTTTAACGCGCCGAGACAACGCAGGACACGGACATGAAACGGACAGTTGAAGGCTCTGGATTAATTTTGACCACCTGGGAATCTTTAACGTGCGCCAAAATCTCGTACACACGGGTTTTTTTGCTTTTCGCTTCCATCAGAAAAGCAGCCACCGTGGCCAGGAATGGAACCCGTGTCCTCGGGCTCAGCAGCACAACACCTTAGCCACTGAGCCGCGGCGGCGGGTGAAATGCTGACTTTAACCATTTTCCCTTGAGTCAAGCCGGAAAACTGTAGCTTGAAGTGCAACATGAACTGAAAAGCAAAGCTAGTTGGTGTCAAACAAGTTTCTACAGCCATACTTACGCTGGTAAAGTTGACACCTCAAAGTGTTATTATATGAAACGGTCAGTGTTGACCACCCAAAGCATCATAACATTTGCTGCCAGAGGTGTAGTAATTTATATCAAGCAAAAATGTCAATGAGAAATACTCCTGTGAACTGAAGAGCAATTCACCACCTAGAAGAGCTCAAACTCACACACAGTGCCAGAACAACTAGGCGACATGCATTCCTTTTAGCCACATCCGAATTAAAACATTCTGCAATGATTGCTTACGCTTTATAATGTGCAAACACAATTGTGGGTCTTGAGCTTTTAGCTAAGAAAAAAAAGTGTTTGCCAATAAACCAGTTGGCATTAATGTTTTTTTTTTTCATTTATTAATGCTA
This sequence comes from Haemaphysalis longicornis, assembly GCF_048455015.1. Taxonomy (NCBI): domain Eukaryota; kingdom Metazoa; phylum Arthropoda; class Arachnida; order Ixodida; family Ixodidae; genus Haemaphysalis; species Haemaphysalis longicornis. The sequence goes on along the minus strand of NW_027526203.1, from coordinate 347,726,449 downwards.
AAAAATGATGACGCAGTATTTGTAATTTCCAAAACATTCTTGTTCACAATTTTCATTGTGACAAAAATAGCTAACAAGAACTACTAGAACCTTTGGCAGCTATCTGAGAAAGTTACACATTTTAATTAAGTATATTGCAGCAATTATAAATCTTTTTCTGCTGGCCACCCAACACTGACAAAATGAAATGTGTAAAAATTCATTCGCTTTTTACCTGCTCTGACAGTGCATTGTAGGAAATACGGCTATTCAATATCAAACAACAAAACAGTGCCAGTTTTTATTTTGTAGAACAACTACAGAAATCATACAAAAAAAAAAAAAAAGCAGCAAACAAACTATGGAGGCAACTCCGTAAAATTAGTGCATCATCGCACACAGTGCTTGACTCCCAGCATGGCAAGATGTCGCCTCCTTCATCCGGTAGTACCAAGGCCCGATGTTTGTGTCTTTGAGCATGTCTTCAAATGCTGTGCAGCCTTCCACAGAACTGAGCACACCGTAAACAGCCTGCGTACAAACAAGCACACAATCAGCCTGCAAGTGCTGGTTTTACTACAGGTTCAGAAGTGGTAAATTGTTACCCCCTATGTGCAGCTGAAAGTAATTTTGAACATGGTCAATAAACTCGTGCAATCATGATGTTACGTGCTCAAGGACACTGAAGCCAAATGTCACTTTTTCGCGAATAGCAGGAAGCACAAAACCATGCTTCCAAGTTTCCCACCGCTTCCCTGAACGTGTTTTAAATCCCTGCCACCTTTTGCACCACTTTTACACATAGTCACTGCTTTTATGCAGCACGAAGAAGTGATCTGTGTCATCGGTCCGCACTTCCAGTAACACCAAGTATTGGCCTCTTCCCTTAGTCGACACCGACACTTTTCATTAATTAGTGCTGCCAGTAGCACACACGCACCGTCTTTTTTTGGGGGGAGGGGGAGAGGTATTATTGTTTACCTTATCACGAGACATGCACACATTTTGAGGAGAGGAATTTTGCAGGCTACTGGGGTCCGCAGCTTTTTTTTTTGCAGATTGCAGCTGCAGGTGCTCATCGACCAGTGTATGTACCAAAGCATTTGGTGAAAACAAGTTTCCACTGCTTTCCCCATGCGGGCAAAAGAACTGGGTTAGACAAAATGGTTTATAAATACGCAAACTGCCACCAGTAGCTGCCTTTCTTTTCCCTCTGTCTGCCTGGAACACTTTTCAGAAACTCGAAGCAACTGCTCAACTGATGCATGCATCAATTGCAGCGGCATATCGGAAAGTAATGGACTGAAACACATGAATGCTAAAATCCAACGCAAGTTTTCAGCGTCGCATACAACAGTTTCTGCTATTGTCCAAAAGCCCTGCCCAACTCCAAACCCTGATCATATGTAACGCTCCAAGTGGACTACAAGACCCCAGCTGGAATGACTGTAAGAGGAGGACTTTGCTGCACACACAATAGATGTCGCCCCTATCCGGCCCATCAACACGTCTGTAGCTGATGTGCACAGGATCAGGCTGGTCATTGCCATGAGCCAGCACGGCAGTAGCTTCCACAAAGCTACAAATGGCACGGGAGAGGATACGTGCTCTTCCAATACACGATAACTTCATTATTACTATAACAAAATTTTTGTGGGAAAAGACTGCTTGATGTGCTCTGCTGGGTCATATGTGTCCCTTAGTGTTGATGGAGGTGCTTCTAGGGTATGGAAAGGCAGGTAGTCAACACACACATTAGTTGCGCCATAATCCACTACAGTAATTCCCTAGAAAGGAAAGTCCACCCGCAGGTGTAGTTTGTCTCCCCTAGGTGTGGACACCGGAACGCCTGCTGGTGGGGAAATGGGGACAACAGACAGGCAGGAAAGGGAGAAGAAAGAGTGGGCGAGCATACATATATACATATATCCAGGACAATACCCTAAAAAAAAAAAGCCAGCGCATGCGTGCTTTTTTTTCCCTACAGGGTATTGTGTGCGCACGCACATGCCCACAGTCTAGTTCGCTACCGGGAGAGAAAGTGGAGCACCGGGAGGAGTTCCGAGGCATCCAGGTAGGAACCCAAAGCCTCATGGACTCCGTCCTAGAAACTTGACTTTGCATTTTCAATCAAAACAGCCATTTTAGACAAAAATGCATGCTTAATTCTCCTTACCTCAAAGTTTCTGGGATTGGATAAATGTGTCAATATTACCTTCACAGTTTGCATGACAGGTGAGTCAGTGTGCAAGTGAGAACCACCTTCGGACGGACCACACAGCACTCCCAAGCTAAGCTTGCATAAAAAGTGCCTACGAACTGCTGCCATGAATAACACTAGCGGAGACACTGACTCGAAAACAACGTTTCGACATAACCATTGCCTTTATGTGGGACAACTGCAGTGGATGCCGCAGTTAATTAAGAGGTTAAAGCAACAATGTGAAGATGTGCACTTTTACAAACACGGTGCACTGCAGTACTGAGCTAACAATGCTACACATAAAGACAATCCTGCTACATGCGATGAGGTATCAGTAGTTCCCTCGGCAACGTTTGTGCACTGCCACGGTGCAATTAATTGTAACATTTCATGTGGACAAAGTACTGCCTAACGACCAATTCCCTCTCAAAAACAGCCCAATGAGCAATGACTCTTGCAATGGCATCACCACGTCAGTACACTTTGATGCCTTAAAAGTGCACTGTTCTCACTGCAGGCTGTTCTCAAAAGCTAAGCTAGGGTCAGCTTTTCTAAAGATTATTTTCACTATTCTATTCTTTTGGTCTACTGTGAATGATGGACGTCATGTCGTCAGATCACAATTAAAACATGTCTTATAGAGCGAGCAAGCACAGCATAATTGATCATGTCCAACCAGTGTTTCATTGTTAATTATGGCCCTTGCAGGCACCGGTGAGAGAAGATGCGAATACATTGTGTGCTTATAAATACCCAATACGGCTGTCCCCTTTGCTGAGCAGCGACTAGTAGCTGCACAATGACCACCGCTTCTGGATTTCGCTTATTAGGCACATAATCTTCACCATCTTTAGAAAAACTCCCCAGTTTGTGGCAGTCTTAAAAACATCAAAATTGTTTGCAAAGAAGCTTAAACCGGTGAAGGTAGTCAGTGAACTGTACAGATATGGTCATTTTTACGTGCACGCGTAGGAATTTCACACCATAACAATCTGCATCTTACATGTGTGACACTTCAGAGAGTCGTGGGGGATAACGAATGATAGTACAGCAAAGGAGAGAAGGACACGTGACGTCAGCACGCGTCGAGTGTACGCTGTGTGGCACTGGGTTGAGTCCTTGCCAAGCCGTCCAACTACTGGTGAAGCACAGGGTGAATGTGACGTCAGGCCGCAAAGCGAGTGTTGGTGTGTTTGTATGACTACGTGCACAACCTCTGCGATCAGCAACGGCATGGCGACGGAGCTGATCATTGAGTGCAGCTGCTTCCCGACTTGTACGCCTTCCTTGGTGCATCAACCATTCGCATTCAAAGAAAATTACGTTACACGAGCGTGACAAAAGCAGGTAGAAATCAAACTAAAACACATGCTACTAACCTGGAACAATGCCAAAAGCATTGCGGGTTGCGGGAGGAGCAGAAAATAGCAAACACAAGAAGGCTCTTTTCAACACATTATTGCACGAAGAAATGCACACGCTTGCTTTCACACCACAACACCCGCATCACGGCCCACAAATTTCGCTTTTTTTCACAGGCGCAAAGTTCTGACGCCTCCGAAATCTGCGCGTGTTTACCAGTCTCCGATAGAGGTACGAAGAGGCTGCAAGTCAACCTACCGTCTCGCCATCCACCTATGTACGATGATTACTTGCTTTTACAATCCATACACGTTTCTCCACACTGATGAGTTCCACGCTATTCATTGATTAGTGCACGCGTACGCTGAAGCCACTGACCAAAGAACCGAAGCGCACGGGAAATTGCTTGCCGGCCCGACCCGGTGGGTACAGCGATAGCGAGCCCAGCGGCGGCGGCTCGCCCGCCCGCCGCCGTTTGCATTGCCGGATGTAAACAAACGTTTCGTTTCTGGCTACGTCAGCCTACTCCGTGTCCATGATTGGCTATCTGGTTTTGTGGGGCTTTCGCGCAACGAGGGAATTCGAACCAAGAGCAATCTGTTCCGCCGTCGCAGGTTGCTCGAGGTGCCGCCACACTTTTCATAATTATATAGCCTAATTATCTAAAGGCTGCTTGAATTAAACCTAACATGTTATTTCACCACAACCATTTGACTGAAGCAAATTTGTACACTGCCTTTACGGTCCTTTAAAGGTTTGCATTTTGTTACTAAAGAACTATTGAGCAGCTTGTCATCTTTTGATGACCTGACCACATGTGATAAATGCCATAGGGCAGGATAAAAAAAAGACTTGTGGCTACCTTACAATAGCCACAGCTGTACTCCTTTTGACAAGCCTTTCCTATCTTCGGAATACAGCTAGGTGGCACAGCAAAGTTGTGTTCTACTAAATCATTTCGGCAAATTCTGCTTCCTTTACATTCGAATTGGCATATGCCGTGATATATTAATACTAGAGGCCAGACAGTAGGTCCAATTCTTGTGAAATGTACTCGAAATTGGTCTGCTTGTACAGAAACATGTTCACGCAGGAATCCTACTCTATTGCTTACCAGGTCAGCAAGACTTGGACGGCTGCCTCCGTGGAACATGTTCTCCCCGCCTACAGCTGATGTCCACTCGTGACAAGCATCCCGGAAACTTTCTCTGACATCATCCTTTAAGTTATGCCTGAAAACAAAAGCACAATCAGTTAGGCAGCCCAATGTATGCACACCATATGACTTAAAAACAGACCAAGCCTTACATAATGAACCAAAGCTAAATAAAGTAGCATATTGTGGATTAGTCTTCCCACATTATATCCGACTATGAATCAAGATTGTAGCCATGCCCAGTCAACAAAATTGTGTTTGGTTCTTAAGGTCATGTGAAAAAAGTTTGGCGTGGAGCATTTTCATGGCAATGAGTGGTGACATTCTGCGGCATCTGCAATGGTTGTCACGCAGCCTCATAGTATACAGGGAGAGCTTGGTCATTCTTTAGAGAATCCTGCCATCTCACACAATCGGTGAGATTTCTTCCAGGCGGGGTGGCCCAGAAAACACACGGTGGCAGCAGGAATCCTCATGACCATAGATTAGCAAGTTTTCAGGGCTCCTTTGGTGGCGGAAGAGAGGCAAGAGGGGGGGGGCAGCCCTTAAGGGGCACAGCGACAGTGCATCCGTCCACGCAATCAAACTTGTGACTGGCATCCTGGTGACCGAACTCATGAAGTTTCACAGTGTTTATTCGCCACTCGAATGGCAATGCAGGACAACTACACCAGAAGCTGATTCTGTGGTCCATTGCAACGACTAAAGAGTACCAAAGCTAAAGAGTCTTTCAATCCTTTCACTTTTCATTTCATGCTATTGCAGTCACCAACAGGTGACAAATGCCAAGGACATAGCATCAGCACTACCATTTAAGCTAATCAGTACTTGTCTCACATTTTAGCTACAATGCAGCTAATTACGAAATCCAAAGAATAAAATAAACGGAAATAGAAAGAAGCATGCTTCCTGTTTTTTCATCCCCTTGTTTATAACTCAGCTATGCTGCTGTTGAAATATAACATGTACAAACTGACTGAATTTGTAGCTTTGCTGCTGTATCACTGGAGACATAGTCTGGCTTGCATTTTGAAAGAAAAGCGAGAAAGAGGGCAAAGCTGCGACATCGGTGCTGCATTCATTATGCTCACAAAAGTAGAGGTACAGATCACGAGTAGGAGCAACAGGTAACGACACAGGGAAAGTTCTGAATTCATATTTTCTTGCAGTGAAGTACAATTTATTGCATCTTTTGAATCTAGTATATTAAATGTCTGACTACTGTACCTTGCAACGACATGCAGAATATGTTTCGCAGTTTTTTGTCCAAACATTAACTCTGTTGTGCTGCTTTCAAAACAGTACCTGAAATCTAGCACTGTGGCATTCATTACTGCACATTTCTTGATTTAGATTAATCTAAAATGCATGATTACCGTATTTATTTTTAAGAGACTGACTATTGCAATGCATGCTGCATACTGCCACTTTTATGTGACAAACTGTGTAAAATACAGTTTACTTTATGTAATCCTTTCAGGATGAGCAATTGACAGTGTTCTCCTGACATCAGCACTGTACTGCCAACTTTTGCATGCATGTACGAGAAGGAGCAGTCGAATGTTTCCCTTCAATTGCACTACTTTACAAAAAATTTTCTATTTAGCAAAAGGGGAGCCTAAAAATGTCTCATTTGTTTGAAATTTCATGACACTGCCCTTTTTTTATACCACGGGCGTATCTTTAGGGCTTCCACTCTTGATTTTGTCTTGACTAGGTTAACAGAACATATAACTTGACAATATAACAACCTACAGGTAAAATACTGTTTTGAGACACGACAGATTAATTACCAGATGTGATTCTACAGCACTGAAAGTGATGAAGCTTCAATAAAATGACACTTAGAAAAGTAAACATAATTTGATTTTCATGCAACTAGTAATACTGGCAGTGAGGGTACAAAATCCACCATTTGGCAATGCAGCGATATAAAATAACTGCCATGGCTCAGAAAATGTCTCACCTGATGATGTCTCACCCAAGCTGCCCCTGTCAAGATTAATTGATAGCTATTGCTTGAGCCTCGCTGTACATTAGCATTTAGAACAGATTTCAAAGTTGACTAGTGACAACAAGCAAAAATTTAAGTGATACAACTATACAACCACTTGAGAAATCGTGCACGAATACTGTTTTCAAGCATCACTTTTCTTCTGACAGGCTAGATAGCGTATTTTCTTTAGATAAATCAGAAATATCCTCTTCAGAGAAAAAATTCCAGCCACCTTGATAAGTTCTTGTTCGAAGTATGGTTATGTAATCACTTTTACACCATTTGTCAAAACCGGCAGTTATTGGACACAACCATTCTTCTGTAACTGTGTCTTTTGCGCACATTTCTCAGTAAAGTAATTATGCCATTTGCAAGAAGAAGCAGAAATAATGGACAAACTTTGTAAACATTCACGTTGCAATGTCATGAGGCTGCCAAGACTTCTGTGAATATAATGGGCTCCTTGCTGGACGTGCTTTCAAGCATAGCTAATGACCCAACATTGCGGCTCTCAAAGGTTCCAAAAACATAACACTGGTATCTTGCCCCCAAAAATTCACAAAATACTTCACACCCACATTTCCTGACGCAATTACACAGGAATGTGTACCTCATGACAGACAAAAATGCATATCAATAAACATACAAAAAAAAGTCCTTTTGCGACCTTATGACCGACGAAAATGTGCCAAAACAAGTGTGAAATGTCACCTTTTCTTGAGCCTCTTGGCCACAAAGTACATGGCAGCCGCACCCACATAGATGACCAGCAGGCGCTCCCACAGGGGGAAGTTCTTCTCCCACTCTCCCACCTCCGAGAAGTAGTTGAAGGCTTGCAGGGCCTCCTTGCGCGTGCGGTACACATTGGGCGAGAGCACATGGACCAGCACATCATCGGCCCACATCCGCCACGTCCGCTCTTCCCTGTGTGTGGCAAGACACAGTGTGGGACAAAAAACCTCCTCCCCCAGGATACACGTGGCAGCTTGGGAGGCAGCCTAGGACGCCCCAATACGCCAGAGAGGCACAATTTTACTTCGTATGAACCCCGGCCTCAATTTTCAGTCTGCACTTAGCTGCTATTATATTAGCAGTACCATACCATGCACAGTGTCGGGCTGCGCCTTTACACTGTGCTGCTGCCAAACAATAAAATAAAAGTGGGGACAGCAGCTATGCACTAAACATGGCAAGAACTTAGAATTCACAACTTTACCTGGATTTACCAATCCAGAACATAAACACCGAGTAAGAATGAACACTCGCCTTTTCTTTGCAGATGCTGAGAGTTATAAAGGTCCACAACTACCATGCAGCTATTTTATAACAACCTGGACTAACAACTAAGACAAGGCCTTGCATGGGGTCAAGTATAAAACAGATCTTTTTTGAAGCTATCTGCTTTGTCAACTACCTTATAGTTCTTCCCAGAGCACATGCAAGATAAAATATGCGAATGCACCAGCATAACAATGTATCAATGGGTTTGTGGTGCACGAGTCTTAATGCACTAAAATGAGACTAAGCAGCAGCCAGCTACCCCATGAGATTTTTTTTATTGCGCAAGTACGCCCTTCGGCATAAACTAATGAATTCAAGCAGTCTCGTCTCCGCAATGGAGTTATGGAGGGGCCGGTATTGGGGCCATGCGTCCAGCGGTGAAGGTCAGGTGGTTGTCCTGAGTGGTACCCAAGGGCCCTCACGTGGCGAACTTGTACTGCCTGGAGACCCGAACATGTCCCGAGGAGGTGGTCCAGAGTCACTTCAGAGGCAAGGGCTTCACAGAAGGGGCATGTTTCTGGGGAAACTTGCATCCTCCATGAGGCCTTTGTCGACGGGGTCAAAGCTGCGCCCACACGGATTCTCCAGAGAGCCACCTTCTCGGGGTGGGTTAAACCGCCAGGAAGGTCCAATCCACGTGGAGGAAGAAGGGCACGCATGGAGCGCCGGAGAGATTCCTTGTGAGTGACACGGGTATCACTCTTCGATAACTCTAGCAGAGGTAGTGGCCCAGTCACCCTCTGAGGATGGCAGGCCGCGTCAGCGTCCGTGTGAGCAGTTGTCGACCGTCAGTTCCACATAACTCGCACAGGGCATGGAAATGACTTTACAATACGATGCACATCACCGGTCGAGGGACTTGGCGATGTGCCGGAGTTCCCTGCCTGCCTGCCAGGAGTCTGTGTACAGGTGAAGGCATGACAGCAGGTTCATGTTGAGGTGAGGCTTTAAAGAGAATAACCCGTCCCGGATGGCCACAAGTTCTGCCATGATTGAAAGAATACGTACCTCGGTGAGGTATGAGCAGGTCTGCTGGACTTCCGGATGAGTGGGGCACACAAGGCTGGTACGTAGGAGATTTCGGGCCATCCCTGCATCGACGTATACTTGAAGTGCATCGGTTGTACCACCCGACTCCGAGAAAAGGGGGTAGGGCTGTAGTGCCTGGTTTTGAAAGCGGCGTATCCGGGTAAGTGTCCAGTTGTCTGTGGATTGGCTTCGATTCCAACGAGGAAGGTCAGGTGATTTTTGTGATATAGTAGGTGACCTTGAATCTTAGTAGTGGGCCAATGCTGCAGTAGCGGGAACTGTTTGAATTTTCAAGCGATGTGCACTCCTCCGGTGTTGAACAAGCTCATCCAGGGTGTTCAGCTGGGCCTCCGCTTGTAACATCGGAATAGGAGTCAGTCAAAGCAGGCCTGTAATAACCCGCATAGCCTCTCAGTTTACACTTTCCAGTAGGTCCCCGTCCCTTCGAGTGAGGTGCTGAAACTGGGCTTGGTAAATTAGCCGGGGTTGCAGTACAGACCAAACTAGGATGCGTGCCATGTGACTACAGGCACCGCCGGTCTTCTGGGAGATTCATCGAAAGAGGTGCAGTGTCTTGGCAGGTTTACTGCGCACAGGACGGATCCACGGAGCTGCGGACCCAGAAACGTCCAGTTCAGCTCCGAGCACTCGCATTGACGACGCGAAATTGAAGGCGTGGCTGTTTAAGGTCAAGTTGATGGGCGCCTGTGAAAGACTGCGTCAGCCACATTTATTTGTGATTGACACGAAGGTCGTCTTTGCAGCTGGTAGGGTCGAGCCGATCGTGGCACACCAATGCTCAGTTTTGTCTAGGGCCGCCTGAAAGCCTGCCTGCTGGCTGTTCAAATCTGCATGTACCAACCAGACTGTAATGTCGTCGGTGTAGAAATCAACCCATCATATCAATAGTATTTAGTTACTTTGCTTTCTCGAGAATACTTAGTAACCCATATCTCGTAGCCCTTATGGTGCTCAAAGCGCGCAAGTTCAGATGGATATAAGAATGCTGCATACGTAAGATAGCGATTGTATAATTACATTTTACCTGATACGCTATGTTTTTATCTTTCCACTCCTGCTTGGGCCTAATTCTGGCCTGCAGTATTGTCTAAATAAAAAAAAAATAAAAAGCTGCAGCAGCACCTAGTGGAACAAACATAAAAGAACGGTTTTTGTCCTCTAGTGTTTTGAAAGCACCGGACTAGATGGCGCCACAATACTGTGAAGGAATATGCAACCCTGTGGGCTTTGGAGGGATTTGAATGAAGTGAGAATTAGCTTCCCTGTGGGCATTTAAGGGTTAAAGGATATATTTCACAATGAAAAACTGCGTGATTTGCGCTTGATGCTTTCCCATGAACTTAGTCACTACACAGCACTCCAAAGAAGCAAGGTCACTAAACCCCGTATTAAGTATAACTAAACCCCGTATTAAGTATATAACATAACTTAAGTATAACTTGCCTTTTGACACTTTTCAGTGCCTTAATAACCCATTTCAAGGAGCAAACTTATGCTGAAAGGGCACCTTTTCGCGAACTTGATGCTTTTTGCTGCCCTCAAAAATGTTGAGAGGGTGCTAGCTGGGATACTGTACTGGGCGGCGATGTTCTTCTTTCTCGCCGGTGGAGACGGCATTTAAAATTGCGAGCTTGCCTAGCAAATACAAAACTTTTCGTTTCACTGGCAGCAGAACTCATCACCGACGAACCGAGACTACAGATAGCAGTGGAGACTTGCGACTACACACCAACAGGCAGGCCTAGCACCTAACCGACATCGCACTGGCAATATGCGGTAGCTTGCGGTGCGGGCGAAGTTCGTTAAATTTGTGCATTTCTCCAGCCAATTTTCCAGAAAAAGTGCAAAAAACAATGGCTCATCAGCGTAGTGAATTAGTTACATCAAGGTTAACCGTTACAACGCCTTCGTTACATAGAGGTTGCAAACACGTGGGTTTCAATGGGGCTGGTAATGGGGAATTGAAAAACTTTGTTAAATCCAAGAGTTTATTATATAGACATTTGTTACATCCAGGTTTAACTGCAGTTGAATTCTAACCACACTAAGTTTGTTTCGAAAGTGTACAATCATTTTGAATTATGGTTGCCTTTACCAGCACCATCAATCAGAGGTTGGTATAAGCGGCACTTCTGGCAAAAATGCATCTAAAATGCCCAAGCATAGCCACCCTTTTCTCTTACTTTCCTAATTACCTATCTACCTATCTTATAATGCAGTTGGTCTTTAAAATGGGCATGTCTGACTGAGTACACAAAAATAATCAGTTATACTTCCCCTTCATTGATTAATTGATTGTAGGGTTTAACGCGCCGACGCAATGCAGGCGATGAGGCGCGCCGTAGTGGAGGGCTCCGGATTAATTTTGACCACCTGGGGATCTTTAACGTGCGCCGAAATCTCGTACACACGGGCATTTTTGCTTTTCGCCTCCATCAGAAAAGCGACCGCCGCGGCCGGGAAACGAACCCGCGACCTACTTCCCCTTCATGATTTCCCAACATGCAAAGTCCATTGTCACTTGCACTTCTGGCACTGTTTACTCGAACATTTCCGGCATGAGTAAACAATGTCAAGCATGTGCGTGAAATGCAAACTCGTGCGCCCCTGGCACGAGTTTACATTTTGGTCTGCGTAACTATTGTAGATGTAAAGTGGACACTCACTTCAGCTGGTGGAATGCATCCCCCTGCGTAGGAGCATTGTCAATCATTAGGAAGTACTTGTTGAACACTTCAAGTGATTCTTTTCCTGCAGCATCCTTGACCTTGACTGGATCATACAGCCTGAGGTATTTACTGAACCCACTTTTTGTATCTCGGAGGTAGCTCTGCAGCATGCTGATGATGACCGTGGAGTCATTGATTTGCTTTGGAAGGAAAAGATAACAAAATTATCAGCACAACTCTTCAACGTCCCACTTAAAACAGCAACAAACTGGCTTTCGATCAGGAGGCCGTACAAAACAATCACACACCCAGCAATTTCCAGCTTCCTCTACAAGCAGGATGGGCACTTTTTTGTACTCTGAAAACTTCAGTTGCTGACGAAGCACGGGGTCCACTTCGACGACGTTGTATGGGATGCCGTAGAAATCTAAAAACGCCCTGACCTTGCAGCAGAAAGGGCATGTCTGGTACTGATACATGGTGATCTTGAGACCAGTATTTGTTGTCGGCCCATTCATCTGCAAAAGGAAAAAAAAATAAAAAAAAAAAAAAGAAGCAAGCGACGCTGTTTCACAGTCACAGGTAAGGTCACTCGAGGAAGCAGATTCGGAGGGAAATGAGCTGACAGGACGAAGTACGTCTGAGATAACTCTGTCAGCACATCAGTGCGCCGTAGGAGCGGCATACAGGCGCAAGGGCACTTGGGGAATGAATGAACACGGCTACTAAGTGCAGCCGTTTGAAAAGAAACCCGTATTAGCGAAGAAAAATTGCAGGCTAAAGTGTACTTACTACGCGCGATATTCTGGTTCCAGGATTAGTAATACTTTGCGTCTGCAACGGCGACAACATATCGCCGATTGGGTCCTTTCTTAGCTCCAGGCCTCGCATGTAAGCGTGACCTATAGCACCGCTCGCCAACCCAGCCACAGCTAGAAATCGAAGTTTGCCAGAAGTCCATTTTGAACTTGAGCGAGCAAATGAGCTTAATTTTGCGGCATGAACGTAAGTATGCGCAGTAGCCGGCGAAAAACACTTCGCCAGGGACGCACACCTCACAAACTGTGCACTGAGAGCCGCCATTGCCTACTTGCTGCTGTCACTGTTGATCTGCCATCTCGGATTGGGCAGGACACCGGAATGGACACCGAAGTGAATCTGTCAAACGTCAAACTACTGTTTTTGTTTGTATTGCATATACTGGCTCAACTAAACACACTTTTCATCGTTTATCCTGGACAATAAATCAGTATTTAATTTAACAATCAGTAAATCTGTAAATTAAGAATCAGTAAATTTAACAATCAGTAAATTTAATTTAACAATCAATAAATCAGTATTTAACAACTACAGCAGATGACGCGTATTCGTCCACAAGGCGTTGATTCCACAAGAAACTCTATGACTGATTGTCTTGCACTGTGATTGGACGATTGGAGTTTAACCAAGTTTCGGTTTTGGTGCCATGCAACAACGATTGATGCGCCGACGCGCGCTGTACAGGCACCATACGCGGACGGGATGTTTTGCAGGAGCGGTTAGTTCGAAAGCCATGCTGGTCTGGGTGAAACAAAGGAGGATTAGAGGTGGGGAAGCAGTTGCTTATCAATCGTTTCAGTGTGCGACACGCGACGGAAGTAGAATTAAGCCACTGGGCGATAGAAATATATGTCTGAACGGATCCGGTCACACGTGACACCTTCCAGGCCTTAGCTGTACTGAACCAGAATCTAGGTGATACTGAAACATCAGGAGGGGGACAGTAAAACAGCGGGGGAAGCTAATTTGAATATCAGAGGGCGGAGCCTATCGGGACTGGCACAGTACCGGTGAACTCGAAGGAGAAAGAGAGTATTGGAGAAGCTTTCTTCTGCGTGTAGTTGGAGATGTGGAGGGGGCTCATATTGTCTATGTATGAAGGCATAAAACAATCAGTGTTAGAGGAGATAGAAGTGGAGGACCATGCGGATCATGCAAAATGGCGATTGAAGAAAAAAGCAATGTCGTTTGGTGACGACACATGTTGAGGTGTGCCGCATATAGACTGCCTTCTTTACTGCTTTCTGAAAGGGCTCACGGTCGCTGGAATGGCAATTTCGACGTTTCGCTCGGAAAAAAAAAAACATGTTGATTGTGTTTTGTGATGTCTATGCTATCGGTTATTCCAAAGTGGATTGCGTCGGCGCCTTACTGAACTGTTGATGGAGATGCATTCTGGAGATGCATGAAGTCCAGATATAGTTCGTACTTGTCATCTTATGGAGAGGGGCCAATCAAGCATATCAGGGAACATTATGCACAAGATGTCCTTTTTCTGTGCACCCATTGGCACGGATGATGCGGGCTTGCCTTCCGATGCGTAAGCGCAGCGTATCCGTAAACAGATATGGCAATTGGGTAGTCACACCGGTTGATGATTTCCTCTGCTGATCACTGTAAAATTAGGAGATTTTAAACAAATGAAAGGTCAAGAAAAGACGGGGCGTTGCTTCGGCTAGGATATGTTGGCTCTGAGCAGAGTTGTACGAGGCAAAGAGATAACAATGCCCAGCAGAGTATAGAGGAAACTGAGTCTTCCACAACAGGGTGTTGCATACGGCAGTGCTGTTGCTGGGTAAACTTGCACCCGGGGCCCAGAAAATTTGTCACCCCCTCACATATACGAAATAATTAATAATAATAAAACAAGTATTATTGTTATTATTAATATTAATGTCTTCCATGCTTACCATATATTAAGGCACGTTTACACTTGCGACTGGAGATACCAAAAGCGATTTCTGTCGCTCTTTTCGCTCGGCATCGCTCTCGTCGCGCGACAAGAGCGATTGGTCTCGACCAATTTCGTACCTATGTAAAAAAAAACTTTTTACGGTTACTGAATGCGTGGGCTACAAAATGTCAATGTAAGCATGCATAATATACAACATGCGATGCGGAATGATCGAAGTCACAGGATGATTGAGGATGTGTAGTCATTTATAAACTGAAAAAGCGTGGTAGTGCGGGCTTGTTGGTACATACTTGACGGCAATAACAGCGCTTTAACGGGACGCAAGAAATATTGACAGACAAGACGCTGACTAGCAACAATAAGGTTTATTTCATCGCAACGAAATATATTCCCCCAGAGAAGGAAACGCAGAGAGAAGGAACAGATAAAGATAAAGAGATCCTGCCCGCTACGACAGGGAGCTCGAAGTGGAACTTTCCGGAACTAGCGTTGTACGAGTATTTCACTACGTGGACGACTTTTTGATTCTCTTCGAGTGCTCCACAGCTACAGACAGTCAGCAGCAAGTTCAACGCATTCTGAGTGCCTTTCAATCAAGTCTTGGGGACTTCACGCTGACGACCGAAGAGCCACGTGACGAACGCCTCAGGTTTCTGGACCTAGAGTTGAAGTTGAAGCCAGAGCACGTGTGCTGGAAGTATTCCCCCCGATCCAAGAAGAGTTTGTTGCCATTCACTTCAAACCATTCGAAAATCGTGAAGAGGGGCATTGCAATCTCAGCTCTCAGGAACGCTCTCCATCGGTCATGCCTGCATCAAATGGGCGACAGCTTTTCCGCTCAGGCTCAAAGGCTGACAAGAGCAGGATTCCCCACACTTTTCAAATTGTGTGAATCACTGATGAACCCGCCGCCGCAAACCTCTGGAAGAGCACGAAGGGAAGGAAAAAAGGAAGGTAGCAGTCATTCCGTACGTTCACGGTGTCTCTCACCGACTGAAAAAAGTTGCTGCTCGAGCCGGAGTCCCCGTGTTGTTTAGCTCTCCAAACAAATTAGGTGGACTTTGCAGCATAGTGAGCGGGGAAAGAACTACAGCAAGATCTTGCTCGAAAAAGCATGACAAGTCATTCGTGGAGTGCGAGTCAGGCGTCGTTTACGACATTCCGCTGCCGTGCGGGAAGTCCTACACGGGTCAAATAGGACGTTGTTTGAATGACCGGCTGCGGGAACATGCGGGCACTTAGAAGAAAGGAACTGGCAGCAATCTCGCCGTACATTACGTCAAGTGCAAGTGCACACCGAAATTCGACCAGACACGTGTGCTTCGAAAATACAAAGATCAGTGCGCCAGAGAGATCTTCGAGGCGCACGTCATCCACACGCGAAAGGATTCATCCGTCAGCAAGCCATCTATTGTTTTGCTACAAAAGGAGCATGATTATCTTGACCGATGACAACTTCCCTTGCGCGTGCCTATGTTTGTGCTTATGAGTTCTTCATAATCTCTTTACCTTTATCTGTTCCTTCTCTCTGCGTTTCCTTCTCCGAGGGTATATATTTCATTGCGATGAAATAAACCTTGTTGTTGCTAGTCAGCGCCTTGTCTGTCAATCTTTCTTGCGTCCCGTTAAAGCGCTGTTATTGTCGTCATTTATAAACAACGGGTTATCCGGAATGGACGACTTTTTCAGTGAATTAGGCATCGATGAAAATCCTAACAGTAAAGAGCACTGTGATGTGTCGCTCGTGGGCACGAAAACACCGTTAGCAGCCAAGAAATGGCCAAGAGATACTTGCGGCAGCAAAGGGTCTGATGCGCCAAACCAGAGCGAGGTAGGGGGAAAGTGAAGGCTGATACACGGCAGCGTGAGAGCACCACATCGTGCAGTCGATACCAAGCGAATGGGTGAAGCTTGCAAGAGCACTGGAGGCGTGAGAGAAAGTCTTAGGCCTCGTCAGGTAATGGAGGCAGTCGCCAAATTTGCAGCCCTCTGTGCCGACTAAATCGTGCAGACGTCGCGGGCTTGGAGGAGGGTGGCCTGCAACGATAGGACTGTTTAAAGGCAACACATGCAAGACAACTAGTCGCTTCATACAGATAAATTTTCGTGTGTCTAGGAACACACCTCAAACAAATGAAGCTTGAAGGACCACAGGCGGAGCCTGGAGAAGGAAGGCTGGAAGAGAAATAGAAGTTGTCCCAGCAATTAAACATAAGTCGGACTGGCTTAAAAAAAAGGCTATTTACAAATATTGTGCAAGAAAAGTGGTTTACAAGGTGAAAGCAAATGACCGCCCCAGAAATTCAGAAGGGATGCCTACGCCTGCTGGTTTGACGCTAAAGGCAGCCTCTGTGGCAGAAACTAACTGCATGCTGGAAATTTATCTAGGTGAGTATTTCAGTACCTTTGAAATAGATTGTCAACTCTGTTTATTTCAATTGTTATCTGGTTAAAGAATGGGACCAGATAGAAAGAGGACATTTAACGTGGAAAGAGACGACTGGACGCGTACATGAGTCCGGCCAGTGCACGGCTGATCGCGTGGATGTTTAACGGCGACGATGTCGTCGTTTCCTTTCGTAAGTTATAACAAGTATTCCATCGCACATTTGCAACTAAGTTAATTGCCATTTGGTTCTGGGGAAATGAACTTAGTATAAAATGTGAGGTTCAGGCTTACCAATGAAGCGGCCACTAGCTAATGGAGGAAATCCGAATCGAAGGAGGTTACGAAACGATAAAGAACCAACCCGTGAGTATAATATCAGATTCTTATGGGCCTGAGTGTATCGGCACCACACACTGGCTCACAGCCGCTCGGTCGCGGCCATCCCGATATGTTGGTGGCAACGATTTCATTCACGTCGTTGTGCAGTCGATTAGCTCAAGACGGATCCTAGATGAATCAACCTTTTCCCTGTAGCGGGAAAAATAAAATCGCCCTCTCCAACCAAAAGTACCAACCAAGAACCAGGCGTTTTTTGGAACCAGCTCGGTTCCCTCCTCAGGGGTGACTGGGGTCACGTTGTAGCGGAGGTCACTCACAAAGCGCCTCCCTGTGGAGAGCAGTGCCCGCGTGTACACAAGTGGGAATGTTGGGAAGGAAGGATTTATATTATTTGCAGCTCTAAACACGTACGACTTAAGTAGCAGTCTATTTCTCCAGTTGGTCACGCTTTCGGAACGTTTCACCAAAGTCTCTTCTGCGGTCTGATGTTTCGCAGTACTGGGCGACGGTTCTGCAGCCGGACGTCGTTGTTGTGCTGCCAGACTCGTTCCAGTAGATTTTTCCTCTCTCCAATGCATGAGGAGGGGCACTCAGCGCAAAAATCTTGTATGCGACACAGGGCGTCCTGTCCTTTGTCGCACGGTCTTTGACATTTTTAGATGCAGAGCATCTCATTCACTCGCCTTGTCCCTCCGGCGTCGTCGTCGTCGTCGTCGTCGGCGTTGTCCGCCCCTCCCCCATTCTCCTCGCCGCGCCAGCTGCACTCTCCGCCGCTCACCCCCTCTCCTCTCCGATAGCGAACACTCTCTCGCGAGGGGCATTGGATTGGATTCGATTGGATTGGCTTGGCTTGGATTGGCTTGGATTGGATTAAAGTGGATTGTGTTGGATTGTGTTGCGTCATAGCCGCGGCACGTTGCGTCATAGCCGAGGCAGACGTGCTGGGGACGGCGCATGTGCAGTACTCTCTCTTCCGCGGTTTCCTCTCCTTCGGGCGCGCTGCGCATATAACCGGTGTGCCGTTCTCCGGCGAAGCAACATCCACGCTTGGCTCAAACACCTATAGGTGTAAAGCGGCGTGGACTCTATAGAGTCCACGCCGCTTTACAAGTACGCCAACGTCTTCATCGACTGAGACCGGCTTACGCAGTCCCCTCAACGTTATGCGCGCTATAAAACGCGGTCCCTTCGCCGCTCCGCCTATGCGTCGCATCTATACGGGTTCCGCGAGGGAAGGTGGGAGTTTTTGGCTGCCGTTGCCAGTTGCTAGATGGGTATTCTTTTTCACTGCATGAACTTGACTATAGCTCGTTGCTCCTTCTTTAAATGGTCTCAGTTGGAACTTTGTTGCTTGATGAGCAAGACACACTTTGACAACTTTCTCTATGGTCCTCGAGCTTAAGTATGTCGGCACGCGCTTTTCGTCATGTACTCCACATGCGATTTGGTCGCGGATCCAGCTGTCTCTTTGGGTCCCAAATCTGGAATCGTGCGCTTTCAGTTTCAAGTCCATTAAGAAACTGTCGAATTGTTCCTCTGGCTGCTGCATTCGGAAACGGAAAACGTTGCGCGAATAGAGTTCGTTGTGCTTGGGTGGGAAGTGTGTGTCGATAAGGTTAATAACGTGAGCGAAGTCAAATTATGGTTGCGGTCTTGCAGGGGAAGGTACACCAAAGTCCCAAGTGTTGTATACATCAAGCAATGCTGGTCCTCTGACGGTCAAGAAAAGTGCTACTTGCCGTTCTGCCGAGGCGCTGGTTCTGTCCGTTGCTTTCAGGTACAGCGTGAAGGCTTGCTTGAAGACGCGTCATTGTTCCGCTGCGTTGACCTCCGAATGAAATTGCGGTGGTGCTGGAAGCTTATCCATTTCTTAGCTTGCGGTACAGCTGGTTCACAACTCTGACCATTTCATCCGAAAATTTGCTTGGTGCACAGATTTCGAAACAAGAGGGAGTGATCACTACCCCATTATTATATCCTCTCGCAGTGCAGCTATGTTTCGACGTGAAATGAAGCTAAAATGCACAGACTGGGAAGGCTACAGGGCGTCTGCAGACCTCCACATCACAGCAGCAACTCCGGATGAGGACCTTATACCAACTTTAACCAACTGCCTCCAGGAATCCTCCTGAACCATGACCAAACGTCTCAGTGTGAAGGCCAACCAAGACTACGAAAGATTGAGAGCCTTTCGCCGTCGGGCAGAACGAAAGGCACGACGCACTAAGGCATTAGAAGACGCACGAGAGGCGCGAAGAGCACAGAGGCAGGTGCAACGTCACTTGGAAAAGTTGAGGAGGCAGCGGTGGCGGAATTTTCGCTCGAACCTAGACATCCGCAAACCTTTGTTGCGCATTTGGCGCGTTGTTAAGGAAATGCGCAACAATGTTCAGCAGCTATACCCATTCAGAGCGCTATCGTTGCACGACGGCATTTCCCTGAAAGAGGCAGCTGAAGAGTACTGTATAGGCCATAGGCGTCAAGTATACGTTGGTGCGGCAAGTTTGTGTGCGCCAGTGGCGTAGCCAGGGGGGTGCTGGTCAGGTTTAAGCCCCCTACCCCCGGAATTAATTTTTACGGCAGGCACCGTGCTCATTGCTATGAGCTTTACGTCACGTGTAAACAAAGTCTCATATCCTGAGAACTTGTCGCTATTAGAAATATTCGCGTCTCAATTCCAGTCCGACGTATGGGCGCTTACAAAGAACGGAGCAGTCAGGATGATTGTGGAGGGCTGCAGCCTCCAAAGCGATGGTAAGCTAATCGCGGGACGCGTGCGTGGTCCTTTTGTGTGGTTCCATATTATTCTCCCAAATACCATGTCTTGTCCGACACTCAAATGCGTAGCGACATGTCGCCGATGTTGCCACGTGGAGACTAATTGGTCGGCAGGGCGGTTCTCCGGCGGAAGAGCAGCCTCTCCCCACACCGAATCCTTCCAACTCTCCCAAGCTCTAAAGGGGCGCCGTGCATAACTCATGCCTGTCCCACTGGCTTCGGCTGGTGGAGTGGGCTGTATGGCTGGCAAGGCAAATTTGGTCCTGGACTGAGGACTTCACCTCCTGAAAACTCCATGCAAAGTTCGCCAACAATGAAGTTGTTTATCCTCTTCGTCTCAAGAGGAAAACCACGCGCGACTTCAACGCAAGAGAGAAGATTACTCGTCACGGTGTAGCGGGGGAACCAAGGAATAGTTTACAGTAATTTGCGGCGGAAAAAGTGGGACCGCCGTCCATTGATGGGTGGAGAAAAGGGAAACGATGTTCTTTGCCTGTCTAAGCAGAACTGCTATACAATGGGGCTACGTATCCTGCAAAATGTGTGGTTAGATGAATAAGGGCCGTGCGCGGGGAGAGGACCTTTGTGAGTAAGGCGCATAGCAATGGATGCCGCTGTTACGCACGTCGCCACTTCATATCCCCTCTCTTTCACGTTACTGTCGAGCCATAAGAGTGTCTTTCAGTGGGCTTGTGCACGGCGTGTCCCCTTCTGAAAGCGGTGCTGCTGACGGAGTCATTTCGGTCTACGCCCCCTAAATTGGACAGAACTGTTTTCCTGCATTTCTCCTTAACCTACGAAACTGAGGAACGGCGTGACGCCAAATTTAGAAGGCCCCACTGCGACTCTCAGTGCCGGTTCCACACCTGAAGGCATCTACTACAGGCGGACGGCGGTCGCGACAGTAGTGAAGCCCCGATGGCCATCTTCGGCCCCTGTCACAACTAAAGCCCCTCCATTTCGTCCACGGCCGCATTCTTTCTGGGCGGCGGATGACGAGACCAGTGTATATGGAGGGGCCTTAGTCACTATGCCGCAAGGACAGAAGCGCCTCTGGCTTTCGGGGAAGCTCATGCTCGTAATAAGTGCTAACACAAAAACGAGGCCAGGAATTCTGTAAGTAATTTATTCAACTGATTTATCATTGCATGATCACATATGCCTTGTGATGATGGAGAGAGAGAGAGAGAGAATGCTCTTTAATGTGAACTGGTGAGGTCAGCCCTGCTAGGGACAAGGCTTGCTACACTAGATGGGGGGTGACTACGTTGATGAGTGGTGCATATCAGACATCAGGGTTACAGTAGGAAGAAGACAAACATGAAGGGGTAAAAGAAATGAAAAAAAAGGACAAGAAAAACAAGAGATTGCTGCCAACAGAGTCCGGACAAAAAATACAATTGAAAAGAAAATCGTTAATGGAAACGCTCAAACAAAATGAAAAGTAAACGACGGGAAAAAAAGTAACAACACCAACCCAAGAAAAATAAATAGATGAACGCCACAGTGCGAAAGAGAAGATATCGTGACACACTTGCTCTGTCTCTGATCTAGAGAGATTTGTCCAGTTCAGTCTCTCGTAGGAACTGGAGCAGAACTTTTGTACCTAAGGTACTGTCAGCACTATTGGCCCAGGGCCCAAGAAAATGAAAAAGTTCGAGGCTGCCTTCATGACGTACACGAGAGAGGGAGCTCGCTGAAGTTTTTCGCGCAGCAGCGTATCGAGGGCAGACGCAGAGCAAGTGATTTACAGTCTCGCGCACACCGCAAGTCCGGCACAGGGAGGAATCTTCCCAACCAATCTTAAACTTAAAACTCCGAGTAAACGCCACATTCAGGCGCAGTCGGTGCAGAACTCCTTCACACCGCTTGTTGAGGCCGCGTGGAAAACGGAAGTCACAATGCGGGTCAATAGCGTGCAGTGGTAGATACCTGCGGTGAGGGTCCTGCCACTCCGACCTTTGTGCAGCCCATCCACTTGCGATGATAAGGGCGTTGCTGTCCTCTCGGGAGAAAGGAAGCTGGGTTGTGTTGCTCAGCAAGTGGCCTGCGCTGGCGGCTGCGTCGGATCTAATATTGCCTTGTATGTCCGAGTGACCATATGCAGGTACCCACTGAAGAATGATTTCATGGCCTTCGCGCACTGCCATTGTGTGAATTTCGGCAATTTCACATGCAAGCTGACTGCGGTTGTTGTTAAGCTTTCGGAGCGCTTGTAAGGCACTGCGCGAGTCGAGGAATATTACCCATTGCTGGGCATAATGGCCGCTGATGTAATGAAGTGCAGCCCTCACAGCTGCTAAAGCTGATGAAGGGACTTTAACAGCTTGCAGCTCGGTAGCAGTCGAGGATGTTTCATGGCTAAGTTTTCTTTCGATAGTGCACCGGGCTGATGGGATCCACACGCCGATGGCGGATGAGCCCGGGCGAACCGAGCCATCCGCATAAACATGTGTGTAGCCTTTGTAAGTGCTGGAAATATACTTGAGTGTGAAGAACTTGAGCGCGGCCGCAGGCATGGCAGTCTTTTTGCTAATTTCGGGTATCGTCGTGCAAATTTAAGGATTGTGTGGACGCCTGCACATGCTTCCATGGAGGGCAACGAATTTGCCCATCAAAAGACCCGAGAACTTGCTGACCAGGCCTCGGAGGATGTGGAGAAACCTGTACCTCTTGTAACATACCACGGAATAATACAACATTACAAGCCTAATCGACGGACTTTCCCGCTACCTCACCCAAACCTCACGAAATCTCAAGAAACAACACTTAGACTCCTATAAACCAACACCTTCCCGCATCCAATTAGGCTTCACCGGATATCCCCCACTCAGTATCCAGCGGAATGAAAATACTGCCAAGAATCTGGTACACTACGACATATCATCCTAGAGTGTAGAAAAAACATGCACCCCCCCCCCCCCCCCCTCCCCTCCTCGCATCTGAAGAGCAGTGGGAGACACTGCTGCCCAGCCTCTGCCTCTCGGACCAGCTCCTGCTCACTGAGAGGGCAGCCGGTGCTAAGACAGCTCGTGTATTCCTGTGAAGAGGGAACCACTCCTACATGAACACCGTATATGCTCTGCCAACAAACGTTTTCTCTCTCTCTCTCCATCATGATTCATAACACTTTATTTTTAAATTATAGCAGCTTGCGCAAGCGTAGGGCCTTCGCACTGGTAGAAAAGAAACGAACATGCCTTTCCGGCAGATGTTTCCTTCAACTCTTCTTTGTCCTTTTTAAGTTGTCTGGACGCAAGAGCATTGTTCTTTCAATGCTCAGCCAGTCTGGCACGACAAATGAATGTGGGTGTTCATGTTCAAATACGCCACAGTCCATTAGACACTTCCCCCCTACCCCCCCTCCACACACACACACACACACACACACACACACACACACACACACACACACACACACACACACACACACACACACACACACACACACACACACACACACACACACACACACACACACACGCGCACGCACACGCGCACGCGCACGCGCGCACACACACACACACACGCACGCGCGCGCGCGCACGCACGCACGCACGCACGCACACACACACACACACACACACACACACACACACACACACACACACACACACACACACACACACACACACACACACACACACACACACACACACACACACACGCGCGCGCGCGCGCGCACGCACACACACACTGCAATCTCCCCCAGATATCTTTCTGAGTCATTATTTTCGGTTTCCCCTGAAAATCTTATAGGCCTAGTGGAGTTCATGGTCTCCGAAGCATCGGGTGTAGGCCAACAAACAGTACAACAAAATTAGCGGTGTGTTTTTAGACGTAAGTGGTGATAAGGCATCACTCATTATCGTTTGTACATGTTGCATAATGTTTGCTGAGTAAGAAAGTGTAATTATAACTAATTTGCACACGTTGTTCTCACAAACTACGTGATTCTCACAATCCTTTTTCAACAAGTTGAGAAGGTTTTGTACTACATCTTTCCCCACCCGTGTGACACATTTATTTTGGAAGGAGAAGTAGGATAAGAGAGATAGCGCGTTAAACCAACAAATTAATTTCAACCACCACCTGCAAAAAAGCAAAAGGAAAGGCCAGCCCACCAAACTGCAAAAAGGTTCAACCTGGTACTAGTTATCAGAGTTGAAACCACTAACATCCCCCCTTTCTCGACATCCGCCCAAAATGAAACTTCCAGACGAAATTTCCAAGCACGAGAAGGTCAGTGCTACCACTTTCCCTATTACGGGACCACTTAGAACTAGATGCCTCTTTGACCAGTTTTCCCATGACGAGTCAGCTGTGACGAGTGGACCTGTTCCAATGGAGGGTGCCAAGCCGGCCGGAACACTGAAAGGGGGGCGCGCGTTCTTCTTTGTAGACCGTCTTCCAAGAACTTTATTAGGCTATGCCCCTGCCTCACGTTTCTGTCTAGGGTTGTTGAACTTGTGTTGATATCTTTGATCAACCCAGGTCACCCTACTTGCCCACTCTGGCTCGCATTTTTTGCTGAACTTTCCTAGATGTACGGCTGAAAAGAGAGAAAAAAAGAAAACATGTGTCTCGCTTCTCTCTTTTGAGTCGAACCATCCTACCTACCTCGCTGAGACCCACAGGCGTACAAAAAAGAAGGCACGTGTACATTCGTTTTGTGCACCTATGACGAACTTTCCCATTTGTCGAACCGGCCTATGACGAATGACCCTATGTGACCAAACGGCCTATTACGAACCGGCCTATGACACAACGCCATGTGACGAACGGGTCGTGTCCCCCGAGGCATCACCGCATTGACATAAAAAAAAAGCGATACATTCACCATGAGCTCGCACGACCTGTCTAATGAGCCACAAATAGCTACCCAAAAGGTCCCTGAGGACACAGCGACCAGTATCATTGGCCCCTCTCTCCCCCTCGAGGAACAAGCTTACACCCTTCCGCGCGTGGCGGTCATGCCGACGGCGCCCCCTCTCTAGGAATCGGCAATTAACTCTCTGACTTGGTCATACATTCCTCGCTTTCTTCCATTATAAGAGGGGAAAATGAATAGGCTGGTTTGGAGAGCGCTGCAGGCACGCACCGAGGTGACACACGGGGCGGAAGATACGAAAGGCAACAGCTAATTCCACGTGCTGCAATATAGGCCAGCCAAACCAGTCGATGAGCAGGGTACCAGTAAATAGCAGCACGTGGCAGATAGCGTGGTAGGAGATTCTAACATGAAGAGCAGCGCTGCCATGGTGGAATGGGTAGAGGGGTATAAGCGTGTGAAGGTGGGGTGTTTCCCCGATCAAACGATGCAGACGGTGATGACACAAGCGAAGGGGCAGCTGGCCTTGTCCAGTAAAGCTAGAAACCTTGTAATGATTGCCGTGGCGCTTAACGATGTTCTCAAGGGGGAGGAGGGAAAACTTTGGCCAGGAGATAGCGAAAGGGGTAAACGATCTGCGGGAGACCATAGAGAAATATTTTTTTCTCTATGGGGCGACGGCCCCAAGTGTTTTCATTGCAGTCTGCCCTGTGCCGGAGGTGACAAAGCAGGGCGTGCACACCGAACGGGCAGTACTCGCTGCTAACAGCGAGATCAAGAGGCGCGGCAGGGAACTTGAGTTTGAAGTGATAGACGTGAATAGGGTAGTGTGCAGCATTGGACATAGGCAAACTTTTCAGTGGGACGGGATTCACTTCAGCCCCAGGCTAGAAAACAAGGTGGGGTGGAGCTTAGGTGGGAGAGCAGTAACTTTTTTAGGGGGCGTCACGGAGCTAAGGAAGGCAAACTAGGCGACAAGGGGAAAGCGAGGGACGTATGCACACTCAACGCTGGGCGGCAGCCACGCCTAGAGCTAACCGAAGAACCTGTAGACATAGCTGAGAACACAGATAGAGGGGACAAAAATACACCCGTAAGCGGAAAGCAAAAGGGAAAAACAAATGCAATAGACTATATATCAGCTACATAAATATGCAGGCAGGGAGGCAGAAAGCCTCATAAGTGGGTAGAAATTCAAAATCAACTCGAACGGGAAGAAGAAAACATGTATACGCGTTAGCCGAGACTCACCTCCGGGACCTAGAAGCCCCACCTGTCATAGACAATTATGTCTCGGAAGGATTCAACAGGACCACAGGAATGAAGAGAGTGGGAGGCGTTGGCATGCTTATTAAACAAGGGACTGACTGGCAGAGAGGGCATGGAAGCTGTATAGAGCATGGGTTGGAGGCACCACAGCGGGGGAAAATACATGGTTAGGAGTTGTGTATCTGTGGACTGGAAGCAGAGCTAGGGAGGAAAATGAGGAACTGGTAAACTGTTTGAGAAAAGATATAAACGAGTTCAAAGATTCGAGTGAAAAAATCTTAGTTGGAGTTATGAATTCCCACATAGAAGATTTAGATGGATACACAGATCACAACGGTTCTCTAGTGATAGATTTAAGTCAGAAAAACCGGCTTGTAATAGTAAACACAGAAATCAAGTGTGACGGACAAATAACGTGGGAAAGCGGTAACAGACAGTCCATATAGACTATAGTCTAGTCTCCGAAACAGTATATGAAAGTTTGCGGTAAATGAGGATAGATGAAAACGGAACAGACAGCTTAGGAAGCGACCATAAGCGGCTTACCTCGCACTTTGGAGGCGCAACCCGGACAAATTTAGAAATCGGTACAACCGGAGGGACTAATTTGAACGATGGACAGTTAAAGATCATCGCTGATATGATGCAAGAGGAAATCAATAAGTATCCAGACAAATATTGGGATTACGACGAAATGATCGCGTTCATAAAGCATAAGATGAATGAAGCCAAGCAACGAAACAATCCTAGAAGCTGGTGTGATAAGGAATAAAAAAGGCGATTGACCATGCGAAAAAAGGCGTCGAGAGAACATAGAGAGGCAAAAAGTACTGGTATGAAACTGGAGGTAGTGAAGGAAAAATGGGATAGCTACCGGGAAAAGAAACTAGAAGTGCACATGGTGCAAGCAAAGGTCAAGCAAAAAAGCGAAAAATGGATGGCAGAAATACGGAAGAAGGACAAAATCGCACCCAAGAAGTTTTGGAACCATGTAAAATTACTAAGCTCAAGAAACGATATCCATCAAAAATTCTTGATTGATAAGAAGGGGAAACACCTATTTAGGAGGAGGGCACGCGTTGGCGCATATTCATCGAGTGGTTAGTGAGAAGTTTAGGAAATAGAGGTAGGGAAGCCTGCACCGATAACATAAGCGCCACAGAAGACTGCGGAAAGGGAAGTAAGTTTGAGCAACCTTGACTGTAAAAAAGCAGAAAAAAAGGTTTCCTCCAAACAGCAGTGGGCCCGAACGGAATACCAATGCAGCTGATAAACCTGCGTGGACCTAAAGGTAAGGCATCGTTTATGAGGGCAATAGAAAGGGGATACAAACCAAACAAGTACCGGAGGATTGGCTAGAAAGTAGGATGAATTTAATACATAAAGGCAGAGGCAACAAAGCCAGTATTAATCCATACAGACCACTAACAGTAACGTCAGTGGTGTATAGATTCGTAATGCAGGCGATCAAATAAGAAATTCAAGCATGGAGGGAAGAAAATTAAATCCTTGGGGAAACTGCAGAATGGATTTAGACAAGACAGCTGATTGTATGATAATTTGTTCGTGATAACACAGTGGATCAAAATTGCGAAAGCGGAGAATGGACCTTAATGCCAATTTCCTCAATGTTTAACTTCTTTTCTCTTGTTTTTTTTTTCTTTTGTGTTATATGCATTATAATGTCAACCTTCTCCCCTATCCTCCTATTCCTGTGTATTCTTTCCCCCCTATCCCTCCCCTCCTACACCAGCAGGCGTTCCGGTGTCCGCCCCCTAGGCGAGACAATTTACGTCTGCTGGTCGATCTTCTTTTTCCAATACATACATACATAGACCATTATGGATTACGTTCTTGGACGTTAAAGGGGCATATGACAACGTAAACAGAGAACTGCTGTGGAGAATGCTGAAACTCCAGGGATTAGAAGCCGAATTAATACAGTTCCTTATAGCGATCTATAAAGATAATTGAGTGGATCTGACATGGGAAGGGCAGAAATACGCACAGCAGGTGAACACCCATCGGGGACTGGAACAAGGATGCCTTTTGAGCCCAATACTGTTTATGCTTTGCATGGCAGGGTTAGAAAAGAAACTAGAAGAAAGTCACGTAGGGTTCATTCTAACACATATGTTGCAAGGCGAAGTGGTATAACAGCGTATTCCGGGAATGTTATACGCAGACGACATTGTTCTTTTAGCTGATAACCAGACCGATATGCAACGCCTCACAAATATTAGCGGTTAGGAAGCCACCGACCTCGGATTGAATTTTAGCGCAGAGAAATCGCGAATAATGGTTTTCAATGACACTAGCGCTGACGCAGTGTCAATGCAGCATGTCGAATTACCAAGAGTCAAGGAATATAAATATTTGGAAGGAAGGAAGGAAGGGAAGGGTGTAGAAGGAAGGCAGGAAAGTTAACCTGGCTAGAGCCTAGTTTGCTATCCTGCACGTGGGCAAGGGAAAATAGGCAAAAAAAGAGAAAAGAAAGAATGAAGAAAAGTGGGAGTAGACACGTATGCCCAGCGCTGAAGCACTGACACCGAGAGACACTGGAGGCTTTCAGTCTATAGTCTGGATGACTGAGAGGGCCAGTAACGCAGAATCTTCTCCTCCGAAAATGGCCGCCGAGAGTCCAGGTTCCTCAGTGCTGACGACAGCTTTTTTCTTTCAGGCGAGTAGCGTGGGCATCAGGCGAGTAGCGTGGGCACTCGCATAAAACGTGCCGGATCGGCTCCGGCGTCGTTTCGCACTCCTCACTTGCTGCCATTCCTATTGTGTATGAATAAGCATTTGTGAAAGCCACCCCCACACTCTAATCCTGGTAACCCATAATGTAACTTCTAAACGAAAGTAACCTATAAAATAAAGGTTACAGTGAATCTATTTTGATGTTTTCTTTATCCCAGTCCATTCTAAGGGTTACAAGCGTGAAGTTGAAAGCGGTTTATAGGTTACAGTAATGATTTATAGGTTACATCAACAAAATCTGACATGTAACCTCTACGTTGTAACCTATAAAACGCCCTGTAACCTCTAGAGATGCTCGTCGCACCTTCTCTCTCGGCGGCCGTTGATTTCTCCGTTGCATGACGGGATATAGAGAAATGGCGGCGCCGGCAGGCCCGGTGGCCGCGTTTTCACCAATGCCCCGGCGCCAGTGAAAGCGAACTCGGTGAGTATATTCCCGTAACGGTTTCCGTATTTTCATTGGATGTATGTTTTCGCTGGGGGCTTTTCAATTTGAAATTGCAGCATTCGAGAGGGATTTTCGTTACCTCACTGGTTGCTTCGATGGACGTTTTCTGTTGTCCGCGACGGCAATTGAATGAAATCACGGGCTTGCGTTCGTTGCGTCAGACTAGAGCGGACGATCGCGAAAGCGCAAATAACGGCGCCCGTGACCTGCTTTCTGCTCTGTTTGCGCGCCTTCGTCATGTGTTGAGCGTTTTGTTTACGCTGTTCGCTGCATCGGGCGCACTTGACCAGTTATTGGCCCATGTAATTGTCAGGTAGCTCTGTTTGAATAATTGAATTTTTTCCCATTAAAGTCTTATATTATCGCGCTATTCTCTGGGTATTATCATTTTGTTTCAGTCGTCGGGAAATGTTCATTTTTCTCGCTGCATATATTCGAAATGGTGTCCATTTTATTGGTCTTGTAGTAATATATCCGGATAAACACAAGGTGTGTGCTGCAGAAAAGTAGTCCACTAAATGCTGCCCGAAATTTCTAAACTCACTTTTGTCCAGCACAAGCCTCTTTTTTGTGAAAGTTTCCCTTACGGCACAATAAAAAGTTTTCGTATGTACAACACTCTTCTTTTTTTTCATTCTTTTCCTTGAGTGGGTAAATTTGGTGTTAGTCATTTTGAGACAGCGGGCCATTTCCACCATGTTAAGTGGTTTATTATTCTCATTCGCACAAATCAGTCGTTTATTTATTCGCGTGGTATTGCAGGGCAAATGATTGTCTCGCGTGATCCTAGTGTAGTGCAGTAAAGCGACTTTACAAAAATGGTGGTATGTATGAGCCAGCATGCAGGCTGCTTGATTGTTGTTTTTTGATGATACAGAAATTGTGACGAATTACACAGAGACAGGTGCAGGTGTAAAAATGGGTTCTGCACCCTCATCGGATCCTAGCTGTTCAAAAAGTGTGGTTGCATCTGGCTACCTATGCTATGACTTATCGGTACTACTGTTTTTTCTTGCAGGCAGTGTTCCTTGAGCTGACAACCAGGACTCCCCTGCGTATGACACAAGTTGAAATGAAGTCTGATTTCAGCGGAAACAACGGTATGAAAATGCAATAACTAAAACACATTCATTCCAATATTCTTTGTAAAGATGGCACCCAGGCCTGCACAGACAAAAGAATGATTCACTTGTAAAAATGCGAGGCCTTTCTTCAAGTGTTATGATGTTATATTTCGTATCTTATTTTGCCTCATGTTTAGTGACTCTTTCTATCAGTTCGCTACTACATGAACGTTATGAATTCACATAACGATTTCCTCAGCATGGAGCTTTGTAGTGTTTCAGCAACTCTAGCTATTCTATAAGATGCGTGGTTTTGCAGAGCCAACAAGAACTCTTTTTCTAAAATAGCTCTGTAAGAAATCTCCAATTGTTAGTGAGCGCTTGTGCTGTGTTCTTTTCTTCGTCTTGTCAAGTTTGAGGTGTTCTTTCATTATGAATGTATACCAACTGCCCAGCTCTAAAGCCTATCACATTTTAACCCAAAGAACCCTTCGAGTCATTACAGGTACAGACCTCCTGGGAATGCCACTTAAAGATCAGTGCAAGTTCTATATGTATCCTCTCCCACAACACATCTGGACGAAGAAAAAACGTAAGTTGGCGATTCCTTTTTACTGATAGCCGAGGAAGAAACCACCGATAAGAACACTTTACTTAAATGAAAAACGTTTCGGCTTCCACGTGGGATCCTTGCTCAAAATGAAACTGCCAGTACAAGGGGGGGGGGGGGTGGGGGGGGGGGGAGGATGTTTAAGTACAGCCAAAAATGTGACGCCAGGTGGCGTCAGCATCGTGAAAGCACGTTTCCTGGGTTTAGTGCGACGTTCGCTCTGTTGCGTGTACTAGCGATTCCACATGAAGGCGCGGAGGAACGTTTTTGTTTTCTTTTTTTGGCAAATGTATGTCAGTTTATCTCGTAGCCCAAAGTTTCTGCCTGTTCTGGGTGAGCATGCAGAAACATTTCGCGAGATATACTGGAACACGGCACGATTAAAATTCGGGAAGGTTGGACAGTATGACTAGTGGCTTCGCGTTGTTCTGAACAATGCGGCCAAATTACTCTGTAACGACTACCGAAATGATGTGAAATTATTAGGAAAGGCCGTAAATCACTCCTCTTGTGTGGCCTTTCATTTCATTCTCTGGTCTCCGTCTTCATTTCCGTGCAATATATTTTTCGTACTTCACATGCCTGTGGTTTGGTGTGAGGGGCTTATGGTTGCACTAGATTTTGTTCTTTTTCTGAAATTTTCTGTAGATGGCTCTTCAAGGTGGGGAAATCCAAGTGACGGCCCCTCACATATATACCTCCATCTGCGGCAGCAGGGAACAAGATGAACGCGGGAAATCTTCAGCGTGCCCTGATTTTGTGCCTGCTTGTGTACTACGTATAAATTGCGAAGCTTATCTCTAAATTTTTCCAAGCGCCTTTTTTTCATGCAGGAAATTATAGATCCCATTTAAAGTTTGTCCAAAAGGCAGATTGCAATCGGCCTATGAACTTGTCAGTGCTGCATAAAAAACGATAACTTGGCGTGGGAATCAAAACTCAGTTGGAACCTATAATATTAGACTGAGTGAAACAGAGAATGTAGGGAACATAGCCATAAACACTGCTTTGTATGAAAAAGTGAATTTGTAATAAATGTTCTTTCTACTTTCCCACATTCTGCGTTTTTTCTGTGTGGAACCATGACAAGAACGCTGTACTGGGAAAGTGCACCCCTGAGAACCATCTTATAAATGTAGCTCAAACTCGAATTCGTCTGAAATTGTTCAATGGCAGTATCCAAACAATTTGAAATGCTTTGCATACATCCGTGCAAGTATTGAGGTAAAGAATTTGTATATTTGGCCATGTTTGTGAAGCTGTTCACGCAACATTTATTAAATAGGTTTAATAAGGATATATGAATAAACCGAATTTTACCTGGAAGTCTAAAGCAACATAGGAAACACCAATTCGCACAGGAATCCGCACTCGTCTAATACTCATTAAGGAACGATAATAACGTTGGGGGTGGTTCGCAGCTTTGCTTTTTAATAAATAGTCCACAGGTTTCATAATAATAATAAATGTGAATAAATGTTTCATAATAATAAATGTGAATGTTCAAAACTACTGATGCCAAACTTCTGGAAATGTGCTCCTGTTAAATGCGCAAATATGTGTGCATGTACTGCAATTCTCTTTTGATAGTCATGGCCTAGGTTGTCAGACAAGAATTTTTGGCTTAAGGCTATGTTATCATAACTTTGCCGTCCTTTTGAAGTATGCTATCAAGTGCATGTTTCCACTCAAGCTTGGTTTCACTAAAGCCTAATGCTGTTTAACTAAAGCTTAATTTACCAAAAGACCTATCATGCATGTTTGAAATTGATACTGGTTTCTTAAATGGCACAAAGCTGATGCAAACATCAAATTTAGTTATGCCTGTTTATAAGACTTAAGCGCTGCCAATACTCACGAAGATTTTTGGGTGACAACCTGGGTAACGATTATCGAACAAGTATTGCAATGCATATATATTAAGACAACATTTTCAAGCTTTTTGGCACTGCTGTTTTAGGAATTATAAAAGTAACTTCTCTTTTAGCCCCAGCCGTGTGGCCGGCAGTTTATTCAAGGGACGAAGAAAAGACACCCGACGCAAAAGTTTAGACGGCGCAACGGACAGCATGGTCGCACATATCTTCAACTAACGCAATGTTTGTTTACCACGCGGGAAAGGCGCCTTCGGGGTGTCGCCACAGCGGCGCCGGCGAAAGCGCGCCTGGCGCGCAACATCACACCTTCCAATTTTTGTGGCCATGGACGGCGGTAGATGTAACTTATATAAAGGTATACATGCTGAAAGCTGCAAAGTAACCGATAACTGCGTAACCCTTACGTGTATACGTATATAAAGGTTATGAAGATATAGGTTACATTTGTACCTTATAAATTATAGGTTACGAAAATTCGAAAATGTATACCTCTATTAAGGGTTACCCAGCTTAGAGTGCAGCCAGAGACGGCAAAGAGTTGCGTCAGACCGTGGGAGGCTTTGTGGAAGGGGACGCTGCAGGTGCGGGTCAAGGGCACCATGCGTGCACATGTGAATTCTTCTGGATGCCATTGGGAGATTGCTGTTTCCCGGGCAAGTATGCGGAGGGCCCTAGCTGCGTCCGTCCTAGACAGTGGAATGAGCACAGTCGCCGCTGTTTGATGCGACAGCCGGGCGGCAGCGTCTGCACTTTCGTTGCCGACAATGCCGCAGTGGCTGGGAAGCACTGCAGGGTGACATCATGACCCGCCTGGGTAGCACGGTCGTACACCATTCTTATTTCTGTCAGGAGCTGTTCGTGAGCACCCCGGCACAGGGCTGACTGGAGAGACTGAAGTGCAGCCTTCGAATCACAGAAGATAGCCCATCTGCGGCACGAACTTTGCTCGATGGTGCGAAGAGCGCAACGGATGGCCGTAAGTTCTGTAGCCGTGGAGGTTGTAGGATTGGCTATCTTGGATTGGCTGGACAGTGACATTTGTGGAATAATAACAGCGCCGGCAGAACCCGACGATGTTACCGAGCCATCGGTGTATACATGGGTTCGGTCATTGTATGTCTCGTGCAGGTATGTCAAAGTTAGCTGTTGCAGGGCTGGTATGGGAAGATCGCGTTTTTTCTTTACTCCTGGAATACCTAGGCAGACTCGGAGCTGCATATAAATATTTGGGAGTGTGGATAAACGAAGGGGATAACTACTTAAGAACTCACGAGGAGCAACTTAAGGGTAAGGAAATATTGAAGCATACAGCTCTGTGGGGGTATAACAAATATGAAGTAGTGAGATGAATGTGGAAAGGAGTAATGGTTCCGGGTCCCACATTTGCGAATGCAGTAGTCTGCTTAAAATCAGACGGTCTAGCAGGCTTTGAAGTGAACAAGAGAACGGTAGGCCGTTTGACATTAGGAGCGCATGGAAAAACAACTAGCGAAGCAGTGCAGGGAGATCCGGGCTGGGGGTCGTTTGAAGTTCGAGAAGCGCAGAGTAAAATAGGTTTTGAGAGGAGGTTTAGAGCAACGAATCAACGTAGGTGTACCACTAAAGTTTTTAGGTACCTATACATGAAAAGCGTGGACACGCACTGGCTAAGGAAGACTAGAAGGCTAACGATGAAATACGGAAAGAACAGTGGAGAATTCAAGACAGCCAAGGTAACCAAAAAAAAGGCAAGGCAGATAGAAACGAATAAATGGAGAGGGAAAAATGGAAGCTAAATCTTCGTTAGAGATGTACATCAGAAAGGAAAATTTCTACGATAATTCCCAGGGCAGTGCTTTGCTTTTTGAAGCTATATAGAGCAGGTCGCTATATAGAGCAGGGGAAAGGGGGTAGGAAGCGAGGCGCTGGAAGCTGCTGGCGAGTTCGGCGTTTCATTCTCCTTGTTCGAGCCGTCAACTACGGAATACCCAGACCGACCAGAGGTCCGCAGAGCTTGGCGTTGGTGATCTCTCCTTCAAAAAAGATCTCTCGTATCTCGAAAAAGACTTCTCCAGTCAGCAAGCTGTCGCTTCCTGCCTGGTGTCGCCGCCCTATCTGCTCCAGCTCCAGCTTGTCAGCCATCGTTTTGAGGCCTCCCTTGAGGTACGTGCAAGTCTGCGCCAGGTGCTTGAAATCGTAGACCACAGGGAAGTAGAGCCTCATCACCTCGATGAACTCGGATATGTCTTGCGTCAGCGGCCCGTTCGTCAGCAGTCTCAGCAGGTAGGCCACGTCGTAGGCACCGTGAAAGCAGATCAACTTCCCGTCCTTTGAAAGGACCACGCCGCACAACGTCAACAGCTGGGCAAACTCGTACGTGTCGATGCCCTGTTTTGTTTGCCTCTCGAATCCTATGCCACAGTACGATGGAATTGTCAGCGTACATGTCCTTCGTGAGGTCAAACTTGAAGTTGAATTGTCAGGTCCAGTAGTGTGGAGGCTTGTTTCCGGCCTCGTCCATGAAGTTGAAGGCTATCTGGATGACCTTTATCATGTTCACGTTCGAGCGGAGGCTCTGGTAGTCGTAGTCTGCTCAGCTGGGACAGTTGCTTATGACTTTGAACGTCACACCGGGAAACTCCGTGTCCATGGCGACAAATTCGTACCGCTTGACGATACGGTTAATATCTTTCAGTTCCTCGTCGAGGTTAAAGGCCCAGACGTGAAGTATACAGGGCGTCTCATTCGGAACTGCGAGGACGCCGCTGCCGACATCGACGGAGGTAACAGCGTTCGTGCCTGCGACATTAGAACTAGCCATGGCCGTACGTGCGAGCTCGCACTCATGACTTCGCAGTCTATCGAGCAACGAGACCAGTAGAAGCGGACACACGAGTCGCGTGGACTCCTTCCAGTGCGTGCAAAGCTTGTGATTGTTAAGATGGACAGCCCTTGTCCAGGCCGCGATGACGTTGATAACCAACACAATGGCTCTCACCGAACACCAGGAGATTTGACCGAGTCGTAGTTGGAGACGACGCTGAAGGCGAAGGCGACGTTACGGCTCTCGCCAACAGTCTGGAGACTTGACAGATCCTTAGTTGACTGAGCAAAATGCGTCAGAGGTAACGAAATCATGGTATGACATTTAGTAAGGCAAAAGGAACGCACGTCTCAAAGAGGCGCAAACAGCCTCAACAAACGACGTGGACACCACCTCGAACCAGGGTTGATACATTGAACGCCGATGAAAGAAGCTAGAAATGCTGCAAGAGTGGCGCTGCAGTCCTGCCCTGCGTTTCACGTTTGTGCTCCGGTTTCATTTTACCCACGCCTTTTTTTAGATGCAACGCATCTCTTTAACTCGCCTTGTCCCTCCGGCGTCTTCCGGCGTCCGTAGTCCGCATCCCTCCCCCATTCTCCTCGCCGCGCCAGCTGCGCGCTAACGCCGCTCTCACCGCAGCGCCCTCCCCCATTCTCCTCGCCGCGCCAGCTGCCCGCTAACGCCGCTCTTACCGCAGCGCCATCTGCGTGTTAGCGCTCGCTCACGTCGCCGTGCCAGCTGTGCGTCAGCGCGCGTTAGCGCTCGGTTAAACATCTAACACATGCGCATGCACTGCTCTCTCTCATTCCCCTCATCGTTAACGCGCGGTACATATAAACGCGGTAACTGCGCCGCTCCGCTCAGTCGTTCCGCCGCTCCGATGACATCCGATGACCACCGATGATTTGAATGGAGACTAACAGGCCTGCTATCGCGATGGTCGGCGCAACCGTACGTAATATAATGGAAACAACAACAAATTGACACGCTAAATGGAAACAACCTAACGGAAACGCAACGGAAGCCCCACGATGCGTCGCATCTACCCATGGTTCCCCTCGCGGGAAGATGGTGTAAATTTTATTCTTTATGCACATGCATGCATAATTGTTTGTTTTTCTTGATTGGCCTGTTGGTGGGGTGCAATTTTCTACATCGGTAGCAGCGCAAGGCCACCCGCGATGCTGCGAGGTATTGTTTAAGATCTTGGTGTCTTCGTGCGGTCGAGAGAGAGAGAGAGAGAGAGAGAGAGAGAGAGAGAGAGAGAGAGAGAGAGAGAGAGAGAGAGAGAGAGAGAGAGAGAGAGAGAGAGAGAGAGAGAGAGAGAGAAGCACTTTATTAAAGAAGACCTCTAAGCGAGGGAGGTGGCCAGCAGCCAGAGCTGTGCGGCGACCTTCGTAGCCCGGGCTATGATGATCTTCTGTCTCTCCGGGTCAGAGCAGCTCACCGCTGCCTCCCAGAGCTCCGAGGAATTGATTTGAGGGAGGGGATCATATGGAGCCCACATGTGATGTTGCACCGTGGCCTTGTCTCCGCGTAGTGGGCAAAAGGGAGAGGGGTAAACTGAGGGATGCATGTGATGGAGAAGGGCCCTATTGGGAAGGGATTCGGTCTGTGCGAGCCTCCATAGTCGTTCTTCCGTGTAAATCAGTGAGGGGTGGGCCGGTGGGTATTTGAGGCGAGAGAGGCGGTAATGAGTAGTTATTTCGTTGTAGCTCAATAGGCTATTTCGGGCTGATCTGGCTCTGTGAGAGGCTACAGAGGTGGTGCACACCCGGGAGGTGAGTGCTCGGGCTGTCGTGTGTGCCACCTCGTTACCCCCAAGCCCAGTGTGGGCAGGAGTCCAAATCAACTCAACTTGGGTAGTAGGTGGGTTTTGAAGGATAAGTTTTAGGGCCTGGGGTGAGATGGTACCTGCAGCATAATTTCTAATGGCCGTTTTCGAATCAGAAAATATGATTGAGGGTGGTGGCCGACTTGCAAGGACTACTGCGATTGCCGCCTCTTCCGCAGTGACCGGTTCTGCCGTGCGGATCGTGAGAGAAGTGAGTGGCGGATTGTTTGGGGAGTTGATGACTGCTATAGCGAATGCATTGCGGTGCCGATATTCAGCTGCATCGACATACACTGTGTCTGGGCGTATCGGGTACTTTTCAGCAAGCTTTTTGGTCCTGTGCATCCTGCGGCCCCGGTGTGCATCAGGGTGCATATTTCGAGGGAGGGGGCGGATTCTGATGTCAGCGTGAATTTCCAGTGGGATAGAAGACTTGGAAGCTGTGATGATGGGCGCTTTGAGTTGGAGGCGTTGAAGCAGATGCTGTCCGGGAAGTGTTTTGGTTAGTCGATTCAGTTGTCCAATACGGTGCGCTTCTATGAGCTCCTGTGCCATGTTGTAGGTACCGGTGGTCTCAAGCCTGGCAGTGGAAGTGCCGGGTTGGCGTTGTAAGGCAACCTTATAGATTTTCCGTATCAGACAATTTATTTTTGCTAGGTCCGCGTCAGTTGGGAGGAGGTACGGGAGGGAGTATGTAATACGGCTGATGACAAATGCTTGGATTAAACGTAGTCGATTAGCTTGTTTAACGCCGTTATTTCAGGTAGCAATGCGTTTAATTAAATTAACCCGATGGTTTGGGGTACGTGAGAAGAAAGTTGTTTTATAAA
The DNA here is from genome assembly GCF_048455015.1 of Haemaphysalis longicornis. Lineage (NCBI taxonomy): Eukaryota > Metazoa > Arthropoda > Arachnida > Ixodida > Ixodidae > Haemaphysalis > Haemaphysalis longicornis. The sequence continues at coordinate 347,688,190 of NW_027526203.1, read as the reverse complement.
GTCCGTAGTAGTTCTGGAGCGATTTATAGTGAGTCCGAGAACTTTTATTTTTGAGACAATCGGTGAGACTCAATATAAACATGGATATTTGGGTTCCAATGTTGTCTTTTCCTTGGGGGTAGAAGCAATAGCTCAGATTTCGTGGGGGAGCATTGGAGGCCAGCGAGGGCAGCGCCCTCTACTACAGCTGTCGCACCAGCTTGGAGAATTTCTTCTATTTCGGCGTCACTGCCCCCCTTGGTCCAGATTGTAATATCGTCCGCATAGAGACTATGGTGAAGATTTGGTATTTTGTTCAGTGCTTCCGCGATTTGAAGTACGGCTAAGTTAAAGAGTAGCGGTAAAAGCACTGCTCCTGGTGGTGTTCCTATAGATGGTAAGCTAAATTCTTCCGTTTCTAGAGGGCCAAGGCGGAGCGTCACTGTTCGCGAGGTGATGAAGGCTTTAATGTAGTTGTATGTTTTTATGCCGGGGTAGATAGTAGAAAGGCCCTGTAATATTGCCTGATGCGTGATTCTATCAAAGGCCTTTGCAAGGTCTAAGTCTAGAATTGCAGCTGTGTCGGCCCGCGGTGGTGTGGCTAGGATGTCATGATGAAGTTGAAAATGAATGTCGTTAGTTGAGAGCCCAGCACGAAAGCGAAACATTGTGGATGCGAGAGCGTTTCTTTGATTTATGAGTTTGAGGAGGCGAGAATGTATGATATGCTCTAGAAGTTTCCCTATGCAAGATGTGAGTGAGATGGGTCTAAGGTCATCAATGCTCAAGGGTTTGCCAGGCTTTGGAATTTGGAAGAGATGTTTGCGTAAGTCCACGTTTGAGGCAGGGTACCTGCATTCCAATGTTGGTTAAAGAAGTACGTTAATGTGGTAACCGAGTTGTCTAGATTACGCAACATTTTGTTGGTTACCCCATCTTTACCCGGGGCTGAGTTAGTTTTGAGATTAACAAGTGCTGCCCTGACTTCCGCCTCCGTAATATCTGCATCTAGGTGCTCATTAGGAACTCCCCGATAGTCTGGAATGGGGCGTTGTTCACCACTGGAAATGTATTTTTCTTTGAGAGTTGTAAGGAGCTGTTGTGTACCAGGGTAACTGTGTATTAACTGTGTCATGCAATTAGTTTGTGCTGTTTTGGACTGAGACGGGTTCAGTAGGTGTCTAAGCAGGGACCATGTGCGTTTCATACTGAGTGTTCCCTTTAATTGATCGCAAATTTCTCCGAATCTACTGGTTGCTAGCTCAGTCGCATATTTTTCTGTCTTGTGTGCAAGTTCAGCTATTTTCTTTCTTAGTCGTTTATTTTGTTTACTGGCTTTCCACCTTTCTCGTAGGTTACGTAGGGCTGCCCACATGCTATGGAGGCGCGAGTCTATACCATGTCTGCCTGAATTTCTGGATCAAGTAGCTGATCATGCGCTTTCTTATCACTAATCAGTTCCGCAACCCATGTGTCTAGGGTTGGTTCTTCGGAGGACTGTTCATGGCATTGGTTGCGGGTTATCCTGAAGGCATGCCAATCCGTTATACATTTTTGTTTGCGTTCAGGTTGAGGGGTGACACAGGATGGGATGGTAAGCTGTATGATATAATGGTCGCTGCCTAAATTGTTATCCATGTTGTTCCAACAGGCATTTTTTATGTTATGAGTAAATGCAAGGTCCGGTGTGGTATCTCTCTGTGCGCTATTTCCTATTCTTGTTGGTATGTCCGGTGGTGTTTCGAGTGTAAGCCTGTGCGAGTGTGTATGCTCCCACAGTAAGCGTCCTTTGTTGGTGATTGTCGAATAGCCCCATGCAGTGTGTGGGGCATTAAAATCTCCGACTATTAGGATGGGGTGATTCTTCGCTTCTTGTTTGGCTAGGGAAAACAGGGTTCTGAACTGTTTGAGCTCTTTCGGGTCGCTGTATACGTTCAGTACATACAGACGAGGAGAAGACGGACTTTTTGGATACATGGTAACCATGTCGTGCGGTATGGACACGCTGTCGAAGCGTTTTATGGGTTGCCGAAATGTTGCGATGTACAAGAGCTGCGGTGTATGGGTTGTTGGGGCCTTGGAATGATTGGTATCCACTTAATCTGACTCGAAGACCCGGTTCTTGTATTGCTATGACGGAGGGGCCCGGGGTTTAGCAACCGTGGTGATGGCGTGGTGAAGAAGAGAACGTTTTCGGAAAAAAACCTCGGCAATTCCAGTGCCAGATACAGATTTCTTTAGGGGTTCTTCACCCATGATGTCAAAGTCCTGGGGTACAGGCGCTTTATACGGAGTAACGAATTGACTGAGACAGCCGTGCAGTTCCGCCCTCATCGCCTCTATCGATGCTTGCATGGCCGCTTTGGCACTAAGAAGTGATTGATAAAACTGTATGTATTCGGCTTTCTGCTCTATAAGGGTACTGTTGCGACCGGGTGGGGGCACCCGATCCGAGCTCCGTGGCCTCCGACATACGAGTGGTAACGTGTATGATGCGAGCGGCCAGCCGCTGTTGCAGCCGTGAAGAAGTCCAGAAGCCGTAGGCTAACGTAACTGTTTACTTCATAGCGAGAGGGGAGCCGAAGCCAAAGAACAATGCCCCGACGGGCGAGGTTACAATACAGGACTCGAGCAGAGCGACAGCATCGATTCGCTGCTCTAACAGGAATGGTTTACAACGCTTGCGGGGGTCTATTTATACCCAAAAGCGGTAACGGTCAAAACGCAACAAGCTGCAACACGCCACGAACGTCACAGACACACACAACGCTCTTTCCAGAGTTCGTAAGCCGTTCATAGCCTCGGCGCACGTTGAGTCCGGGAGAGGGGAGAGAGGAGGACTCCGCTGAGTTCGCGGGGCCTCTGTGTCCTTGAAGAGCGTTGAGACGAGCCTCGCCGGCAGCCGCTGAAGTTTTGAAATGCGCCGAAAGCGAAGCGTCTGGCTCGGCTTGTCGAAACTTGTCACCGACATGGTGGCGCCTGACGGCAGAAAGGCGCACGCAGTGGCTTCGCCGCACAGCCGTGGAGTGATGCGGGAAAGTACGGCGGCGCTGGCCGATTCGTAACAGCTTCTCCGCCGGGGGTCCGAGATCCCGATGGATAAGGGTCTTCAACAGTTGTCCGGAGGGATGCTGTCGAAGTGAAGTGCTCGGCAGACACTCTACTCCAGGCCTGGGCTGTACGACACCGTGCTGGAGCTTCACCGGGCGGGTCACTGGACGAGTAGTGGCTCCCCAAGAACGTCTGTGGCTTGGTCAGGCAAGCAACAGAACAACACAGGAAGACACAACCGCATCCCCGGCAAGTGCGAAGACAAATCCACGCTGAAGCTTTACCAGGCTTTTAGTTGCGAAAAGGTACGCGAATAACTAACTACTCTAGTTATATTTTTGCCCAGCAGTACTTTAGACAAGTGACAAACTTGAAAGGTGACATTTCGCGTGATTGGAAATGTCCCACACAAAAATAAATGTAATCGTAAAGGGCGAAACCTGCGTCAGGAAAAATAATGAAATTGAGAAAGTCAGGCGTCTACAGGCCATTTCTTGCCTTAAGGACTCCGACTTAAGCCATCAGCATGGCAATTCAGTTTCCCCTTTTTGTACCGCACTTCAAATGTATACTGCTGCAGAGCCAGACTCCAGCGTAGGAGGCGACCGTTCTTTGAGGACATCGTGTGCAGCCACGTGAGAGGGCAGTAGTCGGTCTCTACTATAAACTTCGAGCCGGCGAGGTAGCAGGCCAGTTTTTGCACCTCCCAGACGAGACACGCACACTCCTTTTCGGAGGCGCTGTACGCTTCTTCACGAATCGTCAGCTTACGACTTGCGTACAATACTGGGTGCTCCTCATTGTCGTCAGCTTTCTGACACACAACTACGCCCATCCCACGGTCAGTAGCATCACACTGGACCACGAAGGGCTTTGAGTAGTCTGGCGAGTTCAGTATAGGGTGGCTCGTTAGAGCATTTTTCAGGTCGGCGAACGCCTGCTCTTTTGTTTCGTCCCACGCGACTGCTAGCGGTTCGTTTTTACGAAGCGCGTCGGTTAGAGGGCTAGCCAGCTCAGAGTACCTCGGAATGTACCTCTGATAGTAACCTCCGATTCCCAAGAACGACCTAATGTCTGTCTTGGTTCGGGGCTGCGGGAAGTCTCGGATTGCCGCTACCTTAACTTCAGAAGGTCGGCGATGACCCCTACCTATAACTTGACCAAGGTAAGTGACTTCCGCGCGGGCCATTTGACATTTAGGTGCCTTGATCGTTAAGCCAGCTTCACGCAAACGTGAAAGCACGGAGCGCAGGTGTTCCAGATGATCCGGCCACGAGGCGGAATAGATAGCCACGTCGTCTAAATAGGGCAACGCATAGTCGTCGAACCCCCTAACACTTTGTCCATGAGACTTGAAAAACAGTATGGTGCGTTTTTCAGCCCAAAACTCAAAACCTTTGGTCGGAAGGTCTCCATGGGTGAAATAAACGCCGCGTAACGGCTAGCTTCCTTCGTCAGCGGGACCTGCCAGTATCCCCGCACTAAGTCAAAAGTGGAAATGAAGCAAGCGCTGCTTACTTTCTCGATACGTTTCTCTATGTTCGGTATATGTTCGGTCTATGTTCGGTCTATGTTCGGTAACTTCCTATAGTCTACACATGGTCGCGGATCCTTGCCAGGAACTTCAACCAGTATCAGGGGTGAAGTATAGTCGCGTTCGCAAGCCTCTATCACATCCAGAGCCAACATTTTCTGGATTTCAGTTTCCAGAATTTCGCGCTGTCGCGGCGACACTCGATACGTCTTTGAACGCACGGGCTGGGAAGACGTAAGCTCGATGTCATGCGTTAAGAGGGAAGTTCTGCCGGGCTTATCCGAAAACCGGTCCGAGAACTCTTGCAACAGTGCCTCCAACTCACGTTTTTGGTCAGGCTCCAGCTCCGCCTTCTTTACTAGGTCGTTAACGAGTCTACTCGTGCCGTCATGTGTAAGCGGACCCCATTCCGGAATCTCGGGGGGAATCTCCTCGGGTATGTTAACTAGCATCTGCACCACCCCTTCCCGCTGCCTGTAGGGCTTTAGTAGGTTGCTGTGGTATACTTGCTGGAGCCTGCGCTTTCCAGGTACGCTCACAACGTAGTTGGTTTCAGACAATTTTTGAAGGATCTTTGCCGGGCCTTCCCACTGAACTTCTAGTTTGTGGCGTTGAGACGGCCACAAAATCATTACCTGGTCTCCCACCTCAAACTGACGTGCCCTGGCTCCCTTGTCGTAGTAGGGTTTTGACTTTTTCTGGGCTGTGCTCATTGCGGTGCCCGCTAGCTGCTGTGCCCTGTGCAAGCGGTCCATCAGCGAGAGTACGTATTCTACAACCATCGGGTCTTCGCCCCTACCTTCCCACGATTCCCGGAGGATGCGGAGGGGGAACGTAACGAGCGCCCGTAAACAAGTTCCGCTGGCGTGAACCCGGTCGTCTCGTGAGGAGCCGTTCTCAAAGCAAACATCGCGGCCGGCAAACGCAGCTTCCAGTCAGTCTTTCGTTCGTAGCACATGGCTCTGAGAACGCGCTTCATTACTGAGTGAAGCTTCTCGACAGAGTTCGACTGAGGATGGTACACGGAACTATGAATGAGTTTTACTCCGCACTTCTCGAGAAACGTCGTCGTTAGTGCGCTCGTAAAAACTGTACCCTGGTCTGACTGTATTTCCGCCGGGAAGCCAACCCTGGCGAACACTGACAGTAGGGCGTTCACAATTTCCACTGAGCTCAACTCCTTCAAGGGCACGGCCTCGGGGAACTTAGTAGCAGGACAGAGCACTGTCAAGATGTGACGGTAGCCAGAGGTCGTCACGGGCAGTGGGCCAACCGTGTCGATCACGAGACGGCGAAAGGGCTCCGTGATAACCGGCACAAGTTTCATGGGCGCTTTGGTTTTGTCTCCTGGCTTGCCCACTCTCTGGCACACATCACAAGTGCGCACAAACTTTTCGACGTCGCGAAAGCATCCTGGCCAGTAGTACTCCTGCAATAGGCGGTCTTTTGTTTTTCGTATGCCTAGGTCCCCTGACCACGAGTTGCCGTGTGCGAGATGCAACAAATCATTGACGATAGACCTGCGGGACAACTAATTGGTCATACTCCACCCCTCTCCGGTCTCGATACTTGCGATAAAGTATCTCCTCCCTCGCCTGGAACCTTACGTTCTTTTTCGCAACCCCTTCAGTTACATTATCCAGTAACTTTTCCAGCGTGTGATCTTTTCTTTGCTCTGCGCTCAGTGCCGTATACTACCGACGTGCAGCAACCGCTCTAAACTTTCCGACGTAGGTGCTACAAAAAGCTCTGCCAGAGAATCATCTGTTTCGGCGGGCTGCTGCTGCTGCTCGACACCCGCGATCTGAACCTGCAAGGAGGCCGACTGGCTGCGTTCGGAAGCAACGTCGGCGCTAGTCTCAGTAAGCTTCTCCACCTCCTCTCTTCGCGAATCGTTCCTGCTTTCAACCGCCGCCTTCGCTCCGAGTTCGCGAGCCTTCGAGCGCGTCAGCGCGAACACTATCCCTTCCCCGAAAACGAGTCCCCTTTCGCGCAGCAGCTGATCGGACCTGTTCGAGAAAAGATACGGATACTGCGCCGGAAGGCTGGGAGAGACAGCGGCCTCGGTTTCGAGCTTTCCGAAGGGACCATCGATGGTTATACTGGCGATCGGAAGACACACGCTTTGCGCTTCTACGGCCTGCTTTATCCACGCGCAATCGCCCGTGAATTGGTGCGGTTCGACGTAGGACGGGTGGACCACGTCCATTGTTGCTGCGGAATCGCGAAGAACTCGGCACGGTTTGCCGTTAACTGCAAGCTCGCGTACGTAGGGCTCTAAAAGTTGTCTGCTATCCTCACCCTGGTCTACTATGTGAAAGACAAGCTTGCCCTTTTTGCAACTAGCTGCGAAATGCCCTGTCTCGCCACAATTGTAGCACGCGGACTGCTTGCGCGCTTCGAAAGCCTTTTTTCGGCGCTGTGCCTCTGCGTTTGCGTTCTTTTCGTTTTCCGAGCCAGTTTCATTATTCGCGGATTCGGTCACTTTTGCTCCGCTCTTTTCGTAGGGAGCTCTGCCTTTCGGCCCTGACTTATCAGGCCTCGGCCTGAACTCTTTTTGGCCGTCTTTCGGCCCCTGCGCACCTCGACGTGCGATGAACTCGTCGGCTAGTTGAGCTGCCTTATCCCCAGTATTTACCCCTGGCCTATCTTGCACCAAGAGTCTCAGGTTTTCTGGTAGACGGCGATAAAACTCCTCAAGACCGAATCACTCAACTACCTTGTCGTGCTCTCCGAAAGCCTTTGCCTCTTTGAGCCACTCTTCCATATTAGCCCTCAGCTTGTAGGCGAACTCCGAGTACGACTCGCCCCTAGCTTTCTCGGCTTCACGGAACTTCTGGCGAAACGCCTGTGCTGGCAGTGTACTTACGCAGGAGGCTAGACTTGACTTTCTCATAGTCCTCCGCCTCCTCCTTTGGCAAGCGGGCCATCACGTCGGATGCCTCACCTGGCAAAAGCGTAAGCAGCTTTTGCGGCCATGAGTCTCGGCTAAACTGGGCCCTCTCACACGTACGCTCGAAGTTGACCAAAAAAAGACAGATGTCTTCTCCTACCTTGTAGGGTCGCATTAGGTCACACATCCGTAGCGTAGGCCGCTCAGTCGCCGCAGACTGCCCGCTGCTGCCACTCTGACGTCTAGGTCGAGACGCCTCGACGTCTAGACGCTTCATTTCCCGCTCATGCTGTCGCTCCTGTTCTCGCCTTCTATCCTGGCGTTCCTCACGCTGGCGCACCGCCTCTGCCTCTGCAGCCTGACGTTTAGCGGTCTCCCTGTCATTCATCGTCTCAATGCACTCACTCAGACAGCTCGTCATCGTCAGCCCCAACAGCGAGTATAGCCTGTATCAGCTCTGGCTTTCTCAGCGCGTCCGTAACATCCAAGCTCAACTCTTTTGCAAGCTCCAACAACTGCGGTTTTTTCAACGCCTTCAAATTCATGGCCGGTCTAGAGTACTGTATGCCCACTGCTCCAAAAAATGTTTTGCGCGAATAACCCACGCGACAAAAACACACGCCCTACCAGCTATCCTCAGAAGCCTGGTAAAACTCAGTGAAGAAAAGTCCCGCACTCACCCTTGACCGCCGTGAATTCTGCGAAGTCCGAAGCCGCCTTGACGTCCGTGGTGTTGGGTCTCGCACCACTGGCTTCAGGTGTTACGAAGTTGCCATCCGACCGCTGCCAATCAGTTGTTGCAACCGTGTCATCCCAGCGCTGACACCAGTTGTTGCGACCGGGCGGGGGCACCCGATCCGATCTCCGTGGCTTCCCACATACGTGTGGTAGCGTGTATGATGCGAGCGGCCAGCCGCTGTTGCAGCCGTGAAGAAGTCCAGAAGCAGTAGGCTAACGTAACTGTTTACTTCATAGCGAGAGGTGAGCCGAAGCCAAAGAACAATGCCCCGACGGGCGAGGTTACAATACAGGACTCGAGCAGAGCGACAGCATCGATTCGCTGCTCTAACAGGAATGGTTTACAACGCTTGCGGGGGTCTATTTATGCCCAAAAGCGGTAACGGTAAAAACGCAACAAGCTGCAACACGCCACGAACGTCACAGACACACACAACGCTCTTTCCAGAGTTCGTAAGCCGTTCATAGCTTCGGCGCACTTGAGTCCGGGAGAGGGGAGAGAGGAGGACTCCGCTGAGTTCGCGGGGCCTCTGTGTCCTTGAAGAGCGTTGAGACGAGCCTCGCCGGCAGCCGCCGAAGTTTTGAAATGCGCCCGAAAGCGAAGCGTCTGGCTCGGCTTGTCGAAACTTGTCACCGACATGGTGGCGCCTGACGGCAGAAAGGCGCACGCAGTCGCTTCGCCGCACAGCCGTGGAGTGATGCGGGAAAGTACGGCGGCGCTGGCCGATTCATAACAGTACATTCAAGTCTTGCGAAGCGTGTTTCTGTTTGCGAGGACGGCCGTTCGGGGGGTTTATTCTGCGGTTCCTCTGAGGGTGAATTCGAGAGGGCTTTGCGCTTAGGAGGAGGCGACGTGGGGTTTTGTCTAGGGGAAGGGTGACGTTTGAGCATGTAGTTTTCTCGTTTTAGAGTTTCATTTTCTTCCTTAAGGGCGGTGATTTCCGTTCATGGTTTGTAATTCTCGTAATACATCAGCTAGGGGATTGTTAATTGGGCGGATGACAGGAGGGGGTTGGAGCTGTGAGCTGGGAGGCACACGTGAGCCGCTCACCTGTTGCCGTTTTATTCCAGGTGGTGTCTTGTGCATCAGGTGTTGAGGGTTGCTGGAGTGTCGCTCGTTGCTGGCCGTTTTGGATGGTGACTTCTTGTGGTCCTTAGCTTGTAGCGGTGGGAAGGAGTCAAGTGTTGGAGGGCTTTGTTGTCCCACGACTTGCGCATAGGAAAGCGGTTTGGGCCTCGGTCTGTAACGTCGCGCGCAGTCCGCTAAGCCCGTGAGGTGGGTTCCTCGGCATACTATGCACCGCGGAGTGCAGGGATGATTTTCGGGGGCGTCGGTGATGCCACGACAGCGGGGTGCAGTCTGTCTGTTCGGGCACACATCCTGGCGGTGGCCCGACTGCCAGCACCGGGCGCAGGCTTCGGTCTACCGGCGTAGAGGCTTGCATCTGTATGTAGCCGCTCTGTACCGAATCCAGTATGGCACGTGTGGCCCATCGAAAAGAATCTGCGCCATGTTCGAGGTGTTGAGGCGGCGAACATCGAGGATCTTTAGGTGAGGATTGTAGTTGTAGTCTGTAGATACTCTGTTCTATTTGATCAGGAGTGTCCGTTTCGGGGATATTAAAGATGATACCCAGAGCCGTGTTTGCTGGCGCTGGTACACGAGTTGCTACCTCGTAGCGTTGCTCACCGATTAGGATAGATGATAGTGCTGCGTATTTCAGCGCTCGGTCTTCGGAAGGAGTGCTGACCACGATAAAATTGGATCTTGCCTGAATGCGGATCTGGTCTTCACAGTTGGGAGTTACTTGAGCATGCGCTTGGATTGTGTCCGCGAGAGCCGCTACAGGAAGCGTGGCTAAGTCTAATCCGCCTCGTGGACGCAGGACAATCTTAACGTCGTTCGGGGGAACGACTCAATCGGAGCGATTCGCGGTGTGGGTCTTCTCTGGCCCTGCGGCGTCGAGCGGGCATGCTGTGCCGAGACACTTGCCTGTTGCGACGGAGATTCTACGTTGCGGATGGCTTTCAGCTTGCGGCGAATGTGCGCCCAACACGGCGTGGCTAGTTAAGCCGTAGCGATGGGCTCACCCATGACTTCGTTTTCCATGGCGCAGGGGCAAGCGAAGGGCGGCAATGCGCAGCTGCCAGCGTGGCGAGAAAACGTGGAACAAGGCTGTAGCGCTAGGCCTGGTTAGGCATAGCCTTGGGAGCGGCGTGGTCCAGTCTTTCGGTGGCTTGTAGAGAAAACAAAGTTGGAAGGATGCCTAGAAGGATGATACCCAAGGGGTCCAGCTGTCTTCCGGTGAAACCACAGCAAGTTGTGGAGACGGCAATCAACGCTTTCTCCAATTAAAACGATTAATCTGCGGAGCCGACGGGAGAGCGGGCGTTCAGCGTGGCCCCCTATCGGCATTTTCCTCGTGCGGTTGAAGTTCTATTTCTAGAATGTATGGACAGCGCCTCCACGATTGTAATCATTCACTCTCCTGGAACATGAGGATGATTGCATCGCCAACACACAAGTTTTCACCAAGGCCGATCCACACTGGCCATGTCTTGACGCAGCGTCCTATAGGACGTCAGCCTTGCCTTGAAAGCTGTACCCCGGGAACGGCGTGCGAACGTTTATTTTTTATTCGCGGTGCGGCGCTGGCAGCCGCTCTTCCGCTCGGACCACCTTTAGTCGCTTTTCGACAAGCTCTATGCTACGCCCATCCTATCCTCACCCCCCCCCCTTCCCGTTCGGGCCACCGCTCGGTCTGCTCGCTCTGACAGAGCTCATTGGTTGAAACGCGTGTGGTCGAACGCCCAACTCTTCAAGCATCTCCTTTTTGTGTATTGATGTTATTGAATGAGCAATAGATGGGGCACGCCGGCAAAAAATTGCGTCCTCGACCCTTGGACAGAGAGCGACAGAACGGAGGAAGATAAAGCACGTGCCGGGAGAGCTAGCGTCAGCCGAGCGTGCATGCTGCGTTCGCTTCGTAGCCGATCTCACTGCTAGGAGTTGAGTCTAGCCTAAACGGTGGCGGGCGCACCCGGTCACCTGTTGTATACGCGTTGTGAAATGTGTGCGCCGTGCCTAGAGGGCCGAGTAGGTACTGCAGGATGGTGGAGTGAAAATGGCGGTGACAAAATGCCGATACTGGTGGGCAACAAAAGGAGTGCCAGTCAGCCAATGCCGTTGCAGCGCAAGCGAGCAAATGTGTTTACTGAGACGGTTAGGACGAATTGCACGATTGGCACGGCGTATATGTATAAGTAGGGCCGATACGGCATGCGAAGAACGCCGTTTTGCGGACTTCTAAGGCCTGAGCAATTCAACAATAAGTATTCTTTCTTTTATTGACATTTTTAATTGGCTACGCTGCGAACAGGCCCAGATACCACGAGTTCAGAAGACAGAGAAGTCGGACCCCGCCATTATCACCTTCAACTCTGCAGTCCCTCCGCGAGTTGTTAAGTACTACATGGAACTGGTGAGAGTTGCGGAATACAAACCGAAGCGGATAGTATGCTTCAACTGCCATACACTGGGCCACATGGTGAAATTCTGTCCTGCCTCAAGCGTCTGCTGGGACTTTTGCCGCCCACAATTTTTATTCATTCAACAATTCAACAATTTTTATTCATTTTTTTAACAATTCAACAATTTTATTCAACAATTTTTATTCCTATCAACATTAAGAAGATGCGCCAACGGAATACCCTTAAAACCCTCAACTGGAACACTTTTCGAGATAACTTTCACGTGGACGAGGACCCCGCTCTACTCGACTTTGTACACAATGTCACGGATGAAGGAATATGGCTTTTGAAACTGTTACAAGCACAGTCGATGTAGAGGTCCCTGACGCTCACAAGACCCGCCTCCTTCGTACAGCCGAGCGCCTTACTGAGCGGTACCGCACGGGCGGAAAACGGCACCGGGACCTGATACGTCTGAAGAAACAAAGTTGTTAACGCCTATTAAAGAACGCTCCAAATAGAGAAATGGCACGATCTCTCTCATCGATTGGGCCAAGAGAAAGGTCTTGCCCATCTATGGAGCATTTTTCGAAGCTTGGCGGGCAAGACGAAATCAAAACTTCCTATTGTTGACGAGTTGATGTGACAGACAGATCCATACGACGTTGAGGACAATGTTATCCACACGTTCTTCCTCCACGCCACGTGCGACAAGGCACAGCTGTCGCGTCTACCCTGCCTCTCAGTCCCCAACCTACAGGAGTCACTTGACGAACCCTTCACCAAGGGTGAGCTCCAGGTGGCTCTGGGACAAGGCAAACCTTGCTCGGCCACTGGCCATGACGGGGTTACGTGGCAGGACCTGCGTAATCTTTCTGCTGCGGGACATGAGGCGCTTCTTAAACTGATCAACTCTTCCTGCGAGCAAGGCCAAGTAGACGACCACCTGAAACTCAAACTTCCGGCATCAAACTTCCAAGCCAGCCAGATTTATAAAATTGCCCTTCCCGTTCTATCCCGCAAACCTTTTCCCCGCACTGTGGTCTGGTTGTGGGTCTCCGCCCACACAGGAATAAGCGCAAACGAGGTGGCCGACCGTGAAGCTCGAGTCACGGCCACTCGATCTCCCTTCTTTGGTCATCTCGGCCACTCAATCTTACCAAAGCGGAGAGATCCAGTGGCCGTGCTCGAGCTATGTCAGTTCACTTTAGCTACGTCTACCTAGCCGTACCCTAACTCCCGGGACCGGGAGATCACATAACATTAGAGAGTTTTAGCATAGCGGCTAGCGTACGATACGCTTGGATCGGCGGGTACCGGTACCCGACTGTGCACGTGCGCGCGGGCACGGCGGGGAAGGTCACCTCTTACCGGAATGAATGCGCGGGCCTGGCGAGGCGGGCCGCCCGTCCGCGAGGAACGATTGCGCACCTGCCCAGTCGGTTCCCAAAACCCGCCGACCCTAGCGTAGTGTGTACTCTAGCCACTATATTAACACTATTACCGCTGCCTGCGCTGCCACTGACACGTTCTCGCCGCTCAAGCTCACCTCCTCCCTCTCTCCTCTCATTCACTCCTCTCTATTCGTTGATTGATTGTGGGGTTTAACGCGCCGACGCAACGCAGGCGATGAGGCGCGCCGTAGTGGAGGGCTCCGGATTAATTTTGACCACCTGGGGATCTTTATCGTGCGCCGAAATCTCGTACACACGGGCGTTTTTGCTTTTCGCCTCCATCATAAAAGCGGCCGCCGCGGCCGGGAATCGAACCCGCGACCTCGTGCTCAGCAGCGCAACGCCTTAGCCACTGAGCCACCGCGGCGGGTACTCCTCTCTATTCCCTCGACCCATCCCAACACACTATTTGAACGTAAACCGTGTTATGAAGTGATCTCTCTGTCACGCCCATCCGCACCCCTTCCCTACCCTTCGTCAAGTGGACAAAATTTTTTCGTGTCTTGTGACACACATAGTGGGAGACACTTTCCAGCACAAGGGCAGGATAGCAAGTATTTAGTGTGCGAGGTGTGATAATTCTATATGTCCTTTCTCTTTTTGTCTTTTATATCGAAGCTTTATTTCTCTCACTCATGGCGGTGTCGTAACCAAAACGAACTGCAGGAAAGACGACTTTACAAAGTGGGTGGGCACATGATGATGATGGCAGAAGAAAAAAAACTCTTCCCGTGGTCGGAATCGAACTCCTCGCGTTATGAAGTCAACGTTTGTCCTAGACACGGTCGAAACAGTTTGGATTTTAAAGCGTATTTGAACGCTTCACTTTGGACGACGACGATGGGGGAAGGGGGGGGGGGGGGCATCCACCTTTCTCGTGACGGATTTGTTTCCTGTCGTCTCAGTTTGGACTTTGACTCGCACACGGTTTGCACTTTGATCGTTGACGCTCGGACTTCGAGTGCAGCGGCTTTGACTTTGGTACTTCATCATTTGGTTTTCGCACGCAAGAAAGCTTCGCGTTTGAACCGTCGTCGTCATCAGACGGAGTGTATTTGATTTCTTTTTTCGTTCCCCGGTACCGAGAGTTCGTAAAAATATATTTATTTTCTTTTGTTTTTGAAGCGCTTGTGCATGTAAATACAAGCAGGCACGTAGCCAGGGAAGGGGTGGGGGGTAATTGGTTGTCAGAACACCCCCCGAAACTTTCGGAAAGCACCCCCAGAAAAATCTTCTGGCTACGCCTCTGCCGAGAAGTACACCAAACACTTTCGAGTGTCAACTTCCATCGTCGCTGAGCTTGTGCACGGGGTGGTGAGTCCGCTCCTCGGGCACAGCGCAGCATGAACATGCGTGGACGCTGCTCGTCCAGTGGTCGCTTCGGCGGAGTTACGCTCGCGCGTGCGGCGTTAGGCGAACGGGAGAGCAATGCGCAGCTTGGCCGTCTGGTGCCTCCACTTGAGGAAAGCCACCGCACCCCAGCACACGGCCAGCGCTACCTCCATGACGGTCAGGCCCACCATCAGCATGACGTAACTGCCCAGGGTGTCCCGAACGTAGCCTGCACGCATAAACCACACTCTCAAGTGACCGAAGCTCCAGAGCATCTCGCCATGAAATGCACAGCCCTTGAAGATGGTCCGTGTCGTTATAGAGATGAAATAAATAAAATGGTAACCTTAGCAATTAAAGGAAAACAAAATTAGTGAAGGGATATGGCTTGATGACGTGGTTGTAGGCTGAATTTGAGACATTTGCCATCAATTAGTAAACATTCTTGTATAGTTCCGCTGCCTTGGGTGCCTAGCACCTAACGCTACGAACTTTCGGCAAAGACACCTTATCGGCCGTTTTCTTGCTGGTCTCATCAAAACGCAGGCACGTGAACAAGCTTAAAGGGACAGACAACCGATTTTTATCGAGTATATATTCTCTATCCCAAATGAAAGGGCATCACTTAAAGCACCTTGACGAGAAACGGTTTTGCTGATAACGCTCTAGAACTTTTTAAATCGAATTTTTTGATCTTGCTTGTGGTTGCCGGGCTATATAAAACGCTGGCTTTCATATGAGCTAGAGAACATATACGCGAAAAAAATCGGTTGTCTGTCCCTTTAAGCTACCATCATCATCAGGCTGCGACCACATTAACAGTAAAATTCTAAAAAAAAACACTGGGTATTACTCCAGCCTGATTCTACATATAATATTCACCCAGTCATTGCACTCAGGTTGCGTTCCTGACGATTGGAAGGTTGCTCAGACAGTGCCATTGTATTCGCTCCGGTATTCGCTCACTAATAACAAACTAATGCCCGATTTTCTTAACGAGTATACCTTCCAAACGACTCGAACCCATAATCACCTCAAGCTTAATGACCTACCTAGAATCAATCAATCGATTTTTTTATCCGCACCAACATGGCTTTCGTAAACAGTTCTCATGTCAGACGGCCAGCTTGTCGAATTCATACATGATATACTACAGGAAATGGACAATAACCATCAAGTAGTCGCAATTTTCTTGGATTTTTCTAAAGCATTCGATTGCGTCAGCCACAACCACCTACAAGCTAAGCTATCATCACTAAACATCCCTTCTAACCTGATATCATGGATCGAACACTTCCTAAAGTTCCTAAAGGGACGCACGCAATTCACCTCGGCTAATGAGCACAAGTCTTGTCTAAACCGCGTATCGTCCGGTGTCCCGCAGGGTGCAAGCCTATCTCCTCTACTCTTTTTCATATATATAAATGACCTGCCTATTAACATTACAACAAACCTAAGACTCTTTGCAAATGACTGCGTATTGTACCAAACCATTTACGCCGCATTTCTAACCTGCAATGTAACTTAGACAGCATTTCATTATGATGTATCAAATGGCACATGCCATTAACGCTAACAAAATGCAAATCACTCTCATTTTCTCGGAAACATGCCATATCTCAGTGCACCTATCACGTCAACAATGTACCGATCAGCTCAGTAATATCATACAAACACCTCCGTTTGCACATGACGTCATGCACATGACGTCAAACGCAGCCACTGCGTTTCCACGGCAGGTACTCTCGTTTCACTGGCTAGGGTTGCCAACTTTCCCCGAAGAAAAAACCGGCCCTTCAGTGGGGGGGGGGGGGGGGGGGGGGGGTATAAAGAAGGGTGAATTTGTGTTGGAAAAAAGGAGCCGCGTTTTTTTTTTTTTGGCCCTACAATGCCATTTATTGTAATGTTTTCCTACAGAGAAATCAACATAACATTTGTACTGAAAGTGGTTGAGATTTTGTTTATTGCTCCGAATGTGCTGCACTGAAAAGTAACCGCACTTGCCGACCGTGCCGAAGGCATTTCGTTGCGTTGTTCCTCCCCTTAGGAATCGCATCTCAGGAATCGCGGGAATCGCGTTTGGCCTCGTATTTTCTCTGCTCGCGTGTCTTTGCACAGCTTGTCAACCCATATTTATCATCATAGTTGCTGTATTGACGCTTACAAAAGACAGAAAAAGGAATAACCGCAGCATGATAGCCAAAAAACCGGCCAATGCCGGCCGGTTTTAAATACAGACCGGCAACCTGCCCGCTGCCTAAAAAACCGGTCGGGCTGGTCCAAAACCGGTCAGGTGGCAACCCTATCACTGGCAAACAATTCGTGTTATATGTTCAGCCTCATAATAGCCGTTCAACACATTATTGAGGCCTTTAGGCCTTCATATAGTCTGCATAGATTATAAGAAAGCATTTGACTCGGTCGAAACCTCAGCAGTCATTCAGGCATGACGGAGCCAGGGTGTAGATGAGCATTATGTAAGAATATATACTAGAGGATATTTACAATGGGTCCACAGCTACCATCATCCTCTATAAGGAGAGCAGTAAAATACCTATAAGGAAGGGCGTCAGACAAGGAGACACAATCTCTCCAATGTTATTCACAGCATGTTTACAAGAAGTATTCAAGAAGTTGGATTGGGAACAGGTGGGAGTAAGGGTTAATGGAGAATACCTCAGTAACCTCAGATTTGCTGATGACGTTGCCTTGCTAAGTAACTCGGGGGACGAATTGCAAAGCATGCTTTCCGCACTGGATAAACAGAGTAGAACCGTGGGCCTAAAAATTAATATCCAAAAAAACTAAAGTAATGATCAATAACCTCGGGACAGCCCAGCGGTTTGAGATAGGTGGCGAGGAAGTGGTAAACGAGTACATCTACTTAGGCCAAGTTGTTACCCCGGATCCCAACCATGAGGCAGGGGTAATTAGAAGGATAAGAATGGGGTGGAGTGCATTCGGCAGGCATGCTCAGATAATGAATGGCAGCCTACCTTTTTCCCTGAAGAAGAAAGTGTATGACAGCTGCATCTTGCCGGTACTCACCTACGGGACAGAAACTTGGAGGCTCACTAAGAGGGTTCGACTTAAATTGAGGACGACTCAGCGAGCAATGAAACGGAAGATGACAGGTGTAACCTTAAGGGACAAGAAGAAAGCGGAGTGGGTCAGGGAACAAACGCGGGTTAAGGACATATTAGCAGAAATTAAGAAGAAGAAATGGACGTGGGCAGGGCATGTAATGCCAAGGCAAGATAACCGTTGGTCATTAAGGGTAACAGAGTGGATCCCTAGAGAAGGCAAGCGTTGCAGGGGGCGGCAGAAGGTTAGATGGGCAGATGAGATCAAGAAGTTTGCGGGGATAAATTGCAGTTAGCACAGGACCGGGATAATTGGAGATCTATGGGAGAGGCCTTTGCCCTGCAGTGGGCGTAGATAGGCTAGTGATGATGATGATGATGACATTATTTAGCTACACTACTTCTGAACACAACTTATTAGAGGTGCACTACGCTTGCAGCCATGCCAAGCGTTCGTTTTTACAACTTGTCTCACGCTCAAACAATTCAGTGCACATAAATTCCATGCATGGGCCAGTGCCCCGAGATAGAAATTATCTAACGTGCGTAATAGTAGAAAAAATGGCAGCAAATTTAGGTAGACGCATTCATAAACGTTTAAACCAACATATACATTTACAATCTGAGCTCATTAAAGCAACATAACACAGTATTACGTACGCTGCTCAGGTTTTGTTGACAACAGCCGGTATACCGCGGTAGAATCATTTAGTTAACTAAACTCCGTGGATGAGCGTTACGAGTAAGGATTTTGTAGCTTCCGTAAAAGCAATCTCGGTCACGTAAGCCAGAAGGGACAGGTCTCTGCAGCGCCAGCAGCAGGCGCACGAGGCTCACCAATGATGGGCGCCCGCACGAGAAAGGGCACGGTGCAGGAGAGGCTCATGAGCGCGAAGGCCACGGGCACCTGGTTCTTGGTGAAGCGCTCGGGCACAAACACGAAGAGCAGGAAGCCGCGGCTGCCCTGGCCCCAGCCCACCAGCACGCTGGCCGTCACGAGCCAGCCATAGAGGTGGCCCAGCCACGCCATCAGCGCGAAGCCCACCGCTTGGACGACGAAGCTGGTAAAGATGACCGTCTCCTTGGTGGTCAGCCCGGCGTCCACGGCCGGCGCCAAGGACACGCTGGCCAGCGCCCAGCCGATGGACATAGCCGTCATGAGCATGGCTGCCTGGTAGCCGCGGAAGCCGCAGTCGTGCGCGAAGTCCATGATGGTCAGCGTGTACGTGAAGATGGCGAAGCAGCCGCACGCGTTGGTCGTGCACACGATGGGGAAGACGCCGCGCAGGAACGGCCGCACCTGCACGGACCGCCACAAGAGTCGGATTTTGGGGCAGGGCACCTCTGGACGCGTGGCAGGCGCCCTTGGTTGCAACACTGCACCAATCACAGGCCCAGTTCCTCCACGGGAGGAGTCAGTGCGTGCCCGTTTTCTAAAAGTTCCACAAGTGCACACCGCATTGAGGTTGGAGAGAAAAAAAATAAGAGAATTTTCGAAAACGAAAACAGTTCTTTTTTCGCAGTCTTGATGGATCAAAAAACGTTCAGCAACGTATCAAACTGAAAATTGTGTTTACACACCATCGTTTTACGTAAACAGGCTGAGAAAAGATTGGAGTTCATTAATTTAGAGCTGGATACTTTCGAGTCCCAGGAGCATTTGATGCGAATAGGTTAAGGCTTGAGGGTGCGCATTAGGCATCTCCTGTATGGAATTGGTGGAGACACTGGGTTCTTCGATTTGTAAATGTAGGGGGCGCCACCTGAATCACATACTCCAATTTACTTGCGGTGCAGACGAGTGCAGCAAATTTTCAAAATAAAGGAACATAAAATTACGTTTTTTTTATCTCTCAGCAGTCCAAATTTCAGGGATTTGCAAATACATTCACGAGACATATTCGCTGTGTGGATCGGTTCAAACAACATCAGAGAGAAAGCAGTTTCTCCTCTTTTGTGATTTCATGTTGCGAAAATGCAGATCAGGCATGTCACCTTCAGCCGCTCGCTTTAACTCGGGAAGATGTAACTGGCAGCGCGTGCCGCATATCAGATGCATGGGATGTACAAGGATGGGATGGCTTGTAGTTGAGACAGCTTGTGCCCGTGTGTATTATGCACGCCTGCATAAAGCAGAGCGAGGAGGGTCAGTGCGTTCGCTGATGCGGCAAACACAGACTGCGTTTGCCGTTTAGGAGACCTTTAGCAGTTTCTTTTGTTCTTGCCCCCTCACTGTTTTGTGCGAATAAAGGACATGAAGAAGTTGTGTATGGCGTTGCATTTGCCGCGGCGGCCGCTTTTCTGATGGAGGCGAAAAGCAAAAACGCCCGTGTGTACGAGATTTCAGCGCACGTTAAAGATCCCCAGGCGGTCAAAATTAATCCGGAGCCCTCCACTACGGCGCGCCTCATCGCCTGCGTTGCGTCGGCGCGTAAAACCCTAAAATCAATCAATGGCGTTGCATTTAAACAAGTTAGTAACTGTGCAAGTGGGATACAAAGAAATATGAACGGCATAGGTCACACACAGCCTTAGGTCATGTCACATAGGTCACGCCACGTCATCTGGCTGCCAGGTTTGAGAGGTCTGTGCATGATTTGGAAGTACGCCTGCCATTAGATCAAGTGCCTGTTGAGTAAACGGCGCTGCATTTCTGTAGCTGCACATTACAGTACCACTGCGCAGCAGAGCACAAGCAAGTTGCGGGCCCAACCTTTCGCACCTGACAGGGCCCATTTTGCTTGCAACGCTGAGCAGTGCTGGCTCGTCGTTATCGATAAGAGACGCGCAAGCATGCTGCCATGCCAAGCCATGCTGGTGCAGGCTCGCTCAAAAATTAAGTGTGAAGTTGAGCGCAAGGCTATCATGGGTTATTTTTTCCTCCTTTAAATAAGAATAAAGCTTGCAAAAATAATAACAAAAAAGTTGGAGGTGACATCTAAGTTTGAATCTTAAGATGTAAGACGCGATAGAGTCACTCGACTCCAAGGAAGCGTTTTCGAACCCAGTTGCTGCATTTACGATCTATGCTTCACAGGCACTCATGGCCAGCGAGGAGAGGAAGACTAGCAGCAGGGGTTTTTAAACACTGTGGCCCAGGAGAGACAAGGGCCCTCTGCTCTCCGGTGGCTTATGATATGATCGCGAAAGGATGCGGCTGCAGGGGCAGTTTGAACGAGAAGGTGTCAGTTGCAATGTTTCGAAGTGTTTAATCTCTGATGACTATGCTGGACGGTACATTGTTGCTTTTTGAGAAGAGAGAGATAGAGATAGAGTGGACATCTATGTTACGGAAGAAATAGTTGGGGTTTAGGAAAACGGAGCTCATGGATGGAACCTGAAGTCTAGGGCGTTGGGTACTTCCCTTGCCCTCTCATCAACTCGGGCTGATCTTGAGGTAACGAGCTGGTCAAAGCTGCCTCCCATGTCTCGATAGAAGTGGAATATGTAACGTCTGAGTTGTTCTCCCTTGAGAATGCCTTTGGAGATGGCTAGGTTGCGTGGAAGGGGATGGATGCTTCCCAGATTTTAGCAGTGTTGTAAGTTAATGTGTGACATGTTCCCACCGAACACCTTCGCCCACATAGATTTTTAAATACTTGTATTGGTGTATCCTCCACAGAGTTTGTGATTCTTCGGCATTGAGACCCCCATGAAGCAAGGGGAAGAATCGTGTTCCTACTCATAAGATGAGGAGACGTTCTTAGCATTGTTCTTGAAGGCGAGTGAGGTAGTCGTGGTCACAAGAAGCACGGTATACGAGTTCGCGTGCCTCTTGGTTGGTGCCTATAGTTCTCTTCCAGACCCTTGTGTCCGGGCGTCCAGGTGACGCTATTAACTTTCTGAATTGGGGAGTGGTGTATCTTACCGAAAGGCTTAAGTATTCTGCCTGCGGAAAATAGGCCAACGCCCTTTGAGGGTCTGTAATGATGTTTACGCTTCTATTCGATACTGCCGCTAGTCGCATCGCATGAGAGTCCAATTTCTGTTTCTTTGTTCAAATACATAGAAGGGCCATGCAGTCACAAAGATTGTTGAAGTAGTCAACTAGGACAATTGCTGTGATACTTTCGCACATGCCGGAGTCGGTGTACACTGGAGTCGCATGATTTTGTAACTTTCCTCAAATAAACTTGATCCTGCCATATCTCCTGTTCTCTGTAGGTTCGGATCCATGTTTTTGGTAAAGGAGAGTTATTAGGCCGAGTCGCTGGATCGATGGCAAGTCTATTATGGTGCCATCTATTATGGTGCGCAGTCGTTTCTTTTCTGAGGGGTAGCCAGTGTTCCATACGATGGCCCGTCCGATTTTATTTTCATAGCCCCCTCTAATTGGGCTAGGAGAGTGGTTTCTCTGATTTCTTCGAAAGCGTTATGAAGACAAAATTTGAGGCCCTATTCATCATCATCATCAACACATCCTATTTAGGTCGACTGTAGGACGAAGCTCCCTCCCATTGACCTTCCCCGCTCTTGTCCTGCGCTGCCCGAGTCTATTCTTTGCCTTCGAATGTTGTTATTTCGTCCATACCTTGAGTTAATGGCATTTCCCTTCTAAACCCTTCTCTGGCTGCCATTTTCTCACCCTGGTAGTCCACCGGTGGTCAGTGTCTCACAGTCAAAATTACGAGGTTGAGGACTGCCTCAGCTGCTGTCCTGATGGTGATTTTCATTGGTGCGGGTACATTTGTGGTAGGATAGGCTCTGCAATATCCGCTCATGATATGTGGCTGAATGAGTCTTACCGTTAGGCGTCTTATAACCTGGGAAATTGGTTAAAGACG